>NW_027362771.1:336616203-337816203 GCF_046119375.1 Phyllobates terribilis
ATCGCCGATTCCGATACCGGAAACCAATGCAAGTCAATGGGACACAAATATCGGAATGAAAATAAACCCTTTCTTTCCTTGTAGGTTAATTCTACATGAAGTAAAACAACTAAGAATAATGTAGAATGACATGAAAAGCCGGCAATTCATCAGCGGCATTCACCGGTACCCGACAATTTACAACAGAAAGAATAGAGCTTCACACATAGATTAGATAGATAGAAACATGTCAGTCACATATATATGAAGTACAGTGACAGTGTTGCTTACAGAACTTGTCATTTAGTGTAAAGGATTTATTTAAAAAAATAATAGTGTTTTCGTGCACCGTCTCTTTAAAAAAGCCGGCCGGCAATTCAGCATCTGTACCCGACAATTTATAACAGACAGAATAGAGCTTCACACATAGATTAGATAGATAGAAACATGTCAGTCACATATATAAGAAGTACAGTGACAGTGTTGCTTACAGAACTTGTCATTTAGTGTAAAGGATTTATTTAAAAAAATAATAGTGTTTTCATGCACCGTCTCTTTAAGAAAGCCGGCCGGCAATTCAGCATCTGTACCCGACAATTTAGAATAGAAGGAATAGAGAATCACACATAGATTAGATAGATAGAAACATGTCAGTCACATATATATGAAGTACAGTGACAGTGTTGATTACTGTACTTGTCATTTAGTGTTAAAATAAAGGATTTATTTAAAAAAAAATTGGCGTGGGGTTCCCCTTAATTTTAGGCTCTAGCGGAGGTTAAGCAGACAGCTGGGGCAAATGTTTGAAGCCTGGGAAGGGGGTAATACCCACGGAGCTTCCCAGGCTACTAATATCAGCCCCCAGCTGAATACCTAGCCTTTACTAGCTATTAAAATGGGGGACCCCCCCAAAAAAATGACGTGGGGTCCCCCCTAATTTAATAGCTAGCACAGGCTAGGCAGACAGCTGGGGGCTGATATTAATAGCCCAGGAAGGGTGCCATGAATATTGGCCCCCTCCCAGGCTAGAAACACCAGCCGTCAGCCGCCCCAGAAATGGCGCATCCATAGGATGCGCCAATTCTGGCACTTAGCCTCGCTCTTCCACGCTGCCCTGGTGCGGTGGCAGGGGGTAATAGGGTTGGGGTTGATGTCAGCTTATAATGCCAGCTGACATCAAGCCCAGGTTAGTAATGGAGAGGCGTCTATAAGACACCCCCATTACTAACCCCATAGTCAAAGTTAAAAGAAAACACAAACACCCAGAGTAAAGTCCTTTAATTGAAATAAAGACACAATTCTTTATTGTTCTAAATTAAACCATACTTACCATCACGCCCATTCCAGCTGAAGCCAACGATCTCCTGCAATAAAAGAAAAATAATAAAGCAACCTCATCCTTACCTTTCGATGGTTCCCAGGACAGCTCCAGCTCTGCTACATCGAGATGACAGGCTGGACCGCAGCAGAAAGCTGCCATCCAGCCTGTCATCCCGCAGACACTGAGAAGCGCAGGCATGCTTGCGCTCCTCAGTGTCTCTCTGTGACGTCATCCAGATGAGCCGAGTTCATGTCCAATGAACTCAGCTCACCTCATGCACGTCACTGACAGCGTGGGAAAATTCTCCTGCACTCAGCGCTTCAGCGTGAGAATTCTCCCACGCTGTCAGTGACATACATGAGGTGAGGTCATGTCCAATGAACTCAGCTCACCTCATGCACGTCACTGACAGCGTGGGAAAATTCTCACGCTGAAGTGCTGAGTGCAGGAGAATTTTCCCACGCTGTCAGTGACGTACATGAAGTGAGCGGAGTTCATTGGACATGACCTCGGCTCATCTGGATGCCGTCACAGCCAGACACTGAGGAGTGGAAGTATGCCTGCGCTTCTCAGTGTCTGCGGGATGACAGGATGGATGGCAGCGTTCTGCTGCGGTCCAGCCTGTCATCTCGATGTAGCAGAGCTGAAGCTGTCCTGGGAACCATGGAAAGGTAAGGATGAGGTTGCTTTATTATTTTACTTTTATTGCAGGAGATCGTTGGCTTCAGCTGGAATGGGTGTGGCGGTAAGTATGGTTTAATTTAGAACAATAAAGAATTGTGTCTTTATTTCAATTAAAGGACTTTTTTCTGGGTGTTTGTGTTTTTTTTAAATACTTTACTAGAAATTCATGGCGGTCATGTCTAATATTGGCGTGACCCCATGAATTTCGGGCTTAGGGCCAGCTGATAATGCCAAGCTGGCCTTAACCCCTTTATTACCCAGTGAGCCACCGCACCAGGGCCCTGGATGAGTTGGGTACAGCGCCAGAAGATGGCGCTTCTATGAACGCGCCATTTTCCGGGGCGGCTGCGGACTGCAATTTGCAGCGGGTGGGACCCAGAAAGCTTGGGTCTCCCTGCGCTGCAGATTCCAGCCCCCAGCTGCCTAGTTGTACCTGGCTGGACACAAAAATAGGGCGAAGCGCCACACATTTTTTTTTTTAATTATTTCATGAAATTCATGGAATAATTAAGAAAAAAAGGGCTTCCCTATATTGTTGTGTCCGGCTAGGTACAAATAGGCAGCTGGTGGTTGGGGGCAGCCCGTTCCTGCCTGCTGTACCTGGCTGGACACAATTATAGGGCGAAGCCCCACATAATTTTTTTTTAATTATTTCATGAATTTCCTGAAATAATTAAAAAAAAATTGACGTGGGGCTTCACACTATATTTGTGTCCAGCCAGGTACAGCAGGCAGGAACGGGCTGCCCCCAACCACCAGCTGCCTATTTGTACCTAGCCGGACACAACAATATAGGGAAGCCCTTTTTTTCTTAATTATTCCATGAATTTCATGAAATAATTAAAAAAAAAAAAACGTGGAGCTTCTCCCTATTTTTGTGTCCAGCCAGGTACAACTAGGCAGCTGGGGGATGGAATCTGCAGCGCAGGGAGGCCCAAGCTTTTTGCCCTCCCCCCCCCCGCTGAAAATTGCAGTCCGCGGCCGCCCTGGAAAATGGCGCGTTCATAGAAGCTGGATGCTGTACCTGGCTGGCATACAAAAATATGGCGAAGCCCACGTCAAAAGTTTTGGGAAAAATTTATTAAAAAATAAATAATAATTTAGGGACTGCATCTTTATTAAGTCCTCAAATGTCATTTAGTGTTAAAATAAAGGATTTATTTAAAAAAAAAATGGCGTGGGATCCCCCATAATTTTAGTCTCTAGCGGAGGTTAAGCAGACGGCTGGGGCAGATGTTTGAAGCCTGGGAAGGGGGTAAAACCCACGGAGCTTCCCAGGCTACTAATATCAGCCCCCAGCTGAATACCTAGCCTTTACTAGCTATTAAAATGGGGGACCCCCCAAAAAAAAATGACGTGGGGTCCCCTCTATTTTAATAGCTAGCAAAGGCTAGGCAGACAGCTGGGGGCTGATATTAATAGCTCAGGAAGGGTGCCATGAATATTGGCCCCCTCCCAGGCTAGAAACACCAGCCGTCAGCCGCCCCAGAAATGGCGCATCCATAGGATGCGCCAATTCTGGCACTTAGCCTCGCTCTTCCACGCTGCCCTGGTGCGGTGGCAGGGGGTAATAGTGGTGGGGTTCATGTCAGCGCCAGCTGCCATGAAGCCCAGGTTAGTAATGATGGCCGTCTATAAGACACCCCCATTACTAACCTACAAAGTGTTAAAAAGAAAAAACACACTACACCCAGAAAAAAATAATTTATTTGAAATAAAACACCATTTTATTTAATTCTTAGTTTACTAAAAAAAAAATAGTTACCTGTCCACGTTCCTGCGCTGATCTCCCATGCACAGCTGTCACATCTGGAGATGGTGACAGCTGTGCATGGCTGCTGTAAGCTCACGCTGCCGGGAACACGTCCGCTCCCGGCAGCGGGAGCCACTGACTGAGGTCACCGGAGTGCATTCAGGCAGCGCAGCTCCGGAGACCTCCTTTACGGCAGTGCTGTACCGTGGGAATTTCTCACGATACAGCAGTGCCGTAAAGGAGCTAACCGGAGCAGCGCTGCCTGAACTCTGGTGAACCCTTACGGCCCCGTCATTCTAGCGGCGGCAGCGGTTCAGAGCGGTCACATTCTATGTGGCTGCTCTGAACTGGAGATCTTCGTGGGACACTCGTGGACTACTACGGAGGGGTAAGGATAAGGTTGTGGTTTATTATTTTATATTTTATTACAGGAGATCGATGGCTTCGGGGAATTAGGTGTCTTGGTGAGTATAGGTGTAGTTTTTTATTTTTTACTTTATTTTAGGTGGCGATCGGCGGGGACAGGTAATGTATGAACTAATTTCTTTTAGGTAACCACTGGCCACCAATGACATGTATTTAACATTTATTGGGGACACAGTAGGGCAATTTAAATAGCAGGATCAGGCTGATGGGAACTACTGCTCCCATCGAGCTGATCCTGCTGGCAGGAGTGGACGGGGGACAGACATAGGCCGATGGGAGTAGTAGTGTCACATCGGCCTATGTCTGCCCGCACACACACCCGCACACACACACCCGCACACACACACCCCGCACACACACACCCCGCACACACACCCGCACACACACCCCGCACACACACACCCCGCACACACACACCCCGCACACACACACACACCCCGCACACACACACACACCCCGCACACACACACACACCCGCACACACACACACACCCGCACACACACACACACCCGCACACACACACCCCGCACACACACCCGCACACACACACACCCGCACACACACCCCGCACACACTAATCATGACGGGTCCGGGAGGTGAGGCTGACCTGTGCGGCCGTGGGAAAGTTGATGTGAGTTCATGCAGTGAAGCATGAACTCACATGAACCCTCTGAGGGCACCGCGGCTACTTCAAATGAACAGCTGATCGGCATCACCTGATACCTCAGCTGTTCATTTGAAATAACCGGCGGGAAAGCGCAGCACAGAACGGGAAAGCCGGCGGTGAAGTCTTTTCACTGCCGGCTTCCCCGCCCGGGTCCTTCGCTCCTTGGTGCTGCGCTCCCCGCCCGGTCCTAATTTACGATCGGGATGGGAGGTGGCGAGGGGAGCGGAGGATCGGGGTGGGAGGCTGCGGGGAAGCAGTATGGGGCTGCGTGATTGTTTAAAAGCCGGCGGCTTTTTACCGCGCGCCGGCTTTTAAACAATCAGGAGAATTCTCCCACGCTGGGATGGCATTCTGATGACAAGCTGGATCGCAGCTGAGCGCTGCCATCCAGCTTGTCATCCTTCAGAGACACTGCAGAGCGCAGGCATTATGGGAACTTCCGATTCCGGTATTCGATATTATAAAAGTATCGGAATTAAGTATCGGAATTCCGATACAGTGAATATCGGCCGATACCCGATATTTCAGTATCGGAATGCTCAACACTAGTCACTATACAATGCCTGGGGAGTTGAGGTGGGGTACAGTAGGTCATCATATTGTGCATGTGGAGGGTACTGTGGAGGAATTCACTGTTGGTGTATTATATTGTGTTTGTGGTGCACTTTTGTTGGCATCATACTTTATGGGTGCAGTGAAAGGGCCATCTCGGGCTTCAGTAGGAGGAAAATTACTTAGTAAAGGCTGCAAAGTTGTGAGATATCCTCTTCTGTGAGCTCTCTGAATATTATTTTTTTTGTTGTTGTTGAGGGGACCAATTAGAACTTCTGCTACGGGGCCCCATGATTTCCATGTACTCCCCTGGCTTCTGCATAAGTACAGATCACTGTATAGGGAGTAAAGGTGGAAGGCCAGGGCGCTCCTGGGACTTGCTAAATAGAGTGTCTAGTTTTTTTGGGCCGGACTTACGGTTATGATCTGCAACAAGAACTAAGGAAAGATGAGGGAAAACTGTCCCTGCAGTAAAACTAAGCTGAATCCCTAAGATGTAGCGGGCTGCCTGTTCCTAGCGAACAGACCCGCCTTAGTCCTCAGCTAGTCTGAACGAAGACCTATAGCATGAGGAGAGGGGTCCCTAAAAGAACTAAGGACTGGGACAAAAATTGGACACCTCCTAAACAGAGAAGTTGTTGCAGAACACAAAAAGACAAACAGACAAAAAGAACTAGAGGTCCCAGAAGGACCAAACGAACTGACAGAGAAAGGCACAGAAGCACCTGGCTAGAGAAACAGTAAAACACTGGAGTCCAGCACAGCCAAAAGGGCGGAGCTGGAATATAAAGGCAGATGGTCACCTGACCGCAAAACACAAGATGGAAAAAACAAACAGGAGGGTTCTTACAAAACCCTGTGTTTTAAGTGCTGCCAGCCTTCGATTGATTGCATCCTAACAAGGAAAAGTATCTAGAACACATAATAAATATCATGCTGGTCATGAAAAATATTTTTTGGAGCAGATTGCATTACAATTTTTTTGTATTTAGTTTGGTAAGTCTCCCCTATTGAGTCACATCTAGCCTGGCAATCATTTGCTTACAGAAATTTAGAAATTAAATCTTATTTACCCTGTTTAATAGAGCAGCGGCTACAGACAATAAAGTTTTATTCTTCCTACAGCTGCTCGCTTGTTGTAATCATGGTTGATGTATTTTACAGTTAGGTTAAGTGCCCACGTAGCGTTTTTGCGGCGTTTTTACGGCTGCGAAAACGCTTGTAAAAGTCTGCCATGCAAAGCAATGTGAATTCGGATGTGCTGTGCACATGATGCGCTAATTTGCGCGCCGTATACGCATTGCGTTGCAAAACGCAGCATGACCATTTCTACCGCGATTACGCTGCAAATTCGCGGCCTTTGAGTAACATTGAAACGCAGCAAACCCGCAGGTATATGTGGATTTGCTGCGTTTCAATTAATTTCAATGGCCGCGAATTTGCAGCGTAATCGCGGTGCGTGTTGTACCCGGGATGAAGAGGAGACTACAACTCCTCTTCATCCCGGCTACCACGTGGTGAAAAAAAGAAAAAAGTTAAAAATAAATAAAACCTGTATATTCACCTCTCCGGCGGCCCCCGGTCTGCTCCCGGCCACGTCCTCTCTGCTTGGCGTCCCGCGGTGTACTGTCAGGACGTCATTTAGTCACCTGATGGTCACGCGACCGCTGACGTTGGCGGTCAGGTGATGGTCGCGTGACCATCAGCTGACTAAATGACGTCACCGCAGGTCCTGACAGTACGCTGCGGGACGCCGAGGAGAGTGGACGCCGCCAGGAGCAGACTGGAGGAGACCGAAGAGGTGAGTATACAGGCTTTTTTTTATTTTTAACGTTTTAATTCTCTTTTTTTTACAATAGATGCTGCATGTAAAGCATCAGTTGTTCACACATTATAAATCCATGCCGGTTGCATGGATTTATATTGTGTGACCAACTTGTCAAGCACTTTTCCAAATGATGCTCATAATCGCTTGGAAAACTGCTTGAAAAAACGCATGTAAAAACACTGAAAAAACGCTTCTCTCTGGCCAAAAAAATGCATGTAAATCTGTGTGCGTTTTTTTCTGCCAGAGAGAGGCAAAAACGCTCTGCATCAAATCTGCTACATGGGCACATAGCCTTACAGCCACCACTCACTATACAGTGAGCGCAGCTGTAATCACTCCCTTGCACTTTGACAGCCTGCTCTGCACACATATACATTGCAGACTAGGTAGAGAATTAAAGTACTGTGGATTGATGACAACTTTGCTCACTATATATTGAATGGTGACTGTAATTTTGTGTAATGTCGTGATGGCATGAGTCAGGAGTGTCTGCATGAAAGGCTGAGCTATTCCCATTCCCAGCAGATGATAGCTGTGTTATTCAGCCATCATCTGCTTCTAGCTCCACCTGCTGTTAACTTCTCAAATTCCGCTGTAAATCTCTGACATCGGCATTAATAGCATTCGACCCAGGAGTTGCACCACTCCACATGTCCATTGGCCCCCACACAATGCGATCTGTTGAAAATCCCCTTGCCTACCATGGCAGTGCTCCATTGAAACCCAGTCTGTTGCTGGACTTCCTAGTAGATCAAGGGGTTCTTAACACATTTATGTACTGCAATACAAGCAATCAGACAATCACAGGTTCAAACCCCTAAGGGGACTTGGACAAAAAAATAGAAAAAGAATGTAACATTAAAAAAAAAGGTTAAAATTAAAATCACCTCCTTTTCCACCAATAAAACTTAAGATATAAGAAATATTTATATTAGGTGTTGCCACGTCCATAAATTCTGATCTATTAAAATGTAAAATAACCTGTAAAGAAAAAAAAAAAAATCGAAACACTGGAATTAGTTTTTTTTTTGGAGTCAACGTAACTCCGCAAAATAATGCGATCAAGATGTATTTATACCAAAATTATATAAAAAAATGTCAGCTTGCCACACAAAAAAACAAGTCTTCACACAGCTACATCACTAAAAAAATGAAACAATTACGGGTCTCAGAAAATGGCAGCACATACAAAATAATTTTCTTTTTTTTTATACATTTCCAAATTTTTTTCACCACTAAAAAAATAAAAAAAAGTTTGTTATTGTGATAATTGTAGTGACGTGTTGTATTATAATGCCATATAATTTTTACCAAATAATGAATGCCGTGAAAAATTAAATCCAAAAAACATGGTCATGATTGCAATTTTTACACACTTTCAACGCATTTCGAATTGTTTTTCTCCTTTTCCAGTACATAGTATGGTTAACTTAATGTCATTCAAAATGACAGCTCATCTCACAAAAAACAAACCCTCAGACAGCTATTTTGTCAGAAAATTAAAAAAGTTATGGCTCTTGTAAAAAAGGAAGAATTGAAAGTGCAAAAACAAAAAAATTCCCTGTCCTTAAAGAGTAATTGTGCTTTCAGCTAACTTTTCAAAAAAAGGATGTCCTGTGCATGTACATGGATGAATAAAACTATATTTGGCCAAGGTCGGAGATAAGCAGCAAAGGGCCTCTGTGTACGACACATCTTTGGGCCCCCTCATGCATGTACACACACACAAGTATATGTAGCGTCGGCATCTCTGCCTCCTGCCCAGCAGAGACGCAGCTCCCCTTACCGCCGCGGCCCTGGTCCTGCATCCTTCGCTCCTCCCTCCTACCACCAAGCCTTGGCAGCCCGGGGTGCGCGCATCGCGCGCAGATCCCTGGGCACTGTTCTTAGGGCGCGCTCTCCCTGTTTCTTAAAGGGGCCGCGTGCTCCGTCCTAAAATGTCCCCGGCCATCAAATAGAAACTGGTGGCAGCTCTACCAGGCCGAGAAGGCTCTGCTTCACTGGAGTAGTGGAAGAGCCTCTCGGTGTGAGTGAGTGTGGGGCCACGTTAGTGACTGAGTGGACCACCTTTTCTCATTCTTTTCTCATTCGCTGGTGACTCTCTGTACCCGTGTGGACAGGAGGTGATGGTGTAGAACTGTATCAATCTGACCTTGCGCGTCCTTAAGGGGGGTGTGGAATGTCACATTGGTGCAAAGGGTAAATCCATATCACGTGCGCTGTCTGGCGTAGTGTGATGTCAAGCGGGTGACAGGGTGTGGATCCACTGCAAGAAGCAGCAACAGCGGGATTCTGCGGGGGCCCCTGGTGCAGTTTCTTCACAATGGTGCTCCGGGGGATCATCAGAGATTGGGATTTTTTTTTTTTTAACCCAACCCTGACTTGTACTTCTCAACAACTTTGTCACTGACTTGTTGGAAGATCTAATTGGTTTTCATGGTGTTGTTTGGTTAGTGGTTCCTTTTGCTTAATAGTGATGCAGCCTCTGTGGCCTTTCAGAAAAGGTACAGTACAGACCAAAAGTTTGGACACACCTTCTCATTTAAAGATTTTTATGTATTTTCATGACTTTGAAAATTGTACATTCACACTGAAGGCATCAAAACTATGAATTAACACATGTGGAATTATATACTTAACAAAAAAGTGTGAAACAACTGAAAATATGTCTTATATTCTAGGTTCTTCAAAGTAGCCACCTTTTGCTTTGATGACTGCTTTGTACACTCTTGGCATTCTCTTGATGAGCTTCAAGAGGTAGTCACCGGAAATGGTCTTCCAACAATCCTGAAGGAGTTCCCAGAGATGCTTAGCACTTGTTGGCCGTTTTGCCTTCACTCTGCGGTCCAGCTCACCCCAAACCATCTCGATTGGGTTCAGGTCTAGTGACTGTGGAGGCCAGGTCATCTGGCGTAGCACCCCATCACTCTCCTGCTTGGTCAAATAGCCCTTACATAGCCTGGAGGTGTGTTTGGGATCATTGTCCTGTTGAAAAATAAATGATGGTCCAACTAAACGCAAACCGGATGGAATAGCATGCCGCTGCAAGATGCTGTGGTAGCCATGCTGGTTCAGTATGCCTTCAATTTTGAATAAATCCCCAACAGTGTCACCAGCAAAGCACCCCCACACCATCACACCTCCTCCTTCATGCTTCACGGTGGGAACCAGGCATGTAGAGTCCATCCGTTCACCTTTTCTGCGTCGCACAAAGACACAGTGGTTGGAACCAAAGATCTCAAATTTGGACTCATCAGACGAAAGCACAGATTTCCACTGGTCTAATGTCCATTCCTTGTGTTCTTTAGCCCAAACAAGTCTCTTCTGCTTGTTGCCTGTCCTTAGCAGTGGTTTCCTAGCAGCTATTTTACCATGAAGGCCTGCTGCACAAAGTCTCCTCTTAACAGTTGTTGTAGAGATGTGTCTGCTGCTAGAACTCTGTGTGGCATTGACCTGGTCTCTAATATGAGCTGCTGTTAACCTGCGATATCTGAGGCTGGTGACTCGGATAAACTTATCCTCAGAAGCAGAGGTGACTCTTGGTCTTCCTTTCCTGGGGCGGTCCTCATGTGAGCCAGTTTCTTTGTAGCGCTTGATGGTTTTTGCAACTGCACTTGGGGACACATTCAAAGTTTGCCCAATTTTTCAGACTGACTGACCTTCATTTTTTAAAGTAATGATGGCCACTCATTTTTCTTTACTTTGCTGCTTTTTTCTTGCCATAATACAAATTCTAACAGTCTATTCAGTAGGACTATCAGCTGTGTATCCACCTGAGTTCTGCTCAACACAACTGATGGTCCCAACCCCATTTATAAGGCAAGAAATCCCACTTATTAAACCTGACAGGACACACCTGTGAAGTGAAAGCCATTTCCGGTGACTACCTCTTCAAGCTCATCAAGAGAATGCCAAGAGTGTGCAAAGTAGTCATCAAAGCAAAAGGTGGCTACTTTGAAGAACCTAGAATATAAGACATATTTTCAGTTGTTTCACACTTTTTTGTTAAGTATATAATTCAACATGTGTTAATTCATAGTTTTGATGCTTTCAGTGTGAATGTACAATTTTCATAGTTATGAAAATACAGAGAAATCTTTAAATGAGAAGGTGTGTCCAAACTTTTGGTCTGTACTGTATGTATATACTGACAGGCCATGTGACACTAAGATTGCACACAGGTGAACTTCCTTTCACTAAGCATGTGAGATATAAAGGTAATTGCAGCAGAAATTTTTAGGGGCTTCATGACAAAAGGGGTGAATATATATGCACATGCACATTTTTTAGTTATTTGAGCTCATAAATGCAATGTTTGCCTAGATTTTTCTCATTTTACTTCATCAACTTAGATTATTTAGTGCTGATGAATCAATCACAAATTGGATTACAAAAATATTTAAACACAGGTTGTTATGTAACAAAATAGGTAAAAAGCCAAGGTGTGGGAGGGGGGTGAGACACCGCTCCACTTACCGCCGCAGCCCTGGTCCGGCATCCTGCGCTCCTAGATCTACCCTTTGCACCAATGTGACGTTCCACACCCCCCTAAAGGACGTGCAAGGTCAGATTGGTACAGTTCTACACCATCACCTCCTGTCCACACGGGTACAGAGAGTCACCAGGGAATGAGAAAAGGTGGTCCACTCAGTCACTAACGTGGCCCCACACTCATACCCCTGAGAGGCTCTTCCACTACTCCAGTGAAGCAGAGCCTTGTCTGCCTGGTAGAGCTGCCACCAGTCTCTATTTGATATAGCAGACTTATATCAGGCTAAAAACCATCCCATTAGCGTGTTCGTTGGACCAAACAACAGACGTAAGGTTCTGAGGTCAAGATAAAAGAACAGCCCAAGATTAAATTATATATTTAATCGCCATAAGGGCTCACTAAACAATCTACTATATACATAAGGTTTACATATACAGTGGTCAGAGTTACAAATACAAAAGCATGGTGCAACAAGTCTAAACAGATCTTAAAGTCAGTTACCAGTGTAGATGGAAAGCCTGGCTCGGGGGAGGGCGGCCACATGGGGGAGATTGTGGGCCCTGCTTGGTTGCTGCACTTCTCCCACACGTCTTGATGTCACGAGCTACCCCAGGAAAAGACAGGTGGGAGGAGACCTGCAAGAGTTTTTAAACTCTCTGGGTTACTCCCCCTACTCAAGCCCAAGTCTCCACCCCTGTTCCCTCTTAGCTAAGAGTCTCCAAAACTAAAATGGATTATACCTCCTTACTGGATGGTCCCAGGGAACTGGTTCTGTTGTCAATGGACCCAGCCGGGCCCCGCTACCCATGGAGACCAAACACAGCGGTTCTAGGGGCTTCTGAAAGGCTCTGCTGCATATCTCCCTATCCTTGCTAGCTAGTCGGTGTAGAAAGGGCTGGTGGGATTCTCCCTTCCAGTTTCCAAAAATCTATGTTGTATATCACTCGGATATATTGTTTTCCCATAACTACTGTTGAATGATGTTTCTTGAACAAAGAGAGCATGTGTTCGGGGGATGGGCCATCCTGTGCCACTCACAGCTGCTGTGAGGGATCTCACTCCTGCTTCTCAGTCCCCCTCCCCTCTGCTTGAGCTGGAGTGGTGTTGGATTTACATATGTAGAGCTCTGTAAAAAAAAAAAACCCTGCCAGCAGTGCACAGTGATTGACATGGGATTACCTTGCATTTTCTTCACAACCATCGAATCCATTATCATCGAATGGAAAGAGCACAGTACCACAACAAACTTGCCAAGAGATGACCGCCCACCAAAATTCTCAGCCCGGGCAAGGATGGCATTAATCAAAGAGGCAGCACAGAGACCAAAGGTAACCCTGAAGAAGCTGCAGAGTTCCCAAGCAGTGACTGGAGTATCTGTCCATATGATCACAATAAGCCATACACTCCATAGAGATGGCCATTATGGAAGCGTGGGCAGAAAAAAATCCTTTACTTACATACAAAAATTGTAAGGTTCGTTTTAAGTTTGCCAAAAGACGTGTGAATCTACCCAAATGTATGGAGGAAGGTGCAGTTGTCAGATGAGACCAAAATTGAATTTTTTGGCCAAAGTAAATTCTGTGTCTGGCGCCAAACCAATGCAGCTCATCACCCCAAGAACACCATCCCCACAGTGAAACATGGTGGTGGCAGCATTATGGTGTGGGGATGTTTTTCGGCAGCAGGGAAAGGGAAAATGGTTCGAGTCAAGGGGAAGATGAATGGTGCGAAATGCAGGGATATTCTTGAGCAAATCACCTGTTTCAGTCTGTTAGTGATTTGAGACTGGGACTGAGGTTCACCTTCCAGCAAGACAATGACTCAATCCATTTGAGTGTTGCTTTAGCAGTATGCTTTAAGGGAAAACTTGTAAATGTTTTGGAATGGCCTGATGAAAGCCCAGACATTAATCCAATTAAGAATCTGTGGTCAGACTTGAAGATTGCTGTTCACAAGAGGAAACCATCTAACTTGAAGGAGCTGGATCAGTTTTCCATGAGAAATGGGAAAAAATCCCAGTGACAAGATGTGAAAAGCTCATAAAGACTTATCCAAATCGACTTGCAGCTGGAATTGCCGCAAAAGGAGACTCTACAAAGCAATGATTTTAGGGCGGTGAATAGTTATACACACTCAGTTTTTTTGTCCTATTTGTTTGCTTCACAATAAATAAAAAAAAAATGCTCACAGTTGTAAGCATGTTCTTTACATGAACTGATGCAAACCCTCAAAAAAAAAAAAAAATCTGTGAAATTCCAGGTTGCGAGGTAGCAAAACACAAAAAATACCAAGGGGCGGGGGGGGGATACTTTTGCGAACCACTGTGTATCCATATACACATACAGTGGGGAAAATAAGTATGATACACTGCTGATTTTGCAAGTTTTCTCACCTACAAAGAATGGAGAGGTCTGTAATTTTTATAGTAGGTACACTTCAACTGTGAGAGACAGAATTATAAAAAAAATCCAGAAAATTTCATTGTATCCTTAGTTGCCCTGGCTGTGTGTTTTGGGTCATTGTCATGCTGAAAGACCCAACCACGACCCATCTTCAATGCTCTCACTGAGGGACTAAGGTTGTTAGCCAAAATCTTGCGATACATGATCCCATCCATCCTCCCTTCAATACGGTGTAGTCGTCCTGTCCCCTTTGCAGAAAAGCACCCCCAGAGTATGATGTTTCCCCCCACCATGCTTCATGGTTGGCACAGTGTTCTTGGGGTTGTACTCATCCTTCTTCTTCCTCCAAACTCTGCGTGTGGAATTGCTACCAAAAAGTTCTGTTTTGGTCTCATCTGACCACATGACCTGCTCCCATGCTTCCTCTGAATCACCCAGATGGTCATTGACTAACTTAAAATGGGCCTGGACATGTGCTGGCTTGAGCAAAAAGACTTACTTGCCCTGCAGGATTTTAATCCATGACGGCATAGTGTGTTACTAACGGTAATATTTTAGACTGTTATCCCAGCTCTTTTCAGGTCATTGACCAGATCCTCCCGTGTAGTTCTGGGCTGATTACTGACCTTTCTCAGAATCATCCTTACTCCACGAGGCGGGATCTTGCATGGAGCCCCAGACCGAGGAAGATTGACAGTCATATTTTGTTTTTTCCATTTTCTAATAATTGTGCCAACAGTTGTTGCCTTCTCACCAAGCTGCTTGCCTATTGTACTGTAGCCCATATCCCAGCCTTGTGCAGGTCTAAAATGTTGTCCCTGGTGTCCTCAGACTTGGTCTTAGCCATGGTGGAGATATTTGAGTGTGATTGATTGTGTGCAGACAGGTGTCTTTTATACAGGTAACGAGTTTAAACAGGTGCAATTAATACAGGTAATGAATGTAGAGTAGGAGAGTAGAGTAAGAAAATCTTACAGGTCTGTGAGAGTCAGAATTCTTGCTGGTTGGTAGGTAATCAAATACTTATTTCATGCAATAAAATGCAATTTAATTATTTAAAAATCATATAATGTGATTTTCTGTTTTTTATTTTTAGATTCTGTCTCTCATAGCTGGAGTGTAACTGCGATAAAAATTACAGACCTCTCCATTCTTTATAGGTGGGAAGACTTGCAAAATGGGAAGACTTGTTGCTGTGTTTTATTTTGTGCTGGACAAAGGCTGTATTTGAGTTTCCTATGATGTGGTTTATGAGGATTGAAAAAAAACAAAAAAAACAAGCCGGACTTTAAATAGAAACAGTTCCTGTGATACCTCAGATCGCTCCCAATTGAGTATCATTGTTACAACACCTACAATGAGTACAGTAAGCCGACCCATCCAAGAGGATCACAGGAAAACAGAAGCAGGGGAGACATGCACACACATATCTTCTCTAAACTGTCCTTTCCCAGCCTGGCAGAACGCAGTTTTACTGCAAAAAATATTTGCCTCTCCATTGTGGAGACGTTAGCAATCAAAGCATTTGGAACCTAATGAATATTTTTTTTTAAATCAAGAGGGTGTTATCAGACAGTTTTCAGTGGGGGTGAGTACCCTATAAAATTCTGGCCAGTCATAAGTAGGTAGCAACACTTAAAGTAAATTTGAATGCAGCCACACGATAACATAGGGCAGGTTTCCCAGTATGTGAGAAGGAATCACACTTATGTCTGCTGTGCTCAAGCAACTTGTAATTGCTCTGTAATGAGATTAGGGCTCTCATATCTTAAACAGGAGCAGCAGTCTGTTCTGGATTAATCATGTGTCCCATGTAATGCCAGACTGCTCTGCACATGCTGCGGAAATTTCCGCTGCGGATTATCATTGCGGAAAAAAACGCAGCACTACCAATTATTTTGCGAAAGTGCTGCGTTTTCGCCGCCATTGACTTGCATTAGAATGCGCCAATTCCGCAAGACTGCATCTGTACTTGCGTAATTGGCGCGTTCTAATGTGCGGATGGTACCCGGGTGTGGAGGACAGGAGACTCTCCTCCACACCCAGGTACCATTAAAAAAGATGTAAAAAAAGAATAAAATAAAATAAAAAATATATACTTACCTTCTGGCGGCCCGCGGTGCGCTCCTCCTTGATTCCCGACACTTCGCGATGGAATGAAGGACCTGCGCTGACGTCAGAGTCATGTGACGGGTCATGCGACGCTGACGTCAGCAGGTCCTTCAATCCACCGCTGCCGGCAGTCGGGACGGTGAAGCAAGACAGCGCGGGCCATCGGAGGGTAACTATATATTTATTTTTTTATTTTTTGACATGCTCTCGGTCATACTATATAAATCCATGCTGTTTGCATGGATTTATATAGTGTGACCAAGTTGACAAGCACTTTCCAAGTGATGCTAAAATCGCTTGGAAAGCGCTTGTCAACCCGCATGCGGAAATGCATGTGAAGAACGCTTCACTTCCGCATGTCCCTGGCAGGAAAACGCATGTACAATCGCATGTGTTTTTTTCTGCCAGGGAGATGCAGAAACGCTCAGATAAAAATCCTGAGCATTTCTGCATCGTGGGCACATAGCCTAAGAGAGGAGGAAAGCTGATAGAAGGGTTGGTAATGTGACACAGCTAAACTCCGCTGTGTTGCAACTCCCCCACAGGGACTTTATCTGAAAGGTGATAGTTGTCTGTACTTTTTAATCTTGCGGGAGGTTATAGCAGAAGGGTTAGGGCCTTCTCATATTATACATCTCACACACTAAAAAATCTGCTCTAAGCTATGGTGGGGAGAGGAGTTTTCTTTTTCTGCTATGTTGCTGCCTGCTTATGACTGGTAAGAATCACACAGGGAAAAGTACATGCCCTCAGTAAAAAATATTTTGTAATACCCACTTGGATTTTACAAAAGTTTATTCCTTAGGTGTCAGATGTTGCTAATATTTTTGCAACAGAGAGGTGGAATAAAAAAAATAGCTTTTATTCCACCCTACAGTCACTATTACACATGTGTCCATGAACAAATTGGTGAAAAGTCCTCTAAAACAGCAGGAAGCTCTGGCTGTAGCAGTGGATGAGCTGTGCTGTGTAAGGCCCCTTTCACATGTCCGGTTTTTAGGTCCGTATGCTTTCCATTTTTCAAGGACTGTAAATACGGGCACACGCACACCCATTGTATTCAATGGTGGTGCACACATGTCAGGTTTTTCACACGTGCATACTGATGACACACGGATGACATCCATGTGTATTCTGTGTTACACGTACCGACGACTTGGAAAAAGCAGTAACGTTATCGCTGGTCCCAGTTGGCAGGTGCTGAAGGCTGCTCTCATCATTGTTGCCTGGCGACGCTGATGGGAGTTGGAGTCAGCACCCGCTGTCTGTATATATCGTGTATTAACCTTGGGATTCTGCGTTTTTGCGTTTTCATTTTGTGCTCCCCTTCTTCCTAGAGCCATAGCCTTTTTATTTTTCTGTCAATATGGCCATGTGAGGGCTTTTTTGGTGGGACAAGTTGTACTTTTAAACGCCATCACTGGTTTTACCATATCGTGTACTGGAAAACGGGAAAAAAATTCCAAGTGCCGCGAAATTGCAAAAAAAATGCAATCCCACTGTTTTGTTTTGTTTTTTTTACCACATTCACTGAATGCTAAAACTGTCCTGCCATTATTATTCTCCAGGCCATTACGAGTTCGTAAACACAAAACATGTATAGGTTTTTTTCCCGTAGCATCTCCATTTTTCGGGGGCTGGGTGATGGCTTATTTTTTGTGCGTCGAGCTGACGTTTTTATTAATACCATTTTGGGGTAGATCCGATGTTTTGATCGCCCGTTATTGCATTTTATTGCAATGTTGCGACGACTAAAAAAAACGTAATTCTGGCATTTAGAATTTATTTCTCTTTACCCCGTTTACCGATTGGATTAATTCTTTTTTTATATTGATCGGGCGATTCTGAGTGTCGCGATACGAAATATGTGTATGTGGTTTTTTTTTTATTATTTTATTTAGAATGGGGTGAAAGGGGGGTGATTTAAAGTTTTATATATTTTATTTTTTTTATATTTTTAAAAACATTTGTTTTACACTTTCTGCTTGCTTCAATGGTCTCCATAGGAGACTAGAAGCAGCAGTTGTCAGATTGTGCTGCATACAAGCAATGAGCAGATCGCTTGTCTGCACCAGAAATGAATATCACTTGCTATGAGCGCTGACCACTGAGTGGCGCTCATAGCAATCGAGACATGACAGCCACAGGGGTCTGCTGCAGACCCCGGGTTGTCATGCCCACCCCCGATCATGTGACGGGGTCACCGATGGGCGGGGCTAATGCCGCACTTCCGGGGCGGGGCTTATGCCGCACTTCCGGTGCGGCGATGTTAAATGCCGCTGTCAGAGATTGACAGCGGCATTTAACTGGTTAACAGCCGCGGGTGGATTGCGATTTCACCCGCGGCTGTTGCAGGCACATGTCAGTTGTATAAATTAGATGTGCCCGGTTCAATGCGGTCTCAGCGCCGCACTAAATACTCATCAGGCCAGAAAGGAGTTAAATAAATAAATAAAACGGTTTGCAGCCCCCCTAAATTTCCTAACCAGCTGAGGGAAAGCCGACAACTCGGGGCTGATGTTAATATTCTGGGAAACAGGCCAATAGCCATAAAGTTTCCCAGGCTATTAATAACACCTCACAGCTGTTTGCTTAGCCTTTACTGGTTAGTTAAGGGGGACCCCAGAATAAAAATGATGTAGAGTCCCTCTATTATTACTAAACAGCAAATGATCAACAGACAGCTGTGGGCTGATATTAATAGCCTGGGAAAGGGTCACGGATATTGGCCTCCTCGCAGACTAAAAACATCAGCCCTCAGCCACCCCAGAAATGATGCATCCATAAGATGTGCCAAATCTGGCGCTTGGCCTCGGCTCTTCCCACTTGTCGTGGTGCGGTGGCAAGTGGGGTAATAATTGTGGGGTTGATTTAAGCTTTGTAAAGTTAGCTGACATCAAGCCCTGGGGTTAGTAATGAAGAGGCATCTCTACGATGCCTCCATTACTAACCCCGTAAGTTTAAGTTAAAAAACACACACTTTAAATGAAATTTTTGAATAAAAATTCCCAACCCTCTTTTACTCATTTATTATTTTCCAAATAAAAATAAAAAAACAAAGACATCCTCACCTGTCCGCCGATAATCCATTTGTCCCACGAAGAGCCCAATTCAGCTACATCTGGATGCATTACTGAGCGGTGGCATGATGCAACCACTCAGCCCAGAATCCAGGATACACTGAACTGAGCGTCGTAGTAATGTAGCTTCAGTGACCACCAGTGATGTCATTGAGGTTACCGCCGGTCACAGGCTGCGATTCCCATGGTCAGTTCAGTGTGAGCTGGCCGATGAACTGGGGTAACCTTACTGACGTTACCGCTTACACCATAGGCTGGCTCACACACAGCTGACCGTGGGAATGCGGCTGACATTACAAAGCTGACATCAACCCTATAAATATTTCCCCACTATATTACCCCACTTGCCACCACACCAGGGCAAGCGAGAAGAACAGAGGCTAAGCGCCAAATTTGGTGCATCTTATGGATGCGCCATTTCTGGGGCGGCTGAGGGCTGATGTTTTTAGTCTGGGAGGAGGCCAATATCTATGGCCCCTTCCCAGGTGATCAATATCAGCCCATAGCGGTCTGTTTAGCCCTTGCTGGTTAGTAATAATATTGTCCCTTTTCCCAGAATAGTAACATCAGCCCCCAGCTGTCTGCTTTCCCTCAGCTAATTAGGAAAATTACGGGGGACCGCACGCTGTTTTTTAAATTTATTTAATAGATGAATTACACACACAGCCGGTGCTGACTCCAACTCCCATCAGGGTCGCGGTGATCTCAGGGAGACCAGGCAACAATGATGCACCCAGCGCCAGGGAACAGCGCGAACTGTACGGCTTTTCCCAGGTGCCGGTACTTGTCATACTGATGCGGCACACAGATGCCACACGTATGTTGCACACGTACAGCACCAGTACTGATTTTTCCAGTACCGGTAATATCAAGAGGTGTGAATGAGGCCAAATGTATTATGTCGCCCTGGTGTTGCAGTTTACAATACACCATGATGTGGAAACAAGGGCCTAGCAGATCGGCACAGATTTAGCTTTTTTTATTGGGGCCCACCTCCCTCTTGGGCCTCTGTGCAGGTGAACCGGCTGTACTGGTGGTATGTCCACACCAATCTAGCCTTCGTGTGACATATATCCTGCATTCTCACCAGTTTTTCTTCAGCATATTCGATCTGTAATTTGCAGTCTACTGGGAGTTGGGGGAGGAAACAAGCTAACGTGATCTCTGCCATAGACTGCACAGAGAGCGGAATGCCTACTCTTCATTCAATTTTTAGCTCAGAGACAAGCTGCAGTAGCATTTTACAGCAGAGCTGAGGTTTATTGATCTGAATCAAGCTATGATGTAAAACACTTGTTACAGAGCTCTGCACTTTGTTTTTCTGTCTTTTTCTGTCCTATTCTCCTCTCCTCCTCCATAGAGGATAATGGGCTGTGTTACGTGACACCAGCAGTCCATCTCCTCTGAGCAAGGAGAAATTGCACAATAAATTGGGTGGTCCATTTTCTCTCCTTACCCTTGTGAAAATGAAACATTTAGGGATAAAGAAACCTTTTTTGGGGGGAAAAAAGTAATTTTTTTATTTTCACGGTTCAATGTTTTAAAATTTCACGAAGTTCCTGTGGGTGCAATTTGCTCACCATTCATCTAGATAAATTCCTTGAGGGGTGTAATTTTCAAAATAGGGTCACTTGTGGGGCGTTTCTGCTGTTTTAGCACCTTGGGGGCTATTCAAATGCGACATGGCTTCCACAATCTCTTCTGGAGAAATCAAGTCTCGAAAAGTCAAATAGCGCTTCTTCACTACTGAGAATCCAGTACTTTTCCCCCACATATGGTATACTGACGTACTCAGGAGAAATTGCACAACAAATTAGGTAGTAATTTTTTCTATCACCCTTACAAAAATGAAAAATTGGGGGCCAAATTAGGGGGGGAATTTAAATTTTCATTATTTTCTTCCATTTTGCTATTATTCTTGTGAAGCACTTGAGGGGTTAACAAACTTCCTGAATGCCATTTTGAATAATGTGAGAAGTGACATTTTTACAGCAATGAATGCTTTTTGGAGCTAAATACAGATATTTGAAAAAAGAAACGTAGGACATCGCTTTAAGCCTTGGATTACCGTTGGACCTGGGGTGAGTATATTGGTTAATTTAAATGATTAAAGAATGTGTCTGTTTTATTTCAAATAAAGTGTTTTATTCTCGGTATGTGTGTTTAATAAAGTGTCTTATTCTCGGTGTTTAATTTTTTACAGGTTTAGTAATGAGGGTGTCTGGCTGACACCTCTTCATTATTAAACCTAAGGATTGGTGTAAGCGACACCTAATCCCATTACCCCTAATGCAACAAATATGAAGTGCCATTTCTGGGGCAGTTGAGGGCTACTATTTTAGCTAGGGGAGGGGCCGTTAGGCCAACATGTTCACTGGCTATTAATAACAGCTCACAGCTGTTTGATTTGCCCTTAGGGTATGTCCCCACGATCAGCAAGCAGCAGCACTTTTGACGCAGTGTATTTTCACTGTGTCAAAAACGCTGCGTTCTAATGCTGCACTTGTTTTGTCAGAACATGCAGATCCACCGCATGTAATGACATTTCAATTGGTCAAAATCTGCAGCGGAGACGCTAAACTACAGAAATTGACATGCTGCGGGTGAGTTTACACAGCACCAGAAACAAGCACAATGGGGATGGGATTTCTTATAAATAAAATAAAATGAAAAATTAAAAAAAAAATGGCGTGGGCTCCTGTGTCATTTTCATAACCAGCAGAGGGAAAACCGACCACTGGTGGATGATATTACTAGCCAGGGGAGGGGCCATTAGCCAAAAATGTTCCCTGACTATTAATAACAGCCCACAGCTGTTTGCTTAATGTTTACTGGCTAGATTACAGGGGGATCCCTGAAAAAAATGGACGTAGGGTCCCCCTATAAAATCTAACCAGCAAAGACTAAAAAGATATCTGTGAGCTGATATTAATAGCCAGGGAATGGGCCATGAATACTGGCCCCCTTCCGAGGCTAATAACAACAGCCCTCAGTCGTCCCAGATATGGTGCATCAATAAGATGCGCCAATCCTGGCCCTTAGCCTCTGCTCTTCCCACTTGCCCTGATGCGGTGGCAAGAGGGGTAATAGAGTAGGGGTTCATGTCAGCCTTGTATTGGCAGCTGACATGAAGCCCAGGTTAGTAATGGAGGGCATCTATAAGACACCCTCCATTACTAACGCCATAGTAAAGGTTTTGAAATAAACAAACGGGCTGAAAAAAGTCCTTTATTTGAAATAAAAGTCCACACGGTTTTAGTCATTCATTTAAAGATAAAAAACACATTATACTCACCTAATACCTAATCCCTTGAAGGCAATGTCCCCTGTAAAAAAAAACTGGAAATAATAAAACTACCTAACGCCCATTCCATTTGAAGCCATTGTCACCTGTAAAAAAGCAAAAATAAAAAAGAACCATATCCCTCACCTGTCCGACGTGATGACATAATCCAGAGTGTCCCACAAAGATCTGGGTCATTTCTAGAGCAGTCATATCAGCAATCACTGATCTGACTCTTCTAGAGGACAGCAGGCTATACACTAACAGGAGTGTAATCACTCCTGTGTTAGTGCAAAGTGCTGAGCTGTCGGTAGAGTGGTGACCGGAGTGTAATTAGTTGATGACCCCGGTGACCTTACTTACGACACCACTGCTGCATGAGAATTTTCTCACACAGCGACGGTGAAGGGAGAAAAAGTAAGTTGAGGATGAGACAGGGAGGATAGAGGAGAAGGGGTATATCCAATATAATATTTCAGGTACTTATCGTTGATTGACTGTAGGGACATTAATGAAGCTAGTCCATGCGCTTGATCAAAGTGGGCACATAGAAAGCCAGCAACTGTCTAACTTTAAAGAGTACAAAATTGCCTATTCGTGTTCAACCAATTTTCCACGTTATAGGGTGAAATGAAGAATATAGTTTTATCCTCGTCGGTAACTTTCAGATGAGCTGGAAATGCCATTGAATACTGCACTTGCAAGAGGGGTGGAGTTGTCGAGTCGGTGTCCATTTTGGTGGATTCGGTATAAAATGGACCTACTCCGACTCCTAAAATATATAATAAATTGGATACAGTAGTTCAATGCAGTTTTTTTGTTACTAAGAATTTGGGAAAGTTATAATATGTCCTATAAATGTCTGTTCTGTTCCTGATCTAAGGATCTAGACTTTTAGTTGAGATGAATCTGTGCTGCACTTTATGTACATGCTCAGTAGTGAGGCATTGCTGTGGAGTCGGGAGTCCGGGAAATTGAGGAGTCGGAAGTTTGGCTTGCAGACTCCACAGCACTGCTTGCAAGTCTCTAAGATGCTTTTTGACCTTTACAAAAGTAGCTCTGATTTTTTTTTTTTTTTAAAGTTGCTAAGAAATCTGGTAATATTGTGACAGAAGCATTGTGACAGAAACATTATCATAAGTGATTATACCCTTGTGGCGAGCTGCTTGAAAAATGTCATCTATCTCTGCTACTGTGAAGACGGGCTAATAATGGTTGCATTGGAGCTCCAGGTGGGCGAGCTGCAACCCTGTGCACCCGTTCTATGTCATAAGCAGCAGACAAGTCTGCATCTGGAATAGTACATTTAAGCCAGTGTTCTATGAAGTTCCTTATTGATCTGTACTATTAAGGCACTCTGTCAGCACAGAATGACTGTTCAAGCCGTGTACAGGCACTCTGTGCTTCACAGTGAGGCCAATTTTTTAAATCCACCTTCCCACCTGCTTGGTGTTAGAACTCTCCTGTTAGGTTTTTTCTATTTTGCTGGTCACATGACCTTTTTGCCTATTTAATCCTGCTCCGCCCTTCTGGCCATGCTGGACTTCATTGTAATTTCTACTCTTAAGCTAGCCAGGTGCTTTGTAACCTTTCTCAGTTTAGCTAGGTCTTTTGACCTTTATGTTCTATGTTGTGCGTTTGTCTTTTTACTGCTACAATTTCTGCTAGGAGGTGTCCATCTTTCTCCCAGTCCCTAGTTCTTGTAGGGATCCCTCCCTCACATCTATAGGTCTTTGTTCAGACTAGCTGAGGACTTTAGCAGGTCTGATTGCAGGATCAGGTTCCCCATTACATCGTAGGGATCTAGCTTAGTTCTATTGTAAGGACAGATCGCCTGTCTTTCCTTAGTGCTTGTAGCCTATCATAACAGTAAGTCCAGCCCAAAAATATCTCTAAGGAAAGACCTCCAGTTTCCATCATGGTGTCGGTTCAGGATTTGGCTCAACGCCTGCAGGGACTCTCTCTGGAGGTGGCCGAGCTCCAACAACACGTGAGTAGCTGTTCTGGAGCGCATTTTGTGGAGCCAAAGGTACGATTGCCTGATTTATTTTTTGGTGAACAACAAGATTTTTTTTCCTTTAAAAATGCTTGTTTATTGTATTTTCGTTTGAGACCCAGATCCTCATAGGGTTCATAATGTCACTTTTGCGCAAAGAACCTCAGGGATGGGCCTTTTCTCTCCAACCTAGTGATCCGTGCTTTAGATCAGTGGGTAATTTTTTTTCTGCTTTGGGGTTGTTGTATGATGATCCTGATTGTGTCTCATCAGCTGAGACGGAATTGAGACTTTTGAGACAGGGATCAGGTAATGTGGAAAATTATTGTACTCACTTCTGTCGGTGGTCTGCTCGGGTGGGGTGGAATGATTCAGCTCTGAAAAGTTTGTTTCTTGCTGGGCTAGGTGAAAGGGTTAAGGATCTGCTTATTGCTTATCCTACACCTGGAAACTTGCAGGAGGCAATGCAATTAGCTATACGGGTGGACAGGAGACTGCGTGCAAGGGTTAATGAGAGTAAATCCTTTGCCATGTCAGCTCCTAGTCTTGAGAGGGTCTGTACTGACATTGGAGAGCCGATGGAGATTGGGGCGATGTCACCCCGCTCTCAGGAAAAAGACCGCAGGTTTTCTGAAGGTTTGTGCTTTTATTGCGGAAAATCTGACCATTTCATTAAGAACTGTGTGCTTCGTATGAGCAAAGAAAAAAAAAAGAGGTCAGTTACGCCCATATAGCCTGTTTAAACACTAAGGGGGTATTTATTTCTGCTACTACTGCAGCTCAGGAAGAATTAATTGAATTTCGGGTATTTGTGGATTGTGGTTCTACTCTGAATGTGATTGATGGGGGATTCTTGGAAAAACTTAAATTAAAACCCAAACCTTTGTCATCCCCTATTGCCATGGTTTCTGTCGATGGCTCTCCCTTGAAATGTGTTACTCACAAGGTTTATGAATTTCCCCTCACTATTAATGGTATTCACCAAGAAAATTTGGATTTGGTAGTATTAAATAATTTGCCTTCTCCAGTAATTTTGGGGTTACCCTGGATAAAATTGCACAATCCTGTACTGGATTGGTCTACTAATGAAATTAAGTCCTGGAGCCCGAAGTGTTATGACAAGTGTTGTAACGGGCGCATTGCTGATGTGGATAAAGGGGAAGTACCTGTACCTATTCAGGATTTTTGGAAAGTTTTTTCTGAGGAGTAGTCGCAAATGTTGCCTCCCCATAGAGACTATGATTGTACCATTGAATTTGTCCCTGGAGCGACTCTTCCTAAAAGTCATTTATTTAATCTTACTATTCCTGAGAGAAAGGCTTTGGAGGAATACATACAGACGAGCTTGGCCGCCGGTCATATCAGACCCTCTAAGTCACCTGTGGCTGTTGGATTATTTTTTGTTAAAAAAAAGGACGGCGGTTTACGTCCTTGTCTGGACTTTCGCGAGATTAATAAAATTACTGTACGTAATCCCTACCCACTGCCATTGATTCCTGATTTGTTTAACCAGTTAGTGGGGGCCAAGTGGTTCTCTAAAATTGATCTCCGGGGGGCATACAATTTGTTGCGCATGAAGGAGGGTGATGAATGGAAGACTGCTTTTAACACTCCTGTGGGTCATTTTGAGAATCTGGTTATGCCTTTTGGTCTTACCAATGCACCAGCATTTTTTCCGAATCTTATTAATGACATCCTTAGACCTTTGATCGGCAAAAATGTGGTTGTGTATTTGGATGACATTTTGATTTATTCGCCTGATCTGGAGTCTCATTGGCGGAGCGTACGTGAGGTATTACAGTTATTAATTGACAATTCGCTTTTTGCTAAGCTAGAGAAATGTGAGTTCGCTGTACAGAGAATTAGTTTTTTGGGCTACATTATCTCCAGCGTGGGCTTTGAGATGGACCCGGTGAAAGTTCAAGCTGTGCAGGAATGACCTAGGCCTATTGGTTTGAAATCGATACAGAGGTTTTTGGATTTCGCCAATTATTACAGAAAATTCATTAAACATTTTTCTATTATTGTTAAACCACTGACCGATCTCACCAGGAAAGGTGCTAATACGGTTCAGTGGACTACTGAGGCCATTGAAGCGTTTGTGTTTCTAAAGGAGAGGTTCATCCTTATGCAGCCTGATGTGACTAAGCCGTTTTTGGTTGAGGTTGATGCTTCTTCGGTGGGGGTCGGTGCGGTGTTGTCTCAGGAAAACAAGGATGGAGTACATCCCTGTGCCTTTTTTTCAAAAATATTTTCTGAGACTGAACTTAATTACAATATTGGTAATCGGGAATTGCTGGCTATTAAACTCGCAATTGAACACTGGCGTCATCTCTTGGAAGGTGCTGAATTTCCCATTCAGGTTTTCACTGATCATAAAAATCTGATCTATCTTGATGCTGCCAAGCGCTTGAATGCCCGTCAGGCTAGGTGGGCACTTTTTGTTTCGCGGTTTAATTTTTCCGTTACTTACATCCCAGGTGTCAAGAATGTTAAAGCTGTTGCGTTGTCTCGCAGCTTTTCTCCCATGGTCGGTGCGGAGGAGGAGGAGAGCATTTTACAAGAAGGTGTTGTGATTGCTGCATTGGACTCTGTTTTGGAAGATGAGATTCTTAAAGCACAGGAGAATGCCCCATCTAACACTCCCCATGGGAGGTTGTTTGTGCCTAGGACCTTTAGGAGAGATTTGTTTGTTGAGTGTCATGAGTCTCGGTTGGCAGGTCATCCAGGAATTTCTGAGACCAAGAGACTTGTGGGTCGCAGTTTTTGGTGGCCTGGATGGCAGAAGGAAGTCATTAAGTGGGTGCGTCAATGTACTGTGTGTGCTAGATCTAAGTCTTCTCATACTCCTGCTACGGGGTTGCTTTGCCCTCTGGAGGTTCCTAGTGCACCTTGGACACATCTGGCTATGGACTTTATTACTGACCTTCCCTCCTCTGAGGGTTTCACGGTCATCTGGGTGGTCGTGGACCGTTTTAGCAAGATGTGTCACTTGGTTCCCTTCATCAAACTGCCCTGCGCTAAGACACTTGCTAAGGCCTTTGTCAAGAAAATTGTCAGACTCCATGGTGTTCCTACTGACATTGTTTCTGATAGGGGACCTCAGTTCGTGGCTCGTTTTTGGCGTGCCTTTTGTGACAGGTTGGGAGTTCATTTGTCGTTTTCATCTGGATATCATCCCGAGTCTAATGGCCAGATAGAAAGGAAGAATCAGGATGTTGAGCAGTTCTTGCGTTGTTTTGTGGCAGACAATCAAGAGGGGTGGTCTGAGTTTCTGCCGCTTGCTGAATTTGCTCTTAACAACCATACATCCTCTTCTACTGGGTGTTCGCCTTTTTTTTTTGTTGTTCTGGGAGACATCCGTCTTTTGGGTCATTTTCCAAATTGGTATCGGCTGTGCCTGAGGAGGAGAGTTTTTCCGGTGATTTGGAGAGAGTGTGGACGGATGTGCATGGTAATCTTCAGGAGGCTAACAAAAAATCTAAGAGGTACTTTGACAGGAAACGTCAAGAGGTTTTGTTTACGGTTGGTGACATGGTTTGGTTGTCCTCTAAGAATCTGCGGTTGAGGATTCCTTCTAAAAAATTGGGTCCCAAGTTTGTAGGGCCCTTTAAGGTGCTTCAGGTAGTTAACCAATCTGCTGTTAGGTTGGAGCTTCCTACCTCCTGGAAGATTAATCCGGTGTTTCATGTTTCTCTATTGAAAAAAGCTGATGTATCAGATAGAGACGCCACTGCCACTGTTCCTCCGGTGGTGGAGGACGGGGAATATGAAATTTCCCGCATCCTTAATTCTAGACGGTATAGGGGGAGTTTGCAGTATCTTGTCGCTTGGAAGGGTTTCGGTCCCGAGGATAACTCATGGGTGAGGGCGGATGATGTTTCTGCTTCCAGACTTGTCAGAGCGTTTCACAAGAGGTTTCCGGATAAGCCTGGGCCTAGGGGATCCGGAGGATCCTCTTAGACGAGGGGGTACTGTTAGAACTCTCCTGTTTTTTCTATTTTGCTGGTCACATGACCTTTTTGCCTATTTAATCCTGCTCCTCCCTTCTGGCCATGCTGGACTTCATTGTAATTTCTACTCTTAAGCTAGCCAGGTGCTTTGTAACCTTTCTCAGTCAGTTTAGCTAGGTCTTTTGACCTTTATGTTCTATGTTGTGTGTTTGTCTTTTTACTGCTACAATTTCTGCTAGGAGGTGTCCATCTTTCTCCCAGTTTCTAGTTCTTGTAGGGATCCCTCCCTCACATCTATAGGTCTTCTTTCAGACTAGCTGAGGACTTTAGCGGGTCTGATCGCAGGATCAGGTTCCCCGTTACATCGTAGGGATAGATCTCCTGTCTTTCCTTAGTGCTTGTAGCCTATCATAACACTTGGTTTCCATCTAACTCCTCTTGTCTCTGGCTCTTTGAAGCCAGAGCTGTAAGTCAAAGAAGAGGAAGGTAGAGATAGAGGGAAAACAAGCAGGGGGAAAGGTGTATAAAAATGATTGGCCCCACCATAAAGCACTGAGCGGCGGGACTTCGTTTGAACAGTCATTCTGTGCTAACAGAGTCCCTTTAAGCAAAGTTTGTTGAAAGTGCAGTTCCATTTTAAGTGTTTTAGGGTATGATGGGATCTTTTCAACTGCCTCTTGGCAGTATGGACTTTCTCAGAGAAGAGATTGCTATAATACATAGATTTTGTGTTTAGTAGCTTTACTATTCTGTTAAATATTAAAGCTTTTCGTTTATTTCCTTTATTGATTTTTTTTACACCTGAAAAAAGTAACAAATTGGCATTTATTCTGTAGAATGTTTTACTTTAACAGTTTAATTATTTACAAGCATATTTGCCAACTACTTTTTCCATTTGTTTGAATTGGCTTTGTTGTGTCAATGGGCACAGTGTTTTTTACATTATCTGTATAAGTGTGTGTGTCATTCAGCAATCTTAAACAATCCCTTGATAACTGGCTTTTACCATTCCCTGGATACAATACAAGAACAAATATAAGTTATCTGTAGCCCAGGGAGCATCTTTCTGTTTTGGATGCATTACAGTCATCATCATTACTTAAAAGCCTTTATCATGTTAATAGTAGTTTCACATGATAAGTATGTGGCTCTGACGTTGAGCAGGGTTTTTTAAAAAAAGATGCCTGGATTGCAAATGACTTTTCTGAAGGGTATGCTGAAAAAAGAAATTGAACCAACCATGAGATAACATTGTAATACATCCATTTTAGTGCTAAATAAATAGAGCTTAATAGGCCTACTTAACCCTTTGACCACCTTCTTATGGCTGTCATTAGCATGCCCTGTTCTGCAACGCTCACTGTAAAAAAGGGAAAACAGTGGAATCATAAGCAGCACTAAAATATCCATGCCTCGACTATGTGTTTTGTCCACTTTTTTTTTTCTTTTTTGTAAGATTAATGGAAAAAAAAATGAAACTAAGAAAAATACCTATATACACTTCTTGCCAACATGTGCACACCACTGTGCATGTTACTAGCATTGTACGAATATGGAAATTTGAACATTTGATTCACTGCCTGAGCCCCTGATGAATCAAGACAGTCATTAGATAATGATGAAACTGGTATAAGAAACAGAATCAGGCACTCCAACAAATTAAATTAGTGACGTTTCGGTCAACAAGACCTTCTTCAAATAATTGCAATCAGAGTACTGTGTGGAATAGCGCTTTGTGGTATAGGGATGTTCAGGGCCGGCTCCAGGTTTTTGTGGGCCCTGGGTGAAAGGGTCTCAGTGGGCCCCTTTAACACATACCACGATTCATGATGCACAGATACCGCAGAGAACTATATCTATATATATATACATACATATATACACACACATATATATATATATATATATATATACATACATACATACATACATACATACATACATACATACATACATACATATATATAATACAATGCCAAAGATTTCACTTCTTACATTACATGAGGATATCTATAGTAAATTCTACAACAGCTCAGAAACCAGCGAATCATAGTAACATAGTTTTTAAGGTTGAAGGAAGACTAAGTCCATCTAGTTCCAACCATAGCCTAACATGTTGATCCAGAGGAAGGCAAAAAAAACCCATGTGGCAAACACTAAGCTCCACATTGGGGAAAAAAATTTCTTCCCGACTCCATACGACAATCAGACTAGTTCCCTGGATCAACGCGCTATCAAGGAATCTAGTATATATAACCTGTAATATTATACTTTTCAAGAAAGGCATCCATGCCCTTCTTAAACTTTAATAGTGAATCACTCATTACAACATCATGCGGCAGAGTTCCATAGTCTCACTGCTCTTACAGTAAAGAATCCCCGTCTGTGATTATGATTAAACCTCCTTTCCTCCAGACGTAGAAGATGCCCCCTTGTCCCTGTCTCTGGCCTCAGAGTAAAAAGATCAGTAGACAGGTCTTTGTACTGTCCCCTCATATACTTGTACATAGTAATAAGATCACCCCTAAGCCTTCTTTTTTCCACAGTAAATAACCCCAAGTGTAATAACCTGTCTTGGTATTGCAGACCCCCCAGTCCTCTAATAACCTTGGTCGCTCTTCTCTGCACCCTCTCTGGTTCAGCTATGTCTTTCTTATACACCGGAGACCAGAACTGTACACAGTATTCTAAGTGTGGTCGCACTAGTGACTTGTATAGAGGTAAAATTATGTTCTCCTCATGAGCATCTATGCCTCTTTTAATGCATCCCATTATTTTATTTGCCTTTGCAGCAGCTGCCTGACACTGGCCACTAAACGTGAGCTTGTCGTCCACCAATACACCCAGGTCTTTTTCAGTTAAAGTTTTGCCCAGTGTTTTACAATTAATAGAATTATACATTTTATTTCCTCTGCCCAAGTGTGTTACCTTACATTTATCCCCATTAAAGCTCATTTGCCATTTCTCAGCCCAAGCTTGTAGTTTACATAGATCCTCCTGTAATATAAAATTGTCCTCCTCTGTATTGATTACCCTGCAGAGTTTAGTGTCATCTGCAAATATTGAAATATTACTCTGTATGACCCCTACAAGGTCATTAATAAATAAGTTAAAAAGTAGCGGGCCCAATACTGACCTCTGTGGTACCCCACTGTTAACTGAGACCCAGTCTGAGTGATTTCCATTAATAACCACCCTTTGTTTCCTATCACTGAGCCAATTCTTAACCCACATATATATATATTTTCCCCTATCCCCATTGTTCTCATTTTATCAATCTTTTGTGTGGAACCGTATCAAAAGCTTTTGAAAAGTCCATATATACAACATCCACTGCATTTCCTTGGTCCGGTCCAGAAATTGCCTCCTCATAAAAGCTGATCAGATTAATTTGACAGGAACGGTCCCTCGTAAACCCATGTTGATATTGGGTCATGAGGTTATTCTTCTTCAGATATTCTAGTATAGCATCTCTTAGGAAACCCTCCAGGATTTTATCCACAGTAGAGGTTAAGCTTACTGGCCTATAATTTCCAAGTTCAGTTTTTGTCCCCTTTTTGAATATTGGCACCACATTTGCTATACGCCAGTCGTGTGGTACACACCCTGTTATTATGGAATTTTTAAAGATTAAAAATAATGGTCTATCTATGACGTTACTTAATTCCTGCAGTACTCGCGGGTGTATCCCATCCGGGCCCGGGGATTTGTCAACTTTAGTGATTTTTAGACGCCGCCGTACTTCCTGCTGGGTTAAGCAAGTGACATTTAATGGAGAATTTTTGTTATCACTAATCATGTTTTCTGTCATGCGATTTTCTTGTTTAAATACGGTTGAAAAAAAATCGTTTAGCATATTGGATTTTTCCTCATCCTCATCCACCATTTCACCCAGACTATTTTTAAGGGGGCCAACACTATAATTTTTTTTAGTTTTTTACTATTTATGTAGTTAAAGAATATTTTGGGGTTATTTTTACTTTCTCTGGCAATGATTCTCTCTGCCTCAATCTTTGCTGCCTTGATTTGTTTTTTTACAGAATTTATTTAATTTTCTATATTTATTTAATGCCTCATCACTACCTACTTGCTTTAGTTCTCTAAATGCTTTCTTTTTGTCACTTATTGCGCCCCTTACAGCTCTATTTAGCCATAGTGGTTTCCTCCTATTTCTAGCATGTTTATTCCCATAGGGTATATATTGTGCACAGGTCCTATTCAGGATGTTATTAAATGTGTCCCATTTGCTTTGTGTAGCTTTATGTCTCAGGATATCGTCCCAGTTTATTGCACTAAGATCATCTCTCAACCGTTGGAAATTTGCCTTCCTGAAGTTTAGTGTCCTTGTAACCCCTCTACTACACATCTTATTAAAGGTTACATGAAAACGTATTATTTTGTGATCACTATTACCCAAGTGACCCCCAACTCGTATATTTGATATGCGGTCTGGCCTATTGGTTAATATTAGGTCTAGCAGTGCCCCCCTTCTTGTTGGGTCCTGAACCAGTTGTGAAAGGCAATGGTCTCTCATAGTTGTCAAAAACCTATTACCTTTGCTTGAACTACAGATTTCTGTTCCCCAATGTATTTCAGGGTAGTTAAAATCCCCCATAATAATGACTTCTCCTTTAGTTGCTGCTTCATCTGTTTGCTTTATGAGGATATTCTCCACTGCTTCCATTATTTTTGGAGACTTATAACAAACCCCTATCAGTAATTTATTATTTTTTCCCCCTCCCCTTATCTCCACCCACAGGGACTCTACATTTTCATTAGATTCACATATATCCTCCCGCAAGATGGGTTTTAAGGATGATTTTACATATAAACACCCCCCCCCCCCTCAATTGTTTGTACGGTCATTTCTGAACAGACTATAGCCCTGTAAATTAACTGCCAGTCATGGCTCTCGTCCAGCCACGTCTCAAATATCCCTACCATGTCATAATTATTTTCCAACAAAATTAACTAGAATTCCTCCATTTTGTTGGCGAGGCTTCTGGCATTAGTGTACATGCATTTTATGTATCTCTCTGTACCTCTATTCCTTCTTACTTTATTGACTGTTCTAATCCCACCCCCAATTTCTTTATTTGTGCCCAGGTCACTATCTGCACTATCTTCCCCACCTATAAAATGAATACCCTCCCCCCCCCCCAATCCCTAGTTTAAACACTCCTCCAACCTTCTAGCCATTTTCTCCCCCATTGAGGTGCAGCCAGTCCCTAGCGTAGAGTCTGTAGCCAACTGAGAAGTCGGCCCAGTTCTCCAGGAACCCAAATCCCTCCTTCCTACACCAGTTCTTGAACCACTTATTTATCTCCCTAATCTCCCGTTGCCTCTCTGGCGTGGCACTTGGTACCGGTAGTATTTCAGAGAATACCACATTGGAGGTTCTTGCTTTCAGCTTGCAGCCTAATTCCCTGAAATCATCTTTAAGGACCTTCCACCTACCTCTAACTTTGCCATTTGTGCCAATGTGCACCATGACCGCTGGGTCCTCACCAGCCCCTCCCAGTAATGTCAACCCGATCAGCGATGTGCCGGACTCGAGCGCCAGGTTAGGCAGCACACTGTTCGACGATCCCTGTCTTTGTGACAGATTGTCCTATCTGTTCCCCTAATAATTGAGTCACAGTGCAAAGTGCAGACCGGACAGTATAGTCCTCCATACAGTATTATGGGCACCACATAATCCTCCATACAGTATTATGGGCCCCATATATTGCTCCATACAGAATAATGGACCCCATATAATGCTCCATGCAGAATACTGGCCCCCATATAATGCCCCATGCAGGCTGTTCCCCCCACACATATAATGCCCCATGCAGAATGTCACTCCCCCTCCCATATAATGCCCCATGCAGGATGTCACTCCCCCTCCATATAATGCCCCATGCAGGATGTCACTGCCCCTCCATATAATGCCCCATGCAGGATGTCACTCCCACCCCCCCCCCCGTATAATGCCCCATGCAGGATGTCATCACACACCCCCATCATATAATGCCCTATGCGTCCATACCTAAAGAAAAAAAAAATCAAATACCTCACTTCTCACCTGCTACCTCTACTCTGGACTCCTCACCAGCTCTGCACTGCCTGTGATGGCTCTGCAGAGGGCGCGGTGGAAAGACGTCACCGTACCCTCTGCCTGCTCAGGGCCCCGGCACTTGCCCGGGTGCTGACACCGGGCCTGGGATGTTACCCAAATCTCCTGGGCAGAATATCCCAGAAGCATTGTATTAATATGGAAATTTGGAACATTATTTCCTGTCTAAACCCCTGATGAATCAAGACAGTCATTTATTAGTCTGATTTATTTTCTATTTTCTTTTTAGCTCTCCTCCATCAGTTGTTTTCTCTCTTTACTATTTAGTTTAGGGTAAGTTAGGAATATTATTGCAGCTATTAGAGCAGTTTTAGAGAACTACAATATTGAGAACAAGTAGAGAGGGCTGCATAGCGTCCGCAACCTTGGGATATAGATTGGATATTTTTCTTTCTGATGAAGGAGATCCATAAACAGCAATAAGATTTTCAATATTAGATACCTATGTTCTACACAGCAATTTGTTAAATAGATCTATAACATTCTCTTTATATGTATGATATAATTGATATAGCACTATCACTGAGAACTGTGCAATTTGGTTTGAATAGAGCGCAGTATGATCTGTGGAGTCTAAATTGCTGTCTTTTGAGTCCGAATAGGAAAAGAACAGCTCTGGATGCTGGAGAAGATGGCGATAGTTGAGTATATTAAAACACTGGAACTACAGTTCACACACATATACACAACTTTAGGGGAAAAAAAATTAATGGGAGTGTTTCTTAAAAAAAGGCATAGCAAAATTGTTTAGTTTGCTCTATCTGATAGTAGATAACAGCAGTTGCTCCCAGTCAATGTCCTAAAATACAGCCTTCAAAACAAGGAAATTAGCCTTTTTAAAATTAAGTGTTTTTGCCCTCCATGCCCGAGTATGTTTTGTACAGTATAAGGTAAATTAAGTTATATATACCAAGGCTTTTTCCAACATTGAAATTTCCAGCAAGTTCTGCATTGTTTGTTTGGATTGTGAATTGTAATGACAGATCCACTTTAAAGTACTTGACGCTGGTATTGTCTACTATCGGTGTGGTCCTCTGAATCTGCCTTTTATAATCCCTTAGTCCCTTATTAAACCTTACCCCACCTCTCATGACCTTACCCAAAGAACCACTGAGACTCAAGAGGTTGGATAAATCTCTGCCACAATGGCCTTTATTATAAACAATACAAACATGTAAAACATTCGTAAATAACACATGCTAAGGTCCTTGAAGCTCTGACATCTGGTGACCACCAATTAACCAGCCAGTAATTACTCCCGGCCCCTACCACAGGCTCAGGAGCACCCATAACCCGAAAGGGTTTATAAACGGATAACCGCCAAACCAGGAACTCTGCATTCCTTTTGCCGCAAGCCCCAGAAATCACCAGACCCCAACCAAGGGATCCTAGTGTTGATGAATTCCCCAAACAAGATTTTATCAACTTCAAGGACCTTGTTGCACGCTACCACATGAGCATTTGACCTCCTCAAATGCTCGAGACCCCCTTTTACTTAAAAAATAACGCTTGGTCAATGCCCCTGTGACAATACAGAGTAAAATCTTAATTATGCCAGACCTACTTTCTGATGGCAAGAGCAGCATGCCTTTATTTTTATGTTGACTCTTTAATTTATGTTCTTCTATAGTTAACACAGACTACTATTTGTATAACCCTGAATGGTATCTGCTCTTTGATTCTGAAACAATGATGTGTATTTACAAGAGCCCCTGTGATACCAACTATGTAAATAGATTATCTCAAACAATGATAGGTGAGCCCTGCACCTTTACCTCTGACATGTGATATGCACACTTAGCTTTGGGGGAGGAGGGTGAGAGCAGTTCTGCTATTCAGGGGGCTGAACCCAGAGAAGCAGAAGGGACATGTGTTTTTGTAAGAGTCAGACCTGAGCCCAGAGAAGCAGAGAGAGTCTTGGGACAGAGATGGAGAAGAACTTTGGAAGGAGAATGGGAGACCTCCTCCAGGACAGCAGATGGATTGCATGGCATTACCAAAAAGACACAGATTTGAATTCTATATTATTCTAGCCTAAGGGTACCGGCCCTGACTGAAAAGATTCGGATCTGCTCCATTAACCATCAGAGAGACATGGATACATTTTGGTGAGTCCAGGAGAGGACGAAGAAATCACCTGGCCCCATGGATATGTTGTTTTGGGGTTGCTAGGATGGACCCACCAGTCGCCTAGAACCCATGGAGACATTTGGAGTTGCCAGGAGGGACCCACCGGTCGCCTGGCCCCATGGAGACTCTCGGAGAGGCCAGATTTGGACCCTCGGGTCTCCTGGTCTTGTACCTTGATGGACTGCTTGCTTCCTAAGCTTGCTGCTACCTCCTCTCTGTGGGGGCCTCCAGAAGCGGGGGGCCACTGGTTGAGGTAGTCAGCCCTGGAAGTCTCCAAAGTCACTGCTGTGACGGTGTAACGTTGTACGATCTTGGGCATGTGCTGGGACTGTTCTGTGTGTTTATTATCCTCTTTGTGGGTCAATAAAGTATTGCCACGCTGTTTTACGCTCACCTTGTGTTGTCTGAGTAGCGTTACTCCCACAGAAGACCCCAGGTCTTCACAGCTCCCTTTCAGTGCCAAAGTCCATAAATCTATCCCCACATTATTTAAGTGTACCCCATCTGTTCCATGACACAAAATTTAATATGGCCCAGTTAACCTTTTTCCTAGCCTTGTTAATCTTTTCGGCCAATCGCGCCTTCCGCCAAATTTGTCTCAGAACGATGTCGGACCACACCGTTACTAGCTCTGGAAAGGATGACCAAATAGAAGCAAATCATCTTCATGTCCCGTATCAAATCCCTAATAGGACTGACCCCCAGATCATTCCCCCCTAGATGTAAACATAATATATAGGGGGGTCGGTCCAGCAGTGCAAAATTATGCAGTTTACTTAACATTCTGTTCCAACCTATGCCCCGGAAACCTAGCCATCGAACCATGGCCCTTTTTCTTGAAAACTCAATCTGCCTCACGTCTCTCCGCATATCAGCTTCAATCGCGCCCCAATGAACATACGAATGTCCCATTATCCAGACCAAGAAGGGGGGACCTGCATAGAGACAATAAATTAGTAATAGCAAAACATGAACACTGTTACTTTAATTTGACTACCCTTTCCGGTCTCAAGTATGACAAGAAGCGGTGTGATTCCCACCTTCCAATCCTTTTAACCGTTTCTGGACCTAGGCCACATGCTGCAGCTTCTGGAAGGAATGTGGAGCTAAACTGAATAGGTCTAAGCCCAAACTTCTTAAACTTCTCCTAAAAACCTCTGTGAACTGGTACTTTGATAGACATTGTAAAGGGCCTTCCCAGACCCTACACCTGCCCCCAAAATCTAAAAAGGCCCTTGAAGGACACATAATGGACCCTTGTATGTTCCCTAACCTGATGGTTTTTCCCCTCCCTATTTGATCTGTTTTTGACAGTCTAAGCCATATCTCTAGTCTCTTTTTAGTGGCTACCATGTCCTGGGCTAATAGGCCCCCTGTTTTTTTCCTGGACGGGGCTACCAGCTCGTTAATCCAGAATGCGCCAAAGAATGCTAGTGAAAAAGATAGTCTAAATAAACTGAGCTTGAACTCCGAAAGACATATTTTTTCCAAGACAGAACCTAAACGTTCCAACAGATCAAAAGAGACTGGGCGTCGGCTGTCCTTCCTACCTCTGTCGCACTAGGAAATTTTTTGTGATGTCCGTAATCCCTCTCAATTTACATCTAAAGGACAGACCGGCGATCAGCCTCTTCATCCTAGGCGGCAACCATTCCTCCAGTGCTCCTTCGCTAAGCCACAAGAGCAATTGCCCTACCTTATCTTCATCAGACAAGACTTGTTCAACCCCTCCCAGTTTCTGTTCCCAAGCCTCCCACACTTTTTGATAGGACGACCACGTACTACTTGACAGCGATGCGCCAAAGGTTGTGCTGCTCGAATACCAAGCTCCATAGTTCTTGAGGACATGCCAGGCGCCAACAACCAGAACCAATCCCACTGGAAATGAGAGCATCTGCGATTGAGTTAGCCACTCCTGGAACATGAGAAGCAGTCACACACGCATTCAATTTTAAGCCTTCTAGGACCAAACAACATAGTACCCAAATCACTGGTGGGGAAGAGGCTGTTATGCTATTTATAGCTAGGTCTACGGCCAGTTTGTCGCAATTAATGCGTATCTGCTTATCCCTAAAATGTTCTCCCCAAAATTGACCGCCACCAGGATCGGAAAAATCTCCAGGAATGTCACGTTCTTCACTATGCCAGCTGTTTGCATCATCTAGCCACTCCCTTGCACACCCATTGCCCCTGAAAGAATGCTCCCAAACCCATACTCCATGCTGCATCCGTGAATAACTAACTGATGATTGTTCACTGCCTCATTCATCATCAACGAGTGACCGTTGTAAGATTCCAAAAAATGTTCCCATACTGCTAGGTCTTCCTTATGCTCCTTCGTCAGTCGAATATAGTGATGAGGAGCCGTCACCCCCGCTGTCACGCTAGCCAATCTTCTGGAAAAAACGCGTCCCATGGGCATGATTCTGCATGCAAAGCTAAGTTTACTCAGCAGCGATTGTATTTCTCTAAGCGTTAGTTTCTTAACACGCCTTGACCTGGCTACTTCCGATATTAATGCATAAAGTTTTTCTTGTGGTTGAGTCGAGTTTGATGGCCAAAAAATGTATGTATGATGTCGGACCCTCCATTTTATCTGGAGCCAACGTGACCCCGAAGCGTTTTGCCACCCATTCCATTGTACGTAATGTGGACTTGCAAAACGTTGAATCTTTGGGACCGAAAATCAAAAAATCATCTAGGTAGTGTATGATAGGTGCCCCACCGGATACATCTCGAACCACCCACTCTAAAAAACTGCTGAAAGCCTCAAAAACTGAACAAGAAAGGGAACACCCCATGGGCAAACACCTATCAACAAAATATTTTCCTTTCCAAAAGCAATCCAACAGCCGGATGCTCTCGGGGTGAACTGGTAATAATCTGAAGGCGGCTTCGATATAGGTCCTTGCCATGAGGGCCCCCCTACCCAACTGGCGAACCCATTGCGTTGCCTCATCAAAAGATGTATATACTACCGAGCATAACTCGGGAGCTATGCCGTCATTTACCGACATTCCTCCGGGGTATGAAAGATGATGAATTAAACTGAATTTATTGGGTTCTTTTTTGGGTACTACCCCCAACGGAGACGCAACTAAATTGTCAAATGGTAAATCAGCGAAATGTCCTGCCATGTGTCCTAAAGAGACTATCTTCTCCAGTTTTTCCGTCACTAGGTTCGGGTGACGGTAGGCAGACTGTAGGTTTTTCCTAGTGAGTTGAACTACAAAAGGCGGTGCTGGTATCCTAATACAGTCTTCAAAGCCTACCATTAGTAATTCAGCTTTGGCCCTGTCCGGGAACCTATATAGAAAAGGATGCATCCCTTGAAGATTCACTGGTGCCTCTCCCTTGGAAATTACCGTGAGGAACTTTTCCCTTTGCTTTCCTAAAACACTTCCCAGCCCCATGGGATGATCTGTAGCAAAAGGAACACAGATGTTTGAACTTACAACTGTTTCCAAATTTGCACTGGCTTTTGTTAAATTGCCAGCATACTCCCTGCTTTTGGGCCCCCATCTGGCCAGCTTCAGTGGTGCCCCCTGAGTTTCTTGAAAGGCCGGATGAACTGGCCCAGCTCTGAAATGTGTGTCCGAACCTAACTGCCGCTGTGACCCTCAACCAGAGACCTGTATCTTTTTGATCCCACCTGATCGCTGGCCTAATTGCCTTCCTCTGGCGGAACTGTTTGACGTAGTATCTCAACCAATTCTGACCCCCGTATACCCTATAGGCTTCCCTGATGGAGTCTTGATAGCAAAAACGTGGCGAACAGTTCTCTGGAGCTTTTTCACCTCTTACGCTTGCCATGATGGCAAATGCTTGCATCCAGTTACTGAGGGTCTGTGGGATTAACCACCACTTGCGATCCATCTCATCTTCTTTTTTGCGATTATCACTTCTTTATTCAGCTAAAACTTTTCAAGCGGCAACAGGGAAAATATTTGCTCCCTGACTTCTTTCCTTACATGAGCCCCTAGCGGGCCCTCAAAACAAATGTGTACTTCCCCTTTGGCCCTATTGTCCAGATGAATCGTTTCTCCTTCAGCCCTTTTCATCTGTACCGACACGGAAGTCCGACCTTGTGGCTGAAAACTATATTCTGCTAGCGGGTGCATATGATTATTACTAACCCATGCCCTCACCTGACCCGGAAGTCTATTTTCTCCTTCAATCCTGGCTACATACTCCTTCAATGTTGCTAGCAGACCTTGGACCCCGCACCCTTGTGAGAGTGTATTAGACTAGCCGGTGAGCCTCTATTCTCCGTCTCCACTCTTATAGGCGCCTCCACTATTTCTTGACTGCCCACATTACCCTGCGACATGAAAATGGACGGAAACAGACGTGACAAAGAGCCATACTCACCGGACCACATGGGGGGCCCCACCCCACCGGCCGGAAATCCCGTATCCAGACGTTCCTCCTGTGTTGAAGTTCTTGGTGTTCTGCACCTTGTGGGTGAAGATAAGGGGGTTTGTGGGTCGCCCCTTGGTCTCTCCCTGCTGGATCTGCCTTGTTCATGAGTTGGTCTTATGAGGTAAGGGGGTATTTCCATCCCCCTGCCGCGATCTGCCCTGTATCCCAGGAGATCACGCCACAGGTCCTCCCAGGTAAGACTACAAGGCCCCTGGTGTGTTGATATAACCCCTTCTAGGGGGCTCCCTGTTTGGCTCAGACCTGCTTCTGCGGCCTCTTTTCCCGCCTGTCTTCTCACCGCCACTGCCCGGTCAAGATATCCGGCAGTTGAATCGGGCCGTGCCAGGCCGACGGCCGCATCCGCGGCCCCGGTCCTCCTCCTAATACCACTGTCGTCCGCTGAAGCTGTCCCCAGTGGAGTTGAGCCGCCCCACGTGCCACTCATGGTGATGGCCTGCCGCATGTGTAGCGCTTCCTTGTGCGTCATCGCCGGGCCGCGGCTGATGACGCACATCCGCTTACGTCACTTCCGCTGTTGTCACATCCCCCAACATAAGAGGTAGGCGGATCGGCCGCTGATTCTGGCCCGCCAATCGCAGCCAGGCCATGATGCACTTTTGGATTCCTCCGGGCCCGGCGTGAATACCTTGAAGATGTGGCCTGGGCCGGAGGGTCCTGGGAGGGGCTCCTTCTCCTGCGCCTGGCCCTTGGTCCATCCTGGGAAAAGCACACCTGGGGGCGGGATCGTCTGGCTGAGTACTCCGGCAGTCCACAGTCTTCAGGTGAGCCTTCATCAACTTGCTGTCCCACGATGCCGGCCACTTGCACCTCTATCCAGCCCTGGAGGTGTCCTCTGGCCGCCGTCCAGAGGGCTTCCAGGAGGTCCTCAGCGGTCGCCATGGAGTTCACTGGTCTGGTCAGGTCTTCTCCTGTCTTGTTAGCGGGTAAAAAGACCTAACCCCCCTTGCCTTATAACTCCCTCACCTGTGCCCCCACCTCCACCAAATCCATGTCATGTGGGCTTCTGCCCACTGCCCTGGTCTGGTGGCTCCAGCCTCCCCTAGTCCACAATAATTTTTTTAGCTCAGCTTGAAGAAAATCTAGAATAACATCTGATAAATCAGGAGGAATATTTGCTACACATCTGGATTCCAAGATGGAATATAGCAAATTTTGAGATTATGTTTATTTCGCAGACCATGTTTTTTGTGAGCTGGAGAGAAACTTAAGCCTTCTGAGAAAGTCAGATGAAGCAGTGACACACAGCAATACACGTGGAGCTTTGTTCTCTGCACTTAGGGGCCATGCTGTTCCTTATACACTGCTCAAAAAAATAAAGGGAACACTCAAATAACACATCCTAGATCTGAATGAATGAAATATTCTCATTGAATACTTTGTTCTGTACAAAGTTGAATGTGCTGACAACAAAATCACACAAAAATCATCAATGGAAATCAAATTTATTAACCAATGGAGGCCTGGATTTGGAGTCACCCCCAAAATTAAAGTGGAAAAACACACTACAGGCTGATCCAACTTTGATGTAATGTCCTTAAAACAAGTCAAAATGAGGCTCAGTATTGTGTGTGGCCTCCACGTGCCTGTATGACCTCCCTACAATGCCTGGACATGCTCCTGATGAGGTTGCGAATGGTCTCCTGTGGGATCTCCTCCCATACCTGTACTAAAGCATCCGCCAACTCCTGGACAGTCTGTGGTGCAACGTGACATTGGTGGATAGAGCGAGACATGTCCCAGATGTGTTCAATCGGATTCAGGTCTGGGGAACGGGTGGGCCATTCCATAGCTTCAATGCCTTCATCTTGCAAGAACTGCTGACACACTCCAGCCACATGAGGTCTGGTATTGTCCTGCATTAGGAGGAACCCAGGGCCAACCGCACCAGCATATGGTCTCACAAGGGGTCTGAGGATCTCATCTCAGTACCTAATGGCAGTCAGGCTACCTCTGGCGAGCACATGGAGAGCTGTGCGACCCTCCAAAGAAATGCCACCCCACACCATTACTGACCACTGCCAAACTGGTCATGCTGAAGGATGTTGCAGGCAGCAGACTGCTCTCCACGGCGTCTCCAGACTCTGTCACGTCTGTCACATGTGCTCAGTGTGAACCTGCTTTCATCTGTGAAGAGCACAGGCCGCCAGTGGCGACTTTGCCTATCCTGGTATTCTGTGGCAAATGCCAAGCGTCCTGCATGGTGTGACAGGAGTGACAGGAGAAATGAGAAGTGACAAGCTTAATCCTCCACTAAGTATGACTAATCTAACCCAAGTTGAGGTACAGAAACGCCTCAGTAACATTAAAATAAACAAATCACCAGGACCTGATGGCATACAACCACGGGTACTAAGGGAACTAAGTAATGTGATAGACAGACCGTTATATCTTATATTTAAGGACTCTGTTGAGACTGGGTCTGTACCACTTGATTGGCGACAGGCGAATGTAGTGCCAATATTCAAAAAGGGAGCAAAAAGTGACGCCGGAAACTATCGGCCGGTGAGTCTGACGTCCGTTGTGGGCAAAATTTTTGAAAGCTTCATTAAAGAGGCAATTACGGAGCATCTTGATGCTAATAATCTTTTAATCCCGAACCAACATGGATTCATGAGGAATCGCTCCTGCCAAACAAACCTGATTGACTTCTACGAGGAGGTTAGCTCTCGAGTAGATCAGGGGGAACCAGTGGATGTCGTGTATCTCGACTTCTCAAAAGCGTTCGATAGCGTGCCACATAATAGGTTGGTATGCAAAATGAGAATGATGGGGCTGGGGGAAAATGTTTGCAAGTGGGTAGCAAACTGGCTAAGGGATAGAAGGCAGAGGGTGGTTATAAATGGAATATACTCAGATTGGGTAAGCGTCACTAGTGGGGTACCACAGGGGTCTGTACTAGGCCCAATGTTATTTAATATCTTTATTAACGACATGTTCAACGGGATAAATAGTAAAATATCAATATTTGCAGATGACACAAAGTTATGTAAAACAATTAATACAAAAGAGGACAGTGCAGACCTACAGAGGGATTTGGATAAGCTGGGTAGGTGGAGCATTAAATGGCAAATGAGGTTTAACGAGGAGAAATGTAAGGTCATACATATGGGAAGGAAAAATGGAAGTCACCAGTACTCACTGAATGGGAAATCATTGGGGAATTCAGAGATGGAGAAGGACTTGGGCATCTTGATTGATAGCAAACTAAATTGGAGTGCCCAAAGTCAGGCCGCTGCTGTAAGGGCAAACAGGGTAATGGGATGTATCAGAAGCGGTATAGCTGCAAAGGATGAGAACATTGTTCTTCCACTGTACAAAGCACTGGTCAGACCACACTTGGAATACTGTGCTCAGTTATGGGCCCCAATATATAGAAAGGATATAAATGAGCTTGAAAGGGTACAAAGGAGGGCAACAAAATTAATAAAGGGAATGGAGGGACTACAATACCCAGAGAGGTTGGCAAAACTAGGACTATTCAGCCTGGAAAAGAGAAGGTTGAGGGGGGACATAATAAATGTGTACAAATATGTTGGTGGACAGTATAGAGATCTTGCCCGGGATTTGTTCAAAAGGAGGGATATTACGGTAACAAGAGGGCATTCACTAAGACTGGAAGAGAAAAGGTTTCAGCACCAGCATAGGAAGGGGTTCTTTACGGTAAGAGCAGTGAGAATATGGAATTCACTGAGTGAGGAGACGGTAATGTCGGATTCACTACACCAGTTCAAGCGGGGGCTGGATGCATTTCTAGATACCAGGCAGATTTCAGCGTATACTTAAAAATAAAATAAAATAGTAGGTTGATACAGGGATTTATTCTGACTGCTGGTTTCAGAGTCGGGAGGGAATTTTTCCTCAGGTGAAGATTGGCTAAATCATTTGGGGTTTTTGCCCTCCTCTGGATCAACTTTAGCAATTACAGAACTAACAGGTCGAACTTGATGGACGCAAGTCTTTATTCGGCTTTACAAACTATGTTACTATGTGTTGGGCTGTGAGCACAACCCCCATCTGTGGATGTTGGGCCCTCATACCACCCTCATGGAGTCGGTTTCTAACAGTTTGTGCAGAGACTTGCACATTTGTGGCCTGCTGGAGGTCATTTTGCAGGGCTCTGGCAGTGCTCTTCCTGTTCCTCCTTGCACAAAGGCGGAGGTAGCTGTCCTGCTGCTGGGTTGTTGCCCTCCTATAGCCCCCTTCACATCTCCTAGTGTACTGGCCTGTCTCCTGGTAGCGCCTCCAGCCTCTGGACACTATGCTGACAGACACAGCAAACCTTCTTGCCACAGCTCGCATTGATGTGCCGTCCTGGATGAGCTGCACTACCTGAGCAACTTCTGTGGGTTGTAGAGTCCGTCTCATGCTACCACGAGTGTGAAAGCACAACCAACATTCAAAAGTGACCAAAACATCAGCCAGAAAGCATTGGTACTGAGATGTGGTTTGTGGTCCCCACCTGCAGAACCACTCCTTTATTGAGTGTGTCTTGATAATTGCCAATAATTTCCATCTATTGTCTATTCCATTTGCACAACTGCCTGTGAAATTGATTGTCAATCAGTGTTGCTTCCTAAGTGGACAGTTTGATTTCACAGAAGTTGTTTAAGTGTTCCCTTTATTTTTTTGAGCAGTGTACTTTACTACCATCCTCCCTCCTTCTGTTATCTATACCATGCTTAATCTTTTTTAGGCATTGTGGGACCTTTGCATGGGATTGTCAGTCTCATTCCTGAATCAGATAGCCTAAAAGACATGTGGAAGTGGAAAGCCTATGTGCCCACGATGCAGAAATGCTCAGGATTTTTTTTCCTGAGCATTTCTGCATCTCCCTGGCAGAAAAAAACGCATGCGGATTGTACATGCGTTTTCCTGCCAGGGACATGCGGAAATGAAGCGTTCTTCACTTGCATTTCCGCATGCGGGTTGTCAAGCTTCACTTGGAAAGTGCTTGACAACTTGGTCACACTATATAAATCCATGCAAAAGGCATGGATTTATATAGTGTGACCGAGAGAATGTCAAAAAATAAAAATATACTTACCCTCCGATGGCCCGTGCTGTCTTGCTTCGCTCGGCCCCGGCTGCCGGCACCGGTAGAGTGAAGGACCTGCCGACGTCAGCGTCGCGTGACCCGTCACATGACTCTGATGTCAGCGCAGGTCCTTCATTCCATCGCGAAGTGCCGGGAAGCAAGGAGGAGCGCAGTGCGGGCCGCCAGAAGGTAAGTATATATTTATTTTTTATTTTATTCTTTTTTTACAGCTTTTTTACAGACTCTCCTCTCCTCCACACCCGGGTACCATCCGCACATTAGCACGCGCCAATTACGCAAGTACAGATGCAGTCTTGCGGAATTGGCGCATTCTAATGCAAGTCAATGGCGGCGAAAACGCAGCACTTCCGCAAAATAATTGGTAGTGCTGCGTTTTTTTCCGCAATGATAATCCGCAGCGGAAATTTCCACAGCATGTGCACAGCACATGCAGATTATCATTGGGGGACATGGCAGGCCTTTTACCATGCTTTTTAAGCGTTTCTGCAGCGTTTTTGCCGCTGCGGAAAAGCTTAAAAAACGCATCGTGGGCACATAGCCTTATTGGGATCTCTAGTGATCACTATATACTTGGTTCACACATATGTGTAGGTCTTTATTTTTGGCCTTGGGAGATTTTTAGGGTTATACATTTTAGTGAGTAGTTTCAAGCTATGACCTTTTGTTTATACATTATCTCTATATTATGGACATTACAGCATATGTTCTATTTATTTGTAGCCGGCTGTGCAATTACAGTGGCATGTAAAAGTTGGGCACCCCTGGTCAAAATTACTGTTAGGCTGTGTGCCCACGATGCGTTTAAGCGTTTCCGCAGCGGCAATTCCGCTGCAGAAACGCTTAAAAAACGCTTGGTAGAAGGCCTGCCATGTTCCCCAATGATAATCCGCATGTGCTATGCACATGCTGCAGAAATTTCCGCTGTGGATTATCATTGCGGAAAAAAACGCAGCACTACCAATTATTTTGCGGAAGCGCTTAGTTTTCGCCGCCATTGACTTGCATTGGAACGCATGGAATCCGCATCACTGGATCTGTAGATGCGCATTCCATGCATTTCAATGTGTGGATGGTACCCGAGTCTGGAAAAGAGGAGACTCTCCTCCGGACCCGGGTACCATAGAACCTGTAAAAAAAAAAAAAGAATAAAATAAAAAAATAAATATTATACTTGCCTTCTGATGGCCCCCGGTGTGCTTGTCTTGCCTTCAGATCGCGGTGGACTCAAGGACCTTCCATGACCTCATTTAGTCATGTGACGGGTCACGCGACCGCTGACGTCGGCAGGTCCTTTCAGTGTACTGCGAGCTGCCGGCAAGCTAAGACTCATCCAATAAAGACTCCGGGGGCCATCAGAAGGTAAGTATATATTTATTTTTTATTTTTTTAACATTCTTTCGGTCACATTATATAAATCTATGCCGTTTGCATGGATTTATATAGTGTGACCAAGTTGTCAAGCACTTTCCAAGTCATGCTAAAATCACTTGGAAAGCACTTGTCAACCCGCATGCGGAAATGCATGTGAAGAACGCTTCACATCCGCTTATCCCTGGCAGGAAAAACGCATGTACAATCCGCATGCATTTTTTCTGCCAGGGAGATGCAGAAATGCTCAGGAAAAAATCCGGAGCATTTCTGCATCATGGGCACATACTTTAACTGTTCACAATAAGGCTGTTTGTCCACTACTTTTTTTTGTTAGACTATCCTTAGGATAGGTCATCAATGTTTGATCTGCCGGGGTCCGACACCTGGCACCCCCCGCTGAACAGCTGTTACCGGTGGCTGCAGCGGCCGCCGGCCGAAAGTACTTACTTGGAGAGCTGGCCGTCTACATGTAGTGGCCGGGGGCTTGTTACTGCACATCCACCTCCTATTGATTTGAATTTGAATAGGCCATCAATGCAAAAGTAGTGGATAACCTCTAACCCCTTCACCTTCCAAGCCTGTTTTCACATTCATGACCAGGCTAAATTTTACAATTCTGACCAGTAACAATTTATGTGGCAATAACTTTGGAACGCTTCAACGGATCACACTGGTTCTGAGTATGCTTTTTTGTGACATATTGTACTCCATGATAATAGTAAAATTTGTTCGATATAACTTGCGTTTATTTGTGGAAAAATTGGAAATTTGGTGAAAATGTTGCAATTGTCAAACTTTTAATTGTTATGACCTTCAACTACAAAGTTATGTCACACAAAATAGTTGATAAATAACATTTCCCACATGTATACGTTAAATCAGCACAATTTTTGAAACATAATTTTTTGTTTGTTAGGAAGTTATAAGGGTTAAAAGTTGACTAGCGATTTCTCATATATTCAACAAAATTAACAAAACCATTTTTTTTTAGGAACCACATTACATTTGAAGTGACCTTGACCATCAAAATACCCAAACTGCTCCCCTCAAGGTGCTCAAAACCACATTCAAGAAGTTTTTTAACCCTTCAGGTGCTTCACAGGAATTAATGGAGTGTGGAAGGAATAAATGAACATTAACTTTTTCACAAAAAATTTACTTTAGACCACATTTTTTTTATTTTCACAAAGGTAACAGGAGAAAATGGAACCCAAAGTTTGCTTTGCAATTTCTCCTGAACACGCAGATATGCCATATGTGGGCGAAAACTACTGTTTGCGCGCACAACAGAGCTTGGAAGGGAAGGAGCACTATTTGACTTTTTGAATGCAAAATTGGCTGAAATCATTAGCGGATGACATGTTGCATTTGGAGAGCCCTTTATGTGCTTAAGCAGTGGAAACCCCCCACAAGTGACTACATTTTGTAAACTAGACCCCTCAAGGAACTTTATATACATGTGTGGTGAGCACCTTGAACCCCCAGATGCGTCACAAAAATTTATAACGTTGAGCAGGGAAGACAAAAAAAAAAATCACACTTTTTCCACAAATATGTTTTTTTGTCCTCAATTTTTTTTTATTTTCACAAGGGTAAAAGGAGAGAAGAGACCACAAAATTGTTGTGCAATTTCTCCTGAATACTCAGATACCCCATATGTGGGGGAAAACTACTGTTTGGCGAACAGCAGTGCTTGAAAGGGAAGGAGCGCCATTTGACTTGGCTGTCAACATTAGCATTCGCCGTGTTGTGTTTGGAGAGCTCCTAATGTGCCTAAACAGAGGAAACCCCCCACAAGTAACACCATTTTGGAATCTAGACCCCTCAAGGAACTTATCTAGATGTGTGGTGAGCACCTTGAACCCCAGGTGCTTCACAGATGTTTTTAAAGTAGAGCCATGGAAAAAAAAAATCTCATTTTTTCCACAAATGTTTTTTTTAGCCCCAAATTTTTTATTTTCACAAGGATAACAGGAGAAAATGGAAGCTAAAATTTGTTGTGAAATTTCTCCTGAGTACCCAGATACCCCCTATGGGGGAGAAAACTAATGTTTGGGTGCATGGCTGGAATCAGAAATGAAGGAGTGACGGTTTGGAATGGTCTGTGGGTGTCATGTCACATTTGGAGAGGACCTGTTGTGCCTAAACAGTGGAAACCCCTCACAAGTGACCCCATTTTGGAAACTAGACCCCTCAGGGAATTTATCTAGATGTGTGGTGAGCCTCTTGAGCCCACAGGTGCTTCACAGAATTTTACAACGTTGATCTGTGAAAGTTTAAAAAAAAATGTATTAGCCCCAAATTTTTTCATTTTCACAAGGATATCAGGTGAAAATGGATCCCCAATTTTGTTGTGCAATTCTCCTGAGTACACAGATATCCAATATGTGGTCGAAAACTACTTTTGAGACACAGTGCAAAGCTCAGACTGGAAGAAGTGCCATATTGGAGTTTCAGATTTTGCTGGACTGGTTTGAGGGTGCCATGTCACATTGACAAAGCCCCTAAGGTGTCAGAACCGCTGAAACCCCCCATAAGTGACCTCATTTTACAAACTACAACCCCAATGAATTCATCTAGGGGGGCAGTTATCATATTGACACCACATATGCCTCACAGAATTTTATACCATTGGGCGGTGAAGAATAATTACTTTACTACTGCTAAATTTGGGGCTAAAACAACATTTTCTTTTATAAGGGATACAATAGGAAAAAATGGATCTCTGTTTTTTGTGCAATTTCTCTTGAGTGCTCCAATACTCTACATGTAAATCGGGACTTACTTTTGAGGCACAGTGCAAAGTTCAGAAGGGAAGAAGCCATTTAGCTTTTCCAGAGCCTTTTTGCTACCGGTAACGGGAAGCCCCCTATATTTCCATATAACAGATGACAGACCTGAGTGGGGGCTTTTTTGTGGATTGATTTGAAGCTTTTTTTGAGAAGATTTTACATAACATTTGGGATCACATTTATTCTCTCCTGTACGCTGAGCACTTACTATACATCTGGGTTTCCATCTAAATCTCTGAGTGACATGATTCAGATGAAACGCCCGAGGGATCCATTCACTATAATGAAGAAGCAGAGTTACTATGGACTACGTCTGGCCTCTGTTCAGTGGTGTCCTTTTCAGTTTCACAAAAACTGTGGCCGACCGCACTTTTATGCACTCCTCAAAAAGATGGACACCGCCTGATCACAGTTCAGACGGTATTCACAGTGTTCCCATCTGCCTCATTATAGGGAATCTTCCATCGGGGGTTCAGTCTGAATCACGTATTTCAGAAATTTACACGGAAACCTTGGGTGTTAGCGCTCAGCGTAGAGCCCAGGATAAATGTGAGCCGAGCGTTACTGCAATCTTTAGGAAGCCAGATGAACAAATCAACAGCAAGTGAAGAATTGATTTTATTTAATTTTTACGCCGTTTCTCATGTGGTATAAGTAATTAGACTAATTTATTCTTCTGGTCGGTGCGATTACAGCGATACCAGATTTATATAATTTTTTTTATGTTTGGCTTCTGTCACATACTAAAAGACGCTATCTATGGGGTATTGTCAAGAGGAACAGGAGAGACACAAGACCCAACAATGCAGACAAGCCGAAGGCTGCTTTCAAAGCAATCTGGGCTTTCATAACACCTCAGCAGTGCCACAGGCTGATCGCCTCCATGCCACGCCGCATTGATGCAGTAATTGATGGAAAAGGAGCCTCGACCAAGTATTGAATGTATTTACTGAACATACATTTCAGTAGGCCAATATTTCGGATTTTAAAACATTTTTAAAGCTGTTGTTATAAAGTATTCTAAGATAATGACTTTTGTGTTTTCATTGGCTGTAAGCCATAATCATCAACATTAACAGAAATAAACACTTGAAATAGATCACTCTGTTTGTAATGAGTCATATTATATAGAGTTTCACTTTCTGAATTGAAGAACTGAAATAAATTAACTTTTTGATGATATTCTAATTTTGTGAGAAGCACTTGTATATTTACAGTTTGCCATATATTTTACCAGGTGTACCCACTTTTTCTTCATCTGTATCCCCCATCTTGTCATATTCTTTATTATACTGATTGAATAATTTTTATTATTCTGAAATAAAGATCTTTTTATCCTTTAAGTTCCTTTTTTAAGTGATGTATGTTTATGCTTCTTTTCTGGCTATTTTGATTATGGATTGAGGATTCTTTTGGCGTTCTTACAATAAAAATTATGTTATAGAAAAAAGTTATTTTTGCATCAATTTATTCTGAGAGCTATAACTTTTTTATTTTTCCACTGATGGAGCTCTATGGCGGCTCGTTTTCACCATTTCTATTTACATTTGTCTTTTTGATCGCGTTTTGTTCTGAAGTATGAAGAAAAAAAGCATAGTTTTTTCCCTCTTCTTTTTTTTTTTTTTTTTTACGGTGTTCACTGAAGGGGTTAACTAGTGGGACAGTCTGGTCGTTCCTAATGCGGTGATACCAAATGTGTACTTTTTTTTTTCTTTTTTTCATAAAAATACTTGTTTATGTGTACAATATATTTGTTATTTTATTACTTTGTGATTACTTTTTTTTTAAAAAATATTTTTATAATTTTTTTATTTTTTAATTAGTCCCTATATGCACTTTCACTATTTGCATAGCAATGATTTATAAACTATCAGTGCTGCACTGACACACAAGCTTGTTAGACCATGCTCTGCGCATCTTTGGTTTAACTATCTGCTTTTGGCCAGACCTGGGAGAAGGGCCTGACGAGTTGTACTATCACATTCACCACCTCAGGGAATATTTGATAGCAGAAGTCTGAGGTGTAAAGAGGTTTGACACTTGCCCCAATTACCTAGCAGGAAGGTTTTAAGGTATAGTGGAGAAAATAAGTATTTGATACACTGCTGATTTTGCATGTTTTCCCACCTACAAAGAATGGAGAGGTCTGGAATTTTTATCATAGGTACACTTCAGCTGTGAGAAACAATCTAAAAAAAATTCCAGAAAATCACAATGTATGATTTTTAAATAATTAAATTGCATTTTATTGCATGAAATAAATATTTGATCACTTATCAACCAGCAAGAATTCTGTCTCTCAGTTTTTCTTTAAGAAGCCCTCCTACTCTGCACTCATTACCTGTATTAATTATACCTATTTGAGTTTGTTACCTGTTTAATAGACGCCTGTCCACACACTCAACCACACTCCAACCTCTCGGCCATGGCCAAGACCAAAAAGCTGTCTGAGGACATCAGTGAAAAGATTGTAGACCTGCACAAAGCTGGGATATGGGCTACAGGACAATAAGCAAGCAGCTTTTTGGAAAGACATTATTACTAGAAAATGGAAGAAACACAAGATGACTGTCAATCTTCCTCGGTCTGGGGCTCAATGCAAGATCTCGCCTCATGGGGTATGGATGATTCTGAGAAAGGTCAGGAATCAGCCCAGAACTACACGACCTGAAAAGAGCTGAGACCACAGTCTCAAACATTACCTTTAGTAACACACTATGTCGTCATGGATTAAAATACTGCTGGGCACGCAAGGTTCACTCTGTTCATGCCAGCACTTGTCCAGGCCTGTTTGAAGTTCGCCAGTGACCATCAGGATGAACCAGAGGAGGCAAGGGAGAAGGTCATGTTGTCACATGAGACAAAAATAGAACTTTTTGGTATCAACTCCACTCGCCATGTTTGGAGGAAGAAGGATGAGTACAACCCCAAGAACATCGTCCCAACCATGAAGCATGGTGGGGGAAACATCATACAACCCCTGGTAAAAATTATGGAATCACCGAGCTTGGAGGATGTTCATTCAGTTGTTTAATGTTGTTTTGAAAAAGCAGATCACAGACATGGCACAAAACTAAAGTAATTTCAAATGGCAACTTTAGGGCTTTAAGAAACACTAAGAGAAATCAAGATAAAAAATGTGGTACTCAGTAAGGGTAATTTTTTTCAGACCAAGTAGCGGGAAAAAATAATGGAATCCCTCAATTCTGAGGACAAAAGAACACTCCAATACATCACTAGTATTTTGTTGCACCACCTCTGGCTTTAATAACAGCTTGCCGTCTCTGAGGCATGGACTTAATGAGTGACAAACAGTACTCTTCATCAATCTGGCTCCAACTTTCTCTGATTGCTGTTGCCAGATCAGCTTTGCAGGTTGGAGCCTGGTCATGGACCATTTTCTTCAACTTCCACTAAAGATTTTCAATTGGATTGAGATCCGGACTATTTGCAGGCCATGACATTGACCTTATGCGTCTTCTTTCAAGGAATGTTTTCACAGTTTTTGATCTATGGCAGGATGCATTATCTTGAAAAATGATGTCATCACCCCCAAACATCCTTTCAATTGATGGGATAAGAAAACTATCCAAAATATCAATGTAAACTTCGGCATTTATTGAAGATGTAATGATAGCCGTCTCCCCAATGCCTTTACCTGATATGCAGCCCCATATCATCAATGACTGGGAATTTGCATGTTCTCTTCATGCAGTCATCTTTATAAATCTCATTGGAACAGCACCAAAGAAAAGTTCCAGCATCATAACCTTGCCCAATGCAGATTCGAGATTCATCACTGAATATTACTTTCATCCAGTCATCCACAGTCCACAATTGCTTTTCCTTAGCCCATTGTAACCTTGTTTTTTTCTGTTTAGGTATTAATGATGGCTTATGTTTAGCTTTTCTGTATGTAAATCCCATTTCCTTTAGGCGGTTTCTTACAGTTCGGTCACAGACATTGACTCCAGTTTCCTCCCATTCTTTCCTCATTTTTTTTGTTGTGCATTTCCTGTTTTGGAGACATATTGCTTTAAGTTTCCGATCTTGACGCTTTGATGTCTTCCTTGGTCTACCAGTATGTTTGCCTTTAACAACCTTCCCATGTTGTTTGTCTTTGGTCCAGATTTTAGACACAGCTGACTGTGAACAATCAACATCTTTTGCAACATTGCGTGATGATTTACCTTCTTTTAGGAGTTTGATAATCCTCTCCTTTGTTTCAATTGACATCTCTCCTGTTGGAGCCATGATTTATGTCAGTTCACTTGGTGCAACAGCTCTCCAAGGTGTGATCACTCCTTTTTAGATGCAGACTAACGAGCCAATCTAATTTGATGCTGGTGTTAGTTTTGGAAATGAAAATTTACAGGGTGATTCCATAATTTTTTCCTCAGAATTGAGTGATTCCATAATTATTTCCCTCTGCTTGGTCTGAAAAAAATTACACTTCCTGAGTACCACATTTTTAATCTTGATTTCTTTTAGTGTTTCTTAAAGCCCTAAAACTGCCATTTGAAATGACTTTAGTTTTGTGCCATGTCTGTGATCTTTTTTCAACAACATTAAACAACTGAATGAATATCCTCCGAGCCCGGTGATTCCATAATTTTTGTCAGGGGTTGTACTTTGGAGGTGCTTGGCCAGCAACCTCCTTTCCTCAGTAAGAGTATTGAAGATGGGTCGTGGCTTGGTCTTCCAGCATGACAATGACCCGAACCACACAGCCCGTGTAACTAAGGAGTGGGCTCGTAAGAAGTATTTCAAAGTCCTGGAGTGGCCTAGCCACTCTCCAGAACTGAACCCAATATAAAATCTTTGGAGAGAGCTGAAACTCAATGTTGCCCAGTGATAGCCCAGAAACCTGAAAGATCTGGAGAAGATCTATATGGAGGAGTGAGCCAAAATCCCTGCTGCAGTGTGTACAAACTTGGTCAAGAACTACAGGAAATGTCTGACCTCTGTAATTGCAAACAAAGGTTTCTGTACCAAATATTAAGTTCTGTTTTTCTATTGTATCAAATACTTATTTAATGCAATAACATGCAAATTAATTATGTAAAAATCATGCAATGTAATTTTCTGTTTTTTTATATTTAGATTCTGTCTCTCACAGTTGAAGTGTACCTATGATAAAAATTACAGACCTCTCCATTCTTTGTAGGTGGAAAACTTGCAAAATCGACAGTGTATCACATACTTATTTTCCCCATGTCATGGAGAAAAGTAAAATGCTTATAGAGATGAGAGAGAACAGCTTGAACTCTCCTCTGTGCAGCTGATTCCCTCCTTTGGAATTAGGTAACCATAGATACGCCAATGTCTAAACAGATGTGAGGCCCTGCTTCAGGAATGAGCAGATTTACGAACAAAATAAGAGATTTAGAAGCTTAAAGATTTAGGATTCCTTGTCTGCTTACCAGAAAAGTAAGAAGGGAGGTTTGCATAAACTGCGTCGATCCGATATATAGGAAAATCATATTTTCGGAAACGTGATGAAGTGGCGAATGCAAAGCATAGTTTCAAATCGCTGAGCGATGACCAGAATCTTGTCAATTGAATACGGTCCTGATAGACGAGGCTACACCTGGCATATTTGGTCTCTATGCAAAGATAAAATCATGATACAAAATATGACGTCAATATCTAGCACATGCGACTCTCCAAAGCAAAGATATAGTCCATTTAGGGAATCTCATAATTTTCTGAAACTGAAAAGTCCAACCCTGTAGGAGTCATGAAGGGTGTAACTTAGGAGCTAATAAAAGGCAAATGACAACATTTGGGTGTTGTCAATACATGGAGGCACAGTTCACTGTAGGTGCTGTCCGTTTTTCCTGGAGAGCATCCCTCCATACACGTGAAGCCATTGAGGTGACGACAGCTCTAGTAAGTTTTCTTGGTTTATCCTTTTATTTTATGTAACTGTATATTCTGTATTGTTTTGTCCCCTTTGTAAAATATTTTGTATATTTTTATAAACACTGCCTATCAATCTGGATTAAATATAAAATGTAATAGTTCTGTTCCTTTTGTTCTGTAACCTGCACCCCAAAGTCATACGCTACCAGAACCAGGCCTTCAGTCAGCCTGTATAAAACCCGATTGATGGTGGCAGATAATAATCTTTCTTGGGTTATCGTGAAGTTAGCAGTGATTGTACGGGGGGTATCTACAGTTAGGTCCATATATATTTGGACAGAGACAACATTTTTCTAATTTTCAAAATGCAAGCACCACACCTCAAATCAACTCCAGGCCTTTTATCTGCTTAATTGAGAATGACATAACGAAGGGATTGCCCACACCTGTCCATGAAATAGCCTTGGAGTCAATTGTCCAATTACTTTTGGTCCCTTTAAAAACAGGGTGGCACATGTTAAGGAGCTGAAACTCCTAAACCCTTCATCCAATTTTAATGTGGATACCCTCAAATGAAAGCTGAAAGTCTGAACTTCAACTGCATCTGAATTGTTTTGTTTAAAATTCATTGTGGTAATGTCTAGAACCAAAATTAGAAAATTGTCTCTGTCCAAATATATATGGACCTAACTGTACCATGGCTGTGGAATCAGTAAGCCAAACCTCCAACTCCGACTCCTCAACTTCCATGACTCCCTCATACATGGCTCATGTTTAAGTGATAAATTTACTGTAGCACAGATTAATCTCAGCTAAAAGTCTAGTCTCTTTGATGAGGAATAGGACAGACATTTATAGGAAATTTCATAACTTTCCCAAATTCTTATGAAAAAAATATTCCCCACAAACTGCATTAAGCTACTGTACCCAATTTTATATATATTTTAGGAGTTGGAGTCGGTCCATTTTATACAGATTCAGACTCCACCAAAATGGACTCCAACCCCACAGCCCTAGTATATACATATATTCCATGTGTTGGAATCTAGAGGTGTATATACCATACACTCACTGTTCGTTTTCCAATAACTGCCAGCAGAGAGCTATTCGCTCAAGAGATCACAGCAGGTGGTTTGGCATGACCTTCCCGGGCTGCGATAATCTTGACACCCCACTGTAGGTATTTTCTGTCAGATAGGCCCCTCAAAGTCACACCAAATGGGATTTCTTCCCTAAAAAAATTGATTTTGTAAATTTTGTTGGAAAAATTAGAAATTGCTCATTAACTTAACCCTGCTAACTTCCTAACAAAAATAATGTTTAAAAAAATTATGCTGATGTTAAGTAGACATGTGGTAAATGTTAGTTATATCACACAAAATAGTTAATAAATATCTGGTGTAGGGCATAAAAATTAAAATTTTGAAATTGCCAAATTTTTACTTTTTTGTGAAATGTTCAATATTTTCATGAAGGCAAATCATATCGAATAAAAATTTAGCACTGACGTGAAGTACAAAGTTTCAAGGAAAGAACAATCTCAGAATCACTGGGAAATGTTGAAGCGTTCCAGAGTTATAACCTCAAAGTTACACTGTTCAGAATTGAAAAAATTGGCCTGGTCAGGAAGGTGAAAACAGGCTGGGGGGGGTGAAGGGGTTGTCCAGGCTTTTTTTTTTGTGTATCTAGTCTGTGGAATGCTGACAGAGTATAATATAATCACTGTAAGCATTCTATACCGTTGCCTAGACACCACACTTCGGAATGTGATTAGCCTCACTTCGGATCCTGGAAAAGCTGGTCACATCCTGACTAGTGTTTTCTTCCCCAGGGACTAGATGTAAATCACAACAGATGTCACTCTCAGTCTCTGACAGACTCTCCTCCTGGCTTCTCTACTTCCTTTGCGCAAGCGCTGGAAGCAGTTACAGTACTTGTGCAGAGACTCTTCAGTCTCCTGATATCTGCATACTGTAGCTCAGTGTGTGGTTGCAGCGCGGGCTATGGATCTGAGTGAAATAGCTGATCAGATCAAGCTGTCCAATCAGCTGTTATCTGTGACAAAGCTAGAGTTAAAAGAGAATGTCCAATGAGCGCCTCCCTCCTCTGGTCTACCTTTTCAAATGAGCGCTTCCGTCAGTCAGAAAGCAGGTAGTGTGGCTGTCACAACTCTCTGCTCCATGGTCTTTTACACCGAGTTCTTGCACAGAAAATTTCCTGCCCTTATCACACCCTGCTCTGGCTCTGCATACAGCCTCCATTGTGTCCTCCCACAGCTCCAGTGACTGACACATGGACCCAACATGGACTGCTGAGAAACGGGATCAACCAGCAATGGGTGATAAGAAGGCAATTCTGTGCCCATTCTCGTATGTATGTATATTCTTTTGCGTCCTCCCCTGCCCTGGAGAGATGGTATGTTCAAACCATGTCCCTGCACAGTGAGACACAGCCATTACACAGTACATAGCAGGGGCACATTTATAAGCTTCTCAGCACCGGAACATTTTTTTAAACACATCCAATTGTGGAACTTATTTTTATTACAAGATCTATAAATGAATATGTACTTTGTTCATGGGAAAAACCCTTTATGAAATGAGTAGTAGAAGGCTATGCTACCTCAAGTTTGCTGCTTAAGGCTGTATATAGAGTTCTTAAACCTCAGAATGGGAAAAATGGCCAGACCGGAATCTGAGAAGAAAGGAGGGAGCAAATATAGGATTCTAAACATGGTAATAAAGCAGGAAAGATGATGGCAAAACTAGTAAAAGCTAAGTGCCCACGATGCAGAAATGCTCTGGATTTTTCCTGAGGGTTTCTGCATCTCCCTGGCAAAAAAAACGCATGCGGATTTTACATGCGTTTTTCCTGCCAGGGACAAGCATAAGTGAAGCGTTTTGATCACGCGATTTCGCATGCGGGTTGTCAAGTGCTTTCCGAGCGATTTTAGCATCACTTGGAAAGTGCTTGACAACTTGGTCACACTATATAAATCCATGCAACTGGCATGGATTTTATATAGTGTGACCAAGTTAGTTTAAAAAAAGAATAAAAATGGTAAAAAACAAAACAAAAAAAACATATACTCACCTTCCGATGGCCCCCGGTCTCCTTATCCGATGCGTCCGGTTTTCCCAGTGTCTCGCGGTTGTGTAAAAGGACCTGCCATTTTGTCATTTAGTCATGTGATGGGTCACGCGCCGCCGACGTCAAAAGTCGCGCGACCCGTCATATGACTAAATGACGTCATGGCAGGTCCTTTTAGACCATCATGAGCTGCCGGGGAGCCAGGACGCTTCGCTATGAAGACCACGGGCCAACAGAAGGTTAGTATAAGGTTAATTTTTATTTTAATACTTTTTTTTTTTTTACAGGTACTATGGTACCCGGGTCTGGAGGAGAGTCTCCTCTTCTCCAGACCCGGGTACCATCCACACATTGAATCGCTTAATATCCACATGTGCACATGTAGTCATGCGGATATTAAGCGATTCAATGCAAGTCAATGGCGGCGAAAATGCCGCAATTCCTCAAAATAATTGGTAGTGCTGCGGATTTTTCCGCAATGATAATCCGCAGCATGTGCATAGCACATGCGGGGATCATTGGGGAACATTGTAGACCTTCTACCAAGCATTTAAGCGTCTCTGCAGCGGAATTGCCGCTGCGGAAACGCTTAAACGCACAGTGGTCACACAGCCAAAGGGTGGCACTCTCATATCCTCGATAGTCAGGCTTGATCTCTGATCCCAAAAATATAAATGCCATGTTACAAAACTACTATAGTAAATTATACCACTGCTGTCCTGTAGATATAATAGAAGGAAAATGTTTTTTTCCATAGCCTATCCCTCCCTAAATGGACAGAGGAGCAGCAAGAGTTCATAAACACTGACATAATGGAAGTAGATGTACAACAAACCATTAAACACCTTCAAAATGGGAAAGCCTCGGGTCCTGATAGATACAGTGGGGAATTATATAAAGGCCTTAAGGCAGTGTTTCCCAAACTCCAGTCCTCATTGCCCCCAAGAGGTCATGTTTTCAGGATTTCCATAGTATTGCACAAGTGAGAGAATTCCTGATGCCTTGTTGATACTTCCACCACCAGTGCAGACCTGTGGGGGGCCGTGAGGACTGAAGTTTGGGAAACACTGCCCTAAAGGAACATATTTCGCCATTACTAAGCACTAGTGATGAGTGAGCATGCTCGCGTGGTTTCCGAGTATCTTTGGCGTGCTCGAATGTTATGTTTCTGTCACTGTGTGCATGATTTGCAACGGTTTGACAGCTTTAATACATGTGAGGAATGCCTGTAACTTCAGGACTTTATTTTTTTAGGGGGGTATTTATTACAATACTACAGCCAGTATTCCTATCTGGCCTCTTTCCTTTACATAAGGTGACCGGTCAAGGCTGCTGACGCGCCCCCTGGGCCTGTGTTGTGCAGGGGAACCCGGAACCGGGCCTGTTGTAGAATGCTGGGGGTTGTAGTCTCCGTGTGGCGGTGACCCGGTCCGTGCCCAGGGTGGTCAAACCAGTGGCAGTCTTAATGTATAGCAAATGTCCGACTACGCCACCCGTGGATTGCGGTCAGTGGGGACCGCCGCTGCGCTGCCGACCGCTGAGGCTGATGTTGTTTGCGCAGCCGAGTATGGGATAACTCCCCATGGGAGAAGTATTGCCGCAGGGCAGCTAATGTGAGAGATGATGGGAGTGATGGTGTGAGGGTCCCAGTGCTAATGGTGCTGGTGCGGCAAGGAATCACAGAGACGTGAGGTGCAGTTCAGGGTCTTTACTGATGGTACAAGGCAGACCCTCCCGGGAGTACTGGCTAGTATAAGGGGCCTGGTCAGTCTGCGAGCAAGCAGGAGTTCCCCTGGCCAGGTGGAGTTGTAGGCCTCCCCGTTTATCTGCACTCTTCCTGGCTACCTTGCTGTCAGCGGTTACAAGTAGCCCACGTCCCTGAGTATACCGTGTGGTGCTCACCCGTATGGCTGGTGACTTGGGGCCTTCTGTTAGCCTCCGCTCCTGGATGGCGGCGCTGGTCCCTTCTTTGTGACTGAGCCTCCGGGCTTCTATGGCCAGAGGACCTGGAATCCCCTGCCGGCTGGTTTCTGCTGCTGGGTATATATCAGTCCCCACAGCCTCGGACTCCTGTGTCCGGTTTTAGTAACTTCAGCCAGGGCGAGCTATATCTCTGCTCACAGCCCCTGGCCTTCTGCCTCTGCTCCTACAGAGCTCCTGTTCTCACTTTCCCTCTCCAGGCTCTGACCGCTCTGCTTGTTCTGCAGGCTCTGTCTCTGTCTACAGCTTCACTCACTAATCCCGCCCCAGACCCAGTTTATAAGGGCAGATTCCTCCCCTCCCAGGTCTGGGTGGGCTGTGTTGCATGTTTAGGGCTCCTGACCAGAGAAACCTCCCACTCGCTCTCAGACAGAATATCTCTATTACTGTGGCAACCAGACCCCTGGGGTGTCTCATTCCCCCCTAGTAAATTTTAGTACTCCGGGACTAAACACATTTTTAAAACATAATAACAGGGTATAACAATAACACAATAACATATTTACAAGAAGCTTTAGTTCTTTAAAGGTCACGGCGTGTCCGCAACCGGGTGTCCATATCACCCAAAGTGAAGTTTTAAGGGAAGTAGGGGACCTGTCCAAAGCAAACCCCTTGCGTTGTCCTTGGGCGTGGCTGCAAGGCTGGAGCTAGCTACTTTGGGCCGCAAGTAGGCCACGCCAGACAGGTTTTCTCTTCCGCGGCCGTCTTCGCAAGAGGCACCAAGGTGCAACCATCTACAAAACTGTTCCGGTTATCCAGCGTCCATAACCTGTTAGTCCAAAGAAATCTGCAGGGTAACTGAGAAAGATAATTAATAACAGGCAACAAATTCACAGTGCATTAGTTTAGATTCTCCAGCGAGCGGGCATCTGACCTCTAGTGACTCTAGTGGACCTACGGAGCTCACTAACTGGTTCTGCACTACAGGGTGTAGGAGGTGTTATGGGTAAGCTGGGCAGCTGTCTGCGCACTCTTTGGCTCACTAGGGGCACGGCAGGCTCACTACTAGCTGAGGGTTGATCCTCCTGTACTGCTGGTGTGGACTTTTCTGCCTCTTGGGCCGGCTGCTCTTCCAGCTCTACCGGTTCCTCTGTAGGCACTTGCGGGGCTGGCTGGAGAAAGGTGAGGACGGGTACCACGACAGCGCCGTTTACTTGTGTCCAAGACCGGGGGAAGTCTCCGAGTACGGTACTGATCATTTCTTCCCTTTCCTCTGCGGGTTGAGGGTTTCCTTGATCTTCTTCAGGGCTTTGCAGCTGCTCGGGACACTTCTTCAGGTGGTCTCTGGAGACAATGGCTGTGGTTTCTCCTCCATCCTTACTGATTACGCAGATTTTTGGGTTCTCATGGCTTGATGGCAGTACGGTGTACGGGTCCTTCTCCCACTGGTCGTCCAACTTGTGGAGCCGCCTCTTCCTCTTCAAGACCTGCTCTCCAGGTACCAGGGGAACAGCGGAAGCATACTGGTTATAAGCCTTCTCTTGCCTTTCTCTAGCTTGAGACAGACTTCGCTCGACGCTCTCCTGTACTTTCCGATACTGCTGCTGCCGTTCTGTATCCCAGTCTGCCTCTGGCGAGGTGTCCTCAGGCGTCAGGACTCCCATATCCAGGTCAATAGGCAGCTTACCAGGTCTTGCTCTCATTAGGTAAGCCAGGGTACAGTTGGTGGAACCTACAGGGATGTGGTTATACAGGTCCACCAGATCGGGCAGTTTCTCAGGCCACCGACTGCGTTCTTCCAGGGGCAATGTTTTTAGCAGATCTATCACCACCTGGTTCATCTTCTCGCAGAGTCCATTGGTTTGAGGGTGATAGGGCGTTGTTCTTATCTTCTTGCAGCCATACAGGTTGCAGAACTCCTGGAAGACCTCCTTTTCGAAGGCTGGTCCTTGGTCTGTCAACACTTGGTCCGGGTACCCGTGTGGACGGCAGAAGTGCTGCTGGAAGGCTCTAGCTGCTGTTTGAGCCGTTAAGTCCTTGACCGGGACCACCACCAGGAACCGGGAGTAATGATCTACGATTGTGAGGGCGTAGACATACCCAGATCTGCTTGGAGCCAGTTTCACATGGTCCAGGGCTACCAGTTCCAGTGGCTGTCTGGTGATGATGGGCTGCAGGGGAGTCTTCTGGCTGGCTCGGTCTTTTCTTCTCAGGTGGCACGGGCCACAGTCTCTGCACCACCTCTCGATGGCTCCTCTCATGCCTACCCAGTAGAACCGTTCACGCAACAAGAACTCCAGCTTCTTCCATCCGAAATGCCCTGCTCCGTTGTGGTATGCCTCCAGAACCATAGCCGCGTCTCGTCTTGGGACCACTACCTGCCAGGTCAACTCATGTGTTCGAGAGTTAACCATTCTCCGGCACAGCTTCTCCCTGTAGAGGAACAGCTTACTTTTCTCCTTCCACAGTTGCTTGGTCTCCTCCGGAGCATCTGGGTCAAGACGGGCATCGGCCTGGGTCAGCATTTCCTTCACCAAATGGACTGCGGGATCACTGTCTTGCGTCTCCGCCCAGTTGTAGTGGGGCAAGGGATTGAACGTCATGGAGCGCCTGTCCTTCACACGGTGGGAATACAGGGTAATCCCATGACGGTGGAACGCAGGGAGCTCAACTTCTTCCAGATCTTCTGGATCTTCCCCTACGTCCGGTAAGTTCGGCATTCTAGACAGGGCATCCGCGTTGGCATTTGAGCGTCCTGCCCGGTATTTGATGGTGAATTCAAAGTTGGACAGGCGGGCAATCCATCTCTGTTCCAGGGCACCGAGCCTTGCAGTGTCCAGGTGTGTCAATGGGTTGTTATCCGTGTACACGGTGAATTTGGAGGAGGCAAGGTAATGCTTGAAACGTTCGGTCACTGCCCACACTACTGCCAGGAACTCCAGCTTGAATGAGCTATAATTCTCAGGGTTCCTCTCCGTGGGCCGTAGCTTTCGGCTGGCGTAAGCGATTACCCGTTCTTTCCCTTGCTGGATCTGGGACAGTACGGCTCCTAGCCCGATGTTGCTTGCGTCCGTGTGGAGGATAAAGGGCTGGCTGTAGTCTGGATATGCCAGGATTTCATCCCCCGTGAGGGCCATCTTCAGCTGGCAGAAGGACTCCTCGTCCAGCTTTTCCCACCTAAAGGGCGGCTTCTGGTTTTTGGCTTTCCGAGATTGACCTATCAGGAGGTCCTGCATAGGGGCTGCCATTTTGGTGAAACCGGGAATGAATCTTCGGTAGTAGCCCACTAACCCGAGGAACTGCCGCACTTCCTTTATGCTGGAGGGTCTTGGCCAGTCCTTAATCACGGTGATCTTAACAGGGTCAGGAGCCACTCCGTCAGCACTCACCACGTGTCCCAGGTATTGCACCTTTGGTTTCAGGAGGTGACACTTGGAGGGTTTCACCTTTAGGCCGTAGTTTGCCAGAGCTTCGAACACTTCTGCCAGGTGTTTCAGGTGGTCCTCGTAGGTCTTGGAATAGACGATGACATCGTCCAGGTATAACAGGACCGTCTCGAAGTTCCGGTGTCCCAGACAGCATTCCATCAACCGTTGGAAGGTTCCTGGTGCGTTGCAGAGCCCGAACGGCATACAGTTAAATTCGCTGAGACCCATCGGGGTGGTGAATGCGGTCTTCTCCCGGTCCGCCTCTGCTACAGGAACCTGCCAGTACCCGCTAGTGAGATCCAAAGTAGAGAAGAAGTTAGCAGATTTTAATGCAGCTAAGGACTCTTCTATCCTTGGTAACGGGTACGCATCTTTGTGTGTGATACGGTTGACCTTCCTGTAGTCTACACACATTCTCATGGTGTGGTCTTTCTTTTTCACTAAGACTAGTGGAGCTGCCCAGGGGCTACAGCTGTCCCTGATTACCCCAGCCTCCTTCATGTCTCTAAGCATCCCCTTGGCGTGTTGGTAGTGTGCCGGGGGTACGGGTCGGTATCTCTCCTTTATGGGAGGATGGTCTCCCGTGGGGATGTGGTGTTCTACCCCCTTTACTCGCCCGAAGTCTAGCGGGTGTTTACTAAACACTCTCTCGTACTCTCGAACCACCCGATAGACTCCCTGTTTCTGGTGTGAGGGAGTGGAGTCAGTACCCAAATGCAGTTGCTGACACCAGTCCTCCATTGGTTTCTTAGAGCCGTTACCTTCCTCTGGTTGAGATGGAGGCAAGGGTTCCACGGCCTGTACAGAGTTCTGGTTGATGGTGAACAATTTGGCTAGCGTGGCATACCGGGGCAGGTGTACTTCTCTCTCCCCGATATTTATGATGCGAACGGGCACCCTCCCATGGCGTACATCGACCACCCCCCGTGCTGTCAAAATGGTGGGCCTACTGTCTGAGTAGACGGGTTCTACCATTGCTTGGTAGTCTCTACCTCTTAGACCAATAGCTGCCCGGCACCAAATCATCATCTCACTTTTTGGGGGCATGGCAATAGGGAACGGGTCACACATCCTCACGCTACCTATCTCACCACCAGATAGTTCCACCTGTTGCCGCTTCATCAGTGCCCGGATCTCTTTTTGGAGCACACGCTGCTGGCCGGAACTGGCGTTCTTGGCAACCTGCTGTAAAATGAGAATCACCTCTGCAAGACAATTTTCAATCACATTAGTTCCCAAGGTTATTCTAGGGTGACTCTCATGACGGTCTATGTCCACTATAATCAGTCCTTGTGCCGCCAGTTCGACTTTACCGATCTTAATGGTCACCTCTTTGAATCCCACCTGCGGCACGGGCTGACCATTGCTGGCGATTATACTCAGGTCGTCATCTGGGTAGCGGGTTATGTCCGAGTCATTCCAGTACTGTTTAAAGAGCATGTACGGGATGGTGGTCACCTGTGACCCAGTGTCTAGTAGGGCACTCATAGGAATGCCATCCAGTACCACAGGCAAAATTCGCCTACGTATTTATCACGCCAGTTTGATGGGCCCGATGGTCTTATGCCTGGGGGTTGGCCCTCTACCCCAGGTTGTGCCCGTTTAAATGACAGTACCTTGCCACATGTCCGGGTTGATTGCAGCGGCGGCAGATGGGTCGTCCGTCCTCGTTGTATCTGTCGCTGGGTCTTCCTCTGGCCGGTGGGGTACTCCTCAGTCGGTGCCACGGGACGTCCTCCGGTCCGGATGCCAGCTGGATCTTTCCTGGAGAAGAGACCTGTAAAGACTGCACAGTTCTGGTTAGCGCGGCAACGCTCTTAGTCAGCTCTTGGACCTGATGGTGCAGGTCTGTAGCCGGGTCACTGTTTAAAGCCTGCTCATCAGCTCCCACAGGCCCTGTAGACAAGGGCGCCGTCTCCTGGTGGTAAGTGATAGCAGGGCGCCTGTGGGTCGCAGCGCCACCTGGTTCCGTTTCTCTGAGCACCCGGATGGCTCTGTCCTTGAACTGTGCAAAGTCCAGGTCAGGGTCCTGTAAGGCCATTGCCCGCAACTGGGTTCGGTGGGCATTGCACAGTAGACCCTCAATGAATTGTTCAGTCAACAGCTTATCTTCATTTCCCACGCTGTCAGGGTCTGCCTGCTTAATGGCTCTCAGGGCCTCTTGTAGGTTTAGAGCATAGTCTCTTATACTCTCATGTGCCCGCTGTTTACACCCGTAAAATCTGAGCTTTATTTCGGCTGAGGTGCGGGTATCAAATGTGTCTTTCAGCCGGGCTAGTATTTCTCTGACAGTCCTCTTCCTCCCAGGTGGCCAGGACTTTACCTCCCTTTGGGCTGCCCCGATTAATTGGGCCACCAGGATGCTCACTTTTTGCTCTTCTGTGAGGGGGTACACCTGGAAGAGGCTATCCAGTCTTTCTCTAAAGTCATTTAGAGTATGTGACTCCCCTGAGTACTGGGGTAGCCAGGTTGCCCCCGGGATATAGGGCATGGTGAATGGCATGACTGCTGCAGCGGTTGCGCTGGCGGTGGCTGTGGCAGTGGAGCTCCCCTCAGTATCCGGCATCCTCCTCCCCCCTAGTGGACCGTGGCCTACCTTGCGATGCTCTTCTTCCGTAGGCCGCGGCTCCGCAGTCGATCGTCGGGGTTGAGGACCTGGCGTCGCGATCCGATGACGTCAGCGTCGCTCTTCCTTCCTTCCAGGACCTTACGCAGTGTCAGAGTGTGGGGTGGAGCTTCGGATCTCGCGCGCTTTCGGCGTCCACGCCCCTCTTCTTCCCGTGCGGCGTCCCGAAGATGGCGTCCGAAGGCGGGAAGCAGCTGCGGATGGCGGGAAGAAGGCAGAAGACGGCGTCTGATGGCGGGAATAGGCTCCGGATGGCGGGAAACGACTCCGGACGTCGGGAAACTTCACCACAGGTAAGTATAAAAGTCTCTTTCAGGCACGCAGTACCCGGTGGTTGCGGGCACGAAATCCTGCCGACTACGCCAAAGTTGACGCGCCCCCTGGGCCTGTGTTGTGCGGGGGAACCCGGAACCGGGCCTGTTGTAGAATGCTGGGGGTTGTAGTCTCCGTGTGGCGGTGACCCGGTCCGTGCCCAGGGTGGTCAAACCAGTGGCAGTCTTAATGTATAGCAAATGTCCGACTACGCCACCCGTGGATTGCGGTCAGTGGGGACCGCCGCTGCGCTGCCGACCGCTGAGGCTGATGTTGTTTGCGCAGCCGAGTATGGGATAACTCCCCACGGGAGAAGTATTGCCTCAGGGCAGCTAATGTGAGAGATGATGGGAGTGATGGTGTGAGGGTCCCAGTGCTAATGGTGCTGGTGCGGCAAGGAATCACAGAGACGTGAGGTGCAGTTCAGGGTCTTTACTGATGGTACAAGGCAGACCCTCCCAGGAGTACTGGCTAGTATAAGGGGCCTGGTCAGTCTGCGAGCAAGCAGGAGTTCCCCTGGCCAGGTGGAGTTGTAGGCCTCCCCGTTTATCTGCACTCTTCCTGGCTACCTTGCTGTCAGCGGTTACAAGTAGCCCACGTCCCTGAGTATACCGTGTGGTGCTCACCCGTATGGCTGGTGACTTGGGGCCTTCTGTTAGCCTCCGCTCCTGGATGGCGGCGCTGGTCCCTTCTTTGTGACTGAGCCTCCGGGCTTCTATGGCCAGAGGACCTGGAATCCCCTGCCGGCTGGTTTCTGCTGCTGGGTATATATCAGTCCCCACAGCCTCGGACTCCTGTGTCCGGTTTTAGTAACTTCAGCCAGGGCGAGCTATATCTCTGCTCACAGCCCCTGGCCTTCTGCCTCTGCTACTACAGAGCTCCTGTTCTCACTTTCCCTCTCCAGGCTCTGACAGCTCTGCTTGTTCTGCAGGCTCTGTCTCTGTCTACAGCTTCACTCACTAATCCCGCCCCAGACCCAGTTTATAAGGGCAGATTCCTCCCCTCCCAGGTCTGGGTGGGCCGTGTTGCATGTTTAGGGCTCCTGACCAGAGAAACCTCCCACTCGCTCTCAGACATAATATCTCTATTACTGTGGCAACCAGACCCCTGGGGTGTCACACTGCCCTATGTCACCTTTATGTGATTTAGCCTTGGAGCCCATAGCCTGATTTATAGAGAAGTCAAACCTATTTTCCAGTAAAATGGTGGACATTTACACACGTGGTCAAAATTGTTGGTACCCCTCGTTTAATGAAAGAAAAACCCACAAAGGTCACAGAAATAAATTGAATCTGGCAAAAGTAATAAATTAAAAATCTATGAAAATTAACAAATGAAAGTCAGACATTGCTTTTCAACCCTGCTTCCACAGAATTTAAAAAAAAATTAAACCCATGAAATAGGCCTGGACAGAAATGATGATACTCTTAACTTAATACACTGTTCAAAAAAATAAAAGGAACACTCAAATAACACATCCTAGATCTGAATGAATGAATACTTTGTTCTGTACCAAGTTGAATGTGCTGACAACAAAATCACACAAAAATCATCAATGGAAATCAAACTTATTAACCAGTGGAGGCCTGGATTTGGAGTCACCCCCAAAATTAAAGTGGAAAAACACACTACAGGCTGATCCAACTTTGATGTAATGTCCTTAAACCAAGTCAAAATGAGGCTCAGTATTGTGTGTGGCCTCCATGTGCCTGTATGACCTCCCTACAACGCCTGGGCATACTCCCGATGAGGTTGCAGATGGTCTCCTGTGAGATCTCCTCCGAGACCTGGACTAAAGCATCCGCCAACTCCTGGACAGTCTGTGGTGCAGCGTGACATTGGTGGATGGAGCGAGACATGATGTCCCAGATGTGCTCAATCGGATTCAGGTCTGGGGAACGGGTGGGCCATTCCATAGCTTCAATGCCTTCATCTTGCAAGAACTGCTGACACACTCCAGCCACATGAGGTCTGGTATTGTCCTGCATTAGGAGGAACCCAGGGCCAACCGCACCAGCATATGGTCTCACAAGGGGTCTGAGGATCTCATCTCAGTACCTAATGGCAGTCAGGCTACCTCTGGCGAGCACATGGAGAGCTGTGCGACCCTCCAAAGAAATGCCACCCCACACCATTACTGACCCACTGCCAAACTGGTCATGCTGAAGGATGTTGCAGGCAGCAGATTGCTCTCCACGGCGTCTCCAGACTCTGTCACGTCTGTCACATGTGCTCAGTGTGAACCTGCTTTCATCTGTGAAGAGCACAGGCCGCCAGTGGCGACTTTGCCAATCCTGGTGTTCTGTGGCAAATGCCAAGCGTCCTGCACGGTGTTGGGCTGTGAGCACAACCCCCATCTGTGGACGTTGGGCCCTCATACCACCCTCATGGTGTCGGTTTCTTACCATTTGTGCAGACGCATGCACATTTGTAGCCTGCTGGAGGTCATTTTGCAGGGCTCTGGCAGTGCTCCTCCTGTTCCTCCTTACACAAAGGCGGAGGTAGCAGTCCTGCTGCTGTGTTATTGGCCACCTATGGCCCCCTCCTGGGGTACTGGCCTGTCTCCTGGTAGCGCCTTCAGCCTCTGGATACTACACTGACAGACACAACAAACCTTCTTGCCACAGCTCGCATTGATGTGCCATCCTGGATGAGCTGCACTGCCTGAGCAACTTCTGTGGGTTGTAGAGTCCGTCTCATGCTACCACGAGTGTGAAAGCACAACCAACATTTAAAAGTGACCAAAACATCAGCCAGAAACCATTGGTACTGAGATGTGGTCTGTAGTCCCCACCTGCAGAACCACTCCTTTATTGAGGGTGTCTTGATAATTGCCAATAGTTTCCATCTATTGTCTATTCCATTTGCACAACAACATGTGAAATTGATTGTCAATCAGTGTTGCTTCCTAAGTGGACAGTTTGATTTCACAGAAGTTTGATTTACAGCAGGATGTACGGCGGCGTCTAAAAATCACTAAAGTTGACAAATTCCCGGGCGCGGATGGGATACACCTGCGAGTATTGCAGGAATTAAGTAACTTCATAGATAAACCATTATTTGTAATCTTTTAAGATTCCATAATAACAGGGTCTGTACCACAGGACTGGCATATAGCAAATGTGGTGCCAATATTAAAAAAGGGGACAAAAACCCAACTTGGAAATTATAGGCCGGTAAGCTTAACCTCTACTGTGGGTAAAATCCTGGAGGGTTTCCTAAGAGATGCTATACTAGAGTATCTGAAGAATAACCTCATGACCCAGTATCAACATGGGTTTATGAGGGACCGTTCCTGTCAAACTAATCTGATCAGCTTTTATGAGGAGGTACGTTCCGGACTGGACCAAGGAAATGCAGTGGATGTTGTGTATATGGACTTTTCAAAAGCTTTTGATACAGTTCCACACAAAAGGTTGATACATAAAATGAGAACAATGGGGATAGGGGAAAATATATTTATGTGGGTTAAGAACTGGCTCAGTGATAGGAAACAAAGGGTGGTTATTAATGGAACACACTCAGACTGGGTCTCAGTTAACAGTGGGGTACCACAGGGGTCAGTATTGGGCCCGCTTCTTTTTAACATTTATTAATGACCTTGTAGGGTGCATACAGAGTAATATTTGAATATTTGCAGATGACACTAAACTCTGCAGGGTAATCAATACAGAGGGGGACAATTTTATATTACAGGAGGATCTATGTAAACTAGAAGCTTGGGCTGATAAATGGCAAATGAGCTTTAATGGGGATAAATGTAAGGTAATGCACTTGGGCAGAGGATATAAAATGTATAATTATATGCTTTATTGTAAAACACTGGGCAAAACTGTAACTGAAAAAGACCTGTATTGGTGGACGACAAGCTCACGTTTGGTGGCCAGTGTCAGGCAGCTGCTGCAAAGGCAAATAAAATAATGGGATGCATTAAAAGAGGCATAGATGCTCATGAGGAGAACATAATACTACCTCTATACAAGTCACTAGTGCGACCACACTTAGAATACTGTGTACAGTTCTGGTCTCCAGTGTATAAGTAAGACATAACTGAACTAGAGTGGGTGCAGAGAAGAGCGACCAAGGTTATTAGAGGACTGGGGGGTCTGCAATACCAAGACAGGTTATTACACTTGGAGTTATTTACTTTGGAAAAACGAAGGCTTAAGGGTGATCTTATTACTATGTACAAGTATATGAGGGGACAGTACAAAGACCTTTCTACTGATCTTTTTACTCTGAGGCCTGAGACGGGGACAAGGGGGCATCTTCTACGTCTGGAGGAAAGAAGGTTTAATCATAATCACAGACACGGATTCTTTACTGTAAGAGCAGTGAGACTATGGAACTCTTTGCCGTATGATGTTGTAATGAGTGATTCACTACTAAAATTTAAGCAGGGCATGGATGCCTTTCTTGAAAAGTATAATATTACAGGTTATATATACTAGATTCCTTGATAGGGCGTTGATCCAGGGAACTAGTCTGATTGTCGTATGGAGTCAGGAAGGAATTTTTTCCCCAATGTGGAGCTTAGTGTTTGCCACATGGTTTTTTTTGCCTTCCTCTGGATCAACTTGTTAGGCTATGGGTTGAACTAGATGGACTTGGTCTTCCTTCAACCTTAAAAACTATGTTACTATGTTACTTGGAGTTATATTCTGTTGTTTAAGTGTTCCCTTTATTTTTTTTGAGCAGTGTATTTTGTTGAACAACCTTTTAAGGCAATCACTGCAATCAAACGATTCCTGTAACTGTCAATGAGACTTCTGCACCTCTCGACAGGTATTTTGGACCACTCCTCATGAGCAAACTGCTCTAGTTGTCTCGTGTTTGATGGTTGCCTTTTCCAGACTGCATGTTTCAGCTCTTTCTAAAGATGCTCAATAGGATTTAGGTCAGGGCTCATAGAAGGCCACTTCAGAATATTCCAATGTTTTCCTCTTAGCCATTCTTGGGTGTTTTTTAGCTGGGTGTTTTGGGTCATTATCCTGTTGCAAGACCCATGACCTGCAACTGAGACCAAGCTTTCTGACACTGGGCAGCACATTTCTCTCTAGAATCCCTTGATAGTCTTGAGATTTCATTGTACCTTGCACAGATTGAAGACACCCTGTGGCAGATGCAGAAAAAACAGCCCCAGAACATAACAGAGCCTCCTCCATGTTTCACAGTAGGGACAGTGTTCTTTTCTTGATATGCTTCATTTTTCCGTCTGTGAACATAGAGCTGATGTGCCTTGCCAAAAACTTCCATTTCTGTCTCATCTGTCCATAGGACATTCTCCCAGAAGCTTTGTGGCTTGTCAACATGTAGTTTGACAAATTCCAGTCTGGCATTTTTATGATTTTTTTTCAACAATGGTGTTCTCCTTGGTCGTCTCCCATGAAGTCCACTTTGGATCAAACAACGATGGATGGCGCGATCTGACACGGATGTTCCTTGTGCTTGAAATTCACCTTTAACCCCTTCGCAACCCTGGGATTTTCCGTTTTTGCATTTTCGTTTTTTGCTCCCCTTGTTCCCAGAGCCATAGCGTTTTTATGTTTTGGTCAATATGGCCGTGTGAGGGCTTATTTCTTGCTGGATGAGTTGTACTTTTGAACGACATTACTGGTTTTACCATATCGTGTACGGGAAAATGGGAAAAATATTCCAAGTGCGGTGAAATTGCAAAAAAAGTGCAATACCACAGACGTTTTTTTTTTTTACTTTTTTTACCACATTCACTGAATGCTAAAACGGACCTGCCATTATTATTCTCCAGGTCATTATGAGTTCGTAGGCACCAAATATGTATAGGTTCTTTTTTATTTAAGCGGTGAAAAAAAATACCAAAATTTGCAAAAAAAAAAAAGGTGCCATTTTCCAAGACCCGAAGCGTTTCCATTTTTCGGGATCTGGGGCCGGGTGAGGACTTATTTTTTGCGCGCCGGGCTGACGTTTTTATTGATACCATTTTGGGGTTGATCCGATGTTTTGATCACCCGTTATTGCATTTTATTGCAATGTTGCGGTGACCAAAAACCGTAATTCTGGTGTTTAGAATTTTTTTCTCGTTACACCGTTTACCGGTCGAATTAATTATTATTTTATATTGATAGATCGGGCGATTCTGAACGCGGCGATACCAAACGTGTATGTGGTTTTTTTTTTATTATTATTTTATTTTGAATGGGGCGAATGGCGGTGATTTAAAACTTTTATATTTTTTCAATTTTTTTAAAAACATTTTTTTCACTTTTTTGCTTGCTTCTATAGTCTCCATAGGAGACTAGAAGCAGCAATTACCTGATCGCCTCTGTTACATAGAGGTGATGAACAGATCACCTCTATGTAGCAGAAATGGCCCTGTGCTATGAGCGCCGACCACTAGGTGGCGCTCATAGCGATCAGCACATGACAACTTCTGGAGTCTGCTGCAGACCCAGGGTTGTCATGCCCACCCATCAGTGACCCGCGATCACGTGACGGGGTCACCGATGGGCAGGGTAAGTGACGCGCTTCCGGCGCAGCGATGTTAAATGCCGCTGTCAGAGATGGACAGCGGCATTTAACATGTTAACAGCCGCGGTTGGATTGCGATTCCACCCGTGGCTGTTGCGGGCACATGTCTGCTGTAGGAATCAGCTGACATGTGCCCGGTTCAGTGTGGGCTCACCGCAGGAGCCCGCGCTGAACAGGGGGTGACAGCCTGTTGCGTACTAATATGCCACAGGCTGTAAAGGGGTTAGTCTATTTAGAAGTTATCCTGGGCTCTTTTGTTACCATTCGAATTATCTGTCTCTTTGATTTGTCATCAATTTTCCTCCTGCTTCCACGTCCAGGGAGGTTGGCTACAGTATCATGGATCTTACATTTCTGAATAATATGTGCAACTGTAGTCATAGGATCATCAAGCTGCTTGGAGATGGTCTTATAACCTTTACCTTTAACATGCTTGTCTATAATTTTCTTTCTAATCTTCTGAGACAACTCTTTTCTTTGCTTCCTCTGGTCCATGTTGAGTGTGGAACACAACATGTCACCAAGCAGCACAGTGAGTATCTGTAGGCCTTTATACAGGCCCACTGACTGATATTAAGATTGTAGACACCGGTGATGCTAATTAGTGGACACAACTTGATTTAACATGTCCCTTTTGTCACATTATTTTCAGGGGTACCATCATTTCTGTCCAGGCCTATTTCATGAGGTTTGTTTTTTTTTTTAAAATGCTGTGGAAGCAGGGTTGAAAAGCAACATTTGACTTCATTTGTTCATTTTCATAGATTTTTAATTTATTACTTTTGTCAGATTCAAGTTATTTCTGTGACCATTGTGAGTTTTTCTTTCATTAAACGAGGGGTACTAACAATTTTGACCACGTGTGTATTTATCAAGTTATACTTCTCGCATTGGATTGTATTGTTGTTCATTTCTACTAGCTTAAGCCCTGACAGAAACCGCTTTAAAAAAACATCCTGAATCCCCATCCTCTTCAAATGTGTTGGGTAAAACACCTAATAATATAGATGATCCATCATTTCCGGTGAAGAATGAAATAGAAAGATTTATGAGGGATCTTGCTGGAAAAATTAATTAGAATATGGAAACAGCTTTTGAAAAACAAGCAGAAATTTTCCATTCCACATTTGACCTCGTGTCACGCTGTCTCAGTGTACTGGAGGTAGGGGGCCTAAGCTGACCCTAAGCTGGGGCCCTGACTAATCCCTCTACCTGGAGGTACTGTTAAAGGTACAGAGGTCCAGGCCGCCAGCGTAACCCCTACTTCCTGAGGATCCCTGCACCTAAGTAATCTAGTCCTGAGAAGGACCCCTGATCACAACAAAAGGGGACAGGTAATAATATGCCCACACTCAGTACTTAGACGAACGAGACAGTACAAGGGTAAAACCAAAACCACCTTGCATACAAAAACTACACAACTACAACAGAGGGAACACCAACGGGAAAGGAGATAAATGATAAAGCGAGGAAGGGAAAAAACGCTCCAAATACACTTAGCTCTGAAACTCCAAATACCACAATCCGCTCTGTTAGTCTGCATGAAATGCTTTCACCGACACTTCCCCAACAGACCGGCAGGCATTTGAAGGAGTCCCACTACAGCAGCATTGATTGCAGCTGGGCAAGGCTGGACCTCGTCTAGCACAGAGAGAGAGAGAGTTAACTCCCTCACTGCCGAAAAACACAAAGCACCAAAAACTCAGCTGCGAGAAGTCAGGCTGTGTAATCGTGACGATCTTCGTGGCGACACACCCGTGACAGTACCCCCCCTTCTACGAGGTGCCTCCGGACCCTCAGGGCCAGGTTTATCCGGGTGAGTCGTGTGGAAGGCCCGACCTAATCGGTCTGCGTTAATATCCGACGCAGGAACCCACATCCTCTCCTCAGGACCATACCCCTTCCAATGAACCAGGTACTGAAGGGACCGGCGATTAAAGCGTGAATCGATGACCCTCGATACCTGGAACTCCAAGTTCCATTGACCACCACTAGAGGGGGAGGTAAAGGTGACGGTACCACCGGCGCCACATACCTCTTAAGCAACGATCTGTGGAACACGTTGTGAATTTTAAACGTAGGGGGGAGGTCAAGACGGAATGCCACCGGATTAATTATAGAACTGATCCTGTACGGCCCGATGAACCTGGGACCCAGTTTCCAGGAGGGAACCTTAAGTTTTATATTCCTGGTAGACAACCATACCCGATCGTTCACACTTAGGTCCGGAACAGACACTCTCCTCCTATCAGCCATACGTTTGTATCGGTTCCCCATAGTATTCAGATTCTTCAGCACCCCTCTCCATACTGAAGCGAGTGATGAGGAAAATCGTTCCTCCTCAGGAACCCCCGAAGAGCCCCCCCTACTGAAAGTACAAAACTGGGGGTGAAAACCATATGCCCAAAAAAACGGGGACTTACCAGTGGACTCGCTCCGCCTATTATTAAGAGCAAACTCTGCCAGAGGTAAGAAAGAAGCCCAGTCCTCCTGGTTCTCTGACACAAAACACCGGAGATATGTCTCCAAGCTCTGGTTCATACGTTCCGTCTGACCATTGGTCTGAGGATGAAAAGCCGATGAGAACGATAAATGCATCCCCCGCCGTGTACAAAACGCCTTCCAGAATTTGGACACAAACTGAGACCCCCGATCTGACACCACCTCGGAGGGTACCCCGTGAAGCCTCACAATCTCCCCAATGAACACCTGCGCAAGAGTTTTAGCATTAGGAAGAGCAGGAAGAGCGATAAAATGTGCCATCTTGCTGAACCTGTCCACTACAACGAGTATGACCGTTTTACCCGAAGACGGAGGGAGGTCCGTAATAAAGTCCATAGACAGATGAGTCCAAGGACGCTCCGGGATCTTCAAAGGTAAGAGGGCCCCAGACGGACAGGTATGTGAGGTCTTAGAGCGCGCACAAACCCCACAGGACGCGACAAAAGTTACCACCTCCTTATGTAAGTTAGGCCACCAAAACCGACGCGAGAGGAGATCCACAGTTGCTTTACTCCCCGGGTGTCCTGCAAAAACTGAGTTATGGTGTGCCTCGATCACCTTTTGTCGCAACTGATCTGTAACAAACAGTCTCCCCGGAGGTCCAACAGGGGCGTCCCCCTGAGCCTCCAATACCTCCTCCTCAAGCTCAGAGCATACTGCCGAAACCACCACCCCCTCCTGAAGGATAGGAATCGGGTCGTCCGTATTCCCGGCCCCAGGGAAACTACGAGATAAGGCATCCGCCTTTACATTTTTTGACCCAGGACGATATGTAACGACAAAATTAAACCTGGTAAAAAACAATGACCACCTAGCTTGTCTGGGGATTCAGACGTTTCGCGGACTCCAGATATAGCAGGTTCTTGTGATCGGTGATGACGGTGACCGGATGGACTGCCCCCTCTAAAAAATGGCGCCACTCCTCAAAAGCTAACTTAATGGCCAAGAGTTCCCTATTGCCGACATCGTAATTCCTCTCAGCGGACGACAATTTTTTAGAGAAAAAGGCGCACGGATGCCATTTACCAGGGGACGAACCTTGTGACAATACTGCTCCCACCCCTACCTCGGAAGCGTCTACCTCTACAATGAATGGCTGTGACGCATCAGGTTGAATGAGTATGGGTGCCGAGGCAAAACATTTTTTCAAGGAGGAGAATGCTTGACAAGCCTTGTCAGACCACCTAGAAAAATCCGTCCCCTTTTTAGTCATGTCTGTGAGAGGCTTAACCATGGACGAGAAATTACGAATGAACTTCCGGTAATAATTAGCAAACCCCAGGAAACGTTGTAGTGCCTTAAGATTCTCTGGCCGATCCCACTCAAGAACTGCCCGCACTTTCCCAGGGTCCATACGAAAACCGGACGCTGAAACCAGGAAGCCTAAAAACTGGAGTTCCTGTACGGCGAACACACACTTTTCCCATTTGGCATACAGTTTATTATCCCGCAAGATCTGTAACACCTGCCTAACGTGCTCCTGATGAGACACCAGATCCGGCGAGTAAATTAAGATATCATCCAGATATATGACAACAAACTGTCCCACCAGGCGGCGAAAAATGTCATTAAAGTGTTGGAACACCGCCGGGGCATTAGTCAGACCGAATGGCATGACAAGGTTCTCATAATGCCCCTCCGGAGTGTTAAACGCCGTCTTCCACTCATCCCCCTCCTTCATCCTAATCAGATTGTACGTCCCCCTGAGATCCAACTTAGAGAATCATTTGGCGCCCACGATCTGATTAAAGAGATCGGGAATAAGTGGGAGCGGATACGGATCTCGGACCGTAATCCGATTAAGTTCACGGAAATCCAGGCAAGGGCGTAGGCCTCCATCTTTCTTCTTAACAAAGAAGAACCCCGCGGCCACTGGTGAAGATGAAGGTCTAATATGCCCCTTAGCCAGACTTTCTGAAATATAATCCTTCATGGCCTGCCTCTCAGGACCAGAAAGGTTATACAACCTAGCTTTAGGTAACTTGGCCTCAGGGAGCAGTTTTACAGAACAGTCATACTCACGATGAGGAGGTAGTTCCTGACACCCTTTCTCCGAGAATACATCCTCAAAGTCCGCCAGAAATGGAGGTAAGACCCTAGGAGTAACCGCACCGATGACCGTATTCATGCAGTTTTTATTACAGAATTTACTCCATTGGCTTATCTCTCTGGATTGCCAATTAATAACCGGGTTATGCTTAGTTAACCAAGGAAGGCCCAACACTATAGGAGTGGGAAGACCCTCCAACACGTAGCAAGACAACAGTTCTTTATGTATCGTCCCCACTTGAAGTTTTACGTTATGCACAGCTTGCAAAAAACTTCCCTGACCGAGAGGCCTGGCATCGATCGAGAATATGGGGATGGGTTTAGCCAACTCACTCAAACGCATACCTTGAACCCGGGCAAACCGAGCGTCCACCAGATTAGCCCCGGCCCCACTATCCAGAAGAACAGATATCCTCTCAGTTCTCGTACCCACCACCACCTCCGCCGGTACGAGAAACTGAGACGAACCTAGGGACGAAATACCTACTCCCAGATTGCCGTCCACCACACAACCTGGGATCAACAGTTTTCCGACGACTCTTCACTCTGCAAGGGACGGGATGGACACCCCCCAATAAAATGTCCCTTTCTCCCGCAGAAGAAACACCTTCCTGTCTTATGGCGCACCACCGGTCCCCTCCCCCAAAATGATGTCCCTCCTAATTGCATAGGCTCCTCTGGACTGACCAGGGGAACCACCATATGAGGGGACCTTGTAGGAGGTGGAGTCATCACAGGGGGTGGAGTTATCCCGCACATCTCCCGAAGCCGTCTGTCAATGCGAATAGCAAGGGCCATAGCGGCTTCCAGTGACGCGGGAGAGTCATACTGTGCCAACACATCCTGTAATTTGTCGGATAAACCTTGACAAAACTGGCTCCTAAGAGCCGGGTCATTCCACTGGGTGTCAGTGGCCCACCTACGGAACTCCGAACAGAATTCCTCCGCCGGACGATCTCCCTGCCGGATCCTACGTAACTTAAATTCAGCAAGGGAGATCCGATCCGGGTCATCATATACAAGACCCAGAGCAGCAAAAAATCTATCCACTGACTGAAGAGCCGGGGAGCCCGGGGGAAGAGAGAACGCCCAAGATTGTGGGTCCCCTTGTAGGAGCGAGATGACAATTCCCACCCTTTGTTCTTCACTCCCCGATGACCGAGGCCGCAGCCGAAAGTACAACTTGCATGCGTCCCTTGAAAACAAAAACCAGTCCCGCCCCCCAGTGAACCTGTCAGGGAGAGCTACTTTAGGTTCTGGTCCGGCTTGCTCCTGAGGATACAAAACCTTGGACCTAACGTCCGCCAGCTCCATGGACAAACTCTGCAACTGCCGAGCTAGACCGGCTACTGGATCCATGGTAGCTGGAGAAAATCTAAGTGGTCGGTGAAAATGTCACGCTGTCTCAGTGTACTGGAGGTAGGGGGCCTAAGCTGGGGCCCTGACTAATCCCTCTACCTGGAGGTACTGTTAAAGGTACAGAGGTCCAGGCCGCCAGCGTAACCCCTACCTCCTGAGGATCCCTGCACCTAAGTAATCTAGTCCTGAGAAGGACCCCTGATCACAACAAAAGGGAACAGGTAATAATATGCCCACACTCAGTACTTAGACGAACGAGACAGTACAAGGGTAAAATCAAAACCACCTTGCATACAAAAACTACACAACTACAACAGAGGGAACACCAACGGGAAAGGAGATAAATGATAAAGCGAGGAAGGGAAAAAACGCTCCAAATACACTTAGCTCTGAAACTCCAAATACCACAATCCGCTCTGTTAGTCTGCATGAAATGCTTTCACCGACACTTCCCCAACAGACCGGCAGGCATTTGAAGGAGTCTCACTACAGCAGCATTGATTGCAGCTGGGCGAGGCTGGACCTCGTCTAGCACAGAGAGAGAGAGAGTTAACTCCCTCACTGCCGAAAAACACAAAGCACCAAAAACTCAGCTGCGAGAAGTCAGGCTGTGTAATCGTGACGATCTTCGTGGCGACACACCAGTGACACCTCTTTAGTAAAAAGATAGAGGAATATGAAAAAAGACTAGTAATCGCAGAGAAAAAAACCTAGAACTCACGAAATCCAACCAAGATCTTGTTCAAGAGGTTCATAAACTCAAATTAAAAGTCGCAGATATAGAAGACAGGAGCAGAAGAAACAATATCAAAATAAGGGGAATTTCAGAGAATGTTCTTTCAGGAGAATTATCTGATTTTGTGAGCTCAATTTTCAAAAAAGCGGTCCCTTCATTGTCTAATTCAGATTTAATGATCGATAGAATTCATAGACTCCCCCGTCCTTCATTCTTATCACCAGACGTACCCAGAGATGTTTTATTACGCATTCACTGATATCACTAATCACCTCAGAGACAAAGGTATCCCATATAAATGGGGTTTTCCATTGAAAGTCATTATTCTTTATAAAGGTAAATCTTTTATTATCCACTCCCCTTCAGAAGGACAAACTTTTTAGATAAAATAAAAAATGATTCCCCTGTTAATTCTAGATCACCATCCAACAATTTACGTTGAAAATTTTAAGTTATTTAGCCTCAGGATGTTTTTAACTGTCTTATTATCCTCAGAGAGGTATTGGAACGTATTAAACGTCTCTTTTCCTTATCCTCTTTTCATTTGGAGTAGCCTATCTGCGGACTCTTCCATGAACTTTCCCCATCAAAGAAGTTAATCCACTAGTTGAGTGGACTTCAAGAAGAATTTGGTTTACATTTTATTTTCTTTCAATATTCTCTTATTTAAGCCTCATTTTGTATTTGTTATTGACTATTGGTGTTTCTTTTTAGGTTTCTTTTCCGACCCACTTTATCAGTTTATTGCGTTGCTTAGCATTTACTTTCCGTTTTCTCCTCCTATTTTAATTTATGAGTTTTAAATTGATTTCTTACAATGTGAAGGGTCTTAATAGCCCGAATAAGAGATTCACTTTATGGAGAGAATTAATGAGATACGATGCAGACATTACCTGTCTACAGGAAAAAAAATTCATTGAAGATAATCACCCTAAATTCCAACATAAGAATTTCCCATACATATACGAGTCCCTTAACGTTAGGAAAAAAGCTGGAATTGCTACTATAATTAAGAATACTATTCCCTTTAATTTTAGTGAGGAGCATAAGGACACGATGGGAAGATATCATATCTTGGTGTGCCAACTAAATTCTCAAATTTGTACCATAGTTAATTTATATGCCCCCAATAGAGGTCATATTAGTTTTTTAAACAAATAAAGAAAATATTGACAGTCAAAAAAGGAGATTTAATTTTGCTTGGAGATTTTAATATGGTTCCAGATGCTCATTTAGACTCCTCCTCAAAATCCCGCTACCTATCAAATACTCTTAATAATTGGATTTATGCGAATTAACTATTTGACGTTTACAGATGCATTAATTCATCCTCTAGAGAGTACACTCATTTCTCTGACGTGCATCAAACAGCTTCACGTATTGATTTGATCATCACGGACATCTTTACTCTTCCTAAATTCAAAAAAGTCACCATCAAAGATAAGACATTTTCAGATCATTCCCCTGTTATAGGAGAAATTACTTTGGGTTCGCCGATAAAGAATAATTTTTTTATGGAAATGCAATTCCTTCTTATTACAACATCCTAATTATAAAACGGAAATTGAACAGTCCCTTAAAAATTATTTTACAGAGAATTGTTCAGAATACATCAACCCTATTATTTGCAGGAATGCGCATAAAGCATATATTAGAGACATCTTGATGCAAATATAGTCTAGGCACAAAAAAATTAATAAAGCAAACATCATGAAAATTCAGGCCCAATTAAAAGTAATGACTGAACAACAACTTAGTCTTTCTAGTCCCTCAACCTCTATACAAAGAGATATCCTCAACTTAAGACAAAATCTCAAGACTGAAATTTTTTCTGCATACGATTCAATGATTAATTCCACTAAATTTAAATGCTATTCAGCCTTGAACAAACCCAATAGATTCATGATGAATCGTATGAGACAAAAGAGAATAAATAATCGAATTGATAAAATTATTTCAGATAAGGGCATTACCTCATCTCATCCAATAGATATAGCAGAGGAATTTGCCAACTTTTATCAAAAACTTTACAACATAGATAATCAACCTTCTCTTACCCAAAATAATAGGAGTTCTATAGAACTATTTGTAGATTCAATCACCCTTCCAAAAGTTAAACCAGAGGATTTATCTACACTTAATGCCCCTTTTTCTATTAATGAAATTAGCGACGTCATACAAAACCTAAAATCGTTTAAATATCCTGGACCTGATGGTTTTAACAAGGAGTATTATAAAAACTTCAAAGACATCCATCTCCTCATTTAGCCCAACTATTCAAATCAGCCTCAAATCAGGGTTTTTTTCCATCAGAAATGTTAGAGGCAACAATGATTTTAATTCCAAAACCCAATAATGATCCTAATAGTATCAAAAACTATAGACCAATCTCCCTTATAAACTCAGACATAAAAATTTATTCGAAACTTATAGCTAATAGATTAAATAACGAAATTCCCTACCTAATAAATAATGATCAGATTGGATTTGTTAAAAATAGACAGTCTACAGACGGAACTAGAAGAGTTATTAACTCCTCAAAAATTATAAGTTCAGCCAAAATTCCAGCAATTCTAGTAACATTAGACGCCGAAAAAGCTTTCGATAGGCTTAATTTGGAATTCTTAAGTCAAACATTAACAAAATTCGGTTTTGATCCACAATTCATAACCCAAATTTTAGCCCTATATAAAAATCCAAGCGCAAAAATGTATTTAAATAACCATTTATCCAACACTTTCCAAATTACAAATGGTACCAGACAAGGTTGCCCTTTGTCTCCTCTTTTATTTATAATGGCTATTTAGCCATTAGCACAAAAAATCAGAGAAAACATTCATATTTCAGGAATTCGTACCCCTTCACGTCATCATAAAATAAGCCTATTTGCTGACTATCTCCTACTTTCTTTATCTGATCCACTAAATTCAATAAAAGAATTAATGTACTTAATTGGTTCTCAGAAGTTTCTTATTTTAAAATAAAGAAAAATCCAAAATCTTATATCTTAATATCAAAGAAGTACTTATTGAGGAAATAGAAACTATTTCTTCATTTAGTAAAGCAGACAAGAATTTTACTTACCTGGGCATTTTTGTTACTAAAAATATAAATTCTATTTCAGCCAATTGCGAACAAATCTCTAAAGTTATATCAAAAGATTTATATGCACTCCGCAATATTGACCTATCTTGGATGGGTAAAATATTGATTATAAAAACCATAATTTTACCTAAATTACTTTACATCTTTAGAGCACTTCCTCTTCTGATTTCTGTAAGTCAAATTACTCACTTCCAATTATTATTTAACTCATTCGTTTGGAATAACAAGAGGGCAAGAGTAGCTACGCATATTTTATTTAAAAAGAAAACACACGGTGGGTTGGGTCTGCCAAATGTCTCGGCGTATTATTTGTCAAACTTGATAAAACAAAGTGCTCACTGGTTTTCTCCAATAGAAGATCCAGCTTGGCTAGACTTAGAACTCTCATTAAATGTACTTTGACTTATTCCCATCAGAATATCTCTCATCCCATTTTCCAGGCAATAATTTATGCCTGGAAAAAAACTATTGAAACAAAGAAGAGGAACGAACAAATTTTTTTATCTTTGAAATATTTCTTTATCCTTGATCGCTTCAATATACAAAATTATCATTCCTGGTTCATGGTGGGCACTAGGTATAAAAAAACTAAGAGACCTCTTTGACGGGACAAATTATATTCCCTTCTCAAATTTAAAGGAAAAATTTGATTTAAATGCAACAGACTTTATGCACTATTTAATATTAAAAGATTCCATTCGTAAGCTTCTTAAAAATAATCCCTTATGTTCCGAGGCCTCCTCTAACTTGATCAATAATTTTAATCATAAGATCTTCTGGAGCTTGAAATATATTTATGACTACTTTAACAAGGATTGTGAAATAATTAAAAACCCATACATGATGAAATGGGAATCTGTCTTGGGCAAGACTTTTCAACCAGAAGAATGGGAAAATGCCATAACAGTCACTTATTCATCTAACATCTCAATGCCCCTTCACGAATCATATTTTAAAGTACTTTCCAGATGTTACTACACCCCTTTAAGACTCTCGCACATTAACTCAGACATACAACCTAAATGCTGGAGAAACTGTGGTTTAGATGGAGATTTATTTCATATTTTCTGGAAATGCCCCAAAATTAAAACCTTATGGACTCAAGTATTTGACCTCACCAAAGAAATCTTTCATAATAGGATAACTATCACTCCTCAGTTAGTATTATTGTCTATAGGAATGGAAAATGTTGACCCCTCACTCAGACCTATATTAATTCACATTTTTTTGGTTGTCAAGAATGCTATTGCTTTCCACTGGAAGAGTATTAATCCTCCACTTTATTCAGATATTATAGAAAGAATCAAACTACACAGAATTTATGAATTTAAATTTGCTGTAGCAAATAATTGCTTTAACAGATATACAAAAAAGTGGGCTCGCTGGTTGGAAATTATCCATTAGTCAATATGTTATGTTTTATTTCGAACCTTTTACTTGATAGGTTAACTTGGTAACTCAATTTGATCTTTACAATTCTATAACAAACTTACTGTATATATGATTCTAGTTAATTGTTGATTTGCAATAAGACTTTTGTTAACCTTGTATATCGAACTCTTCGAATGCTTGTTGGTTTGTATTATCTTTCCTTTCCCTTTTCCATCCCTTTGTTTCCCTTCCCTATCTTCCCTATGATTTAAAACTTGCCAATAAAAAAGAGAATGAATATTCACTACTCCCCACGCCCATAGGAGTAGGGAGCAGTGAACATTCATGTTTTTTAATAGCGGGCACACTGTTAGCCGCAGCAGGAAGCCAGCGGTTGCGGCTGACACTGGGCGCTATTAAGGAGAATGAATATTTACTACTCCACACGCTCATGGATGTGAGGAGAAGTGAATATTCATCATCTTTAGCAGTGCGCACAGTGTTGGCTGGAGCAGGCAGCTCCTGCCTCCTGTACCCGGCTCCGATGCCGCTCCCTCTACTGCCGGACTATGTACCATACATCCAGACTAAGACACATCCCCCACTTTCCTCAAATTTTGAAGGAAAAAAGTGTGTCTTATAGTCCGAAAAATGCGGTATGTACTGTATGTAAAAAAGTATTCCCTGCTCATCTCTCTCTCCTCCCTTTTTTTTTTTTCCTTTTTTCCTTTCTTCCTCTCCCTACTCCACTTTTTCCTCTTCTATTGTAACAGGTTATAATGTATTTTTATGTTCAAAATATCAGCTGATTTGCTAACCTGTGCTTAGGTTATAATGTATTTGTCTAAAATCAGATGATTTATTAAATTGAACTTTGTATTTTATTTGACTGTAAAGCTGAAAGTTTGATTAAAAAGTAATTAAAACAAAAGTCAAGACAGTGAGAAAATGAAGAGCAAATGGGAGACATTAATGGGATCCAGGATTACATGATGAGGGGGCAGAGAGAGGAGGCAGCCGAGAGACGTCATATATACAACAGAGATTTAGCTCTGCTGGAATGACAAACACCGCTCTGCTATATCTGGAAAGAATTTGTATTACATAATTCCTCATCTTTATAATGGTGTGTAATCTGTTGTACAGTATCTGTATTTACCTCTTCCCCATGCGGCCAATTTCCGTTTTTATGTTTTGTTTTTTTTTTACCTTCCCTTCCCATCAAACTCCACAGGCAGTTTTTAGATTTCTCTCCATATAGATGCATGAGGGCTTGTTTTTTGTAGGACGAGTTGTACTTTTGATTGAGACCATTCATTTTATCACATAGTGTATTGGAAAATGAGAAAAAAAAATCCAAATGAGGTGAAAAACATTCAATTATGACTTTGTTGGAAATTGGTTTGAAAGCTTACATTGTGTGGTTAAAATGACCTGGCATCACGATTCTCCTCATCAGTATAGTGATACCAAACCTGTCCCAATTTTTTTAAATTTATTTTAGTAGTAAAAAAAATAAGAATTTGTGAAAAAAAAAAAAAAAAAAATTATTATATATATATATAATTTTGGTCATCATTTTCCGAGAAGAGTAATGTTTTCACTTTTTAGTATATGAAGATTTGCAAGAGCTAATTTTTTGCAGGATGAGAACATTTTTATGTATATTATTTTGGTATAAATTACATTTTGATGTCTTCTCATTTAATTTTTTTGTAAAAGACCAAAAAAACACAATTTTGGTGTTTTGAATCCTTTTCTGTTTACGGCGTTTACCAATCGGGATGATCAATTTTAGATTTTGATAGATCGAAGTTTTATGGATGTGGGGATACAACACATGTATTTTTTTAATATCATTATTTCTAATAAGGGAAGTGGGGTGATTTGAAAGTTTTTGCTTTTTTAAATCTTTTTGATCCCCTTAGGGCGCAAACAGTGGTGGCCAAAAGTATTGGCACCCCTGCAATTCTTTGAATACTCAGTTTCTTCCTGAAAATGATTGCAATCACAAATTATTTGGTATTATTATCTTCATTTAATTTGCTTGCAAGGAAAAAAGCACAAAAGAGAATGAAGCAAAAATCAAATCATTGATCATTTCACACAAAACTCCAAAAATGGGCCAGACAAAAGTATTGGCACCTTCAGCCTAATACTTGGTTGCACAACCTTTAGCCAAAATAACTGCGAACAACCGCTTCTGGTAACCATCGAGTTTCTTACAATGCTCTACTGGAATTGTAGACCATTCTTCTTTGGCAAACTGCTCCAGGTCCCTGATATTTGAAGGGTGCCTTCTCCAAACTGCCATTTTGAGATCTCTCCACAGGTGTTCTATGGGATTCAGGTCTGGACTCATTGCTGGCCACCTTAGAAGTCTCCAGTGCTTTCTCTCAAACCATTTTATAGTGCTTTTGGAAGTGTGTTTTGGGTCATTGTCCTGCTGGAAGACCCATGACCTCTGAGGGAGACCCACCTTTCTCACACTGGGCCCTACATTATGCTGCAAAATTTGTTGGTAGTCTTCAGACTTCATAATGCCATGCACACGGTCAAGCAGTCCAGTGCCAGAGGCAGCAAAGCAACCCCAAAACCTCAGGGAACCTACGCCATGTTTGACTGTAGGGACCGTGTTCTTTTCTTTGAATGCCTCTTTTTTTTTCTTGTACACTCTATGTTGATGCTTTTTCCAAAAAAGCTCTACTTTTGTCTCATCTGACCAGAGAACATTCTTTCAAAACGTTTTAGGCTTTCTTAGGTAAGTTTTGGCAAACTCCAGCCTGCCTTTTTTATGTCTCAGGGTAAGAAGTGGGGTCTTCCTGGGTATCCTACCATACAGTCCCTTTTCATTCAGACGCCGACGGATAGTACGGGTTGACACTGTTGTACCCTCGGACTGCAGTGCAGCTTGAACTTGTTTGGATGTTAGTTGAGGTTCTTTATCCACCATCCGGAGTGTCTTGTGTTGAAATCTCTCGTCAATTTTTCTTTTCCGTCCACATCTAGGGAGGTTAGCCACAGTGCCATGGGCTTTAAACTTCTTGATGACACTGCCCACGGAAGACACAGGAACATTCAATTTGGTTTCTCAAGTCCTGAGACATTTCTTTGGTCTTCTTTCTTTTCTCCATGCTCAATGTGGTACACAGGACAGAGGTTGAGTCAACTTTAATCCATGTTAACTGGCTGCAAGTGTGATTTAGTTATTGCCAACACCTGTTAGGTGCCACAGGTAAGTTACAGGTGCTGTTAATTACACGAATTAGAGAAGCATCACATGATTTTTCAAACAGTGCCAATACTTTTGTCCACCCCCTTTTTTAGGTTTGGTGTGGAATTGTATCCAATTTGGCTTTAGGACAATTCTTTTTGTGTTTTTTCATTGAAGACAAATTAAATGAAGATAATAATACCAAAGAATTTGTGATTGCAATCATTTTGAGGAAGAAACTGAGTATTATCTGACAGAATTGCAGGGGTGCCAATACTTTTGGCCACCACTGTATGTCAAACTTTGACCTGCATGCCAAATCTGTCCCGCAGGGTGAGTACAGTGGGGAAAATAAGTATTTGATTCACTGCCGATTTTCCAAGTTTTCCCACCTATAAAGAATGGAGAGGTCTGTAATTTTTTATTGTAGGTACACTTCAACTGTGAGAGACAGAATCTAAAAATAAAAACCAGATAATCACATTGTATGATTTGTAAATATTTCATGCAATAAATTGCAATTTAATTATATTTGATCACCTACCAACCAGCTAGAATTCTGTCTCTCACAGGGCTTTAAGAAGCCCTCCTACTGTGCACTCATTACCTGTATTAATTGCACCTGTTTGAACTCGTTATCTTATTAAAAGACACCTGTCCACACAATCAATCACACTCTAACCTTTCCACCATGGCATAGACCAAAGAGCTGTGTGAGGACACCAGGGACAAAATTGTAGACCTACACAAGGCTGGAATAGGCTATAGGACAACAGGCAAGTAGCTTGTTGAGAAGGCAACAACTGTTTGCTCAATTATTAGAAAATGGAAGAAACACAAGATGACTGTCAATCTTCCTCAGTCTGGGGCTCCATGCAGAATCACGCCTCATGAGGTAAGAATAATTCTGAGAATCTGAGAGTCAGGAATCAGTATAGAACTACATGGGAGGACCTGGTCAATGACCTGAAGAGAGATGAGACAACAGTCTCAAACATTACCATTAGTAACACACTACGCCATCATGGATTAAAATCCTGCAGGGCACGCAAGGTACCCCCCTGCTCATGCTAGCACATGTCCAGGCCTGTTTGAAGTTTGTTAATGACCACCTGGATGATCCAGAGGAGGCATGGAGAAGGTCATGTGGTCAGATGAGACCAAAAAAATAGCTTTTTGGTGTCAACTCCACTCGCCGCCTTTGAAGGAAGGAGGAGTACAATACCAAAAACACTGTCCAAACCGTGAAGCATGGTGGGGGAAATATACTTTGGGGGTGCTTTTCTGCAAAGGGGACAGGACAACTGCACCGTATTGAAGAGAGGATGGATTGGATCATGTATTGCAAGATTTTGGCCAACAACCTCCTTCCCTCAGTAAGAGCATTGAAGATGGTGGCTGGGTCTTCCAGCATGATAATGACCCAAAACATACAGCTAGATCAACTAAGGAGTGGCTCTGTAAGAAGCATTTCAAGGTCCTGGAGTGGCCTAGACAGTCTCCAGACTTGAACCCAATTGAAAATCTTTGTAGGGAGTTGAAACAATGTTGCCCAGCAACAGCCCCTAAACCTGAAAAGATCTAGAGAAGATCTGTATGAAGTAGTAGGCCAAAATCCCTACTGCAGTGTGTGCAAAGTTGTTCAAGAACTACAGGAAATGTCTGAACTCAATATTTGGTACAGAAACCTTTCTTTGCAATTACAAAGTTCTGTTTTTCTATTGTATCAAATATTTGTTTCATGCAATAAAATGCAAATTATGTAAAAATCTTAAAAAAAAAAAAAAAAAAAATGCAGAAAATCACATTGTAAGATTCTGTCTCTTAGTTTTAGTATACCTACGATAAAAATTAGAGACCTCTCCATTCTTTGTAGGTGGGAAAACTTGTAAAAGCTTCAGTGTATCAAATACTTATTTTCATCACGGTATATTTGGCCCGCGATGCAGGGCGGGTCCCCCTAGTTTATTTGGTCCATAACGTCAAGCTGGTTCCCCAAGTATTTTTGTCCCACAAAGCTGGGAGGGTCGCACTTTCAACTATGTCGGCTTCTAGATGCCGATACAGTTGAAAGCAATGATGGAGGAGGGAGCTTCATCATTCCCCCACTGCATCTGACGTCTCAACGTCATTACAATTTGCCCACTGTACAGAAATGTGCACTATGAAGAGTCCGGAGCAGCGGGAGAACATGCAGAGGTGAGTATTTTTTTTAATGTGGGGCCTATTATACTGTATGGAGCGCTACGTGAGGCCATTATACTGTGTGGAGTGCTACGTGGGGTCATTATACTGTATGAAGCGCAACGTGGGGCCATTATACTGTATGGAGCGCTATGTGGGGCCCATTGTACTGTATGGAACGCTATGTGGGGCCCATTGTACTGTATGGAGCGCTATGTGGGGCCCATTGTACTGTATGGAGCGCTATGTGGGGATTACAGTTGGAAGAGTCACACTGTGATGGGGTCACCATTCTTTGTCGAGAGTATTGAGGGAGGAGGGGTACAATAGGGTCATCATACTGTGCGTGTGGAGGAATTCACTGTGGGGGTATCATACTGTGTTTGGGAGCACTTTTGTTTGCATCATACTTTATCTGTATTAAAGTTTTTTTATCCTTTCTTATTACATACAGTGATGTGAAAAAAGTGTTTGCCCCCTTTCTGATTTCTTAATTTTTTTGCATGTTTGTCACACTTAAATGTTTCAGATCACAAAACAAAATATAAATATTTGACAAAGATAACACTAGTAAACACAAAATGCAGTTTTTAAATGAAGGTCTTTATTATTAGGGAAAATAAATCCAAACCTACAGGGCCCTGTGTGAAAAAGTGATTGCCCCCTAAACCTAATAACTGGTTGGGCCACCTTTAGCAGCAACAACTACAATCAAGCGATTGTGATAACTAGCAATTAGTCTTTTACAATGCTCTGGAGGAATTTTGGTCCACGCATCTTTGCAAAATTGTTGTAATTCAGTCACATTGGAGGGTTTCTGAGCATGAACTGCCTTTTTAAGGTCATATAAGAAAAGAGAAGAGAAGGAAGTGTACCTTGCGCAGATAATACAGGATGAAGGAAAACTCAGCGGTTGTGTTACTCACCTGAGTGAGTTGTGCATCTCAGGCACAACACTGAACCAGGTAGAAAGTGTGCTCTCATAGGCTGCTGCTCCACCCGCTGAGTTCTGCCGAGAATCCGGAGATTAGATTAAAAAGTGGAGAATGTGGGTGATAAAAAGTAGCGCTGCCAATGGTTTAAACGCAATACCACTGAGAGGATGACGATTTAAAAGTTTTATTGCTTGTTATTATGCATATTATTTCATTATTTTATTTTAAGATCTATTAAAGTGTACTTAGTTCTTAGGACAACCCCTTTACGTTTTTTCTATATGAAAATGTTAATTGTTATATTTGATGAGGAAAAACTTTGTATTTGAATTTGACATCTCTGCGTTAGGGAATTTGAACCTGCAATTGTCAATTGCTTGCACTATATACTGCAGTACTTCTGTATTGCTGTATATAGTAAATATAACTGTCTTCATTGAAGCCTGGCCACAGGCTGAGTTTCAATGGTGTTCAAGGATAGCAGGCATGGAGGTCTTCAACAGACTCCTGGCAGCTGTAGCAACCCATTGGCACTCCAGAATAGTGTTGCAGGGGTGCAGATGGACTCAAAGAATCATGCGCCCCCATGCTGGTGCTCTATTAAGGGTGTTGTCTGGTCTAAAAGGTACAAGTCTGCAGTCACTATGTGACTTCAGTGCCAGCGCTCATGTGACCGCAAGTACGTGATATGCACAATCTGACTAGATTGGCGCAGTCTTACTCAATGCAAGGGCATTGAGTGAGGCTGGACACGTCTAGTCGGAATGTGAGCGGGAGTAGGCATATCACGTTTGTGGCCACATGACCACCGCTCCAGGCTCCAGAAAATCTTCAAAGTGCACAGGCTGTGAGGCTTCTCAAGTCTGCAGTCACAAAGCGACTGCAGACTTGTAGCTTTAGACTGGACAACCCCTTTAATATACTCATTGATTGCGGTCTTCTCCAGTTTTTAGCGCAATTTATTTGCTTCACTAGTGTAAGTTTATGATTCTCAGAACAAGACTCCATAATTGACTTCCGGTTCACACACAAAACCCTGTGATCTGGCAATTCTGATTTCAGATCACATGGGCCAGAGGAAAAGAGCGGCATTGGAGACTGAAAAAGATGGCGATCAGTAAATGTTCACTTACACCTCCATTAGGAACATAATTAACGGGAAAAAAAAATTGATGAGACTTCTCAGCCCTGCTGCTAGCAAGAAGTACAACTTTGTTTTTTGTTTATTTTCAAACACAGTTTTACTATATCTAACAAGCAGTGCCTGCTCTATTAAATAACCGCAGCTCTGCTACATGTGTAGCACTTGAAATATAAGCATGGTTCCTATCCATGGGGGTAATTACCAGCCCAGTCAATCTCATCAATTATGCATAGAAGAGGACTAAATTTGAGAGTCTACACATATACAGGATGTACAGAATTTTTAAATGTGTATATATAAATGCCACATTAAGGCTATGTGCCCACGTTGCATTTATGAAGCAGAAAATTTCTGCTTCATTTCTGCAAGTCCTCTCCCGGAAAAACGCATGCGGAATTCCGCACGCGTTTATCGCGCATTTTTCGCGCGTTTATCACGCGTTTTCCACATGCGGAATTGCCTTGCATTTTTTATGCATTGGACAAAGGCAATTCTGCTTGCGGAAACGCAAAATTAAATGACATGCTGCGGATTTTTGAACGCAGCATAAACGCTGCGGAAAAATCCGCAGCATGGGCATTGACATTGCGGAATGCCATTGGGGACCATGGGGTGCGGATATACATGCGTTTTTCAAGCGTTTACGCTGCGGAAATTCCGCAGCATATACGCTTGAAAAATGCTACGTGGGCACACAGCCTTAATCTATATTACACACTACCAGAGATTGAGCTCCACAACTGTTTACAGTATGGGCTCAATTCATTAAAACTGGCATTGATAGGGGTTAATGTAAGGGATATGCAACAACTTTATTAGTTTTATAGATGTGATCGGAGGTGGAGGTGCTGCTCTTCCACAAATGCACATAAGATCACTTCTGTCACTACTCCAATGCTGAACCTGGAGCAAGGGAAGGCCGTGTGCGATAACGGTGCAAACCTGGCGGCGGCTCTACACCGGGGAAACCTCACACACGTGCCTTGCATGGCTCGCATCCTCAACCTGATGGTACAGGATTTCTCTGCCACTATCCCGGCCTGGATGCTCTGCTGCAGAAACCACGGTCTCTGTGTGCTCACTTAAAACGATAAAAATGAGCAGGATCTTTAGTATAAAAACCAGAGTACTAGACAATGAGCAAACTCCTTCATGATTATAGAGGCCACCATCTCCTTAGCTTGCTGGTACTTTTCTGTGAGAATGAGCTTGTCTTGAACCAGCCAGGAATATCCAGTGAATGGCACGCCACGGTTTGGTATTCGCACCCAGTACCAGAAACGAAGCCATCCACAATTTCCATACCTTAGGAATTTTGTACGGTACACTGGCCGCCCAAACATTAGTTTCTCACAAAGGAGCTGAACATACTGAGTGGCAGTAGGTGCAAGTTTTTCCAGCATGACCTGGGAGAACTTAATTGGGCTTTGCCAAGGTGCCATATTGCATCTTAAGTCTTTTAGCCCCTCCACTTGCAGCCTTACATTCTACAGTATGGTGGGGAAGGAGACAGTAGGTTGTGGAGTTGCATTAGGTCCGGTGGTGTTAAGGTGGCAGCAAGGCAATGGCAGGCTGTAGGCTGTCTTTAAGAGATGGGTTTTCAGGTTCCGTCTGAAGGACCCAAATGTAGTGGCTAATAGGACGTGTTGAGGCACAGAATTCCAGAGGATGTGGGATATTTGTTAGAAGTCTTCGAAACGATTGGATGAAGAACAAATAAGTGTGGAGGAGAGAAGGAGGTCTTGGGAGGACCGGAGATTATGTAAGGGAATATATTGGGAGATTAGTTCAGAGATGTACAGAGAAGAAAGGTTATGGATGGCTTTGTACGTCAATGTTAGTATTTTGAACTTGATACGCTGGACAGTTGGGAGCCAGTGAAGAAATCTTATAGATTGCAATCTTATAGATTGCTGGAGCCAGTCCACAGTAAAAAAAAAAAAAAGCAGCCATAGAGTGTCCAGGAACCTTCACACAGACTTTTCTTAGCCAGGGCTGCTTCTCAGCAAGGTTGGACGGGCCCCACCAGAGAACCGGAGACCCCTCCGGTGGGACCTGGCTTCTCATTCAGGAGAGTTCATAGCACAAACCTTGCAGCTGCTATGAGGCTCTTGAGCGGGGGAGAAAGGAAGGCCCTCTGAATCAAATCCTCCAATGTTCTTCAGTCTTACACTGCTTCTCAGTGACAGTTGTATTTCACCTCAGCCATATTCTTTAGCTCCGTGAAAAGACTGGCATAGAGGGAAACCGTATCTACTCCGGCTGTCATTTCTCCCAGGAAAGTCCTCTAATGCAGCTTGTTCCATAAGCAATGACAGCCCGTGCAACATCAGCTCACACTTCTCGGTGGTGCTTTGACACACAAAGATCTTTGCGCCTTGAATTTCATGACTACAGAGTTGGGCAATGGCCTGATCTGCAATGCGTTTTGAGAAATAACTTGCATAAGCAAAGCCATGGTTTATACCACTCATGGTCATCATTAAGCGAAACTCATACAGCTTTCCCACACACTGAAAAAGGGGTATCAAGACTTCAAAAACAGCCAAGACTTCCCTGTCCTCACCAAGAAGACGACTGTCCATGTTCTCCTCATTATAACCCAATCCGCGTTGCGATGATGTTATGATCTGCAAACAAGAACTAAGGAAAGAAGGGGAAAGCTTTCCCTACAGTAAGACTAAGCTGAATCCCTACGATGTAGCGGGCTGCCTGTTCCTAGCGAACAGACCAGCCTTAGTCCTAGGCTAGTCTGAATGAAGACCTATAGAATAAAGGGAAGGGGTACCTAAAAGTACTAAGGACTGGAACAAAAATGGGACACCTCCTGAACAGAGAAAGTTGTTGCAGAAAACAAAAGATAAACTGACAAAAAGGTACTAGAGGTCCCAAAGGACCAGGCGAACTGAGAGATATAGGCACCGAAGCACCTGGCTAGCAAAACAGTCAAACAACACTGAAGTCCAGCACAGCCAAAAAGGCGGAGCTGGAATATAAAGGCAGATGGTCACGTCACCGCAAAACACAAGATGGAAAAAACAGGAGGGTTCTAACAGTACCCCCTCTTTTAAGAGGATCCTCCAGGCCCAGGCCTATCCGGAAACCTCTTGTGGAAAGCTCCAACAAGCCTAGGAGCAGATACATCATCCGCCCTTACCCAGCAGTTATCTTCGGGAACGAAACCCTTCCAGGAGACGAGATACTGTACTCTCCCTCTATGCCATCTGGAATTCAAGATACGTGAAATTTCATATTCGCAGTCTTCCTCCACAGGAGGAACTGAGACAGTGGCATCCTTATCACATACATCCGCCTTTTTCAACAAGGAAACATGAAACACAGGATTAATCTTCCAGGAAGTAGGAACATCCAACCTAACCGCAGACTGGTTAACAACCTGAAGCCCTTTAAATGGACCGACAAACTTAGGACCCAGTTGTTTTTTTAGAGGGAATCCTCAACCGCAGGTTCCTTGAGGACAACCAAACTATTTCACCCACAGTAAACAAAACCTCCTTTCATTTCCTGTCAAAATACTTCTTGAAGGTTGCAATGTACATTAGTCCCAACTCTCTCCAAATCACCGGAAAAATTCTCCTCCTCCGGCACCGCCGACCCCAATTTGGAGAACACACCAAAAGACGGATGTCTCCCAGTACAACAAAAAAAGGAGAACTCCCAGCTGAGGAGGATGTATGATTATTAAGAGCAAATTCTGCGAGAGGCAGAAACTCAGACCACACCTCTTGATTGTCCACAAAAAAACAATGCAAAAACTGTTCAACATCCTGGTTCTTTCTTTCAGTCTGTCCATTAGACTCAGGATGATAACCAGACGAAAATGACAAATGAACTCCCAGCCTGTCACAAAAAGCACACCAAAAGCGAGCCACAAACTGAGGTCCTCTATCAGAAACAATATCCGTGGGAACGCCACGAAGCTTAACAATCTCCTTAACAAACGCCTTAGCAAGTGTCTTGGCGCAGGGCAACTTAATGAATGGAACCAAATGACACATTACTAAAATGGTTCACGACCACCCAGATGACAGTAAAACCCTGGGACACAGGAAGATCAGTAATAAAATCCATTGTGAGATGCGTCCTAGGCGCACTAGGAACCTCCAGAGGGCAAAGCAACCCCGCAGCAGGAGTATGTGAAGCCTTTGACCTAGCACACACCGTACATTGACACACCCACTTGATGACTTCTTTCTGCCATCCAGGCCACCAAAAACTGCGACTGATAAGTCTCAGTCTCTGAAATTCCTGGATGACCTGCCAACCGAGACTCATGACACTTCACAAATAAATCTCTCCTAAAGGCTCTAGGCACGAACAACCTTCCATGGGGAGTGTTAGATGTAGCATCATCTTGAGCTTTTAGAATCCCATTCTCCAAAACGGAGTCCAATGCCGCCTCCACAACTCCTTTCTGAGAAGCTGCGAGATAAAGCATCAGCTTTAACATTCTTAGTACCAGGGATATAGGTAACAGAAAAATAAAACCGAGAAAAAAAAAAGTGCCCACCTAGCTTGACGGGCATTCAAGCGCTTGGCAGCATCCAGGTAGATCAAATTCTTATGATCTGTGAAAACCTGAATAGGAAATCTAGCGCCTTCCAAAAAATGACGCCAATGTTCAAACACGAGTTTAATAGCCAGCAACTCCCGATTTCCAACATCATAATTCAGTTCGGTTTCCGAAATTTTTTTTCGAAAAGAAGGCACAAGGATGTACTCCATCCCTGTTCTCCTGAGACAAAACTGCTCCGACCCCCACCGATGAAGCATCGACCTCGACCAAAAATGCCTTGGTCTCATCAGGCTGCATAAGGATAGGGGCAGAACTGACCCTCTCTTTGAGATACTTCAACGGCCTCAGTAGTCCATTGGACCGTATTCGCACCTTTCCTGGTGAGATCGGTCAGAGGCTTAACAATTATAGAAAAATTCTTAATGAATTTCCTGTAATAATTGGCAAAACCCAAAAATCACTGTATAGATTTCAAACCAATAGGCCTAGGCCATTCCTGCACAGCCTGAACCTTCCCCGGGTCCATCTCAAAGCCCTTGCTGGAGACAATGTAGCCCAAAAAAATAATTTTCTGAACAGCAAACTCACATTTCTCCAGCTTAGCAAAGAGTGAATTATCACTCAATAACTGCAAAACTTCACGTACACTCTGCCAATGGGACACCAGATCAGGCGAATAAATCAAAATGTCATCCAAATACACAACCACATTCTTACCAATCAAAGGTCTCAAGATGTCATTAATAAGGTTCTGAAAAATGCAGGTGCATTAGTAAGACAAAAAGGCATCACCAGATTCTCAAAATGACTTACCGGAGTGTTAAAAGCAGTTTTCCACTCATCACCCTCCTTCACTCATAACAAGTTGTATGGCCCCCGGAATTCAATTTTAGAGAACCACTTGGCCTCCACTAACTGGTTAAACAAGTCAGGAATTAATGGCAATGGGTAGGAATTGCGTATGGTAATCTTATTAATTTCACAAAATTCCAGACACGGACACAAACCCCCGTCCTTTTTTTTAACAAAGAAAAATCCAACTGCCACAGGCGACTTAGAAGGTCTAATGTGACCAGCAGCCAGGCTAGTCTGTATGTACTCCTCCAAGGCCTTTCTTTCATGGATAGTTAGATTAAACAAGCAACTCTTGGGAAGAGTAGCTCCCAGAATAAACTCAATGGCACAATCATAATCCCTATGAGGAGGTAAAACTTGCGACAACTCCTCCGAAGAAACCCTCCAAAAATCGTGAATAGGCACAGGCAATTCCCCTTTTTCCACAGCCGCAATGCGACCATTACAACATTTATCATAGCATTTCGGACTACAAGACTTAATCATATTAGTAGACCAGTCCAGCAAAGGATTGTGCAATTTTAACCAAGGCAATCCCAGAACGACCGGAGAAGGTAAATTATCTAATACAACCAAGTCCAAAATTTCTTGGTGAAGACCATTGATAGTGAGGGGAAATGCAGCAACCTTGTAAGTAATACATTTCAGGGGAGTGTTATCAATTGCAATCACAGAAATAGGTGATGACAAAGGTTTGGATTTCAATTTAAGGTTTTCCAAAAACCCTTTATCAATCACATTAAGTGCTGAACCACAATCCACAAATACGGGAAATTCAATCAAATTTTCCTGCAAAGTAGTACTCCCTGAAAGAAATACTCCTGCAGAGCGTAAACAAGCTATACGGGCGTACCTGACCTTTTTTTTTTGTTTACTTAAATGAAGCTCACAATACGTAATTAAATGGTCAGCTTTACCACAATAAAGTCACAATCCCTCGGCAAACCTCCGGTCTCTTTCCTGAGAGCGGAGCGACATCGCCCCAACCTCCATCGGTTCTCCGCTGTCTGAACAGATTTTCTGGGGACTAGGACCTGGCATTACAGGAGTCTTTACCTCATTCTGCCTAGATCTCAGCGTCATATCCACACGAACAGCTAATTGCATGGCATCCTGCAGAGTCTCAGGTGCAGGGAATGCAATTAGCAAATCCTTAGCCCTTCCACTCAGACCAGCAAGAAAGCCTTAGTTACTTACCGGTAACGGGATTTTTCGGAGCCCATGACAGCACCACGTGAGAGAGAGGATCCGCCCATCAAGGACAGGAAACCTATAGGTTAAAAAGGGCGGCCCTCTCTTCCCGCCTCAGTTTAGTTAACAGAGCATGAGAGTACCGCCAAGGTTAGTTATAACAAAACATAATCACATTAAGTACATTACTTTTCATCAATTTCCCGCAAGGGTGCACAAAAAGAAATCAACTCTACGGGAGTGCACAACACCAGTGAAGGGAGGGAATATACGGGTGCTGTCATGGGCTCCGAAAAATCCCGTTACCGGTAAGTAACTAAGGCTTTATTCGGTCTCCCATGACAGCACCACGTGAGAGAATTACAGAGACGAAGGAAATTAGGGAGGGACCACAGCTTGAAGCACCCTTCTCCCGAAAGTGAGATCTGCAGAGCCACCCAGATCCAATCTATAGTGCCTATAGAAAGTAGAGGTAGAAGACCAAGTGGCAGCCTTACAAATTTCCTCAATGGAAAGCCCTGTCTTCTCCGCCCAGGAGGTTGATACCGCTCTGGTAGAATGCGCCCTCAATCCCTCCGGTATCTCTTTATCCCCTGAGGAGTATGCAAGGGAAATGGCCTCCTTGATCCATCTAGCGATTGTAGCCTTTGAGGCCTTACAACCCTTTCTAGCCCCCTGATAGCAAATAAATAGGGACTTATCCTTTCTAAATCCACGTGATACTTCTAAGTACTTTAGTACGCACCTCCTAACGTCTAAAGTGTGAAGCCTCTCCTCTTTTTGATTTTTGGGCGGGAAGCAAAAAGTCGGGAGAACTATCTCCTGGGTTCTATGGAATCGAGTGGCCACTTTAGGAAGAAAGGCCGGATCAGGTTTTAATATAATCCTATCTTCCAGAATTTGCGTAAATGGAGGGCATATTGAAAGGGCCTGTAGGTCACTGACTCTCCTGGCTGAAGTTAGGGCTACTAACAGGACCGTCTTTAGGAAAATAATTTTGGGGGAGACTAAATCTAGTGGCTCAAAAGGAGGACTGGTCAAGGCATCTAATACAAAATTCAAATCCCAGGGAGACATCTTTACTTTGGTAATGGGTCTACACCTAAAGGAAGCTTTTATAAAACGGGCTATCCAATAGTTATCTGCAATATTGGAAGAAAATAAAGCCCCCAACGCCGACACCTGTACTTTCAAGGTACTGGTAGAGAGACCCAATTCTAAGCCCCGCTCCAGAAATTCCAGAATTTTCCCAATAGGGGGCCCCTCCTCCACCTTAACTTCTGCAAAGGACAGAAACTTCCTCCAGGTCCTGGCATAAATACGGGTGGTAACAGGTTTTCTGCTAGCCAGGAGAGTATTCACTACATTTGCGGGGAATCCTTTGTTGGTCAATAACACCCTCTCAAATTCCACGCCGTCAAATGTAGACTCGGGGTTGGAGGATGGGAAAGTGGCCCCTGAGTGAGGAGGTCCGGAATCTCCGGAAGAACCCAGGGATCTGATATGGACATCTTCCGGAGACAAGGGAACAACGGTCTTTTGGGCCAAAAGGGGCATATGAGTATCACTCTGGCCCGGTCTGCCCTGATCTTTCTTATTACCGCTGGGAGCAGGATCATGGGAGGGAAGGCATATGCCAGAGGAAATCTCCAGGGAACCATGAAGGCGTCCACTGCCAGGGGTTCTTCTCTGGGCTCTAAGGAACAAAAACTTTCCACTTTCCGATTGGCTCTTGTTGCGAATAAGTCCACAGTCGGAAGGCCCCACATTTCTATGATTCTGGAGAATATTCGCGTATTTAGGGACCACTCTCCCTCTTTTACGGAAGTACGGCTGAGGAAATCCGCTGTGATGTTTTCCTTCCCTTTTAGATGAGTAGCTGAAAGAGAGGGACAATGATCTTCGGCTTTCAGCAGAAGTGCGTTCGCTACCCTCATCAAGTTTCTTGAGCGGGTTCCCCCTTGGTGGTTTATGTAAGCTACCGTGACTTGATTATCCGAGAGTATACGGACATGCTGGCCCTGTAAATATATAAGGAACTCGTTGAACGCATGCTGCACCGCCAGAAGCTCCTTAACATTTGATGACAACTGTCGCTCACTGCTTGACCAGGTTCCCTGCACTAATCTCCCTTCAAAGTGAGCTCCCCAACCTGTAGCACTTGCATCAGTGGACAAGACTGCAGTTGGACAACATTCCCAGGGAACCCCTTTAGCAAGATTGTCTTGTCGCAACCACCAACGAAGGGACCTTATTGCACGAGGACCTAGCGTAAACTCACGGTCTAGATGCCCCTCTAAAGCTGCGTTATTGTACAACACATCCCACTGAAAAGCTCTTGAATGTAATTGTGACCAACGAACCGCAGGAAAAGTGGAGGTGAAGGTTCCCAATAGTGACATGGCCTTACGGAGTGACATAGAAGGTTTACGTATACATTGTGCTACCAACCCCTGGATTCTATAAATTTTTTCTTCTGGAAGACAACATAGCTGTTTCCTGGAATCTAATATGACCCCCAGATATTGTTGTACCTTGAGTGGAGATAGTCTAGACTTTTCTAAATTTAGAAACCACCCCAAGCTCTTTAAGACCGACATGGTCTCCCGCAGGTGGGTCTCGCACTGAACCAACGAGTTCCCCACTATCAGGAGATCATCCAGGTAAGGGATAATTAGAATGTCCCTTTCTCTTACATGTGCCATAACTTCCGCCATTACTTTAGTAAAAACTCACGGGGCTATAGCTAAACCGAAGGGGAGTGCAGTGTATTGAAAGTGATTAACCACCCCGTCAATTTCAATGGCCAGCCTCAAGTATTTCTGATAGTGACTATGAATTGGGATATGGTAATACGCATCTTTGAGATCAAGCACTACCATATAGCAGTGGGGAAAAAGTAACTTTATTACAGATTTTAAAGACTCCATTTTAAAGGTGTGTATTTTAAGGAAATTATTCAGAGATTTCAGATTTATGATTGTCCTGAAACTTCCATCCGGTTTCGGAACCAAGAAGAGCGGGGAGTAGAAACCAAGACCCTTTTCAGCCTCCGGAACCTCAATCAGGACGTGCTTTCTTATTAGGGTTTGTACTTACGAAACGAGGGCAGCCTGGCGTTCTGGGGAAGAACTGGAGGGAACAACCATGAATCTTTTGTGAGGCAATGCTTTAAATTGAAATTTAAGACCATACTTAATCAGGCTTAAAATCCAATTACTATGAGAAATCTGTTCCCAAGCTGGGACAAAAAATGACAATCTCCCTCCCACCTGGGCTGATTGTGTATCCCCTGGCTTCTGCTCAATTTTTGGAGACGGACCAAAGAGTAGACCTCTACCTTTTCGACCCCTTTCGTCAGACTTGTCTTGCTCCCTGAAATATCTCTTCCGGAAAAATTTCCTCTTCCGGAACGATCTCTTAAAGGATGGTAGAGGTACTGATGGAAACCCCCTCTTAGGGTCCCCAGCTTTCTCCAATAAGTCATCCATCGTCTGACCAAAGAGGTATTCTCCTTCGCACGGGATTGTGCACAGTCTGGATTTAGTCTGTAAATCCCCTGGCCAGCATTTAATCCACAAGGCTCGCCGAGCCGCATTTGACAGTGCTGCGGATTTTGCTGCCAACCTTACTGAGTCCACAGATGCATCCGCAAGAAAAGCTGCCGCCCCCTGAACCAGTGGAAGGGAAGAAATAATGTCTATCCTAGAAGTCCCATCCTTCAACTGACTGTCTAGCTGTTCAAGCCACACCATCAGGGCTCTGGACGTGCAGGTAGCTGCTACTGTTGGTCTCAGTGCTCCCGCAGCTGTCTCCCATGCCCCTTTCAAGAAAGTATCAGCCCGTCTGTCTAAGGGGTCTCTCAATGCACCCATATCATCGAACGGGAGGGAAGTTCTTTTCGCTGCTTTGGTAACAGCAACATCCAGCTTGGGTGCTTTTAACCAAGAGGAACACATAGCATCCTCAAATGGATATTTCCTTTTAAAGGATGGAGGCACACTACCCTTCTTGTCAGGTTTCCTCCACTCCTTATCAATGAGGTCTTTCACCTTTGAATTTACCGGAAAGACCCTTCTTTTCTTTAGCCCCAGACCACCAAACATAACATCCTCAGCTGATTTCTCTGCCCTCGTGTCCACTATCCCCATTGTAGATCGGACGGCTTTTACTAGGGCATCGACCTCCTTCAGGGGAAAGTACTGTCTATCTTGCTCACTGTCAGAGGAAGAGAAGGCGGAGGAGGAGGCGACCGACAGTTCAGAGTCTTGAGGAATATGCCCAGACTCTGAACCCTGCAGTGCTTTGCCTATTTCTTCCCTTATTAAAGTTCTTAGGCCTAGGGAAAAATCTGGGGTTTCCTCCGACATCATTTTGCGAATACAAAGCTGGCATAACCTCTTGCTATATGAATCAGGGAGTGGACAGCTGCATAAGGCACATTCTCTGTGCTTGGATTTCGAGGAACATTTCTTGCTCTAAAAGAAAGTTATAGATAGAAAGAAGGAGGAAATATTAGTAGAACTTTCACGAAGATTCCACTCACCCCACAGAGCCTTCGGTACCGTAGAAGCAGAGGAATCCAACATGCATGGCGAGGAATCACGCCGCACTGGACCATCCTTCCTGCTCTTAGTGACAGCTCTTCTAGCTGAACGACCAGACCCTAGCCGGGAATGGCGCTGCGCCACTAGTTGTGAGGGCTCCCCAGAGGGCTGCTCCTGCAGCAGATGTTGTTGCCTAGGTGACAGCTCTTGTGAAACTTCCATAATTACAGTGTAAGAATGGGCTGGGAAGCACCTCTGTATGTTACCAGACCCTTTATATACTGGCCATACCGGTACCATGTGTGGGTGTGTGCTCGGTTTTTTTTTTTTTTCCCAGGAGGGCGTTACCTGCTCCTTGGTCTTCCTCCCCAGGTGGGTTCCAGGTGGGCTCCTCACGCGCAAAATTCAAACGAGCTCCGCCCCTTCCGGTGACGTCACAGGGACTTCCTGCCCGGCGCACCGGAAGTCACGTCAGTAGGTCGCGCCTGTCACGTGCCCCGCCGGCGCGACCTGGATCTCCTGCAAATTGTAGCGGGGGAGGAAGCCCGCTAGCGGCCCCACACCTGGCGGACATCTACCTCCCCGTTAGGCGATGTCGCGCCCGCCGCAACGCTCACGGAGGCGCCCCACTGAGCCCTACCGTGGCGTCTCCAGAGGACCGGGACGGACCGGCGCCAACCACCTGCTGTGGCCCTCTCTGGGACAGGAGTCCATCTTCTGCAGGTAAGCCTGCGAGGTCTCCCATCATGGACAGGAAACCTAAAACTGAGGCGGGAAGAGAGGGTTTCCTGTCCTTGATGGGTGGATCCTCTCTCTCACGTGGTGCTGTCATGGGAGACCGAATAAATACACATTTCAGAGCAGTATCATTCCATCTGACTTCAGAAGCCCACCTTCTAAAGTGTGTGCAATAAATCTCAGTTTCCTCTGACCCCTGATTCAAACGCCTGAGTTCTGCCTCAGCAGATGAGATTCGATCAGGATCGTCATATAATAGGCCCATAGCAGAAAAAAAACTCTTCTACCGACCTCAAACATGGATCATTAGGTTGAAGAGAAAAGGCCCACCCTTGTGGTTCATTGCGCAAAAGTGACATAATAAAACCAATGCTTTGTGATTCATTCCCAGGGGACCTTGGTCTCAAACGAAAATATAACAAACAAGCATTTTTAAAGGAAAAAAAATCTTGCTGTTTACCACAAAAAACATCCGGCTGTCCTACCTTGGGTTCCACAAATTGCGCTCCGGAACAGCTACTCACGTGTTGCTGGAACTCGGCCACCTCCAGAGTCAACTCCTGCAAGCGTCGAGCCAAATCCTGGACGGAAGCCATACTGATCTCCGTATAAATATTTCCGTAATTTTTTTTTCGGGCTGGACTTACTGTTATGATCTGCAAACAAGAACTAAGGAAAGAAGGGGAAAGCTTTCCCTACAGTAAGACTAAGCTGAATCCCTATGATGTAGCGGGCTGCCTGTTCCTAGCAAACAGACCCGCCTTAGTCCTAGGCTAGTCTGAACGAAGACCTATAGAATAAAGGGAAGGGGTCCCTAAAAGTACTAAGGACTGGAACAAAAATGGGACACCTCCTGAATAGAGAAATTTGTTGAAGAAAACAAAAGGTAAACTGACAAAAAGGTACTAGAGGTCCCAAAGGACCAAGCGAACTGAGAGATATAGGCACCGAAGCACCTGGCTAGCAAAACAGTCAAACAACACTGAAGTCCAGCGCAGCCAAAAAGGCGGAGCTGGAATATAAAGGCGAATGGTCACGTGACCGCAAAACACAAGAGGGAAAAAACAAACAGGAGGGTTCTGACAGATGAGGCTGGGCTGTGTAGCATCACCCTGTACAGTTCCTTACTCCGCCTACAATGCCTCTTTAACTGTGAGCAGCGAGCGTTTCAGTAGACAGAGAAGCGGGATGGTGACGCTAATTATGGCGTCATCGCCGCTCTCCATCTTGGTGGAGTCCTCAAAGCTTTGGAGGACTGCACAGATGTCAGACAACCATGCCCACTCATCAGCTCTTATGTGCGGAAGCCGACCTGAATTCTGACGGGTGTGTTGAAGCTGGTACTCAACAACTGCCCTCTGCTGCTCACAAATCCTTCCCAACATCTGCTACGTTGATTTCCAACGTGTGGTCACATTGCACACCAGACGGCGAGCCCGAAGCTGCAAACACTGCTGAAGCACTGCCAGGGTGGCGGAAGCTGTAGCTGATTTTCTGAAATGGGCACACACGCATTGTACTTTCCCACGCAGCTTTGGAAGATCTGGGTAGGTTTTGTGAAACCGCTGAACCACTAAGTTGAACACATTTAGTGCTCTCTCATTACTAATGTGTACCCCTGTATGGAAAACAATATCAGCACCAAATAATTAAAAGATGAAATATAGACTGCTTTATATACAACAGTACTAAGAAAACCTAATTTCAATTATATCTTATGCACCCCTGTGACAACAATACCTGCACCAAAGAATTAATTTCACTGGAGTAGAACTAGTATAATGGTGACCGACAACTCTTCCACTACAGCCAACCCAGCAGATGGAAACCCAACCAGCAGCGTTCACAGTTCAAAAAAATCAGGGCCTGACACCACTATTTCCGTGGCCAACAGATTGGAGATGGTGGAGTTCAACCTCTTAGCTTTGTCGTGTCGGAGGAAACAATCTTTTACGTGACCACAACTATGGGACAGAGGGCTGGCTGCTGTGCTGAGAGAGGGCAGAGTACGGTGAATCGGACAAACTGCTGGACCGTGAGTGAGATGCAGGCGGAGATGTTAACAGCAATCATGTCCGCTTCTGTTACAGCTGGTGGGCTCTCACTCAGCCTGACTGGAGCGGGTAAAGAACTAGAGGTTCTGCGGTGGCAGACCTGCGTGACAATACTTGGCACGGTAACAGAGAAGAAGGAAGAAGCAGCAGATGGAGTTTATGGGGTGGCTGATGGTTGTTGAGGTCTGCATTTTATCACAGTGAGATTGCCAGAGTATTGCATGTTGATTGCGCATGTGAAGGTTCATGCATGTAGAAGTCAAATTATTGCCCTTTTTCCCTCTACTGAGTTTTTTCTTGCAAAGTTGCCAGATAATGTGAGCTGGCTCATCCTTTGCGGTGTCAAAAAAGGCCCAGGCTGGACAACCCTTGCCGCCCCTGAGAGCTGCAGCCCCGCGACCAGTGCTAGTCACTGCCACAGTTGTGGCTAAGGATGTAGTGCTTGTCGCGGTTGCATCACCTTCTTGTCTTCCTCCTCCTTCTCAGATGAGCTACTCAGCTGCGTGCCTCTGGGTTCACACCAAGTAGGATCTACAACCTCATCATCATCCAATGTGTTATCTGCACCAAAAAAAATAATTTCACTAAAGTATTACTATTGTAAAGGAGACCAACACCTCTTCCACTACACCCAACCCAGTAGATGGAGGCTCAATCAGGAGTGCACCATCCTCTCCAGTCGTTCACCACGTGTCACACTTGTACTCTGCTGTGCTGGTGCACAAAAATGTGTGAAAGGACTCACAGAAATTGCTTCTGCCACTTACACTACTGCTGCTGCTAATATTTTGGCGTTGAAAATTGACGTTGTGGAGGTTGGAAGTGTAGAGCTGCGATGCACTCTGTGTGCCTCACTGCTGACTTGGGGAAAACCTCATCCACAGTAAAAAAAAAAAAAAAATGCTTCGGAACCGAACAAAGTTGTTTTTTTTTTTGTTTTTTTTTTGTGTGGATGAGACCTGTATAACATATGAGATATTCTCCAAAGTATTTCAAACTCTGATCTAGCCTGCTTGTCACGTTAGGAACAGCAAAAAATTGTTTGTTTTTTTTTTACTCTGCATACAGCTGAATTTCACCGCCACTAAAGGACTAGGTGGCTTATAGCAGAGTGTAACATGTTTGCGACAGAAAAACAATCTTTGGTGGACTGTGGCTAGCAACAGAAAAAAAAATCAATTTTGCTTACTGTACATAAAGTTGAATTTCACCCACCAAAAAATGACAAAGTGGGCTATAGTTTGCACTATCACATTAGCAAATAAAAAAAAGTTTTTTTGTGCTCTGCACTGAGAACCTCTGCAGAGTCTGCATACAGCTCAATTTCAACCCCACAAAATCAAGAGGTGGGCTACAAGGGCTTGCTTGGTTTATCACATTAGCACGTGAAAAAATAGATTTAAGGCATATTCGTGTATGCAGCACAATACAACCGATGCACAACACACTTCTATGGCATGAGCCCTGCTCTTTCTGTCAGAATCTCAGTAATTGCACAAGGAAAAAAAATAAAGTGCTGCAACATCGATTTGACAGGTACAGAGCACAGGGCTTATCTAAACTATCTGACTTCCACACAAGCGCCCATCTATCTAGCTAAAATCTCTCAGTACACAGGGGCACACTGAGCAGGACCGTCTGACAGCAGAGACATGCATAAAATGGCGCTGAGGGACCATGTCTGCTCATTATATAGAGAGGACATGTGATGTCAGCAGCCAATGGCAGAAGCCCTTGTGTCTGGACAGTGTGGATGCTTCCTGCGCTCTGATTGGCTAGCCGCGCTTTCCTGACTTAAAGTTACAACATACAGGGGAAAAAAAAATTAAAAATTACAAGCACGCCGCTGATCTGATCTGTTCTGAGCTTTCCCCAGCCCCTCCACTCCTCTAACGCGTTCCCCCGCTCATCATAAACAGGCACTATGCTAGCAAAGCTGTTCAAAACGCTGTAGTTGCCTCACAATCCCGTTCCCGCATTTATTCGCCAAACATTGCCGATTTTTCCCGAATTTAAGAAAATTTGCTCACCTTTCTGATCACTAATCAGAATGTGCCATATTCATGTCAAATTTAAGTTGTAAGATCGGATTTAGAACAAATTCACTCATTACTACTCTCGACTACTGTATTAGTCTGTCACTGTTTATTTCAATTTATATTTGTTTTGTATGTAGACTCTTTTTACATGTACAGCACCATGGAATCAATGGAGCTCTAAAAGTAAATAATAAATGTTAGTCATTACTGTTAAAAGCAGATGCATTATGGATGACAAAGCATGAAACATTTTCCTATTTTCATGCAGAAAAAAACACGTTCACATGAGTGTATAAAAAGTCATCCTACCACAGATGGGAGGGGAAGTGCACAGAGAGCTGTGCAGGAGTACTGATGCATTTGGATAACTTAAAAAAAGCATTGAGCTAGATAAAAAGGACTTGCTAAAACTATGTGCCCATGATCAGGCTATAGCAGCATATTTTCGTTGCGTCCGATCATGCAGGTAAATCCACATGTGTTCATTGAACAACGAGGAGTTACCGCACCCTATACATTCTATTGTGGAAATTACTGTTGCGGAGACTAGAGTCTCCGCAATAGAAATTGACATGTGAACACGCCCCGCCGGTGAGTTTACGGGGTGTCAAATACAAGCACAGTGGATATGGGATTTCTATAAATCCCATCCACTGTGCTTCTACTGTACAACGCAATGTTTTAAACGCATGGCAGGTGAGCGGTGTCCAAAACACTGCTATTACGGATCGTGGGCACATATACTAAGTGCAGTAGCAAAACTGTAGAAATTTTTTTTTAATGCCCACGACTTATAAAGCTGTCTAACTTTGCATTCACAAAGCAAAATTCGACACTAAAATGAATATTCTGGGCAAGGGAGTATATAGCCAAGTCTAGATGGCATGCCTTTTTGAGCCTATAGAAAACAAAAACATGATTTTATTTCTGATATTTTGCAACATGAAATACTCTTTAGTTTAGAAGCCCTCAAAATGCCATCCCCCCAAAAAACATTAAAAGGGAATCTGCCACCACGTTTGACCTACCTAAAACTATTAATATGGGCATACAGGTTATAAAATGCTGAAAAAAGTCCTACCTGTGTGCATCATATCCAATGCCTTGTTGAGAAATCATCTCATCACTTTATGTAAATTACGTCTTCCAGGCTCTGGGGAGGATGTTGTCTGGAAAATAACTTTGCCTCCAGAGCTTATTTTACATGAAGGTGGACATTACAAGTGTGATGTGTAATGGCCGCAGTCTGCTCTCCTGATCTCACTGCAGAGCTGTGTGAGGCTATACCTGACACATCTGCAGGTTCCTCTCACACGCAGATATTGTTCCAATTTAGCAGAGCTCAGAGAGCTGCAAGAAATGTGTTTGCAAGAAAACAAATTTCATTTGTCCTTTTCTGTGTTTGTTACTTGTCTCACACTGGTAAATCTCATTCATGTAAAATAATCTATGGAGGCAGAGATATCTTGCAGGCAGCGCCCACCCCAGAGCCTGGAAGAGGTCATTTATATATAAGAAAAATGTGGATTTCTCTGAAATAAGACATCAGATCTCTGATATTAAGGTTTCATATTATTCAGCTTCATATGACCTGCATGCCCATACAGACTGCTTAGAAGACTTGATCCTACTGACAGATTCCCTTTAACCCCTTCACGCCACAGCTTTTTTCCATTTTTTGCTTCCTTTCTTCCCAAAGCCATAACTTTTTTATTTTTTCGTCAATATGGCCATGTGAGGGATTGTTTTTGGCGGGACGAGTTGTACTTTTGAACGACACCATTGGTTTTACCAGATCATGTACTGGAAAACGGGAAAAAAAATTCTAAGTGCGGTGAAATTGCAAAAAAAAGTGCAATGCCACAATTTTTTTATTTTTTTTTTACCATGTTCAATAAATGCTAAAACTGACCTGCAATTATGATTCCCCAGGTCGTTACGAGTTCATAGATACCAAACATGTATAGGTTATTTTTTTATTTGAGTGGTGAAAAAAAAATCCAAAGTTTGTTTAAAGAAAAAGAAAGTTGCCATTTTCCGGGTGAGGGTGAGGGCTTATTTTTTGCGCACCGAGCTGACGTTTTTATTGATACAGTTTTGGTGTAGATACGGTCTGTTGATCGCCTGCTATTGCAATGTTGCAGTGACCAAAAAAAACACAATTTTGGCATTTAGATTTTTTTTCTCGTTATTGATAGTTCGGATGATTCTAAATGCGGCAATAACAAATGTGTATATTTGATTTTTTTTATTTTATTTTGAATGGGGCGAAAGGGGGGTGATTTAATTGTATATTTTTTAATATTTTTAAAAACCTTTTTCTACTTTTTACTTGCTTTAATAGTCTCCATAGGAAACTAGAAGCTGAGATTTTCCGATCGCCTGTGTTACACATAGCAGAGCTGAAGCCCTGCTGTGTGTAACAAGTGCTCATCTGCTATGAATGCTGACCGCTGGGTGGCACTCATAGCAGATCGGCTATGACAACCACAGGGTTCTCCTGCAGACCCGGGTTGTCATGCCAACCCATCGACGACCCATGATCATGTGACGCGGTCGCCGATGGGTGGAGGTAATGGCACAGTTCCGGGGCGATCATGTTAAATGCTGCTGTCAGATTGACAGCGGCATTTAACATGTTAGCTGCGGGTATATTGCGATTCCACTGGCGGCTGCTAGGGGCACATGACAGCTGATTAGATCAGCTGTCATGTGCCTGGAAAGGTGCGGGCTCAGCGCTGGAGCCCACACCAAAGGGGGAGCCACGACATGTGCCGTGTACATGTACGGCGCATGTCGTGAAGTGGTTAACAAACAAAGCAAGTTAACATGTCAGAGTATTATCATAAAATCACTTTATATGTTGAAAACAGGAGCTTATTCAAGGGTTCTGTAACAGTATATAGTAATAAACATTGTATACAATAATAAAACAAACCTTCCACGTATGGTCTCCAAATAAGAAAAACATTTTTACATAGGTAGTACATTTAAAGAGCACCTTTCACCAAATGTTTCATGTTGAACTGGACAGACAATGTAATGATGGGTGCAGAGCAGAATAAAACTTTTTTTTATTAATTTCGGTTCTTCTTTGTGCAGATATTAATCAAATATTTGGTACCTAAAGAGTTAACTAATGTCCAAGTGGGTGTTATAAACAGTTTTCACTGGGGGCGTGTTCTTCTGCATTCTTTATGGTGCTGACCAATCATAAGCAGCCAGCAACATAGAATAAAAACAGTGACTAGATACTAATTATTTACTTACTGCAGGGTAATACATAAACATACATAGGGGATTCTCCTGATTAACCCAATCAGGATGGTCCCGAACTAGTATCTCCTCGCTATGTGCCAGCAGGCCTCAAAATGGATGGTCAGAGCAGGACCTAGGCCTGACTGTTTTACTCCTGTCTGTAGAAAGCTAAATAGACAAGGTGCACAGCCCAAAGGGGGCAGTGAGGAGAGCACACCCCCATATGTACAGAGTACAAGGGAGGAGACCCCTAATATGTACAGAGTGAAAGGAACTAAAGCAAAACCAAAAACATGGGCCACCTGTTGGTAGAAGTGCAATTTGCAGGTGCATATCCACACTGCAGCCACCAACAGACAAACCCAACCTAGAATAAAAACAATGAATTGATGCCCTGCAGTAAGTACCGTATATTCCGGCGTATAAGACGACTTTTGAAGACTGAAAAATCTTCTGTCTAGTCTGGGGTCGTCTTATACGCCGGTAATGCTTTTAAACTTTCAGAAATTGACATGCGGGGATACTCTGGGGGTGTTAATAAGCTGCCGTGGCCGTATCCCTGCCATGTCGGAGTTAATATAAGGTGGAGGGAGTTAAAATACGGCGGCGGTAGGTCCAGACAGTCAGCGCTTCTGTGCTGAAACTGACACATCGCTGCGTATTCCCAGCTCCGGACACAGCGCAGGGCTTCTGTGCCGACAGCTTTCACTTGTCACAGAAGCGCTGCGCTGTGTCCGGAGCTGGGAAGTTCGCATCGCTTCTGTGACAATATATGAAAAGCCGGCAATTCAGCAGCGGCATAAGCCGGCACCCGACAATTTAGAATAGAAAGAATAGAGCTTCACACATAGATTAGATAGATAGAAACATGTCAGTCACATATATATGAAGTACAGTGACAGTATTGCTTACTGTACTTGTCATTTAGTGTAAAGGATTTATTAAAACAAATAATAGTGTTTTCATGCACCGTCTCTTTAAAAAAGCCGGCCGGCAATTCAGCAGCGGTACCCGACAATTTATAACAGACAGAATAGAGCTTCACACATAGATTAGATAGATAGAAACATGTCAGTCACATATATATGAAGTACAGTGATAGTGTTGGTTACTGTACTTGTCATTTAGTATTAAAATAAAGGATTTATTCTTAAAAAAATTGGCGTGGGGTTCCCCTTAATTTTAGGCTCTAGCGGAGGTTAAGCAGACAGCTGGGGCAGATGTTTGAAGCCTGGGAAGGGGGTAATACCCACGGAGCTTCCCAGGCTACTAATATCAGCCCCCAGCTGAATACCTAGTCTTTACTAGCTATTAAAATGGGGGACCCCCCCAAAAAAATGACGTGGGGTTCCCCCTAATTTAATAGCTAGCAAAGGCTAGGCAGACAGCTGGGGGCTGATATTAATAGCCCAGGAAGGGAGCCATGAATATTGGCCCCCTCCCAGGCTAGAAACACCAGCCGTCAGCCGCCCCAGAAATGGCGCATCCATAGGATGCGCCAATTCTGGCACTTAGCCTCGCTCTTCCACGCTGCCCTGGTGCGGTGGCAGGGGGTAATAGGGTTGGGGTTGATGTCAGCTTATAATGCCAGCTGACATCAAGCCCAGGTTAGTAATGGAGAGGCGTCTATAAGACACCCCCATTACTAACCCCATAGTCAAAGTTAAAAAAAACACAAACACCCAGAATAAAGTCCTTTAATTGAAATAAAGACAATTCTTTATTGTTCTAAATTAAACCATACTTACCATCACGCCCATTCCAGCTGAAGCCAACGATCTCCTGCAATAAAAGAAAAATAATAAACCAACCTCATCCTTACCTTTCCATGGTTCCCAGGACAGCTCCAGCTCTGCTACATCGAGATGACAGGCTGGACCGCAGCAGAACGCTGCCATCCAGCCTGTTATCCCGCAGACACTGAGAAGCGCAGGCATGCTTGTGCTCCTCAGTGTCTGACTGTGACGGCATCCAGATGAGCCGACAATGAACTCAGCTCACCTCCTGGACGTCCGTCACTGACAGCGTGGGAAACTTCTACTGCGCATGCGGGGAGCAGGAGAATTTTCCCACGCTGTCAGTGACGTGCATGAGGTGAGCCGAGTTCATTGGACATGATCTCGGCTCATCTGGATGCCGTCACAGTCAGACACTGAGGAGCACAAGCATGCCTGCGCTTCTCAGTGTCTGCCGCATGGCAAGCTGAACGGCAGCGTTCTGCTGCGGTGCAGCCTGTCATGTGAATGTAGCAGAGCTGGACCGGTCCTGGGAACCATGGAAAGGTAAGGATGAGGTTGCTTTATTATTTTTCTTTTATTGCAGGAGATCGTTGGCTTCAGCTGGAATGGGCGTGACGGTAAGTATGGTTTAATTTAGAACATTAAAAAATTGTGTCTTTATTTCAATTAAAGGACTTTTTTCTGGGTGTTGTGTTTTTTTTAATTACTTTACTAGAAATTCATGGTGGTCATGTCTAATATTGGCGTGACCCCATGAATTTCGGGCTTAGGGCCAGCTGATAATGCCAAGCTGGCCCTAACCCCTTTATTACCCAGTGAGCCACCGCACCAGGGCCCTGGATGAGTTGGGTACAGCGCCAGAAGATGGCGCTTCTATGAACGCGCCATTTTCCGGGGTGGCTGCGGACTGCAATTTGCAGCGGGGGGGGGCCCAGAAAGCTTGGGTCTCCCTGCGCTGCAGATTCCAGCCCCCAGCTGCCTAGTTGTACCTGGCTGGACACAAAAATAGGGCGAAGCCCCACGTCTTTTTTTTTTAATTATTTCATGAAATAATTAAAAAAAAAAGGGCTTCCCTATATTGTTGTGTCCGGCCAGGTACAAATAGGCAGCTGGTGGTTGGGGGCAGCCCGTTCCTGCCTGCTGTACCTGGCTGGACACAAAAATATGGCGAAGCCCACGTCAACATTTTTGGGAAAAATTAATTACAAAATTAATAATAATTTAGGGACTGCATCTTTATTAACCCCTCAATTGTCATTTAGTGTTAAAATAAAGGATTTTTTAAAAAGAAAATTGGCGTGGGATCCACCATCATTATAGTCTCTAGCGGAGGTTAAGCAGACGGCTGGGGCAGATGTTTGAAGTCTGGGAAGGGGGTAATACCCACGGAGCTTCCCAGGCTACTAATATCAGCCCCCAGCTGAATACCTAGCCTTTACTAGCTATTAGAATGGGGGACCCCCCCAAAAAAATGACGTGGGGTCCCCCCTATTTTAATATGTTTATGAGTGACAGTTTTCCTGCTATATACCTGCATGTCATAAGAATTTAAATTAAAAAAGGACCATGTTAAATTCAAATCTGTTTTTTTTTTAATTTTTACCGGTGTTTGGTATGCGTTGGAAAAGGGGTAGTCTTATACGGTGAATATATCCTAAACTCTATATTTTAACAGGAAAGTAGGGGGGTCGTCTTATACACCAGGTCGTCTTATACGCCGGAATATACGGTAAATAAGTAAGTAACATTCTATAACCTGCAAGAAGTAAATAGTAGAGTTGGAAGGGACCTCAGGGAAGTGTCCAACCCCCTGCGCAATGCAGGATTCACTAAACCATCTCAGACAGATGTCTGTCCAGCCTCTATTTGAAGACTTCCATTGAAGGAGAACTCATCACCTCTCGTGGCAGACTGTTCCACTCATTGATCACCTGTCAAAAGTTTTTTTTTCTAATATCTAATCTGTATCTTCTCCCATTCAGTTTCATCCCATTGCTTCTAGTCTTTCTTTGTGCAAATGAGAAGAAGGATGATCCCTTGAGATATTTGTAGATCGCTATTGTCACCTCTCAGTCTTCTCTTTTGCAAGCTAAACATTCCCAGATCCTTTAACCATTCCTCATAGTACATTCTTTGCAGACCGGTCACCATTCTGGTCGCTCTTCTATGACCTTGCACCAATTTTTCGATGTCTTTTTTTAAAATGTGGTGCCCAGAGCTGGACACAGTATTCCAGATGAGGTCTGACCAAAGAGGAGTAAAGGGGGATAATTACTTCACATAGACTCTATGCTTCTGTTCATGCAACCCAGAATTGTTTGCCTTTTTTGCTGCTGCATCACACTGTTGAATCATGTTCAGTCTATGATCTATTAGTATACCAGTCTTTGTCTATTTCACATGTGCTGTTGCGTAGCCCTATTCCTCCCATTCTGTATATGCTTTTTTTCATTTTTCTTGCCCAGATTTAAGACTTTGCATTTCTCCGTTAAAAACCATTCTGTTAGTTGCTGCCCACAGTTCATTTGAGTCTTCTCTCTCTTCTCTAGTATTAGCCATCCCTCTTAGCTTTGTGTCATCAGAAAATTAAATCAGTTTACCCTTAATTCATTCATGTAAATCATTGATAAAAAGGTTGAACAACACAGCGCTCAGGACAGAGCCTTATGGTACCCCACTTGAGACATTCTTCCAACCATTCATGACCACTCTGTTATGCACACGCCCGGACTGACTGGCGTGTGCGGGTGTTGTGGTTCCACTGGACCATGGACCGGAGAGTGCCTGGAGGGGCGTGACTAAGTATCTGGCCGATCCGACCAAGGTGGCACGACGGCATACGACGCCAGTGCACCAGGGAGAAACCGGGCAGAGGGACCAGGTGCCACTCCAGGTCAAACTCCGGACACGGGGGTTGACCCACACTGGGATTACTGGAACAGGCAGGTTAGGCTGGCACAGACTGGTGGATGTAAGCAAACACGGCAGGTATGCAGATGGGTGGATACAGGCGAGTATGCAGGCAGGGAGGTACTGGCCGAAAGGACGGGCTGGAGCACAGAAAGGTTAAGACCCAGTACAGACTGGGTCACAGAACCGCAGATGCGGTAGACAACCACAGCAGAGAGGGAACGCCCGAAGCGGTGGGCAAGAACAGAGCAGGACGGGGCTGCAGGAGCAGCGAGCAAGAACAGAGCAGGATGGGGCTGCAGGAGCAGCGAGCACAAGCAGGGCAGGACAGGACTGCCGGAGCAGCGGGCAGAAGCAGGGCAGGACAGGACTGCCGGAGCAGCGGGCAGAAGCAGGGCAGGACAGGACTGCCGGAGCAGCGGGCAGAAGCAGGACAGGACTGCCGGAGCAGCGGGCAGAAGCAGGGCAGGACAGGACTGCCGGAGCAGTGAGCAAAAGGGTCAGAGCGGAGCAAGGCTGCCGGAGCAGTGAGCAAAAGGGTCAGAGCGGAGCAAGGCTGCCGGAGCAGTGAGCAAGGAGTCAGAGCAGGACGGACAGGGCTCTGTTCACACGGAACAGACAGGAAGGGAAAGGCAGAGCCAGATACCCACAGGGTATTAGCAGTGAAGTAGCAAGTGGACCACAAACTCACAAACGGGAGTACAGAGACAACAAGCAGGAGTTAGGTACGAGTTCAGACTCTGCAGAAAAAGGAAAGGAACAGACATAGAGGCAAAACAGGTAAAGGATAGGAGAGAGTTCAGACTGGAACTGAGTGTACGGAAGAGACCGACACTGCAGCGGGATACAGGAGCGGGTCTGGGAATACGGCCCCCAGAGAGGCGGGACGAACAGGCAAGGAGCGTGTTCAGACAGGACAGACAAGATACAGGAACGGATCTAGGTAATCGGCCCCTAGAAGGCGGGAGGAACAGGCTAGGAGCGTGTTCAGACAGGCCTGGAAATACAGCCTCCAGGAAAGGCAGCAGGCAAGAGTACACAGACAGGACTCAGTTCAGACACAGGAACTGATACCGCAAGGCAGGAGACAGACAGGACTCAGTTCAGACACGGGAACTGATACTGCAAGACAGGAGAAATAGACAGGACTCAGTTCAGACAGGAACAGATACCGCAAGGCAGGGACACAAACAGGACTCTGTTCAGACGGGAACAGATACCGCAAGGCAGAGACACAAACAGGACTCTGTTCAGACGGGAACAGATACCGCAAGGCACAGACAGGCAGATCTAGGAATACAGCCCCTAGAAGGCGAAAGAACAGGCAAGAAGCGTGTTCACAAGAACAGACCACAGTTCAGACACAGAACTGGAAAACAGGCAGTAAAACAGGATAGGACCTGGCATGTCCGAGACAAAAAGCCGACTGACAGGACACAATGCTCAGGCGCCATCTTGAGGAAGAAGGTGGTATAAATACCCAAAGATGGACAGCAATAGGCTGAAGGTGCAACAGGGGCGTGTCCGCAGCAGGTACAAGAAACAGGAAGTTCAGCGGGCGTCGCCCTATGCAGCCAAAACAGACAAACAGACAGCAAGGAGGGAAGCCAGAGAGACATTCTGGACTGGAGATCAAGTGCGCGCTCTTGCACAGTGGGAGATGGACCACCATGCAAGGACGCCGCCAGGTATGTTACACACCTTTGGGTCCGATCACTAAGCCAGTTATGAATCCACCCAACAGTTGCCTTGTCCATTCCATAGTTGGTCATTTTTCAATAAGGAGATACTTTGTCAAATGCTTGGCTGAAGTCCAGATATAGATCTACAGCATTTCCCTGATCCACCCAGTTACGTCAGTGATTCTGTCATAGAAGGAAATTAAGTTAGTCTGACATGACTTATTAGTTACAAACCCATGCTGGCTCTGGTTAATTACTGTATCCAAGTACTTACATACATGCTGTTTAATAATTTGTTCAAAGATCTTTCCTGGTATAGATGTAAGGCTCACAGGCTTATAGTTACGTGGGTCCACCTTCTTCCCATTTTTGAAGATAGGGACAACATTCGCTCTTCTCCAGTCTTGCACTTCTCCTGTTCTCCAATAATTTTTTAAAGATTATGCAGAGTGGTTCAATAAATTCCTCTACTGTCTTCTTCAGTACCCTAGGGTGCAAGTCACCTGGACCTGAAGACTTGCATTCATTTATATGTTAGCCAAGTGTTCCCTCACTATCTCTCTGTTTATAGATAGTGTGGATTATTCTATTCCTTCAATAGTACAGTGAAGATCAGTTAATGTTACATTTACTTTGAGAGAAAACAGATGCAAAATAGGAATTTAAAAGTTCGGTCTTCTCTGCGTTATTTACTACTTTACCATTTTAATCCTGTAAAAATCCTATAGCATCTTTGACTTTTCTTTTACTTTCGACATACCCCCAAAATCCTCTCTTATTGCTTTTGACATCTCTTACAAGCCTCAATTCATAATCTGATGCGTTCCCTGCAGACATCATTATATTCTTCTTTAGATATGCCTCCCTCTTTTCATTTGATAAACATTTCTTTATTCCTTTTTAGCATGGTTGAAGTTCTGTGTTCATCCATCCTGGTTTCCTTAAATGTTTCCTATTCTTCCCTCTTTTAGGGATTGTTAACGATTGTGTTTTGAGAATCTCATTTTTCAAAATTTCCCATCCTTCCTGGACATTTCTGTCCTTAAGGGCATTTATCCATTCATTGTTTTTAGACTTGGTTGTAGCAATTGGAGGCTGCAGTGTGGATGTTCACCTGCACATTGCACATGTACCAACAGATGTTCGGCCCATGTTTTTGGTTTAGTAACATGGAATTGCAGAAGGACATGTGATGTCATCAGGGTCACATGACCCAAGTCCACAGGTCCTGCCAGCTGGAGCGTGCAGCCTAAATAAGCACTGGAGATTATAATGTATATTATATATACACACACATGCATTCTACACGTCACAAAAGTGTAGAAATATTGATTGGAGTTAATTGCTCCACACTTCTGTGCGGTGTAATATACCTTCCCTGCTTATTTAGCCTGCACACTCCAGCTGGCAGGGTCTGTGGACTTAGGTTATGTGACCCTGATGACATCATCACAGGTCCTTCTGCACCTCAATGTTGCTGCCTGCTTATGATAGGTCAGTGTCATTCATACAGGAGGCAGAAGTACATACCTCCAGTGAAAACTATCTAAACACACAGTAGGTGCCAAATATTTGATTGCTAATATATCCGCAACAGAGGCAGAATTAAAAAAAAACACAAACGTTTTATTTTGCTCTGCAGCCACTATTATATGTTGTGTGCAGTTCAACATGAAAAATTTGGTGAAAGGTCCTCTTTAACATGCATTTAAATAATGGGGTACCAGTAATTTTCTATACATACCATCAGTGTGATAGAACAATTGGTTATTCACTGTAGTAAATCACATGATACTAGTGAAATTTTCATGCTAGATCTCACACAAGCTGCAGTTTTGACTGTTATTCTAAGCCAGATGATACCAAAGGCAAAGAGACAAAATAAACACAAAAATTTTTACCATTTAGAATTTAGAGTAGCTAATCTAGACTATAGTTGTTTAACTTGCTAATGGGACTGTACATTATGGGGTGAAATTAAAGGGGTTATCCAGTCAAAAGTGATAAGCCTGCAGTCACTCTGTGCGACTGCAGACTTATGAACCCCCCCCCCAGTGCACGCACTGTGCACTGCGGGGATTCGCTGGTATGAGACCCGGTGACGGAGGGTATGTATATGCTATACACGCCAGTGGGCGCAGCCTTGCTTTCTATACACATGTATTGAGCGAGGCAGCGCCTTCTAGTGAGACACACCCACCTCACTAGACAGGACGTGGCCTCGCTCCATAAAAGTGAATGAAAAGAGGTGGTGCTTAATGGCCAGGGGTATGTATAACATACATAGCCTCCGGTCCCGGGTCTCATACCGGCGAATTCCTGCAGCGCACAGTGCCTGCGCTGGGGGGGGATTCATTAGTCTGCAGTCTTATCACCTTTTACCGGACAACCCCTTTAAATACATTTCATTTTCTGTTTACTGCTTTGCATGTAGGATCAGTTCCGCATGTTCAGAGTTCAATTTGATGGTGACTCCAAAAATAAAGCTCAGGAAAACTGTGAGCGATGCTTTCAAAGGCTTCATCATTTCTTGTGTGACCAGGTCAGAAGACTAAAATTTATAAAATTCACACAAAAGTTTATAAATGGTGGGTATTTAAGTGCTTCTTGTTTTATGTAATTGTTTCAGAATGAATCAGCTCAAGATTTCTCTACAAACTTTCTACAGGAAAGGATTACTTTGACGCAGGTGGCACAGGTACATTTTTTCTGTTTTAATTCGCAATACCCTATATCTAGGAGTCCACCATAAAATATTAGGAACTAGTAAAGGTACTCGTCAGTTCACTTTTCTTTTCAGTCAAAACTCAAAACAAAATGAGGCATTGAGTAAAATATCAGAATTTGGATTTGTAAACCTAACCATTCACATCAGTTGCAGTTTTTGCAGCACACCCTCGCACTGCCTACACAAGAACAGTAGTGGTAGTTTGAGCAAAGCCTTTCATCCACTTGTACATGCAGCATTGCTTCCCTACTTCAAGAAGTATTGGGGTCTTTTTCAACAGTAATTAAAGCAGGTTGTTGACATATCCAGCACTGCGCCCTTCGCCCAGTAGTGACTGCAAGGTTCACTGCAAAACCATTTGACCAACATACTTACATACTAGAGGAGGCTTCTTACCCTGTATCAGATGCTTACATGTTAGCACAGAGCTGTAATCTCACAGAACATGCATGCACTTTCTGCCCTGAGAGATCTCCACTGCCAGAATGTATACAGGGTAAGGTCTGTGACAGCCTGGCAACATACTCCTGAATGAACAGTGGTCTAGAAGAAGAAATGGCTTTTGCCTCCATTGATATTTTTCTAGTCATTATGGGCAGTTTTATTCTTGAACTGAACCTATCACAATATGTATTCTCAGAGCGGTGACTGAACGCACACCGGTGCCGCCCCTGTGACTGAAACCCAAACGCTGCTGGGGGGAATAAAGTTAATTTTTTCCCTGCAGCATTCGGCAAAGCGCAAGCGTCGGGCAGGTTAGTAACGCTGTTAGCCTGCAGATTAATAGTGTTTTTTTCTGGTGATAGGTTTCGAGTTTGGATTTTGCGCATTTTCACAGTAACATGATTGTTCTAGCGATCCTTATGACTCTCACACTGACATAAGAGGGCTTTTGTTCTTTATATGACTGACTTATGACCTCCTTTTATTATATGTTGCTGATAAAATGGGTTCTGGCTACTAGTGCGGCATACACATGGCTTACCCATATTGTGTGTCAATACAGAGGATCTCGTCATTGCATGTATCATTCTAATTTATTAAGTTTATGGCATAATAACTTGATAGATATACGACTTTCTTTCATACTGTTCTTTACTACACTTTATATAGCAATGTGTTTAGACATCTCTTGCTATAATGTAGGACCCTCAGTGGCTTTAGGGCAACACTTTCTTGTATCTTAAATAAAATACTGGTCTTTGTTGCGATGTGATCGTTTTGCATGCTTATTGTTGGTTTGTTGTGAAGATTAGGAAGAATATATGATGGGTATATTTTAATAAGTTTTAAGGGAAAGTAGATTTTCTTTACTGTGCAAACTATTCAATACTTTTTCTTTGAGCTATGGTTACTTAGTAGAAACAACATCAGTCTCAAATTGGGCAGCAAGCTTCGTATGTGTGTGCATGTGCTGATGTTTTTCATCTTGTGAAAAATTGATTTTATTTTAGGCTTATTAAAGTGGCTTGTAAAAGTTACTACTGTACCAAAGTAATTTACATTCTTTGCATTTACAGGGTATGGTGGTAAGCAAACAAGCAAATACAATCAATCTGTGCCCTCCAGTAAATGAGGAACTATGTTCCTTTCTCAGAGCATGTCTCTTGGACCAGAACTTTCCAGGATTCGTTGAAGCTGTGGAGAAAGAGTTACACAAACTCATAAAAAATTAAGTTTTTAGGAAAAAAATATGTTTACACAAGTACACGTTCCTGTTTTAGTTTGTTTATATTTTTATCAACAAGTGTATTTGCCACACACATTATTACACTTCAATTGCACAATCCATGGGCTCATGCAACTAGAACATTCCCCCACCCCTTCACCCAGTAAAAGATTACATTTTTGATATACTGACACATTTACATCTAGTTGCATAGAATAGAACCATGCTTTAAACAAATGTAAAATCTCTTAACCAAAATGAAATTAAAACAAACCCCCAAAGAAAAAATATATATAACTTATAAAAAGTTTGCCTGCATGAATGTACATTTTGACATAACAGTGCAAAAGGATTTAAGAATATACATGATCGAACCAATATTCACTTATAAAGCATCCCACCTAATATATATATATTTATGTATAAATAGTCTCTTAATATCCAGGCATTTTAAATATTTTTTGTTTGTCCCCTAGTTACATTTGGACTTGTGTGAACAGTTATTTATCACATTTGCATTAGATATTTAAAGGAGTTATCCAGGTCCTAGGTATTGATGATTAATCTACAGGATAGGTCATGAATAGCACATCGGTGGGGGTCTGACACCAAGCATGCCCATCAATCAGCTGTTACTTGCTCCGCCACTGGACCCCACAACGATCTGCTTTGATGAACTATCTTGTAGATAGGTCATAATAATTTTTATTTTTATAGCGCCAACATATTCCGCAGCACTTAAGGGGGACTTATACAATCAATACAGAATAAGTATATCTCATATCAAAAGGAGTGAGGGCCCTGCTCACAAGCTTACAGTCTACATCAATACTTAAGCCCGAACAACCCCTTTAACTTCCCAATTAAAAAGCCATAGTGATACTTGGTAACTACACAGCAGAAAAACACCCCCTTGAATAACATTCCTTTTAAGCCTCCTTCATTACATAGTACTGGACATTTGGTGAGGGAAAGCACAATATTCCAGTACATGACACAATGGACAGATGATATATTGAATATTAAGCATTGTGGCAAATGTTAAGCTCCGGGAAGCAGCCCTACATCTTACAAAATGAACACTTCAAGCAACAGCTGTGCTATTTCTTATTCCATATTGAGGACATTTTTCTTTTTATAATTGTTAGGAGAATGTTCAAGGTCATGAAAATGATGCTATAACATTCACAAGACATCCAACAATCAGCTTTAAAAAATAAAATGATACCTTGGTTACAATAGATGCATCCAGCTCAATTAGAAAGAATTTAAAATACATGCCAAATATACAAAACAGGGAAAGAAAGAAAAAAAATATAAAATAAATCTGCTTTCCGGACCTCTACTCTCCCTTCGCAAGGCATACATTATCTATATTTATATATATATATATAATATCGGAAGTGATTAAAAAAAAAGCCACAGCACACAAAGCTGCATATGCACTCTATTTTCGAAGCTCCTTAATACCCAATCCATTTTTAGTCTCCATGGAGGCTACATAAGGCATGCTTTAAAAAAGTAGTTTTGTACCCTCAGTCACATGAAAAAAAAAAAAAAAAAAACACACAAAAGGAATATTGAAGTCTGAAGATCGCCTGAAGATACAACTTCATAGCAATGTCAGCTCTTTAGAAGGATAATTTGTTGTCTGTTCCAATCCATGAAGCTCTATAAGAAAAAAAAAATCATCAGGCAAACAGAAAACTATTGTGCTTGAAATAGATATACAAATACACATACTGTATCTTACAAGACATTGGTGTTTGTTATGATTTCATTTTACATATTAGGCCTGTTTCACACCTCATTTTTGTGACGTATATGAAGTATCTGTCTACTGTAAAAAAAAATGTATTTGAAAGGCTAAATTTGTATTTAATTAAAATATATTTGGTAAAACATTCAGATGAGTATGTTTGTTTGTGCACAAATCTGTTTGGATTTTTTTTTCTTTACAGGATACAAGTAAAAACTTTCTGCTGCGATTTTTCAACCACATACTTTTTTTTTCCTTTTAAAACACTGCAACATATGGAAGACTAATACACGTTTTTTGTCACACGTCTGCATTTTTTTTTTTACGAGTCAGTCACAATATCCTGACACTCCTTATCCCTCCGTCATTTAAAAACAAAACAGATCTCTTTTAAAAAAAATTTAAAAAGGGAAGATGCAATGTATGTGTTAAAATGGATATACCGTATTTTTCGGACAATAATACGCACTTTTTTTTCCCAAAAACATTTGGGAGGAAAATGGGGGGTGCGTCCTATGGTCCGAACGCATCTTACTGTTGGTGGTGGAGCGGGAACGCAGGGCAGCGGCGGAACAAGAGGTGAGGCGGGCCAGTATCTGGCTGGAGGCTGGGCCAGGCCGGGTGCCGAGGCTGGGCTGGCCGGGTGCAGAGGCTGGTGTTTTGCTGTGAATGGAGTGGCAGAGCAGAGTGAGCCTCTTTCCTGTGGCCGCAGCCATGTTCCTGAAGCTGTGATATACAGGAAAATGGCCGCCAGAGTCGGCGCATGTGCTCTGCACAACCGACGGCCATTTTCCTGTAGACCACAGCTTCGGAAAGATGGCCACGGCCACCAGAAGCCGCTCACTCTGCTCTGCTACTCCACTCACAGCAAGGCCGCGGCACCAGGCCCCCAGCCACCCAGGTACCATGCCCCCACAGCATGTCTCCACTTCTGTCGGCTTCCTGAAGGACCCTGCCTCCTGTGACCCCAGCTCCACCGCCTCCCAGGTAAGATATCTATTTAGACTATAAGATGGGCCCCCATCTAAAAAAATATATTTTTTCTCCTATTTTCCACCCCTAAATTTGGGATGCGTCTTGTAGTCTGAAAAATCCGGTACTTGCTTTAAAATACATCAGTGTTACAACAGATCATTTTTTTTGTTAAAAAATAAAAACATAGCTTTCAAAAGTTAGGATAACATGGTGTGGAACCTTATGCGTTTGTTAAGAATTCTTTTTATAGGTAGAATATATAAAAGGTATATTTTAATAGTGTTTAGTAGAAAGATTTTCTTCGGTACCGAAAGGTTTGCAAAACAAAGTCATACATACAGTTGAAGACTTAAGTTTAAATACACATCACCCATATTCATTAAAACATAGTTTTTCACAATTTCTGATCGTTTTTTCAGTCAGAATTTTTAATTGTATGATTTCACCAACATTTTCCCTTTTTACTTCCATACAATACAACAAAGTTATAGTTTAACTTACAAAAAAAAAAAACGACAAAGAAAAAAAAAAAAAAAAATACACCAAACAAACCCTATGGAAATAGGATCATAGAAATGTTGTCCTTATGATATACAGCCACATTTAGCAAACTATAAAATCTTTTTCCCCATCTGTCCCAGCAGAACATTCCCTGTATAAAACTTAATTCTATATACAGACACAGCAATATCTGAATATTTGATGTATAAATCAAAAAACGGTGTGGAAAAACATTAAAATAAAAAGTCAGTGCCGTAACCTTGGTGTTAAGATCGTAAAAAAGGTCCCTATATGGGTTTGCAGCTAACAGCAAGTTTATATACAGTATGGACAAGGAATCAAATATTGTCTCTAAAAAGGCTGTTAGATGCAAAACCCGGGGAGAGTTTAACCACTGACCCCATACATTTATAAACCTTTGTAATGCATTTCTTTTCATACAAGTTTCTCTTTCTAAACATAGGATATTACCATAATTTGAGGACTATACAGACGCACCGGACCATAAGACGCACCCCAAATTTTGGGGAGGAAAATAGGGGGAAAAAAAAAAATCTGACAGCAGCATTTAACTTGCACTTACAGGAAGCGCGTCACAAACCCACCTATCAGCTCCCCTGTCATATGATCACAGGGCGCCAATGGGTTGGCATGACAACATGGGACTTGTAAAATTTCCTATGAACGCCAGCCTGTAGGAGATGATTTTTGCTACATATAGCTGGGCTGAAGTCCTAACGGTACTATCTGTAAACGGCGTAGCAAGAAAAAATGCCAGAATTACGTTTTTTTGGTCGCCGCAACGTTGCAATAGAAAGCAATAACAGGAGATCAAAACATCTCATCTACCCCAAAATGGTATCAAAAACGTCAGCCCGACGTGCAACATATAAAGCCTCACCCAGCTTCAATCCTGAAAAATGGAAACACTACAGGTCTCAGAAAACAGCTTCTTTTTTTTTGGGGGGGGGGGGGTTAAACAAGACTTTGGACTTTTTTCACCACTTAAATAAAAAAAAAAAGAACCTATACAATGTTTGGTGTCTTCAAACTCATAAGGACTTGGGAGAATCATAATGGCAGGTCAGTTTTAGCATTTAGTGAACATGGTAAAAAACAAAATTGTGGAATTGCACTTTTTTGCTTTTTTGCAATTTCACGTCACTTGGATTTTTTTTTCTGTTTTCCAGTACACTATATGGTAAAATCAATAGTGACGTTCAAAAGTACAACTCATCCTGCAAAAAAAACCCTCAAGGGAAAAAAATAAATAAACGAACCTGATTATTGAACACCATAAAGAGGAAAAAAAATAAAAATGTTAAAAATAAAATCAAATGCCATAAGTACGGTTGCTTAACTGCTGCAACTTTGCTTAAGAATGCAATAGTATCAATAAAATTGTCCACTCACCACACAAAAAAAAACAAGCCATCACACAGCCTAATCAACATAAAAATGAAAAGTTTTTTCAGCACGCAGATAAAAGACGAAATACTTTACAAGTTTGGCATAACTAATTGTACTAAAAGAAAAAAAGGTTTTGGTACAGTGTTAGCCAGTTGAAAATAAGATTGATTGTTTTCAGTGAGAGAAACAAAATAATAATCTTGTAGTTATTTTATTTTTGTTAGCCATTAAAAAGCTATAACTACATTATTTTGTTTCTCCCACTGAGATCAATTGTAATTGTACTGACATGGAGAATCGTATTGCCAGGTTATTTTTTACAGCACAATGAACACAAGACAAAACCCCCTCAAAAATTGTGGAATTAAAAAAAACAAGCCTTCATTTTGCTGTTGAAAGCGCAGAAATGAAAAATTGCACTATACCCGAGGGGTTAATTTTCATTGGAATTGATGTCAGGGATTTATGATGTCCATTTCTTAACCTTCACTTCTGTTGTCCTATGCGATTGCAGATTGAAAAATCGTAAGTGTGTGCAATATACACACTATGTGGATTCCTCTCTAAAGCCAGATCGATACAGTGTTTGCTGGGCGAGCCAGAGGTCACTTCTCAATGTAAATCTACCAGAGTCAGAACGAGCATCTCAGAGTTACATTGAGAGCTTGTGATAGTTACCTCTAACTTCCGCTAAGTTACAAATTGCTGTCATAAGATGGAGTATCAGGACCAAAGCGGCGTCGGGAACAGCTGAAGATAGCGGCTGGTAAGTAAAATACGGAGGTCAAGGAATTTACATTAGTGCGACCACTCTAGCGCTGAATTAAAAAGAAACACTAAAATTGTACTTTGAAAGGTTATGCACGCCATCATGCAGATTATTTTTCTAGTTTATTTGCTTAATAAATGGCAAATTAACCAAGCTTTCTTAATGGTTATTAAAATGTTCCAGTAATTTTCTGCTGCAGTGTTTAAGTAATTCAACTTGCTCAGTGTTTTGTAAAATGCTACAAATCCATCAGAGCTGCTTAGTTCTCATGGCACTCTGCTCTTCACCTCCTTTTTCTCAGAGTTAGTGATGCTAGCAGAAAGGGGGTTGTACATAGATCTCCAGAGTGTGGAGAGGGAATAATATCTACAGACTTAGTGAGGGCAAAGAAAACAGTCTACAGACAAGGAAAGCATATGAAAAGGAAATTCGTGCAGGATGGACAGATACAGAATCTTCGTTATTTGGGCTCTGCATGCCACCATTTTTTTTTTCATTTAAAATAAAACAAGTGAGATGCAATTGAAGTATAAACTTTCAGGTTTAATAAAAGGGGTTGAACAAAAATATCCTGTGAAACTTTTAGGAATTGGAACCATTAAGTAATTTGCCAAACTTTATCATAAATGAAATGTTCATTTTCAATACTCTGTAGAGAATCCTTTGCCGCCAATGACCCAATTCTGGGTTTCCTCTATTGTGGTGCTTTGCCAGGTGTTTACTGCATCTGACTTCAGTTGTTGCTTGTTTGTGGGTCTTTCTACCTTGGGAATACCCCTTTAAATACCAAACCCTATTCCATCTCCAAGATCATATTCCAATATTTAGTAGGTGTAATAATATTATTAGCAAATACCTCCAATTAGAATACCTAAGGTCCTGCAACGCCTGCTGTGAAGAAATGGCAGCAGAGAGACCCCGCAGAATCCCACTGCTGCCACCACTTGTGATGGATCCACACCCCTCCTGACGTCACTATTACGTCAGACGGATCATGTGATACGGATCTGCCCTTTGCACCAAAGTGACGTTCCGCACCCCTTCGAGGACGAGTAAGGTCAGATCGGTACAGCTCTATACAGACACCCCCTGTCCACACAGGTACAGGAAGGCACCAGGGAGTGAGAAGAGGTGGCCCACTCAGCCACTGATGTGGCACTACACTCGCTCACACCCCTGACAGGCTGAGAGGCTCCTTCACTAGCTCCAGTGAAGCAGAACCTTGTCCGCCTGGGAGAGCTGCCACCAGTTTCTATTAGATATAACGGACTTGTATCGAGCTAAAAACCAGCCCTATAGCGTGTTCGTCAGACCGAACAACGGACATGAGAGTTCGTGGATCGAGATAAAAATAGCAGCCCAAGGTTAAATTATATATTTAATCTCTGTAAGGTCACACTAGACATAACGCTATATACATAAGGGTTATACATACATAATGGTCAGAGATGCAAACACACTAGTGGTACAAAAGATATAAGCAGAACTTATGAGTCAATTACCAGTTAGTCAGATGAAAGGCCTGGCTTGTGGGGGGAGGGGCTGCCACATGGAAGGCTTGTGGGGCCCTCTTTCTTTGTTGCAGGACTTCGCCCATGCAATGTATCCTCGTGACCTCCCAGGGACAGAGACCCTGAGCTACCTGTTGCTGGAGCGCTTAACCTCTCTGGGTCACTGCCACTCCTGCCTGAGCCTAAATCTTCACCCCTGGTCTCTCTCAGCTAAAAATTCACAAAAACTAAAATGGGCTATAGCTAGTGATGAGCGAGCATGCTCGCCACTGCTCGGTACTCGACCGAGCATCTCAGTACTCGAGATGCTCGGAGTTCGCCAAGTACTTGCGCGATGCTCGGGTCCCCGTCCAGCATGTTTGGCGCTCTTTAGAGCGCCAATCTTGCAGGGATTGTCTGCCACTCACTGTAATGCCACAGCCATGGTGGTTGTGGCATTACACTGATTTCCCAAATCAATGGGAACAGTGCTCACAGTGAAACATGAAACGTCGGCAATTCATCAGCGGCATACACCGGTACCCGACAATTTAGAACAGAAAGAATAGAGCATCACACACATATATATATATATATATATATATATATATATATATATATATATATATATATATATATATATATATATATATATATATATATATATATATATAATCTAAGTACAGTGACAGTGTTGGTTACTGTACTTGTCATTTAGTGTTAAAATAAAGGATTAAAAAAAAAAAAAATTGGCGTGGGGTTCCCCGTAATTTTAGTCTCTAGCGGAGGTTAAGCAGACGGCTGGGGCAGATGTTTGAAGCCTGGTAAGGGGTTAATACCCACAGAGTTTCCCAGGCTACTAATATCAGCCCCCAGCTGAATACCTAGCCTTTAATAACTATTAAAATGGGGGACCCAAAAAGAAATGACGTGGGGTCCCCCTATTTTAATAGCTAGCAAAGGCTAGGCAGACAGCTGGGGGCTGATATTAATAGCCCAGGAAGGGTGCCATGAATATTTTCATTTGCCGGCACCGCATGAGCAGGAGAATTCTCCCATGCTGTCAGTGACGTGCATGAGGTGAGCAGAGTTCATTGGACATGAACTCTGCTCATCTGGATGCTGTCACAGCGAGACACTGAGGAGCTTCTCAGTGTCTGTGGCATGGCAAGCTGGATGGCAGCGTTCTGCTGCGATCCAGCCTGTCATGTCAATGTAGCAGAGCTGAAGCCATCCTGGGAACCATGGAAAGGTAAGAATGAGGTTGGTATATTATTTTACTTTTATTGCAGAAGACATTGGCTTCAGCTGGAATGGGCGATACGGTAAGTAGAGTTTAATTTAGAACATTAAAGGTATGGGTGTTTATTTCAATTAAAGGATTTTATTCTGGGTGTTGGTGGTTTTTTTTTAACTTTCACTATGGGGTTAGTAATGGGGGTGTCTTATAGACACCTCTCCATTACTAACCTGGGCTTGATGTCAGCTGGCATTATAAGCTGACATCAACCCCCAGCCCTATTACCCCATTGCCACCGCTACAGGGCTGTGGGAAGAACGAGGCTAAGTGCCAGAATTGGCACATCCTATGGATGCGCTATTTCTGGGATGGCTGAGGGCTGGTGTTTCTAGCCTGGGAGGGGGCCAATATTCATGGCACCCTTCCTGGGCTACTAATATCAGCCCCCAGCTGTCTGCCTAGCCTTTGCTAGCTATTAAAATAGGGGGACCACACGTCTTTTTTTTTTTTTTTTGGGTCCCCCATTTTAATAGTTCGTAAACGCTAGGTATTCAGCTGGGGGCTGATATTCGTACCCTGGGAAGCTCCGTGGGCATTACCCCCTTCCCAGGCTTCAAACATCTGCACCAGCCATCTGCTTAACCTCCGCTAGACTAAAATTACGGGGGATCCCACACCAATTTTTTTTTTTTTAATAAATCCTTTATTTTAACACTAAATGACAAGTACAGTAACCAACACTATCACTGTACTTAGTTATATGAAAAAGTTTGGGCACCCCTATTAATCTTAAGCTTCATGTTTTATAAAAATTGGTGTTTTTGCAACAGCTATTTCAGTTTGATATATGTAATAACTGTTGGACACCGTAATGTTTCTGCCTTGAAATGAGGCACTTGGAAGTCAGTAAAAAGTAGGTAGGAGTATTTAAAACAAGAAAATAAGGGTGCCCATACTTATGCACCTGTCAAATTTTGTTTGAATGCAGATTGCACATTTTCTGTTAGTACAATAAACCTCATTTCAAGGCAGAAACATTACTGTGTCCAACAGTTATTACATATATCAAACTGAAATAGATGTTGCAAAAACACCAATTTTAAGAAAACATTAAGCTTAAGATTAATAGGGGTGCCCAAACTTTTTCATATAACTGTATATAGGTGACTGACATGTTTCTATCTATCTAATCTATGTGTGATGCTCTATTCTTTCTGTTCTAAATTGTCGGGTACAGGTATATGCCGCTGATGAATTGCCGGCCGAGTTTTTTATAGAGACGGGTGCATGAAAATCGGAGGGCACTAGCGTGTTCCAAGTGCCCTGCTATGTTTTTCATGCACCCTCCAATATACCCTGCCTGCCTGACTGCCAGGGCTGTGGAGTCGGAGTCGGAGTTAGTTTTGGTCGGAGTCGGTAGAAATGTACCGACTCCAGCTTTAAAAAAAAGTTGTATTAATATTTCATAATTGAACTTTCATATGAATTTTATAAATGTTACTCAAATATATATGTTCTATCAAACTATAAACAACAGTGATAAGCAGTTCTGCTGGAGATAGAGACATTTCTTACTTCTTGTGTGTCACTGTTCTCCACTGCCCTTATCTAATCTTATACTTGGTTAACCTCATGCTGCCCCAACCCCCCTACTTACAATGTATGAAACTGAAAGTGAAAATGTGTTGCAAATTCTTAGTAGTAAAGCTCCTCCTCTAGACTAGATGTTTACTAGGTGTGCGTCTTCCAAGCATCTCACAGCTGCTACTCAGAAGAGGAAGACTGTAAGAAGTATTATCCTTTCAACAAACTTTGCATCAGTTAACTGAGTACATGAGGAATAACTGTATTACTGACCACTATATCAGTTGTACAACCTGGCAATAATTTTGTACAATTGTTTTTAGGAAAAACAATTGTCATTTGGATTGTAAATGCAGAATTAAAAACCTGAGAATGTCAAAGAAGCGTCACATTAAATCAGCTGTATTTGAACATTTCACCATCACTCAAGATAGAAAACATTGTGTCTGTCAGTGTATGACAAATGATCCAGACGAAAGCAAATGCTGTGAAGCCAAGATCCGTGCATATTCAGGCAAAGATAAAAATGCTCCTACCAGAGCTTCTAATCTAAAGAGACATTTACAGCGCTTTCATCCAGAAGTACTGAAAGCAGTGGATGAGAGACTGCATCCAAACCAATGCCCAGCTCTTCCAGCCAAACAAAGGAGCAGAGAACTTTGCAGCCATCAGTTGCAAGATATTTTGTCAGTGATAAAGTTACTGTGACAATGACAGTAGATACATTTAAAAAACAGATCATAGAGCTTGTTGTAAAGGATAGTGTGCCTATTTCATTATTTTCACGACCAGCTTTTATGTGTCTGAATGGGGAAATGGCCCGCAAGCTTGGTGTTTCTCTGGAGAGAGAGTATTAGAAAATTAGTAATCGAAGAAGCTTTTAAACAAAAGGAAGAACTTACAGAAAGCGTCCCTTGAGTTTTATTTTCTTAAAATGGATACCTGCACACGTCACAGAGTGAACTATTTTGCCATCAATGTCCAATTTGTTTGTGACAAAAATGAAATAGTTACCAAGACATTGGCAGTAAAAGACACCAAAGCTCATCACACCAGTGAGTTTCTCCAGGTCTGGTGGAAAAGGTTCTGCAAGACTATGAACTTAAAAATGAACAAGTTCTTTCTGTCGTAACTGACAATGCTTCAAATATGATAAGTACTATTAAGCTAATGAATGAGAGTAATGATGGTGACCAGCAGCTAGAAGAACATTCTGGGTCCACAGACACAGAAATGTTTGAAATAGAGGAACACAGTATTGTAACTGAGGAGCAAACTGAAGTTGCTTCAGATGAACAGCAACATGATAGTTTAGATGATCTTGTTGAAACTGTGTCAATACGTTCTTTCATTCATCACATGCGCTGTGTTGTGCATACGCTACAGCTGGCTATAAGAGACTGTCTGCAAGAAGGACATGCTGCTGCACTGATTGGCAAGGTGAGAAAATTGGCTACTGTTGCCAGAACCCCTAAAGTGGACTTAATTTTGAAGAGACGTGCTGGAAAAGGGGCAATTATTGATCAAGCCACACGATGGGGCAGTACTTACTTAATGATTCAGCGCTTGGTTGAACTGAAAACCTTTCTTGTAGACATGGCTAACCCTCAACTGACGCTAAATGAAAGTCAGTGGAATCAGGTGACTGAGCTGGAAAAATTGCTAAAGCACCCATTTACAGTGACTAAAAAATTACAAGCAGAGGACTTAACTCCAGGTATTTTCTTAAAGGAGTGGAAGAACCTGATGTTTCGCCTGTCCCAAAGAGGAGGGTTAATTGCAAGTGGCATTGCTACATCAATGAAACAGAGAGAGGAGCTACTATTACAAAATAACATTCTTTTGGCAGCAGTTCATGTAGACCCAATGCATCGGATTCTTCTAGATGATCAACAGCTAACTAAAGGAAAAGAAGCTCTGTTTGAAATAGCAGTAAGGATGAAAGGGTTGCAGAACAGTCAGGAGGAACAAGAAGAATTTGGTCGTACTGCCACATCTTCACCCTCATCAACTGATGAAGAATTTAATTTCAAAAAATATTTGGATCACAAGGACCGTGCAAAGCGTTCCCACATAGAAGAGTCATCCCCATCAAAGAACACAGCCAGTACATTTCAGCAGAATTTTTCATGTGCACTAAAAGAAATTGAGAAATTTGACCGTTCATCAAAAATAACAGTGCAACAAGCGATTCCTCTGTATCCTGACATTGTCAGAGATGTTGCCCGAGTGGTTACTGCTTAGCCACCAACCCAAGTTAGTGTAGAGAGGTTGTTCTCTGCTCTCAAAATAATTAGATCAGATTTGAGGGCATCCATGAAGGAGGATCTGACCGAGGCAATACTTTTTCGGAGGACAAATTTATAGATTTCTTCTTTTTAACTGCATAATAGTGTTTATTGCATATTTACTTACAAGAGTTTAGAAAAGTTTATAAAAGTTATTTGCTATATTCTAATTGTATTCTAATAAATATAGTTTTTGCTCTAAGTGGTCTGATTACTTATATGATGGTGAGAAACTGAATAAGCACGATGTTAATATTTTACAACCGTAAATTTATTGTTACGAATTGGCCATTTATGAAGGAGTCGGAGCCGGAACCTGATAAAATCCAGGAGTCGGAGTCGCAACTGTGGCTTACCGACTCCACAGCCCTGCTTTGCACGGTCCTTGTGATCCAAATATTTTTTGAAATTAAATTCTTCATCAGTTGATGATGAGGGTGAAGATGAAGATGTGGCAGGATGACCAAATTCTTCTTGTTCCTCCTGACTGTTCTGCAACCCTTTCATCCTTACTGCTAATTTCAAACAGAGCTTCTTTTCCTTTAGTTAGCTGTTGATCATCTAGAAGAATCCGATGCATTGGGTCTACATGAACTGCTGCCAAAAGAATGTTATTTTGTAATAGTAGCTCCTCTCTCCGTTTCATTGATGTAGCAATGCCACTTGCAATTAACCCTCCTCTTTGGGACAGGTGAAACATCAGGTTCTTCCACTCCTTTAAGAAAATACCTGGAGTTAAGTCCTCTGCTTGTAATTTTTTAGTCACTGTAAATGGGTGCTCTAGCAATTTTTCCAGCTCAGTGACCCGATTCCACTGACTTTCATTTAGCGTCAGTTGAGGGTTAGCCATGTCTACAAGAAAGGTTTTCAGTTCAACCAAGCGCTGAATCATTAAGTAAGTACTGCCCCATCGTGTGGCTTGATCAATAATTGCCCCTTTTCCAGCACATCTCTTCAAAATTGAGTCAACTTTAGGGGTTCTGGCAACAGTAGCCAATTTTCTCACCTTGCCAATCAGTGCAGCAGCATGTCCTTCTTGCAGACAGTCTTATAGCCAGCTGTAGCGTATGCACAACACAGCGCATGTGATGAATGAAAGAACGTATTGACACAGTTTCAACAAGATCATCTAAACTATCATGTTGCTGTTCATCTGAAGCAACTTCAGTTTGCTCCTCAGTTACAATACTGTGTTCCTCTATTTCAAACATTTCTGTGTCTGTGGACCCAGAATGTTCTTCTAGCTGCTGGTCCCCATCATTACTCTCATTCATTAGCTTAATAGTACTTATCATATTTGAAGCATTGTCAGTTACGACAGAAAGAACTTGTTCATTTTTAAGTTCATAGTCTTGCAGAACCTTTTCCACCAGACCTGGAGAAACTCACTGGTGTGATGAGCTTTGGTGTCTTTTACTGCCAATGTCTTGGTAACTATTTCATTTTTGTCACAAACAAATTGGACATTGATGGCAAAATAGTTCACTTTGTGACGTGTGCAGGTATCCATTTTAAGAAAATAAAACTCAAGGGACGCTTTCTGTAAGTTCTTCCTTTTGTTTAAAAGCTTCTTCGATTACTAATTTTCTAATACTCTCTCTCCAGAGAAACACCAAGCTTGCGGGCCATTTCCCCATTCAGACACATAAAAGCTGGTCGTGAAAATAATGAAATAGGCACACTATCCTTTACAACAAGCTCTATGATCTGTTTTTTAAATGTATCTACTGTCATTGTCACAGTAACTTTATCACTGACAAAATATCTTGCAACTGATGGCTGCAAAGTTCTCTGCTCCTTTGTTTGGCTGGAAGAGCTGGGCACTGGTTCATTGGTTTGGATGCAGTCTCTCATCCACTGCTTTCAGTACTTCTGGATGAAAGCGCTGTAAATGTCTCTTTAGATTAGAAGCTCTGGTAGGAGCATTTTTATCTTTGCCTGAATATGCACTGATCTTGGCTTCACAGCATTTGCTTTCGTCTGGAACATTTGTCATACACTGACAGACACAATGTTTTCTATCTTGAGTGATGGTGAAATGTTCAAATACAGCTGATTTAATGTGACACTTCTTTGACATTCTCAGGTTTTTAATTCTGCATTCACAATCCAAATGACAATTGTTTTTCCTAAAAACAATTGTACAAAATTATTGCCAGGTTGTACAACTGATATAGTGGTCAGTAATACAGTTATTCCTCATGTACTCAGTTAACTGATGCAAAGTTTGTTGAAAGGATAATACTTCTTACAGTCTTCCTCTTCTGAGTAGCAGCTGTGAGATGCTTGGAAGACGCACACCTAGTAAACATCTAGTCTAGAGGAGGAGCTTTACTACTAAGAATTTGCAACACATTTTCACTTTCAGTTTCATACATTGTAAGTAGGGGGGTTGGGGCAGCATGAGGTTAACCAAGTATAAGATTAGATAAGGGCAGTGGAGAACAGTGACACACAAGAAGTAAGAAATGTCTCTATCTCCAGCAGAACTGCTTATCACTGTTGTTTATAGTTTGATAGAACATATATATTTGAGTAACATTTATAAAATTCATATGAAAGTTCAATTATGAAATATTAATACATTTTTTTTTTAAAGCTGGAGTCGGAGTCGGTACATTTCTACCGACTCCGACCAAAATTAACTCCGACTCCACAGCCCTGGTGCAAAGCGTTCCCACATAGAAGAAGAGTCATCCCCATCAAAGAACACAGCCAGTACATTTCAGCAGAATTTTTCATGTGCACTAAAAGAAATTGAGAAATTTGACCGTTCATCAAAAATAACAGTGCAACAAGCGATTCCTCTGTATCCTGACATTGTCAGAGATGTTGCCCGAGTGGTTACTGCTTTGCCACCAACCCAAGTTAGTGTAGAGGTTGTTCTCTGCTCTCAAAATAATTAGATCAGATTTGAGGGCATCCATGAAGGAGGATCTGACCGAGGCAATACTTTTTCTGAGGACAAATTTATAGATTTCTTCTTCTTAACTGCATAACGGTGTTTATTGCATATTTACTTACAAGAGTTTAGAAAAGTTTATAAAAGTTATTTGCTATATTCTAATTGTATTCTAATAAATATAGTTTTTGCTCTAAGTGGTCTGATTACTTATATGATGGTGAGAAACTGAATAAGCACGATGTTAATATTTTACAACCGTAAATTTATTGTTACGAATTGGCCATTTATGAAGGAGCCGGAGTCGGAACCTGATAAAATCCAGGAGTCGGAGTCGCAACTGTGGCTTACCGACTCCACAGCCCTGCTGACTGCCTATATATTCTGCCTGCCTGACATTTAATTGAGCACTGTTCCCATCGATTTGGGCAATTTTTGACCTTCTGCAGACCACCAGGTGGACTGCCAGAAAAATGCTCGAGTTTCCCATAGAGTTACATTGGGCTCATTGCTCGGGTCGAGCACCGAAGTATTTCAATGTGCTCAACCCGAGCTTCGAGCACCTGAGCATTTTAGTGCTCGCTCATCACTAGCTATAGCTCTTTAATGGACGGTACTAGGGAGCAGGTTCTGGTGTCATCGGATTCAGCCGGGCCCTTGCTACGCATGGATACCAAGCACCGGGGACTCTTGTGGCCCCCGCAAGGCTGTGCCATGTATCTCCCTTTCCCTACGCGCTGGACTGTGCTGAAAGCCAGGGTGACATTCCCCATTCTCTTAGGTTTACAAAAATCTATTTGGTGCATCACTGGGATGTATCATATTCCCATAACTCGGTGTTGAATTATAATATGACACAAAGGACACCATGGCTTGGGGGTTGTCCTGTGCAGCTCACAGCTGTTGTGAGGTATATCACTCCCTGCCTCCTCCCTTGCCGGAGTGTCGAATTACACAGTACATTGAAGAGCTCTATAATCCCCGCCAAACAGGGCACAATGATTGACATGGGATTATCTTGAATATTCTTCACACCTGCATATGAGGAAAGATACATTGCAAAATCAGAAAACAGATACTACATTTCTAATTGGAGGCATTTGCGATTATTCTTCTTACACGTACTACATATTTGGATAGGATCTTGAAGATGGGAATACCCCTTTAAGCAAGTATGCAAATTGCCTATTCAGGGAGGAGGACTTTCACTTACTGCCACCTGTAGGTGCCATTTAATTTCCAAGAGGAGCATGTATAGTATATAAAAGTCTTCTCACTGACCATGCCAGAACTGGATTGTTACTTTCACCAAGAAAACTGCATCTGCAAATTGAGCTTCTGGTCTTGGCTTTTATCCTACGTCATGTGACAAGGCTCGTTAAAGGGTCAATATTGACTTTTAGGATGGCTACTTCCAGTAGGTGGCACTAGAATTCTAGTTTTCTTCCTCTTTGAAGAGACAATTTGCATATTTTCCAGAGGACCATTGCGGCTCGAAAAAGTCTCCTCACCTTGACTTGCTTAGCATGTTGCTATCTGCAAAGAGAAACAAGGAGATCCCAGTCTTAAGCATGTGAAATACATGCTCAATGGGGTTGAGATCTGGTGATTGACTCGGCCATTGCAGTATATTCCACTTTCTCTAGAAAAACTCTTGGGTTGCTTTCATAGTATGTTTTGGGTCATTGCCCATCTGTACTGTGAAGCTCCGTCCAATCAACCTTTCCACATTTGGTTGAATCTGAGCATAAAGTATCGCCCTGCACACTTCAGAATTCATCCAGCTGCTTCAGTCACATCAATAAATACTAGGGCCCAGCAACATTGGAAACCAAGCATGCCCATGCAATCATACAGCCTCCACCATGTTTTAAAGAGGATGTGGTGTGCTTTGAATCATAAGCCGTTCCAAGCCTTCTCCATACTTTCTTCATCCCATCATTCTGATACAGGTTGATCTTTGTTTCATCTGTCCAAAAAATACTTTTCCAGAACTGGGCTGGCTTCTTTAGAGGTTTTCCAGTATTTTTAAGGCTGATTAATGGTTTGCACCTTGCGACTAAACTAACCCACTGTATTTGCGCTCATGAAGTCTTCTCTTTATGGTAGACTTAGATTCTGAAACACAGACTTCCTGGACAGTGTTCTTCATTTGGGTGGATGTTGTGAAAGTGTTTTCTTCCCCACAGAAAGGATTCTGCGATCATCCACCACTCTTCTTTCGTGGACATCCAAGCCTTTTTCAGTTCTCAAGCTCACCAGTGCGTTTTTTGTTGTTTTTCTTATTTGGCCAATCCTAACATTTCTGCTCTCTCTCTGATGGATTTCTTCTTTCTTTTAAATCCAATGATTGTCTGTTACCCTTGAGAGCTCCTTTGACCGCATGTTGTGTGTTCACAGCACAGCTTTGAAATGCAACATATAGAATCAGCTCCAGACCTTTTAACTACTTAATTGATGATAGATTGAATGAGTTAAAGAAAGCCCATTAAAGAGCTTTTGAGATAATTGTCCAATTACTTTTGGTACCATGAAAAATATGGATGCAGCTACATATTGAAAAGCTATAATTCCTAAAACACTTAGGCTGTGTGCCCACGATGCGTTTTTTAAGCTTTTCCGCAGCAGCAAAAACACTGCAGAAACGCTTCAAAAACACATGGTAGAAGGCCTGCCATGTTCCCCAATGATAATCCGCATGTGCTGTGCACAAGCTGCGGAAATTTCCGCTGCGGATTATCATTGAGGAAAAAAACGCAGCACTACCAATTATTTTGCGGAAGCGCTGCGTTTTCACCGCCATTGACTTGCATTAGATCGCATGGATTACGCTTCACTAGATAAGCACATGCGGAATACAAATTGCTGGAATGAAAGTCTGTGTCTCTACATAATGCTGCTGTTCGATTAAGTGTCAAAACCTGTTGATATATTCCCTCTAAGCCAGAATTCTGGCTTATTAGAATATTAAATCTGCCTTATGTTTTCTTCCATCATAAAATGCTCCTTTACTTACCAGATTTGTTTAGCTTGTGTTTCTTTGCCTCAAGTTTTTATCTTTGTGGTTGTTTGTAGAGTTACTCTTCCTAAAAGAGTAAAGAAAAATGAGCATCAAACTTACAATGAACAATCCACAATATAGATGCTCTGACTCATTGTTTTTCTATCATATAGATAATTTCATAGAATGTTAACTATAACTTGTATGCAAAATTTGTATCTGTAATAAACTAGCTTTTTTTTGTTAAAGTGCTGACAGCAGAATTTGGAACAATACAATTGAAAACTTTTTGCAAGGCCACGGTCACATGCTCTGTAGTTGGTCAGTATTTTACATCAGTATTTGGAAGCCAAAACTAGGAGTGGGTGATAAATGCAGAAGTGGTGATTTTGGCTTACTAATACTGGTGTATGTGAACGTGGATTAAAGGGGTTGTCCACTACTTTATATGATCCCCCCAATGTATTCCCCCAGGGCCCATAAGTGTTTCTTTAAATACCTTGTGGTGCCTTTTCTGCCTTTGAGCGGCGCTATCACTGGCCGCTCACAGGCATCACGTGACCCCCGGCTGCAGCCGCCTCTGACATCCATTGACGTCATGACAAGTCCAGGCTGCAGTCAAGGGTCCCTCTTTTGCGTTCCACCGGTGGCTGCTGGGTTGCGGGCGGGGTTACCCCGCGCATCACACCCGGCATCCATCACTTGATCTCCCTCTCATTCACTGGGAAAACGCGCGGTGGATGCTGGGTGTGACACATGGGGTAACCCCGCCCACAGCCCAGCGTCCACCGCGGGGAGTGTGTCACTGATGTCACGCCTCACTTGACGTGACATCAGTGACGAGTCACGTGATGCCTCTGAGCGGACAGTGATAGTGCTGCTCAGAGGCAGAAAAAGTACTGCAAGGTATTTACAAAAACACTTCTGGGCCCCGGGGGGATACATTGGGGGGTTTATATAAAGAAGTGGACAACTTCTTTAAGGCTTTTTCTGGGTGCTACGCAGTTGATAAATATATACTTCTCCTGATGACCCTTAGAATCACAATCCTTGACATTAAATGTCACCAAATTATACTATGGTGTGTGGGTGCCTGCCAAGGAGGATGTCCCAATTTAACAAGTTATTTATGAAAGGTATGGCTCCTTTCATTGTTTATGGGACACGGCTTTTTCTGGCAGTCCCAAAGACAATTAATAGAGCAGTGGCATACATTGCAATCGCTCCATTTAAAAGGGTGCTCTTAAATTAGGCCCCATACACATTACATTAGACTAATGATGGCTGCAGATATTGACAGGTTCATCCAATGGTCTAATTTAGATGCCAGCTGGCTGATGGTGGAGAGAGATGTTCGTCGTGTGTGTCGGGTTTCAGACTGCCGATTGTATTGTTCTCCCGGAGATAAATTGCCGGTCGACGTGTCAGCTTTCTAATAGGGAACACAAAAGTGCTTGGCCGAACGAGTATGGAAGAGATGGCTGTGGGGCAAACGATAGGACGAAGCATTGTTTGGCCATCAGCCGTATAATATGTAGGGTCAGCTTTAGAATACTGCTTTTGGGATTGGTGGGAATCCCAGTGTGGTAGCCCCCAGTGATCAGTAAGTTAGCAAGCTATCCTGTGGATAAATGGTAAGTTTTGGATAACCATTTGCACAAGCACTGCAGTGAAACGAGGGAATTATATATATACAGATCATTTACTTACATAGGTCCAGCTGGTTCATCATCTGCACCAACAGCCAAAGCATTTTGTGAAGGAAAGGAAACCAGAAAAAAAAAATATTAGTAAAAATCCAGAATCATATTTTACACATGTTACTCTGTGTGGACGCTTCACAGTCATTTGCATCTGAAGGCATCTTGTTATTGTAAATGATTGGTTATGTTCTTTATAATGAAGCTCAAGTCTGATAGGCCATGAAGGACTGCAACGGTAGTGGACAGATTGTGGTGATTTATTGAAACCATCTTGTCCCCTAGTTCCAGTGGTTCACTGAGTAGATTTAATGACAAGACAAACCCAACATTTCAGTTGTAAAATCCTGCTGGTTGTTTTCTTATGGTCGGGTGAGGGGTGCCTGTGACCAGAGAAGGTCCTCCCTTAGCCAGGTGTAAATTTATATTAAATCTAACTTATAGGATCCCGCACTGCTTGTACAAGCTAGCATTCTTCCTGACACTTAAGATAATTGGAAATTATACTCCCATCAGACTTCAGCTACTTTTTTTTAGGCTCTTAGACCTTTATTACACTTTCTCCTTTGAGTATCAAGTTATTTTCAGGTTTCTCAAAACTATCAGAATATATTTTACAATATTAGAAATTGATTTTCAAGTGAATATCTATAAACTGCAGACATCAGGAATCTTAAAAAGCAAGGGAATTTTCACTGAAGTCTTTAAGAAAAAATAACAGCAGGATTCCACAAGGAGACTAGTGCACATGAAGCAAAAAGATGGAGAAGGTACAATCTCTCAAACAAGTGTTGGTACCTGCATGAGCACAAACAGGGAGTAATATGATCACATGACCGATATTACTACCTTTCTACCTGCTGCCAACACATGAACAATGTCAACAGGTAGCCAAAAAGAAAAAAATCCAGGGGCGGAAAATTAAAGCAAAATAAAGAAAAAAAACTGTGCACAGACAGTCAACAAGCCTTTGTCAACAGACATCTGGTAAACTGGCAATATGCATTTTGAAATGGGACAGAAAACTCAGACTGGGTAGGACTACAGCGTGCTATATTGACGCACAAGAGCTACATTTACACAGAGGGCCTGACATCGCAACCAGTTCCCTAAACAATAACGCACAAGCACACACGCACTCACATACAAATGTAACACCAGTCCATTCACTTGTAAGTAAAGATTTCTTCTATTCAGGTTATTGAAACTGCAGAGGGTTAGAATCAACACAAACTGTATACACCACAGTAGTTTAGGAGGTACAGTGTCACCCACCAGTGGATAGTTAAAATGTACATCGCATCACCTTCACAAGTTATACTGTATGTTTACAAGCGTTCTCTGGCGACACCTAGTGCTCGTATACTAGCAGTGTCTTACTGGTTCCTAAGGATATTGCACTACATACTATGTGTATATATGAATACTACATTATATAAAGTAAAATAGGTCTTTTATACAAGACCTAATTTGCGTTATTAAAAAAAGTTATACAAGAGGTTTTCTGTAACTTCAATCACTGGCAGATTACTATAGGGCTGAGAGAAGCTATTTTGCCCTGGTTTCTCCCCAGAACAATTCCAGCTTGCACAGTTCAGAATTGTCCTAAACAAAAATAGCGCAAGTGCCTACACATGCCAGTCACAAGTCCATTTACATATATATATATATATATATTTGTATAACCTTTGTTTTTATACAACTCCCTAATGTGTAAATCCCCATCACCAATAGGAAATGTGGAGGAACCAGGTAATTTGAGAAAGAGCTCTAACCCCATAATAGATGTATCTGACGTTAAAAAGCTATCCTTTTGCTGATGATTAATAGCTGATTGAGAACTGAGGAACATAATTAATAAACCCTTGTTTCCACATGCCAAGCTAGGCAACTATAGCATTGATAGAAGTTCTAAACCCAAGCCAAGAGCAGAACAGGCCATGGCACACTTTATCTTGTATAAAAGTAGAGATAAGGAAGGAAATTGGGATAAGTAACAATTGTTACAAAAAAAATAAAGTTTTTTTTTCCTCAAACCAAAGCAAGGGGAAAAACAAACAAAAACTAAAACAAACTGAAAATTAGTCGTGAGAGTGGATGAGGGAGAACTCCAAGTGTTAACATCATGGGCTTGAGCAATCCCAACAACGGAAGCGAGATTAGACAAACTGGAAAAGCATGCAGAACTCGCACTTACCACCATAATATTTAAGGTTTGATGCAATTGAAGGGGGGAAAAAAAAAGTCACAGTAACCGACAAGTATAATTAGAGAAGCTGCCTCCCTGGATTTCCCCCTCCCGACCAACAAAGTAAAGAAAATAAAAATTGGATAGAAAATAAAATGTCATTGGAAAATTAAAAGACAGACAAAGTGGCCAATTCGATCTGTGCTGCTGAGAAAAGAGGCAAGCAAAATGTGAAGTGGATAGGAAGCAATGGTGAAAGGAAGGGCAGGTTTATATACAGGCAGTGCTTACTCTGACCAGCAGGATGCACCGAATTCCCACTAAAAAGGAATCCCATCTAAAAAGCAGCAAGAACTGCAGTGCATCATGATGGAAACGTCCATTTGAAGGAAAATCCCCAACACACTCACACCCATGCACACACTGTATATAGATATTAAAGCTGAAGAGTTCAGGCCTCTGGTTATAGTCAAGAAAATTGTGACTCCATCGGTGATTACTCTTGTTAATGTGGAACTAGCTACACCAGAGGGGTGAAAAAGCAAACGTATGGCATGGAATCAAAGTACTTTGTATTTAACTTCACATTCAATTGTTTGGTTAACATTACTGAGATATTTAACCAAAGAGTAATTAAAAGCATACACACAAAACCAATAACATGTCCCCACCCCAATGAAACTACAGAAATGTTTAATAGATAAACTTGAAATTAAGTCGAATTAGAAAAGTTTTTGTAACCTAAAATATTTAGGCAAGATGAATTTTGCTGGCCTTGAACACTTCTATCTTGCAGTGGCCTAGTTTGCTCTTAGTCTACATAGGCACATTTGAGCAGCATAGCTCACTGCATCCCATCTATTGAATATTGGAATCTGGGCTTCAAGATGAACTAGTAAAGTATACAAGATGCATAATATGTAAACTGTAGAAAGTAAAGCAAAGCTGAGCCTGGAAATAACAAGTCATGCCGAAGTCTATAATATGCACTGCTGAATTGCGGTCTGAGAGACACAGAATCAACACAACAGGAACTCTCCAACTTCGAGAACACTACTAGACTATTCAACTTTGTACAGGTCTTTAAAAGAGTTTTTACTAAACTGCAGAAATGCCCAATTCCTTACCAACAAGATATCATTAGCATGCAGTCATCAGCAGTGCGTTTCATGCCCACAGCAAGATGGCACCATGGCTCAGTCATAATTTATACAAACCTTAAAAAAAACATTAAACCTGTGCTACCTCTATAGAAACTTGTTACTTAAATGCAGATGTAGCTCACACTTACCAGATATACCAGGACAGGGGAAGAAATTTGTGAGTGACATGGTTATTAAAAAATATATATATTCTATCAAACCATATCAGCTGAAAAAAAAAAATCAATCCTTTACATCTGATTATTTCTACTCGTTAAAGCAATTTAACAAATGCTATCCAGAATTTTCCCTTCCACATAATACTATACTTACCTCTAATCTAATTGAAGTTGTAGTCTACTACTTAGATATTTAGTATAGCTCAATGACAAATCAATGGAAGGCCAACAACCACACCAATCAGTTGTTTGCAGCTATGGCAGGGATGGATGACGCCAGAACATCACCGCTCTGTACACTGTAATGGTCGTTCTTGGATATTGCAGCTAAGAGCCTACTGAAGTAAACGGGAGCGGAGCTGGAGTATCTGAGAATGGAAAATGTTGCTTTATCTCCGAACACAGTGTTTACATCTGGTCACCACCAGAGCTGCATACAGCTAAATGGTAGGGGTACTGAACTACCACCGATCTGAAATCAATTATCTATCCTAAGCATAGGCCATCAATATCTAAGTAGTGGAAACCCTCCAACATTGTAAAACAGTTTTGTACCATATTAAAGACAAGTTCCAATCACAGGAAGTGATGGAACATCGCTAGAATATATCATTTTCTGATCAGTGGAGGTCCTGGCATTTCTGAGAATGAAGGTGCTGGTGGCAGTGCCCTGATGCTCTACTGATATGCCTTCACCATCTGTGATGAGAAAACACCTTTAAATGCAATAATCCTAACTGTATATATTCAAGGAATAGAGCAAGTGAATCACTAAAGATAGCCTTTAAAATATTTGCCATATGTACACCTTCGCAACAAATTTTCTTTTATCATTTTCTTTTTAAATGCAACATTAAGCAACTTTCTAAATAGTTTTCATTAAAAATATGTTTATATCATGTTGCAGGGTGTCTGAGTATCTAGCAGAGTGCTTTTGCAAAAATGTTACAAACGAATAAGAGCTCCTCACAGCTCTCTGTGCTTCCCCTCTCTTCTCTCAGTGTAAGGCCACAGCCCCACTATCAGTATTTGGTCAGTATTTTTTCTCAGGACTGGGAGGAAAAAAAAAAACAGGAGTGGGTGATAAATGCAGAATTGGTGACTTGTTTCTATTATACCTTTTCTCTGATTGTTCCTTACCTGGTTTTGTCTCCCACTCCTGAGAAAAAATACTGATAGTGGCGCCGTGGCCTTAGAGATAGCAACAGGAAGGGCGAGGGTGTTGTACACATATCTCCATAGCATGGAGACAGAAGAATATCTTAAAGAAGCACTCCCATCAAAGTTTTTATACTCTTAATACATTGCAATCATCATATTATATAGCACGGTGTACTTACAATTGCTCATTTTGCCTTTCTACCCAGCCAATTCTTCTCTTTTCTCTGCTCTATGTAGAAACAGGAAGTTTTTTTTTTCCCTGTAGGAGTCATCCCCCTCTTCAACTCCTGACCCAGCTGCTTCACTCCTTCCCCCTGCCAGGGACTTTTGCAGTGACTGATGACTCATACAGGGAAAATTGACCTCCTGTTTCTACACAGAGCTTAGAAAAATTCAGCTAGTCTGTTTTTGATCATGTGATGTCATAGACCTAATGAAAAAAAGAAGAATTAGCTGGGTAGAAGGGCAAAATAAGCAATTGTGAGTACACAGTGCAATATAATATGATGATTGCAACATATTAAGTGGATACCATTTTTGACATGAGTGCTTCTTTAAGGAAGGCAAAGAAAACAGTCTTTAGAAAAGGAGAAAAGCACATAAATAGGTTATTAGTGCAGGAGAGAAACAGTCATTTTAGCTTCTAAAATTCTCTGCACCCTGAATTATTGGCAGAGACACACTCTCATAAGAGACTAATCTAAAAGTTGAAAAGGCAGCGCACCTTTTGGGCTAGAAGAAAAATCTATTTTGCAATTGGGTTTCATTAAAAATTTTGCACCATTTGACTTAAAAGCGCTTTGACAGTTTGTAAAGTTGAATGTGCAGGAAAATAGACTGTCATAGTAGGCTGACTGATGGACTCCCAGGTAACTCATTCTGCAGCCAGCAATAGACCGTGCAACACAGAATTTTTAGAAGGTAAACAGTGCAAACTTTAAGGCTATGTGCCCACGATCAGGCTATAGCAGCGCTGTGGAAGCAGAGTATCTTCACTGCGTGCGATCACGCAGGTAAATCCGCATGTGTTCATTAAACACATGCGGAGTTACCACATCCAATACATTCTATTGGGGAAATTCCTATTGCAAATTCTGCAACAGAAGGTGACATGCTGCAGCTTGTAAAACCGTGCCGCTGGTGAGTTTACACTGTGTCAAATAGAAGCACAGTGGGCATGGGATTTCTATAAATCCATCCACTGGGCTTCTAATGTAGAACGCAGCGTTTTGGGCTATTACGGATCGAGGGTACGCAGCCTAACAAAGTTTAAGATCAAAAATCATTTAGCCCCAATTACATGCATTTAAGAAAAAAATAAAAAGTCTCCAAAAAGGTGGGACTATTTTTTTTTTTTTATAAGAAATAAAGATTGCAGACTGAAATTACTTGCATTCTATTAACTAATGGAACCACTAACCATTGGTTTCCTAACAGTTTCACGAAAATAAATGGTTTTAATATTTGAACCAAACCACATCTTATTTTTTTTTTTTTTTTTTTTAAATCTTACAGTGTAAATATTTTCCCAACATTTTCATATAGAAGGTAATTGTACTAAAATAACCAGCATGCATCTTTCTTGCACATAACCCTCCAACATGGTGGCTGAACAATCTGATGCTTAGTTTGAATAATAGCTTGGATTGTGTTCAAAGGGGAGGGTGGGGTCACACATGCAAGACTACACTGTATAACCACTGGTAAAATCCATATAGCTGTCAACTTGCCTTTATAGTTTACAAAATTATGCATGCTGACAGTGCATTGTACAGAGTGTAGGAGAAAAGTAAGGAATACTGGCGCTACTGGAAAAGAGGTTTGTTCATAGACAGATGTATGGTCACGATGGAGGTTACGAATTCAGCACTATATGGCCTGATGAAGGCACCTGTTCTGTACTAAAACGCGTAGCCTCAATAAAGTGACCATACTTCTAGCCATCAGCCGTCGTCTATTCCAGCAGCGCCCAATTATTCTTACTTTCCTTCTACACTAATGTACATACTGCGGTTGTCATGGTGCAGGAGGAGCAGCAGCTGGTCCGCTCATTACAAGCTTTCGGACAGAGTTGTGACTTATCAGCATCTCTCACGAATGTGAGCAGCTCCACTTTCACAGTTCTTTTATCTACCCAAAACCTCTGCACTATGGGATGCCGATATATCTTTTTTCCCCCTTTAAATACAGGGCATTGTGGATATTTTTCTGCTGGTAAGGAATGGAGTTTAATAAAACATTTTGCATTAGATTGACAACATTGCAGGTTTATGGAGTGCCTTTCGCAACAAAAAGATTGCAATTAATACATGCCAGAGATGCAGGACAACTCCAGTTAAAAATATAATATAATATAAGTGCCATTACTTCTGGAATTCTCATAACATGTAGAACAGGAGGTATTCCCTTAGCACTGGGCAGCTTTAAAGTGCCATAAAAAGATAGTGTCCATAGACACTTGTCTGCACACACGTGCAATGTCTCAAATTCTAACTTGAGTTTAGTTTGCACTGTAGTTTTTGATCCTAATACACTGGAATATCCAATTTTCATTTGCGTATCATAAAGGTGTTTAGACAGAAAATATTACACATATATCCCTTATCCTGTTCTTACCGTCTGGTACTTCATCTGGTCTTTTGCGCTTTTCATACACCACAATAATGACAGCTAAGATGACTATCTCTGCCACAATGCCAAGGAAGGGCCATACTGGAGCCAAATGACTGCGCACTCGCAAGATGATCTTACTGCATACAGTGCCAACAGGATTGGTAGCATTACACTGGTAAACTCCAGGGTCTTTGGCGATGTCCAGGTTAATTATTTTTAATTCTGTATAGTTATCTTTGTTGGTGATAAAGATACGTTCACTTTCATTATTTGGTTCCTGCAAAGTGACAAAAGCATCATTTAGACACGTCAGCAAAAGATCATACCCCACTGAATATTGCTCTGCAAGCATAGATCTAGTTAGCAGAGCCCTAATGAGATTTAGTAGCTTCTTAGCAACTGGTTAAGGTGACCATGCTGACATCACTATGCACCTACACACCAGCATTTTTTTTTTTATTTTTAAGGTTACCATGCATTGGAAAAGGAATATCAGGCAACCAGCTGGGCAGAAACCTCAGGGGGAATACAATGGTATATGCATTTTCATAGCACAGTAAGGCACATACTATAGGGAAGAGGTCTCGTCTCAAACCCATAAGCCAAATAGAATTTCTTAAAGCTCGCAGCCAGGGACTGATTATAAGGAGGGCAATCTGGGCTAGCACCTAAGGCCCGAGGCTGCAGAGTGACCCACTGCCAGTCTTTCTCCAATACTGGCAATGCGCATCGCAAAGCATAAAAGCATTCCTGCAGCTTCGGTGCTGGCTATTGCAAACGCTGCAGAGTAGCTAGAGAAAGACATTTTTGGCTTCCTCCCTTGCGCTTTCTGACGGCATCATTACTACATTATAGTGTCGGCTGTGTAAGAGAAAGGTAACCAGCGCTGTAGGTGATCAGGAGAGGCAAGTGATTCTTTATTTTCAACAGTTGGGGAGAGAAGACATGTAATTGTATAGAATTGGGGAAAGAGTGGAGGTGTGTGTGTGTATGGGGTGGGGGGGGGGGTGAGAGACAGGACAGAAACTTGTAATGAATTTGGAGGGAGGCAAAATGGCTAACTAATTTATATTTTGATTTGCTCGGGCAACAGTTTGGAAAGGTGGGTTGCACAGTAGCCAAGTATATATTTATGTTGTGGTACCATATCTGTATTCAGGGACACAATGGGGGAAACTTAAATTTAACAATGAGACCTGCACTTTACCAAGATTTTTCCAAGTGGCCCCGGATCCCATTTTAATTCAAGACCCCTGCTATAGGGATTTTCTGCTTTAAGCCACTCACAGTAATGTGCATAGAAGCAGCAGTATTTTGCATCAGCATTAGTTTATGTTTCACTAGTGGCACTGGTTTACAAATTCTGATCAAAATACTGCTGTGCAAAACAGGGCTGTGGAGTTGGAGTCGGAGTCCATTTTGGTGGAGTCTGTAAAAAATGGACCGACTCAGACTCCTAAAATATATAATAAATTGGATACAGTAGTTCAATGCAGTTTGTGGGAAATATTTTTTCATAAGAATTTGTTATGAAATGTCTGTCCTATTCCTGATCTAAGGGTCTAGACTTTTAGCTGAGATGAATCTGTGCTACATTAAATTTTTCCACTTAAACATGAGCCATGTATGAGGGAGTCGGTGTCAGGGAAATTGAGGAGTCGGTGGTTTGGCTTACCGACTCCACAGCCCTGGTGCGAAAGTGACCTCAAACTGATAAAAGACCAGATGGAGTCAGGATTGAAGATGTGTTAAGCTTGTTAGTGTCTTAAGTAACAAAAAGAATATGGAACAATTTATAGTCACATAAAATATATACAGTATTGTGCTAACGTTTTAGGCAGGTGTGGGAAGGTGCTGCAAAGTAAAAATGCTTTAAAAAGTAGAAGTGAATTGTTTATTTTTTTCAATTAACAAAATAAAGAGAATGAACAAAAGAAGAATCTAACTCAAATAAATATTTGGTGTGACTGACTAGTAGGGCAGGGCAATTTTGCAATAAAAAAAAAAAAAAAAAATTATGCTGAGCTCTGGCTCTTAGGTGGTGAAGGCAGTGTCTGTGCAATCTAGAAAAATAAACAGTCTCCAGCACACCTCACCTCCTGCTAGTGCTCTGCTGAATCCCTGCACAGCTCCCTCAGATTTCAGCTGATCCACCCTTTCATATAGATCAGCAGCTCTACTCTTCCTCCTACAGCACTCCACTAATGAAACAATGCTGCTGGGAGCAGAGCGAACATTAAAGTTTTGATTTTAGCAAAAATTAAACTTTAGGTAATCTATTATCAAATTAATATGATTAATTCACCATTGATGACCCAACCCTAGTGACTATCCTTTGACAGCATGCATTCTACTGGGTAGTGTGCAACGTAAGGGATTTTGTAGGATTATAGTCAGGTTTATGGGTATCCAATTATAGCAAACAAGTGATAATGATCATCATTTTCAAATTTAGGTTGTAGCACAGTCATTAACCCCTTTACCCCCCAGGGTGGTTTGCACGTTAATGACCAGGCCAATTTTTACAATTCTGACCACTGTCACTTTATGAGGTATTTACTCTGGAACGCTTCAACGGATCCCACTGATTCTGAGACTGTTATTTCGTGACATATTGTACTTCATGATAGTGGTAAAATTTCGTCAATATCACTTGCGTTTATTTGTGAAAAAATTGGAAATTTGGTGGAAATTTTGAAAATTTCACCATTTTCAAAATTTGAATTTTTTTCCTGTTAAATCAGAGAGATATGTTACACAAAATAGTTAATAAATAACATTTCCCACATGTCTACTTTACATCAGCACAATTTTGGAACCAAAAATTTTTTTTATTAGTGCGCTATAAGGGTTAAAAGTTGATCAGCGATTTCTCATTTTTCCAACAAAATTTACAAAACCATTTTTTTTTAGGGACCACATCACATTTGAAGTGACTTTGAGGGGCCTTTATGACAGAAAATACCCAAAAATGTCACCATTCTAAAAACTGCACCCCTCAAGGTACTCAAAACCACATTCAAGAAGTTTATTAACCCTTCACGTACTTCACAGGAATTTTCGGAATGGGGAAGAAAAAAATGAACGTTTAACTTTTTTTCACAAAAATGTTACTTTAGACCCCAATTTTTTTATTTTTGCAGGGGTAACAGGAAAAAATGGACCCCAAAATTTGTTGTGCAATTTCCCCCGAGTACGCAGATACCCCATACGTGGGGAAAAAACACTGTTTGGGCGCACAGCAGGCTCAGAAGGGAAGGAGCGCCATTTGACTTTTTGAATGTAAAATTTGCTTGCCTAATTAGCGGACGCCATGTTGCGTTTGGAGAGCCCCTGATGTGGGGGGTTTCCACTGTTTAGGCACAAGTGACACCATTTTGGAAACTAGACCCCTCAGGGAACTTATCTAGATGTGTGGTGAGCATCTTGAACCCCCAGGTGCTTCACAGAAGTTTATAACATGGAGCCGTGAAAATAAAATTTTCACATTTTTCCCACAAAAATGTTTTTCAGCCCCCAGTTTTGCATTTCCATAAGGGTAACAGGAGAAATTGCACCATGCAACTTGTTGTGCAATCTCTCCTGAGTAAGCCGATACCCCATACGTGGGGGAAAACCACTGTTTGGGCGCACAGCAGGGTTCGGAAGGGAAGGAGCGCCATTTGACTTTTTGAATGTAAAATTTGCTTGAATAATTAGCAGAGGTGCCCATGATGTGCCTAAACAGTGGAAAACCCCCACAAATGACACCATTTTGGAAACTAGACCCCTGAGGGAACTTATCTAGATGTGTGGTGAGCACCCTTAACCCCCAGGTGCTTCACAGAAGTTTAGAACATGAAGCCGTGAAAATAAAAAAAAATTAACTTTTTCCACAAAAATGATCTTTTTGCCCCAATTTTTTTAGTTTCACAAAGGTAAGAGGAGAAAATGGAACCTAAAAACTGTTGTGCAATTTCTCCTGAGTACGCCAATACCCCATATGTAGGGAAAGTACACTGTTTGGGCGCACGTCAGGGTTCAGAAGGGAAGGAGCACTGTGACTTTTTGAACGCAAAATTGCCTGGAATCAAGAGCGGATGCCATGTCGCATTTCGGGAGCCCCTGATGTGCCGAAATAGTAGAAACCCCCCACAAGTGACCCCATTTTGGAAACTAGACCCCTCAAGAATTTTATCAAGGGGTATAGTGTACATTTTGAACCCAAAGGTACGACAGAATTTGATAACATTAGGTTAACATATTGAATAAGTTGTCATTAGTCTTGAGCGCAAGTGCTCGCTACTTGAGTTTGCATCGGGTACTCAGGTATGCACCAAGTATCGCAGGTGCTCGAATGACATGCTCGAGTCCCCGCCCCGCATGTTTCACGGTAGTTAGACACCCAAAAAAAAAACATTCGGGGATTGCTCGTGCATGGCAGGCGATCGCAGCAACGTTTTTTTTGGCCGCGAAGCATATGTGGCGGAGACTTGAGCATGTCACTCGAGCACCCGCGATACTCAGTGCATACCCGAGTACCCGATGCAAACTCAAGTAGCGAGCACTTGCGCTCAGCACTGGTCGCCATATTGTCATAATTTTTTTTTTCTTTACTTATGAAAAAACCCCAACTCTAGCCCCAACCCTAATACAACCCCAACCCTAACCCTAGCCCAAAAGTAACCCTAGAGTTTATTTTTTACACCATTCCTCGCGTGGTATAAGTGATTAGACTACTTTATTCTTCGGGTCGGTGCGATTACAGCAATACCAGATTCAGATCGGGTTTTTATGACTGACAGATGTCACACACTAAAAGACGCTTTTTTTGCAAAGACTAGTGTTTGCATCACCATATTTTGGCCGACAGAGTCATGTGATGGCTTGTTTTTTGCGGGACAAGTTGACGTTTTTATTGGTACCATTTTCGGGCACGTGACATTTTTTGAATAAAAATAAACAAAAACCAACAATTCAGGAATTGTTTTTTTGCGTTTTTTTTTTTTTTTTGCCGTTCCGCGTGTGGTAAAATTGATAATGCAGCGTTATTCTTCGGGTCAGTGCATTTACAGCGGTACCGCATTTATATAGGTTTTTTTATGTTTTGCCACCTTTGCACGATAAAAATGATTTTCTAGAAAAAAAAATTTTTGTATCGCTTTATTCTGAGAGCTATAACTTTTTTTTTTTTTTTTTTTTTTTTAGGACAATGGAGCTGTGTGGTGGCTTGTTTTTTGCGGGACAAGATGACGCTTTTAGCGGTACCATTTTTATTTACATTCGTCTTTTTGATCGCGTGTTATTCCATTTTTTGTTTGGCGGTATGATTATAAAGCATTGTTTTTTGCTTCGTTTTTTAATATTTTTTTTTACCGTGTTCACTAAAGGGGTTAACTAGTGGGACAGTTTTATAGGTCAGGTCGTTCCGGACGTGGCGATACCAAATATGTGTATTTTTATTTTTTTTTCATAATAAATAAATATTATGGGTTCAATATATTTTAATTTTTTGGGGATTATTTTTTTATTTTTTTTTTTTTTTATATTTTTACACATTTTTTTTTCCACTTTTCTACTTTTTTTTTTTTACTTTTACACATTGTCCCACTATGGGACTTTCACTTTTTGCAGCCTGATCGGCTGCATGGCATAGAGAGCAGCAGCTCTCTTGGTCATGTAGCCTGTCAGCGCTGCACACAGGGGAGACATTACTTTGGTCACGCACTGCGCACGACCAAAGGAACGTCCTGCCTACTGGTGACCCGGACGTTGTCATGATGACATCGGGTCGTCATGGCAACATCCGGAAGCCGCTGCAGACATTGCTGGACACCGGCAGGAGAGGCGAGTATACCGATCATCTCCCCCCCCTTGCCGCCACAATGCTGCGATCGACTTTGATCGACTTGCGGGGGTTAATGTGCCGGGAGCGGTGCGGGACCGCTCCCAGCACATAGCACCTTGTGTCAGCTATGACGATCAGCTGACACCCGGCGGCGATCGCCCAGGGCGCTGCTACGTACTATTACTGACAAGGTCAGAAAGGGCTTAATTAAAACAGAAACAGCTGTGTATGACACTTAACACTGGGTGAGGAGCAGCCCCTCTCTAGTACAAAGGTAAGGTTGTGGAAGAACTTTTCATATCACAAGTTATACACCATGGCAAGACTGAGCACCGCAATAAGGTAGCAATAGGTAGTTATACTGCATCAGCAAACATTTAAAAGCCGACTAGGGTTTCAAATGTGTCTCCATCTCCCACTAAGAAGCACCAAGAAATAGGCAACTTTGAGGACCGTAGATGCAGTGGTTGGCCAAGGAAACTTATTTCTAAGGGAAGAAAGCATGATGTTTTCCTCATCTGCTGGACTATGCCCAGCAATGTTATCAGCTCAGAACTGGCAGCAACCACTGGGACCCAGCTACATCAATCTACTTTCAAACAAGTCTCGCCATAAGTCGTTTACATAAAACAATTGAGGCCAAAAAGCCGTACTTTTGACTTGGAAACAAAGTCAAGTAACTCAAATATGCATGAAAACATAGGAATAGTTGTGCAGAAAAAATACAGCAACTGCTCTGGACGGAGGAGATATTTTGAGATATTTATTAACAGAAGGCCATTTTTACGCTAATGCCCTGGATAGTGGTGCAACGATGAAATGTCTGCAGGCAACAGTGACGCATGGTGGACGTTTCTTCCAAATTTGAAGTTGCATTTCAGCAAATGGAGTTGTGGCTTTGGTCAGGATTAGTTGTTGTCCTCAATGCTGAGAAATACAGGCAGATACTTATCCATCATGCAATACCGTCAGGGAGGTATCTGATGGCTTCAAATTTATTCTGCAGCAGAACAACGACACCAAACATACAGCCAATGTCATTAAGAACCAACTTCAGTGCAAAGAGGACCCGCGAAAGTGATTATGATGATTATGAGCTCAGGACTCTGTAGGAGAGGGGCCATATCGTATCTATCTAGAATTACGTGAAAAGACAGAAGGATTTGCACAAGCAATATCTGTGGTTAGTTCTTCAAGATGTTTGGAACAACCTTCCTGCGGAATTTCTTCAAAGACTGTGTGCAAGTGTACCTTGAAGAATTGATGCCGTTTTGAAGGCAACAGGTGGTCACACCAAATAATGATTTGATTTAGATTTCTTTTTTGTTCATTCACTTTGCATTTTGTTAATTAATAAGCTATTAAACACTTTTTTAAAAGCATTTTGAATTTGCAGCATTTTTTCTACACCTGCCTAAAACCTTTGCACAGTACTGTAAAGATTTTATCTTAAATCATTCGTAGTGAGCCGAGATAAAATCTTACTAAGGTTAAGTGCACAAGTAGCATTTTTGTGGCGGTTTTCCCGCGCGGAAACGCATCAAAGCCGCTTGGTAATCGCTCAGTCAGCTATTACAATGGCAATCCTGATGTGCTGTACACGATGTGGAAATCTCCGCTCAGGATTGGCATTGCGATTTAAAACATAGCATGTCCTTTCTATGCAGTGTTTCCCGCCCATTGACTATAACTGAACCGCAGAAAATCCACAGGTATAATATTTATACCTGTGCATTTGCTGCGGTTTAATTAAAGTCAATGGGCCGCGGAAACGCTGCAAAAACGCTGCACAGAGTGGTACCCAGGTCGACTGGGGATGACTACTACTCCCATCATCTGTACGCTGATCCCGCTAACAGCGGGAGTGGCGCGGCTGAGGGGAGTGGTAGTCTCCTCAGCCAAGCCAAGCGCGCGGTGTAAAAAGTAAAAAAAACATCAAAAAAAAAAAAACAACACTACCCGGCACCCCCCCGGTGTCCTCGCGATGTCCCCCGGCGTCCTGATCCCTCGACGGCCGGCAGTACACTGCGCTGCCAGGACCTGGGGTCACGTGAGCTCTCAGCTGAAGAAGATCAGCTGAGCAGTCACGTGATCTCACTTTACGGCACCGGTGCTGCGTGTGAACATTCTCAAGAATGTTCCCACCAGTACTGATGCTGAGGTCACCAGGGCTGATCAGCTGATCTTCAGTTGATGAACCCCAGTGACCTCACTCCTGCAGCAGCAATGTACACTGACAGGAGTGATTACACAGCGTTTTTTTTTTTGTTTTGTTTTTTTTTTTTACATTTTTTCGACTATGTGCCCATGATCTGGACATAGCAGCGCTTTGGATGCAGCATATTTTGGCTGCATCCAACACGTTACATTCAATGTAACGCAGGTAAATCCACATGTTCACTGAACCATTCAGATTTACTGCATTCAATACATTCTAGTGGGCAAATTTCTTTGCAGAGACTAGGGACTCCGCAAGAGAATTTGACATGCTGCGTTCCTGAAAGACGCGCCGCATGCCAGTGTCCACGGGTGATCAGCAGCCTCAGATGCACGCATAGTGGACATGGGATTTCTAGAAATAACATCCACTATGCTGTAACATCTGGACGCAGCGGGTTTGACGCCGTATAAACACGCAGCGTCAAACCCGCAGCAGCTTCTGATCGGGGCCACGTCCTCAAACTCACCCGTAGCATGTCAATTTCTGTAGCGGAGAAGCCTGTCTCCGCTGCAGATTTTGACCGATTGAAGTGTCATTATATGCGGTGGATTCACATGTACCGACAACAAAAGAGCGGCATCAGAACACCGCCTTTTTGGATGCAGCAAAAATATGCTGCGACCAAAGCGCTGCTTGTTGCTGTTCGTGGGGACGTAGCGGTTAACAAAACAGCTGTGAGCTGTTAATAGCCAGGGACCATATTTGCCTAATGGCACCTTCCTAGGCTAAAAATAGCAGCTCACAGCTGCCCCAGAAATCACATGAATGGAAATGCTAATGAAGATTGGGTGAATGGGACAAGCTGACACATAGCTGAGCCAGCACTGAACCGGGCGCGTCAGCTGATTATTACAGCTGACATGTGCCCGCAACAGTCGCGGGTGTAATCGCGATCCACCCGCGGCTGTTAACATGTTAAATGCCGCTGTCAATCTCTAACAAGCGGCATTTAACATCGCCGCGCCGGAAGAGCGGCATTAACCCCGCCCATCGGTGACCTCGTCACGTGATCGCGGGTCACCGATGGGTGGTCATGACAACCCTGGGTCTGCAGCAGACACCAGTGGTTGTCATGTAAAGATTACTATGAGTGCCACCTAGTGGTCGGCGCTCATAGTACAGGAGCATTTCTGCTACATAGAGGTGATCTGCTGATCACCTGTATGTAGCAGAGGCGATCGGACAGTTGCTGCTTCTAGTGTCCTATGGAGACTATAGAAGCAAGCAAAAAGTTAAAAAAAAAAAAAAAGGTTTTTAAAAATATTAACAAAAATAAAAAAATATATAAAAGTTTAAATCACCCCCCTTTTGCCCCATTCAAAATAAAATAAAAAATAAACCCCACATACACATATTTGGTATTGCCGCGTTCAGAATCGCCCAATCAATATAAAAAAAAGAATTTATCCGATCGGTAAACGGCGTAATGAGAAAAAAATTTAAATGCCAGAATTACGTTTTTTTTGGTTGCCGCAACATTGCAATAAAATGCAATAACGGGCGATCAAAACATCGGATCTACCCCAAAATGTTATTAATAAAAACGTCAGCTCGGCGCGCAAAAAATGAGCCCTCACCCAGCCCCAGATCCCGAAAAATGGAGACGCTACGGGTCTCGGAAAATGGTGCCATTTTTTTTTAGTTTTTTATTAGCAAACTTTGGATTTTTTTTTCACCACTTAAATAAAAAACATAACATTCTTAGAGGTGATACTATCCATCATCCCCAAACAGGCAGGAAATATATAATCAAGGATTACTACACCTGTGATACTAATTTTGTCGTATACCTAGTTAAATGCCCTTGCGGCCTTGTCTACGTGGGGGAAACGACCCAACCCATTAAAGATAGAATCTCGAAACACAAATCTACCATCAGATGTAAAAACTTACTTCTACCTCTCCCCCAACACTTCACAGCAGCAGGACACAATGTGTCCCAATTGCGGTTTCAAGTTATAGAGCAAATTAGACCACCCCGCCGTGGAGGTAATCGAATCCAGACCCTCAAGCAGAGAGGCATTCTGGATTCATGAATTACAGTCCCTTCATCCCAAAGGACTTAACAAGGACTATGATCTTCACTCATTCATTTAAACCTACCTGATCTCATTTTGTCCCAATTGGGACCTAGGTTTATGTATGTATATCCCTCTCACTCTACAAGGAGTTAATACCCGGAATCTGATTTTCATTTGCTATTCATTATTAGGACCAAGATTCTTACATGTTTATTTATAATATGGTGATTGTCTGAACAAAGATATCATAGCAATATTCCCAGGTGTTTTGACTGTACTGTGTCTTATAACTTGATTTGACGTTGTATTTCATATTACAGATGAAGGATCCATATTCATCCTCATTCTCCTATTCCCTCCTGCACTCTACAACCCCCTCTCCTGATGGTGGAACCCTCCTTGCCTCTCTTCTCCGGCAGTGGAACACATCACTCCGATACAGAAACCACTTCCTGATCCCTGGAACGCACCTACACGTCGGCTGACACGCACGCGCGCATGCGCGGCGCCGAACCAATCATAGGCCGGCACCTCCCTCTTTCGCGTCACTCCCTGTGACGTCACCGCATCGAGCGCGATTTACCGGCACATTCAATCTCCTTCATTGGCTGGAAGCCAAACCCTCCTCTTCTCCACCTATATATATAGCCAGTCCCCCAACCGTGCACCCTGCATACATCCAGCGGTGGATACCGCGATTTGGGCAGCACCTCTCCTAAACTTATATGGCATAAACGGTATGTCTACCTCCCCCATAGCCCTCACCCTATTATAACTCCACATCACTTCATAGTATGTACTTTTTCCATAGGAATCCCTGTATTGGGTCCCATCTCTTTCTCTTCTCCTGCTCCTATCCCAGTAACTTGGTAGGTTGCCCTGTTTTCTTGCCTTATCTGCTGGACAAAAGGTTACATAGACACATAGACCTTTATTTATATGTACTCTATATATAATTTGTAACTTTATAATCACTATAATGTTTCTATTCTATATTTGTTCATTTTGTTTACATGCAGTACACTGATGAAGGTCTTGTCGACCGAAACGTCTTTACTGTGGACTGCAAATAAAAGTATCTTTTTATATCATTTGGTGTGCTGAGGTTATCGCGACATTTCAAGGCTTTGGACCCAACTCAAGCACCCAGGTCCAGTAGTGCTGCGTTTCTTTCTAAATATTAAATAAAAAAGAACCTATACAAGTTTGGTAATGACCGGGAGAATAATAATGGCAGGTCAGTTTTAGCATTCAGTGAACGCTGTAAAAAAAAAAAAAAAAAAAAAAAAAAAACATCTGTGGTATGGCACTTTTTTGCAATTTCACCGCACTTGGAATTTTTTTCCCCGTTATCCAGTACATGATATGGTAAAACTAGTAATGGCGTTTAAAAGTACAACTCGTCCCGCAAAATATAAGCCCTCACATGGTCATATTGACCAAAAAATAAAAACACTATGGCTCTGGGAACAAGGGGAGCAAAAAACGTAAATGCAAAAATGGAAAATCCCAAGGTCGCGAAGGGGTTAAATAAATACAGACACAGAGTTAACACTTTATTTGAAATACGACAGACACATTCTTAAATTAAGCAATATACTCACCCCAGTTCTGACGTTAATCCAAGGGTTAAAGCAATGTCCCACATTCCTTTTCAAATAACTATTTAGCTCCAAAAAGCATTTATTGATGTACAAAAACGCGTTAAACGGGCGTTTTTTTTCCTGCCAAGGAGGTGCAGAAACGCTGCAGAAATTTCTGCTTCAAATCCTGAACCTGCACACATACCCTAAAAAGGGTATCTCTCAGTAGTATCAACCCTCCTAAGCTGTCTATATGGGCATGCAGGTCATTAGGAAGCTGAATAAAATGACACCTTAATAGCAGCGATCCAAAATCAAAATTTCCTTAATAAGTAAAACAGCTGTTAAGAACTATGGGCCAGACAGGGATCTGCATGAGAATCTGCCTCTAGAGCTTATTTTAAGTGAGAGGGGGAGTTACCAGTGTGAGAAATGTAACTAACACATTACAGTAGAACTGAACTTCGTCTCCTTACAACCACATTTGCTGCACTTCTCAAAGCTCTGCTGTATTTAACACTGGCTGCCTGTGAGATGGAGGCTGAAGCACTGAGGACACCTGCAAATGTGCCAGTTAGGGCTCGCCCACACTGGCATATAAAAACGGACGAGTGCAATCAGATATAAAAAATATATTTCACTGGAAGAAAGCGGCTACAGGGAGGATAGAAGTTCATTTTCTTTCTCCCTGAAGCCGCTGCTCCTATAAGGCAGTCCAACTTGATTTTTACGCTATTTACCTGTAGATTAACCCTAAATATGCAGGTAAATGGCATTTCTGGACATGACCAATTCCTAATAAAGGGAATCTATCAGTAGGATCAACCCTCCTAAGCCAACTATATGAGCATATATTGATATTTGTAATCCGAAGTCTTATTCCAGAGAAATCCACATTTTTCTTATCTGTAAATGAGCTGTTAAGTTCTATGGGCCGGACAATGATCTGCATGAGAATCTGCCTCCAAAAATTATTTTAAATGAAAGGTGAACATTACCCGTGTGATGTGTAATGGCCGCCCTCTGCTCCCCTGATCTCACTGCAGAGCTGTGTGTGATTATAAGGATTCGCTCACACTTGCGTATAAAAAAAAAAAAAGAATATAGGTCCCATTCTCATCCAGGAGAATGGGGGGAATTTTTTTCTCACTGGTCATCCGTGTGCAGTACATTTTTTTTTTTTTTTTTTTTTTTAAACTTCGCAATCCTGTTTATCTTGTTAATGTTACAGGTATAACTTTTACAATGTAATTTCCATGTCATTAAAAGGACCATTGACAATTACCTGATCAAAATGTGTCCCCACTTGCTGGGACCCATAGCGATCAGCTCTAAACTGCAAAGAATGTCTTACACTAAATGCTCAATTTCCCCATCACAAGCGGTTTTTACAACAGACCTCCACTTTTTTCCCTTCTCATCCTATACCATAACAGTATGTTGTGGTAAGTGGGTTGTACGCAAGAATCACCAGACTATTATAAACTGCAGGTACTGGCTCTATTATAGAGGAGACACCCATCTCTAAAGACTGGGGTCAGACATTACAGTTTAGCCCCTGTAGTTCAAGCAGCAAAGGTCCACCAAATAAAAAAAATATATATCTATATCTCTATAAAAGCAAATAATAGCTATATCTATATCTCTATAAAAGCAAATAATAGTTCTAAACGTAAGTGTTGAGAAAATCCCACATGGTGAAGGATATAAAATAAAAAATAAAAGCCTAAATTGTTCACTTTATTTACCTTTTCTGCTTTTAAAATATTAGAGAAATGAATCACAAAGCCATATGTACCAAAAAGTGATCCCAATGAAAAAGAAAATTTGTTCCAAAAAAAATAAAGCCTGCATAAAATATTTATTATGCATAAGTAGTAACAAAAAAAAAAACATTTATATTTATTTGAGTGCTGTAACTGCAATATAAAATGTAATTCACAGTACATTGTGAAAGTAACGCAAATAAAATCCTTAAGAAAAATAGCTACATTTATCCCATCCACTTGCCACTTTTCCCACCCCAAAAATAGTTATTAAATATAGTATGTAGAACATGCAGAGAATCATGATGCTGGAGTTTTTGTTCTGAATATTTGTTACAAGCTACAGGTGCATCTCACTAAATTAGAATATCAAAAAGTTAATTTATTTCAGTTCTTCAATACAAAAAGTGAAACTCATATTATATAGAGTCATTACAAACAGAGTGATCTATTCCAAGTGTTTATTTCTGTTAATGATGATTAAAAAAAATCTAAATAATAAGACAAAAAAATCTAAATAATAAAAATATGGGAGGAAGAGAAACCAATCACAAACTAAAATGTTTTTATACAAATGCACAAAGCATGGGCAACAAACAAGGAGAATTGGAACTACTAATGCAGGAAAAGGAATATGATGTCATTGGAATCACTGAAACTTGGTGGGACGATACACATGATTGGAATAAAAGGCTAAAAGGATACAACTTATTTGCAAGAAACAGACTTGATAAACGAGGAGGAGGTGTTGCATTGTATGTTAGAAAAGCGTATATCTGCACAGAGATTGAAGCTTCAGAGACTGGGAGTTCTGTGGAAACTGTTTGGGTAAGAATACAAGGAGAGAACAACGGAAAGGACACCATTGTAGGCATTTACTACAGGCCACCTGGGCAAGCTGAAGATATGGATGAACTCTTTATGAATCAAATGACCAAGTTCTCCAAAAAATATGACGTAGTGGTCATGGGAGATTTCAACTATCCAGACATTTGTTGGGAATCTCTCTCAAGTAAAACTAACAGGTCAAGCAAATTCTTATCCTCTCTTGCTGACAACTTTATCTTCCAAAAGGTAGGGGAGAAAACAAGGGGATCTGCTACTTTGGATCTAATCCTTATAAACAGGGAGGAAATGGTTGAGGAGGTAAAGGTGGCTGGGACCCTAGGAGGCAGCGATCATGCTATTATAGAATTTTGGATAACTAGAGGAGGAAGACATGTGAAGACTCAAACTTCAAGGTTAGATTTTAGAAAGGCAGATTTTAAGAGACTCAGAAAGAGAATAGGAGGGATCCAATGGCTGGATGTCCTTAAGGACAAAAATGTCCAGGAAGGATGGGAAATTTTTAAAAATGAGATTCTCAAAGCACAATCGTTAACAATCCCGAAAAGTAGGAAGAATGGGAAGCATTTAAGGAAACCAGGATGGATGAACACAGAACTTAAACACATGCTAAAAAGAAAGAAAGAAATGTTTATTAAATGGAAAGAGGGAGGCATATCTAAAGAAGATTATAATGCAGTCTGCAGATCCTGCAGGGCACGTATCAGGTTAGCTAAAGCTGACAATGAATTAAGGCTTGCAAGAGATGTCAAAAGCAATAAAAAAGGATTTTGGGGGTATGTCAAAAGTAAAAGAAAAGTCAAAGATGCTATAGGATTTTTACAGGATGAAAATGGAGAAATGGTAAGAGAGGATGTTGAGAAGGCCGAACTTTTTAATTCCTATTTTGCATCTGTTTTCTCTCAGAAAGAAAATGTAACATCAACTGATCTTCACTGTCCTTTTAAAGGAATAGAGGAATCCAAGTTATCTGTAAACAGAAAGTTTGTGAGGGAATATTTAGCTAACATAAATGAGTTCAAGTCTCCAGGTCCATATGAATTACACCCCAGAGTACTGAAGGAGATCGTAGAAGAAATTTTAGAACCACTCTCCATAATCTTTGAAAATTCTTGGAGAACAGGAGAAGTCCCAGAAGACTGGAGAAGAGCAAATGTTGTTCCTATCTTCAAAAAGGGGAAGAAGGTGGACCCAGGGAACTATAGGCCGGTGAGTCTGACTTCTATACCAGGAAAGATCTTTGAACAAATTATTAAACAACATGTATGTAAGTACATGGATAAGAATGAAGTGATTAACCAGAGTCAGCATGGGTTTGTAACTAACAAGTCATGTCAGACTAACTTAATTTCCTTCTATGACAGAATCACTGACTGGGTGGATCAGGGAAATGCTGTAGATATAGTATATCTTGACTTCAGCAAAGCATTTGACAAAGTATCTCACACCATCCTTATTGAAAAAATGACCAAGTATGCAATGGACCAGGCAACTGTTAGGTGGATTCATAACTGGCTTAGTGATCGGACTCAAAGGGTGGTTGTAAATGGCTTCACATCCAGCTGGATGAATGTCTCAAGTGGGGTACCACAGGGCTCCGTCCTGGGACCTGTATTGTTCAACATCTTTATCAATGATTTAGATGAAGGAATTGAGGGTAAACTGATTAAATTTGCTGATGACACAAAGCTAGGAGGGATAGCTAATACTAGAGAAGAGAGAGAGAGGATTCAAAAAGACCTAAATAAACTGGAGCAGTGGGCAGCAACCAACAGAATGCATTTTTCCCTGTTAAAAACCAAAGTACTACATCTGGGCAATAAAAATGAAAAAAGCATATACAGAATGGGAGGAATAGAGCTAAGCAACAGTACATGTGAAAAAGACTTAGGTATACTAATAGATCATAGACTGAACATGAGTCAACAGTGTGATGCAGCAGCAAAAAAGGCAAATACAATTCTGGGATGTATTAACAGAAGCATACAGTCTAGATCACGTGAAGTCATTATCGGTCTTTACTCCTCTTTGGTCAGACCTCATCTGGAATACTGTGTACAGTTTTGGGCACCACATTTTAAAAAAGACAGACAAACTGGAGCAAGTTCAGAGAAGAGCGACCAGAATGGTGACGGGTCTGCAAACCATGTCCTATGAGGAACGGTTGCAGGATTTGGGAATGTTTAGCTTGCAAAAAAGAAGACTGAGAGGAGACTTAATAGCTGTCTACAAATATGTCAAGGGCTGTCACATTGTAGAAGGATCATTTTTATTCTCATTTGCACAAGGAAAGACTAGAAGCAATGGGATGAAACTAAATGGGAGGAGACACAGATTAGATATTAGAAAAAACTTTTTGACAGTTAGGGTGATTAATGAGTGGAACAGGCTGCCACGAGAGGTGGTGAGTTCCCCTTCAATGGACGTCTTCAAACAGAGGCTGGACAGACATCTGTCTGAGATGATCTAGTGAATCCTGCTTTGAGCAGGGGGTTGGACCAGATGACCCAGGAGGTCCCTTCCAACTCTACCATTCTATGATTCTATGATTATTATGGCTTACAGCCAATGAAAACACAAAAGGCATTATCTCAGTAACTTACAATAATTAACAAAAAACACCTGCAAAGGCTTCCTAAGTGTTTAAAAAGGTCCCTTAGTCTGTTTCAGTAGGCTCCACAATCATGGGGGAAGACTGCTGACTTGACAGATGTCCAGAAGGCAGTCATTGACACACTCCACAAGGTCCCAGAATTCCAATTTTCATTTGGAAATCAAGGTCCCAGAGTCTGGAGGAAGAGTGGAGAGGCACACAATCCAAGCTGCTTGAGGTGTAGTGTGAAGTTTCCACAATTAGTGATGGTTTGGGGAGCCATGTCATCTGCTGGTGTAGGTCCACTGTGTTTTATCAAGACCAAAGTCAGCGCAGTCGTCTACCAGGAAATTTTAGAGCACTTCATGCTTCCCTCTGCCGACAAGCTTTTCGGAGGTGGAAATTTCATTCTCCAGCAGGACTTGGCACCTGTCCACACTGCCAAAAGAACCAATACCTGGTTTACAAACAGCATCACTGTGGTTGATTGGCCAGAAAACTCACCTGACCTTAACCCCATAGAGAATCTATGGGGTATTGTCAAGAGGAAGATGAGAACCCAACAATGCAGACGAGCTGAAGGCTGCTATCAAAGCAACCTGGGCTTCCATAACACCTCAGCAGTGCCACAGGCTGATCGCCTCCATGCCACGCCGCATTGATGCAAAAGGAGCCCCGACCGAGTATTGAGTGCATTTACTGAACATACATTTCAGTAAGCCAACATTTCGGATTTTAAAAACATTTTTTCAAGCTGTTATAAAGTATTCTAATTTACTGAAATAATGACTTTTGTGTTTTCATTGGCTGTAAGCCATAATCATCAACATTAACAGAAATAAACACTTGAAATAGATCACTCTGTTTGTAATGACTCGATATAATATACGAGTTTCACTTTTTGTATTGAAGAACTGAAATAAATTAACTTTTTGATGATATTCTAATTTAGTGAGCTGCACCTGTATATATAAACCCTTCCCTATGCAGACATTTTTTTGTTTTTTTTCCCTTTTGTTTTTTCGTCATCTTCACATGAGGGCTTGATTTCTGCAGGATAACTTGTAGTTTTGAATGACACCATCATTTTATCATACAATGTACTGGAAAATGTGAAGAAAATTACAAGTGGAGTGAAAAAAAAAAGGGTGATGCACCGGGATTACACCATTTAATGCCACTCAAGAGTGCCATTTGTGGTAGGTGCATCCACTCTGTACATCAGCACAGTACATGTCGAGAAGGGTTTAAATATTCAGGGGTTTGTTTGTTTTTTTGTTTTTTAAACATCCATTATTATTACAGAAATTACCCTGGGTCTATAAGAGGTTTGTTTGTCAAGTTTAAAATCTATTTTATACATGTTTTCTTCTGGATGCAACATCTAAAAATAAAATGAAACCAATATTTCTTCTCCAATGTACTTACAACTAGCATGTCATCAACCACCTTGTACCAAGTCCATTCTGGGTGAGGATATCCTACACATTTACAGTACAGAATAGCCTCTTGTCCTTCATTCTTGTTTTCACTCTTTTTGTGTCCAGTGATTTCTGGAGAAGCTAAAATAAAACAGGAAATAGTCCTTTACAGTCAGACATATGAACGAACATGCAATTGTTGCAACATGTAACAGATCATTTAACTTTGCGCCTGTGGATCCCTTTTATTCAAACCAAGTATGCTAACTAATATGGCAATAGTAGTCAAACATATTTGAAGGGAAGCTGCCAGTCATTTCATGCTGCCCAAACCACAGGTAGCAGTATGAATCAGTGTCTGGCTGCACGATTGCAGCCAAGTAAGTTTTTCTCTGAAAAAACTATTTAAGGCTGCGTGCCCACGATGCGTTTTTCATGCGTTTCCGCTGTGGAATTTCCGCATCAAAAATGCTTGGTAATCTGCACCACATGGTCCTCAATGGCATTCCGCAATGTCAATGCACATGCTGCGGATTTTTCCGCACCGTTTCTGCAGCGCTCAAAAATCTGCAGCATGTTCATTAATTTTGCGGACACGCAGCGGAAGCGCCGCCATTGACTTGCATTGAGACGCATATAATCCGTGTCAGTACATTTGTACACGCGGATTATATGGGTTTCAATGTGCGGATGGTAGCCAGGTCTGGAGGAGAGGAGACTCTCATCCAGACCTGGGTACCATTGTACCTGTGAAAAAAAAGAATAAAATAACAAATAAAGTTTATATTCACCTGTCAGACGGCTCTCTCTGCATGCCGGCAGCGCTGAAGGACCTTCGGTGATGTCACAGTCATGTGACCGCAGGCCCTTCACCGCTGTCTCTCGCGATATGCCGGCTGCCAGGAACCAGACAGGAACGAGCGCTGCAGCACACACCGGGGCATCGGGGGTGAGTATAGCTTTATTTTAAGCATTGTTTTACGGTCACACTATATAAATCCATGCTGTTTGCATGGATTTATATAGTGTGACCTAGTTGTCAAGCACTTTCCAAGTGATGTTAATCGCCTGGAAAGCGCTTGTCAATCTGCATGCGGAAACGCATGTGAATCCGCATATATTCCGCATGTATTCTGCAGGAAAAACGCATTCACAATCTGCATGCGTTTTTTCTGCCAGGGAGATGCAGAAATTTTCTGCTTCATTTCTGCATCGTGGGCACATAGCCTTAAAGACCATACGAACAGACTAAACTAGTCCGATGTCACTCCCGGGTGACACTGGATTCGTCTTATCTTTTCCTATGATCTTTAAAAGGAGAGGCATGATATTAGGTTTAGGGTCCCATCAAAGAAGGGTACACCTTGTCGCAGCTGGTGGGCGCTCATGAATTGGCCAATTTATGCACCAAGTACCTTCATTTTTATAAATTTATTCTATATAGAAGTAATGCGGTTCCAATTTTATATATTCATTGTTTGCATACATCTTCGTGCTTACAGTGTGCTGCTGTATTGTTTTGATTTATCTTTAAAGGGAATCTGTCACCCACTGGGAGATATCAGACCTCTACTATGGGCATACAGGGTATAGAAAAGTAAATCTATACTTACCTGTGTGGCCCATAGTAGATGTTTGATTGCAGAGAAATCTGTTTTATAAACTCATTGTTGCACAGGATTGGCGTCCCCCGGATGCCAAGAAATCCCCGCCTATCTGTTTATTATTCCTCTAAATCCCTGCCTACATGCTTAGTTAGCATATCCCCCCCCCCTCCCCTGCAGACGTGCAGGGAAGGGGGGGATTTGGTAACTAAGCATATAGGCGGGGATTTCGGGGAATAATAGATAGACGGGGATTTCTTGGTGTCCCCCGGACGCCAAGACTGTGCAAAACGGAGTTTATAAAAACACTTTTCTCTGCAAGCAGACCTACTATGGGCCATACAGGAATGTATAGATTTACTTTTCGATAACCTGTATGCCCATAGTAGAGGTCTGATATCTCCCAGGGGGTGACAAGATTCCCTTTAAAGAATACCTGTCAGCAAAATATTTGATCCCCAACTAAAAGAATTAATGTAAAGTCACTTTAATGCTTATTACAGTCATACCCTTCTAGTAGAATTTAATTTGGTCATTAGTGAGAAATCTATTTTAAGTGTTATTCACAAGTGCATTGGGGCGGGCATTTCGCTCACCAGCTTTTCTGTACTTTGCTGCTCTCCGGTCGTGGTTGGCAGGACACTGAGGGAAGACTACACAGGCACCGCCATTGTCCGGGATTACTTCATCATAAGGGGCAGCACCTGCGCAGTGAGCTCTTGATGATGCTGCAATATCATTATACTGACTCCCGCAATATCATTAGGAGCTCACTGTGCAGGGGCAGTCATTGCGCTAAACTCGGGTGATGCACATTGAGCTAGGAATGACGTTGGGGAAGTCGGTACATTGATCTTGCAGCTTCTTCAGGATCTCACTGTGCAGGCGCCACACCTTCTGATGAAATTAACCTGGGCAGTGATGGAGCCTGCACATGGGAGACAGGTCACTAAAGGATGAGTGACCTGTCAATCAACGACCAGAGGTGGACAGCAAAGTACAGCAGAGCTGGTGAGTGAAGTGCGCACCTAGATGCACTTGAGAGAAAAACGTCAAAAATAGATTTCTCGCTAATGCCCCAAAGAAATTCTACTAGAAAGGTATGAATGAAATAAGCATTAAAGGGGCCTTACACTCATACCTTCAGTTAGGGATCGAATAACCTGCTGACAGGTCCTTTTTAAACTAAACTACGTTTTCTCTGAAATCTAGAGAAAAACATACCTGGATGTAATCATGCAGAACTGATTCATCATGTTCTTGGTTTTGGCAGCATGAGTTGTATGACCATTTTTCTTAAATCGGACACTGAAAACCATTTATAAAATTTACATTTGCAACTAGTTTTTATTTTGTATAGGAACGAACCTTTCACTTCAATAGTAGCATTCACAGGTGGGGAGCCTGAGAAGTTAAATACACACTGATATTCTCCAGATTCTTCAGCCTTTGGTTTTGCGATCCTGCAATCACAAAGTAGATATCAAGAGATCAGGAAAATGCTTTTAAAGTATTCAACACAATTATATGGTCTCTAAAGAAGCAATAAACGAGCGAGTTTCCCACACCTTTTTGTCTAGGCTATAAACATTAGTAGTGAACAAGAAAATAAGAGGATAAATTAAGTTTCAATTTAAATGACTTTTATATATAATGTCTAAAACAGCATCAGGTTCCTAGCCGTACCTGCATTTACTGTGGGGATTAAATAAAATGCTTCTGTAAGACCAATCACGCATGGTCTGCTACTGCTGTAGAAAGACAAAACTGACTTGTTATGTATTGATACATCAAGCGTACTTCTCTTTTACTTTTGAAGTCGCTAGTATACATTGGGGTAGATTTATTAAAACTAATTTTTAGACAGTGTAAACTTCGATTGGACAGTCTTAAGAGAGAACCTGATGGCTGATGCATGCTGCCCGATCCACAGGTAGCATGCAGCAGACCAGTTGGTGCCTGTCTAATACAGTTTGATAAATGTGCATTTTAAGATCAGCTTATTTTGAGCCACGTTGGCGTTCACTTATTATGTTACATTATTTTTACTGTGAAGCTCTTTGTCAACCAAACATCAGAAAATTTCTAAAACAATAAATGTTGCGCAAGGCATGCAACACAAATCTGGCTCATTTAGCAAAAGCACATCTCCTCTATTGTGCTTCTTACTCAAGCAAATTACTTGACATTTAAAAAGCTTTATGTATTCAGTTGGTAAGCAAGGGTTAAATGTTAACCGACCCCCCTTAAAAGGGTTGGTCACTTTACCTTTATTATAATAAAAAACAAATGATTTTATTTGCATTTTTATTTTACATAGAGGCAAATTAAACAGCACTTTGTATCATAATACATTTGTATCAGATATTAAAGAGTAACAGGTAGTTCAACAATTCAAAGAGGAGTGTGGAACATGCTCGCAAGAGCTTACAATATATAAGGGAGAATCAAATTTGTAAAAAAGTGCTTATATCTTATGGTCTAGCCATAATTCTAAATAAGGGTATTCCATTAAAGCTGCATGAGACAATCACAAGCCATTATCAGTCCATGTCCAGATACAAAGTGTTACTGAGTGCATGGAGGGTGTGGGAATAGATAATAGAAAGCACCTGATTCTGAGGAAATATAGGAAGTAGAGAACTGAAGAGAGATTAGTGAAGTGATAGGATTTTAACAAATGTGTTGGAAACGATTTTGGGGCACTCATTAATATAGAAGAATTATAGATTCTCTCTAATTGGAAACAGCTTGGCCATGTCTAGTGTTTTTCAATTAAGCGGGTGGCCCAGTGTATATCTAAAGAGAAAACTAAACTTTCAAGGTCGCCTCAATGGCCTCAGTAGTTAAAGAGAACCTGTCACCATGAAAATGTAGAACTGCCCACTGGACCGAAAATCTCAGAGCAGAGGTTTAAATCATTAAACACAGGTTATACAGAATCTTCTCTCACAAAATTATAAGTCAATCTATTCAGCTCCCCCGGCTCTAACATGGTACCTGCAGATCGGACTGCATTTTCATGTTGACAGGTTCTCTTTAACTACTCTGAGGCCATTGAAGTGACCTGGAAAATTTAGTTTTGTCGTGTAGTGGACTAAAGGGGAAGGGTCAGTTCAAGAGTGTTTTGAAGGAAACAGACATCACAGATAATGTTCCAGGGCAGCACTGGTCTCTGCTCACCGCGGTCTCTCCTTTACAATGCACACTGACCGTGCGCTCTCTTACTGGATCTTCACTTCTCATTAGAGCCGGAAGGGAGCGCACTGTTTCTGAGCATTGAAAAGGAATATTGCACAGTGAGCTCATACTACGCATACATCGGTATTGATAACCAAGGTATGCTCAGGAGAGAAAAGACTAGCTCAGTCCCTGAAATGGACGTCACTGATATCACTTTATATTAGGGCGGTGGCAGAGGCTGCAGTTGTGACTGATGATGTCCAGTTTGAGTATCCCAACATGCACTGGGGATTCTGAAACGAAAAGGTTATCAAATTGTAAATAAAAATAAATAAAGCAGCGTAGATGAGGAACGGTAGGGAGTTTTTAATTAAAGTACATTAGAAAAGCCATTAGATTATTACATTAAATAGACCTTTAGGATTAAAAGGGATGGTCTGAAATAGGGATTTAAAATGAAAATTAATTTCTGTCCTTTGTAGTACTTTTGAAGGGGTGGTCCAAAACTGGTCCTAAACTATTTTCTAATCTTGAATTAAAAATTCCCTATCCTTCCACAACTACACTAACTGTTTTTTTTTTTTCCCTACTTCTTTTATGACGCTTCGGTTGATACCAGTGCAGGCTCTGCCCCCTCCCTGAAACAGTAACCTTTGTTTCAGGCACTGGTCTAGTCCCTACGCGTTGTGCACAATGACAGTGTGCTCTCTCGCCAGCTCAGATCAGCAGTTACGAGCTGGCAACAGAGCGCACTTTCAGAATGTATTGTCAGAACACCCAGTGTGCGGAGACCAGTGACATGACTTGCAGGGGCGGTGCTGGTCTCTGCAAGTTGGGTATTCTGACAATGTGCACTAACTGCGCTCTGTTGCTGGCTCACTGTGATTGTGCACTTCATTCATGGACTAGCCCAGGCCCTGAAACGAAGGTCTCTGATGACTCTTCGTTTCAGGGAGGGTACTGACTGCAGCAGTGACTACAGCCTCTGCCCCCTGATGACAATTTGTTTGAGAATCCCATTGCATGCTGGGATATTCAAACAGTCATCAAAAATGAAATTATAAAAAAAAAAAAAAAAAAATTAAAAAAAAAAATTGTTAAATAGAGTAGTTAGGAGAAAATATTAAGATTATGTTATTAAATAAATAGGGATTTAGGATGAACAATATCTATTTTCAGACCACCCCTTTAAAAATTAAAATACTACAAAGCATCTTCAGCTAAAAGTGGAGAAGCAAACTATGAAGAAATGACTAACAATGCAGTATTCAATATACTTGATTACGACTTTATGACTTGTTTTATAGATTCACAGATGGACCAGTATAATGTGCAGGTAGGTACATGACAATCCCTGGACTCATAGGCTCCAGAGCCTGTTTGTAATGGAGGCTGAACTGCGGCATAATCTATGAAAAAGGAATACAAGATCTGAAGTGTTTTTTTCCCCTACACTAAAAGATGTATGGCTTACTTGTGTTCCATGGCAGTGCTGCTTGGAGACATTGTCAGAGAGCCAGAAATCTCCACACCATTCTTGGTCCAGTAGGTGCTTTGAACTGTGCCTAGGCCATTCTGGGTGAGGTTGCACTGCAAGAAAATGGGGCCAGAGTCTTTCTTTATAGTTACTTCATCGCTGGCATTGATTTTTGGCTCTGAAAGAACAAAGTGTTAGTATTTAAAGGTTTTTTTTATTATTTTAAATAAAAACACATTTCAATGTTTTTTGCACCAGATGTAATAATAAAATAGCATAATAGCATAAACTTTTATTATTGCATCCATACAACTTATTGTATGACTAACTTTTAACTGCTGGGATAGGGGAATGTAACAAAGTCCAAGACACTGAGACAAATGATGAAAACACAGAGGTCGAACTACAGTAAGGAACAAAGAAGATTCTTCATCAGAGCAGCAGGTGGTGGATCAGCTACTTCAGAAGCTAGGCATCAATCAAGAATATATACAGGAAAACGCAACTCTACATTTCACACCTAACCAGCTTACAGATAATACTTATACACACAGGCACAGAGTGTATATAGGCTTACCTGAGCACTCATCAAGCAGGGATGGTCTCAAATGAAATATCAATAATCCCTTTTATTGCCAGATGGAAGGCCCCCATGCACATTAGATGGTAAGCCAATCTCGCAGAAAAACAGCAAGTTCTGGGGGAGAAGCAACAGTGGACCGGGAGAACATACAACAAAAAAAATAACACTCTCAGTGCAGAGGTAACCGTTAAACCTCTTACAAAGATGAGGAGGCACCTAAGTACATGGTGGGGCACACTTCACCATAGAAGGATGGAGTGGAGGGGCACACAGAATATCATATTTGAAAGCTGCATGTAGTAGAGGTGAGGAGGGCACTTCACAGTTGAGGCCCATATTTATTAAAAATACTTAGCCCAAGTGTTTTATCTCCTCTCAGCGTCTGCTGACAAGAGAAGGGCCCTTCCACGTTACTGACTAATAAGGGGCTGTGTCCTCGAAACGCGTCCAGTTGTTCCCCTCCTAGGGACATGTTGTGATTTTTAAATTTGGAATAAAAGGATTTATCGTATGTGGCACCGGATTTTACCTTCTTTATATATCCTTCCACATAGCGTTTTCTCCTATGTACAGTGGCCCAGTCAGGGCTTAAGTCTGAACCCCCCGCAAAACAAGATTTGGACAAATGCGCCAACGTTGCTATCGTAGTCTACTACGTCTAGCTGGGCCGAGCTAAAATCGTCCTTCTAATTGTGACAAAAATCAGAATCATTCAGAAGTTCAGTAGAAAATTAGCATCATTAATTTGCTTAATCACGCCCAGGTTTACTGCTGCTTATTACAGTCAGAGGAACGTGAGCTGACACTCATACAGAAAATGATTACTTCAATTTATCGCAGCTAAAGGTGGTTCTATAAGTTGTTTACTCAGGTTTCCGTCACTTTCAAACTGCTTCGGCATTTTGTCCTAGTTTTTGTTAAATAAAGATACTGCGTAATTAGTCACGTGTTGTTGCATTTACCTAATTTTTAGATTTTTTTAAGGACCGCATGATTTTTATTATGTGTTACATAAAACCATAGTATTCAAAGAGGGTGTACTTAGGTATTTCATGAATAGACCATTAGATTGCAGCTGCAGCTAGATGGTTAAATTCAATAAGTAATACAACAGAAAAGTTTGTCGCAATTATTCAATAAGCACTCCCATCAAAGTTTTTATTGTTTTAATATATTGCAATCATTATATAGCATACTGATAGGGAATTTAGATTGTGAGCCCCAATAGGGACAGTGCCCATAACGTCAGTAAAGCGCTGTGGAATGAATGGTGCTATATAAGTAAAATAAATAAATAGCACTGTGCACTTACAATTGCTCATTTTTGTGTTAAGCGAAAGTGCTCGGATAAAATGTTATCCGAGCATGCTCGTGTGCCAACAGTGTCTTTGGCGTGGTCGAAAAATTGGTTTGTGTTGCGTTCAGCTGGTATCACTAGGGGAATTCACTTCCTACATGGTCTCAGGAAATGGCACAAATGTGTAACATGGATGTACTCCATTCAACAAAAGAAAATCAAATGTGAGAGGCAAACAATTAGGGCCTCACATGTACTGGTAATTATTCCCTGCTGCCCAGGGTAGGATTTGGTATTGCATGTGATATACTACAGGGACAAGAAGGGCACTGTTAAAGGGTTTGTCCAACCCTTTAACAAATGTGTTGGGGAATTACAGTCATGGCCAAAAGTGTTGGCATCCTTGAAATTGTTCCAGAAAATGAAGTATTTCTCCCAGAAAATGAGTGCAATTACATGTTTTGTTATACACATGTTTATTTCCTTTGTGTGTATTGGAACAACAAAAAAACAGAGGGGTAAAAAAGGCAAATTAACCCCTTTAGAGCCCATGTCGTATTAGTACGCACATTTGCGTACCCCCCGTTCAGTGAGGGCTGCTGCGCTGAGCCCTCACTGAACCGAGCACATGTCAGCTGATTATTACAGCTGACATGTGCCCGCAACAGCCGAGGGTGGAATCGTGATCCACCCGCGGCTGTTAACATGTTAAATGCCGCTGTCAATCTCCGACAGCGACATTTAACGCGCGCTTCCGGGTTGCGCGTCATAAGCCCCGCCCACCGGCGACCCCGTCACGTGATCGCGGGTCGCCGATGGGCGTGCATGACAACCCAGGGTCTGCAGCAGATGCCTGTGGTTGTCATGATCTCGTCGCTATGCGCGCCACCTAGTGGTCGGCGCTCATAGCACAGGACCATTTCTGCTATATGCAGGGGATCTTCTCGTCCCCTGTATGTAGCAGAGACGATCAGAGAACTGCTGCTTCTAGTCTCCTATGAAGACTATTGAAGCATGCAGTAAGTGAAAAAAAAAAATGTTTTTAAAAATATAAAAAAAATATAAAAGTTTAAATCACCCCCCTTTCGCCCCATTCAAAATAAAATATAAAAAAAAAACCCCACATACACATATTTGGTATCGCCGCGTTCAGAATCGCCCCATCTATCAACATAAAAAAAGAATTAATCCGATTGGTAAACGGTGTAACGAGAAAAAAATTCTAAACGCCAGAATTACGTTTTTTGGTCGCCGCAAAATTGCAATAAAATGCAATAACGGGCGATTAAAACATCGGATCTACCCCAAAATGTTATCAATAAAAATGTCAGCCCGGCGTGCAAAAAATAAGCCCTCACCCAGCCCCAGATCCTGAAAAATGGAGACGCTACAGGTCTCGGAAAATGGCGCTATTTTTTTTTAGTTTTTTTTTTTACCAAATTTTGGAATTTTTTTTCACCACTTAAATATAAAATAACCTATACATGTTTGGTGTCTACGAACTCGTAATGACCTGGAGAATAAGAATGGCAAGTCAGTTTTAGCATTCAGTGAACGTGGTAAAAAAAATAAATAAAAAACAACTGTGGTATTGCACTTTTTTTGCAATTTTACCGCACTTGGAATTTTTTTCCCGTACACGATATGGTAAAACTAGTAATGGCGTTGAAAAGTACAACTTGTCCCGCAAAAAATAAGCCCTCACAAGGCCATATTGTCCAAAACATAAAGACGCTATGGCTCTGGGAACAAGGGGAGCAAAAAACGAAAAAGCAAAAACGACAAAACCCAAGGTTGCGAAGGGGTTAAACATTATATAAATATATAATAAATAAATATATATTTTTATTTTTTTATTTTTTGCTGGTTTCCATCAACTGACCTGCACGATGGTTTGTTTGGGTTTTTTTTAACACCATTTTGGAGTACATATGATAATTTGAATTTTTTTTTATTTATTTGGGGGATGTATAGTGATCAAAAATATCAATTCCGGAGTTTCAATTTAGTTTTTTTTCTTTTTGGCGTTTAGCATTTACTTTAATTTTATTTTTCAAACAACTTTTTAAATTCGTACTATGTTTCGTCCCCGTAAGACTATGTTCCCACAATGAGTATATGGTGACATTTTGATGTAGCAGATTTTCTTCAGTATTTCTGCACACATTAGCTAAATTAGACTGCAGACATGCGAGTCCTCATAGTGCGAGCTGTCAGGCTTTGTGCCCACTATGCGTTTTTCAAGCGTATTTGCTGTGGAATTTCCGCAGCGAAAACGCTTAAAAGCTTGGTAACACGTGCCCCATGGTCCCCAATGATAATCCGCATGTGCTGTGCACATGCTGCGGAAATTTCCGCTGCAGATTATCATTGCGGAAAAATATGCAGCATGTCCATTAATTTTGCAGACACGCAGCTTAATTGCCGCCATTGACTTGCATTGAAATGCATATTATCCGTGTCAGCACATTTGCACACACGGATATTATGCGATTCTATGTGCGGATGGTACCCAGGTTTGGAGGAGACTCTCCTCCAGACTCAGGTACCATAGAACCTGTTAAAAAAAAAAAAAAAAAGAATTTAAAATAAAAAATAAAGATTATACTTACCTTCTGATGGCCCCCGGTCTCCTCAGCGATGCGTCCGGTCTATTGTATGGGTCGCGGTGGTGTGAGGACCTGCCATGACGTCATTTAGTCATGTGACAGGTCACGTGACCGCTGACGTCGACGGTCGCGTGACAAGTCACATGACTCAATGACGTCATTGCAGGTCCTTTCACACCACCGCGACCCATACAACAGACCAGACGGAGCGGAGAAAATACCGGGGGCCATCGGAAGGTAAGTCCTGTATAATCTCTATTTTTTACCATTTGTATTCTTTTTTTTTTTTTTTTTTTTTTTTTTTTTTTTTTAACTATTACTTGGTCACACTATATATGCCGGCTGCATGGATTTATATAGTGTGACCAAGCTGTCAAGCACTTTTCCAAGAGATGCTAAAATCGCTTGGAAAGCGCTGGATAACCCGCATGCAGAAATGCATGCAAAAACGCTTAACAAACGCTTCTACCTGGTGGGAAAAACGCATGTAAAATCCGCATGCGTTTTTCCTGCCAGGGAGAAGCGTAAAAAATATGCAGCATTTCTGCATCATGGGCACTTAGCCTCAGGATTCTCCAGTGCTGGGAATTGGTGGTCATGTGACACTAAGTATGCAATTTGTATACTTCTGGCCACATTCTTACTAGCAGTGTCTAACCTCACTCAATTCACTTGTTTTGAAGAAGGCTGTGTGACTACATGTATGCAAATTTGGTCGCACGCCCGAGATGCCTATAGAATCCTGACAGCATGCACACTGAGAATTCACAAGTCTGCAGTCACGGAGTGACTGCAGACTTTGACCCCAAGCCTGCAGTCACAGAGTGACTGCAGACTTTGACCCCAAGCCTGAACAACCCCTTTAAAATTGGCAACTCAGGTCAATGGGTCCTTTTTGCATCACAGTGCATCCTATTTTTACTGTCATCTAACAGGTAGAAGCTTGAAAACTTTTTTTTTTTCTCTCATGATAAAAGCTAATGCTTCACTAGTCGTACAAAACAGAAAGATCAAAAATAGATAAAAAATCAAATACAGGAAATTGATTACACACACACATTAATATATATATATTAATGTGTGTGTGTGTGATCAATTTGCTGTATTTGATTTTTATCTATTTTTGTTCTGTTTTGTACGACTAGTGAAGCATTAGCTTTTATCATGAGAGAAAAAAAAAGTTTGCAAGCATATAATTTTTCAAGATATATAATCTTGTACACAAAAAAAAAAACCACACTCGAGGACAACTGAATGAATGAGGCCTAAGAGCCAGGGCTGTGGAGTCGGAGTCCGAATAAGATGGACCAACTCCTAAAATATATAATAAATTGGGTACAGTAGTTCAATGCAGTTTGTGGGGAATATTTTTTCATAAGCATTTGGGAAAGTTATGAATTGTCCTATAAATGTCTGTCCTATTCCTGATCTAAGGGTCTAGACTTTTAGCGGAGATGAATCTGTGCTACAGTAAATTTATCACTTAAACATGAGCCATGCATGAGGGAGTCGGAGTCAGGGAAATTGAGGAGTCGGAGGTTTGGCTTACCGACTCCACAGCCCTGCTAAGAGCCCACATACATGTCTATACAACCTTTCTGCATTGCCATGAATCCAAAAATATATTTTACTTCTTTATGGACCAGTGTATGCATCAATTGAAAAATGTTATAAGCCTACAAAAAAATTTGCATACATACTGATAATTTATTTATTATTTTTTAGGGAAATCAATAGTACACGTGAAAATAATTAACATTGCAAAATATCTCAGAGAAATCTGCTTCTTTCTCCTTCTGAACGGATCTTAAATTTTCAATTTACAGGAAAAACCTGTTTTCCACCTGACAGCTGGTACATGCCGCCTGATCCATAGGCAGCATGTGGCATTGGCTGCCATTTCAGCAAAGGCATGTTTGACTTTGAAACGCAGCAGCGTTTCAGAGAAAAACATACTTCAGAAGCTGGCCTGGGACCAAGCTGCACAGGAAACAAGTCTGGCAGGCTGGTCCAGGACGACTTCTCACCTGCTCAAGTGACAGGTCTCTGTAACTCTGCGTGCAGGTATAGGGAAAACCTGCCATTACAGTGGAGAAGGCGGCTTTCAAAGTATGTTTTTCTCTGAAACACTGCAGCGCTTCAGAGCCAAACATGCCCGGCTGAGATGATCTAAACAGTTTAAGAGCTCAATTTAAGGGATGGCAGCTGGTGCTCAAAGGTCTATGGAGAGGAGAAGGTGGGAGGAACTAAAGGCAGACAGACATTTTTACTCCAAGTTTACCAAAAACAGTTACACTTTAAGTGCTGTGGTCCAGTGTTAAAGAAAAAAAAAAAAATGAAAAAAAAACAAACACACACACACCTCTCCCACACTGGCGTCCTTCCAAAGAAGTCAGCACTACATGTCCCTCAAAGCTTGCGTGACATTGGCTAACATGCTCACATGACATAGCAATCAGCAACAGCTAATGGGCTGCCTGTTTTAACACTCCCATCAGATATCCAAGATTTTTCTGAGCAAAGCAGCCCATCTGCAGCTTCTAATTAGATACAGTGCTCACGTGGCACAACAATGCCATTGTCCCTGTGTTAACTTAAGAAGAAGTTGGACAATTAGTGGACCATTCCTTCAACGCCTAATTAAGAAATCAAACAAGGTCAACTAAATCTGACATATGCCAATCATTTGCTTAGTGCATATAGTTAGCTTTTTAACCAATCCAGCTGCGAGTAATGTAGACTTCACTAATGGTATGTACACACATGGCATCTTTTACACAGCAGCGTACTTGCAGGTTGTTTTTTTTTTTGGGGGGGGGGGGGGTTTGAGGAAAAGATGCTTCAGGAAAATGCCAGTCTTTTTCCTGAAGCGTCTTTTCAGATGTCTTTCAGGCTATGTGCCCACAATGCAGAAATGCTCCGTATTTCCCCTGGCAGAAAAAACGCATGCGGATTGTACATGCGTTTTTCTTGCCAAGGACATGCCGATGTGACACGTTCTTCACATGCATTTCCGCATGCGGGGTTGTCAGGCGCTTTCCAAGCGATTTTAGCATCACTTGGAAAGTGCTTATCAACTTGGTCACACTATATAAATCCATGCAACCGGCATGGATTTATATACTGTGACCTTAAAGAATGTTTAAAAATAAAAAAATAAATCTATACTTACCTTCCAATGGCCCCCGCAGTCTTGCTTCCCTCCATTCTCCCTTGCCGGCAGATCGCAGTACACTGAAGGACCTGCCGACGTCAGCATTGCGTGACCCATCACATGACTATGACGTCAGCGCAGGTCCTCCAGTCCATCGCGATCTGCTGGCAAGTGAAGAGAAGGAGAGCGGGGGCTGTCAGAAGGTAAATATAATATTTATTTTTTATTTTATTCATTTTTTCACAGTTTCTATGGTACCCGGGTCTGGCGGAAAGTCTCCTCTCCTCTAGACCTGGGTACCATCCGCACATTGGAACGCATGGAATGCGCATCTACATATACAGTGATGCGTAATCCATGCGTTCTAATGCAAGTCAATGGCGGAGAAAACGCAGCAATTCCGCAAAATAATTGGTAGTGCTGCGTTTTTTTCCGCAATTATAATCCACAGCGGAGATTTCCGCAGCATGTGCACAGCACATGCGGATTATCATTGGGGAACATGGCAGGCTTTCTACCATGCGTTTTTTTAAGCGTTTCTGCAGTGTTTTTGCCGCTGCGGAAAAGCTTAAAAAACGCATCGTGGGCACACAGCCTTACAGCCGTTTTTTAATATTTTTTGTATTAAATTGTGAGCATCTTCCAAGTGGATGATGTCACAAGAATGTACTGGTGACTTCTTTTAAACGCTTCACATCTTTGAAGACAAAGCGGTTAAAAGAAGTTCAGAAAGATGGAACATTTGCACAGCAAGTTATTTTTACTTTTTAGCAATTTTTTAGCTGTTTTCAGGTGGATTTCACTTGAAAAACACGCATGTACATAACCTAAGGTTGGACTCACTCATGCAGTTTTTAAAGATTGTTTTTATTCCGCTTAAGCCAGAAGGGAATCCAGAAGAAATAAGTATACATTCTTACTTTTCCATTTCCTTTGAATCCATTTCTGACTTTAGTATTAAAAACTGCCGCAAACTGCCAAAAACTTATGTATGTGATTCTAGCTCAAATGTGAAGAGTTGCTGGCTAAAAAGGAGTACACAATATAGTAATTAACCAGGATGTAATGACCATGTTTTTAGGACATTGGTTTAGAAACGGTGGTGAAGATTTACCAAGTTAAATATACTAGAATATGGTTCAATTTGCACCAGAAACTGGAATACATGGCTTGCTTCACATGTATTAATACCATTGTGGCATTTCTGTTGTGGGACCACCAGAGTGGCACTTGGCAACATACTTTTTCCCTCCTTGCTTTGCAAATGTAATCCAGGAGGAGAAATGAGACATCTTTAGACAGACGCATCCAAGGCTCCATAATGCCCGCAATGGCTGCGGGTCTCTGGATCCAAACTTACAGTCTTATGTGTCTATGAGGATGTAAGTTTGTATTGCATGACCCACTGTCAGTCCTGGCATTGCAGTTCATGTATGGACCATGAAATACGCTCACCTGAACTTGGCCTTATGCAAGTATTATTACTGCAGGTGGTATAAAATTAGACTAGAAAGTCAAGAGGTACCAAATTAGCCACTTTGATTTGTCACCTTTTTAACCCCTTCCTAAATGTGTCATGTGTCAGTTATATGAGGTACATATCACCTTTTGCTACATTTTTGTGGCAGACGAGGTGACAAACACTGCAATTTTATATCTTGGAAGGTTTCACTTTTCCAGATGCAGCAATGTCAAATGTTTTTTTAAATGGACAGCATGGTGGGTCAGTGGTTAGCAGTGTTCCAGTGTTCCTTTGCAGCGCTGGGGTCCTGGGAGCAAAAAGAACAAACCCACATTTTAAAGCAGTGATGGGATTATTGCCTGTGCAGGTGATAAAATTATCACCTGGACCATACTAAGGAATTCCTGAAAACATGACCTGTTGGTGGCTCTTGAGCACCGGAGTTGGGCAACACTGCTCTAAAAGACATACCGATACGGAGTTTAGATTGTGAGCAGTAATGGTGACAGTGATGATAATGTCTGGAAAGAGCTGTGGAATTAATGGCGCTTTCTGCATCTCTTGACAGGAAAAACACACTGGCAAAAACGCATGTTTTTGGTACAGATTTTTTCGCACTCATTAATATGAGTGAAATCTGCAGCAAAAACGCAGAAAGAATTGACATGCTCCAGATTTTAAGTCTTCACCAAATCTACAAGTCAAAAATAAGCAACCTGTGCATGAGACTTCAGGAACCTCATTCACTTTGCTGGAATCATAAAACCCTTCAGGTTTTGTGACAAATCTGCGCAGAAAAAAAAGCAACAAATTTGCAACGTGTACACAAGCCCTTAGGCTATGTTCACACATTTTTTATGCGTTTTTAATGCAAATTTCAGCTACATTTTACAGTACCAGCAAAGTCTATGAGATTCCAGAAATGTCATGCACACACTTTGGTTTTTGTTTGATCAGTATTTTGTGCTTTGCATGGTTTTTTGCAGAATAGAGCATGTCACTTCTTTCAGCGTTTTTCATACATTAAAAGTAATGGATAGTGAAAAAACGCTGAAAAAAGGTCTAGTGTGAACATAGCTATCAGGTTTTGCTGCGTTTTTAGTGAAAAAAGCGAGTACAACAGGATGAGAAACTCATTTATTTTTGTGATTTTACCATCTTGTCTTGGTCACTTGAGATGGCAGCTTGGATTAGAACAGTTTAATTAAATTAGTGATGTGTTCATAGTAAACATTGGCTGAGCTAGTTGTGAGACTGAATACCTGTGGCCCAGGGAGGTGTGAAATTGAACAATGACCTACAAACTGAAAGCACTGCCAGTGTCTTAAGTAAACTGTTCCTGAACAATTCACCTCCCCCCGCTGTTGCATTTGAAATTCTGGTTAATATGGTTTCACACGTGTTTTGCATTGGTGACCTGTGTTCATGCTTATGTGATGGAAGCAAAGTTAAACTTTGGGATCCTGAATAAACACAACAAAACCTGCGTTTTTGACGCAGCTTCTTTCCTGCCAAGAGATCAGGTTTTGCTGCAGAAAAAAAACGCAATGTGTGAACATAGGCTATTTTTCCATATCCCCCCTCAAAAGCAGAAAAGGAGGAGATGGTGGTGATGAGGGCTGTGAGCAGGCGCTAGCTACACAGATAATACACTGACACCCAAAGATAGTGTTAAAGGGAATCTGTCACTACCTGGGACGTACGCAACCTATTAATATGGGCATACAGGTGATAGGACTAGATTAACATTTCTACCTGTATGCCTCATATTAATGGTCTTGCCGTGTTGAAATCTTATATTTTTAGGTTAATGATTCTTTCCAGGCCCCAGGGCGTAGGGGGGCCCGGAAAGAATCCCCACCTCCTCTCTTCATTATAATAGTACCCCCCTCCCCTGGATGTCACAGTGTCCTGTGACGTACAGTTACGGAGCTGTAATCCCACGCCCAGATTCCCTTTAAATTTATATTATGTAAAAATTAGGCATGATTAGTAAATCCACCCCAGTGTTTTTGTGAAAACATGCACTAAACTGCTTAATCGTCAAACTTTTTCAATGTGAAAGAAGAACAAATAATGAAAATTAAATCCAAAGTAACCAGTGTGTTGGTTTGTGCATGTATAATTTGGTACTTCTCCAATAGTGGATTAATACCTGAACAAACAAAAAGCTTCCTTACAAGGGAGAAATAGATCTCTCAGTATGTGTATAGAGTTACGTAGCTCAGAAACTGTATTTAGGAACAGTGGCAGAAACAATCTTGAATCTCTGTTTTAACCACACAAGGAAGAACTAAGTCTGGTATACACTGCTGCACAATCCACAAGCAGAACAAGCTGCCAGAACATAAAACAGGCTGCTTAATATTCTGTCCACTTGCTCCTGCAGTGTACTCCATTCAGAGTTAGCTTTCACCTTTCTGCAAAGCTTGAGATGAAAGAACACAATCTGTCGCATTACAACATTGAAGGGGGAGGGGATTTGGAAGGCCTTTAGTTATTTTACAGGCAGGAAGAAATAGCCTGTAAAAACAAGAGGTAAAACACAGTACTATTAGAGATCAATTTCAAATCCAATATTAAATATTACAATTTGTAAGCGTAACAAACTTTTTAAGATTAAATACAAATAAAAAAAATAGTCCACATAACTTTTCCAAAATGGCATATACCTTACATCTAACATTTTCTCTCAGAAAATAGGAAGAAGTGACAATAACATTGTAATAAAATGATCATGCTAAAAAAAAAAAAAAAAAAGTAAATCATAAGATAGCACAGAGAGTAGAAGTACTCTGACTCTTAAATTTAGCAGTCAAAAGGTTAAGAAATCTACAGAGAGCCAATGCCACCAAGATCAAAATACAAACGGGACCTATAGTAAAGACAGTGATAGAACAAAACAGTCTAAACGCTATAAAGACCGTTCACTCAAAAAGACATGAAACATGAAAATACAAAACTGTTACTGGATTTATCTGAAGAGCTGTAATGCAGGCTAAAAGAAAAAGCAAGTTAGATCATAAAAGTCAAACATAGAAGTAAACACAGCACACAATAAAATACCAAGAATGGAACCGGGAAAGACAAATAATGGAGCATATTTCTGCATCAAGAGTCCTCTTTTCCAATTCCTGACATAAGAAAGCAGCAGTAGAAACAAGCTTCTAAAGACTACGCATGGTAAGAGGTCAAAGGGTCAAAAACACGAGACAACAAGATGGTTTATCAAGGATCTCGGGTGGTGGGTTTGTGAGGAAAACGGGGCACACACAGTTTCACTAGAGCTCATCTAGCTACTACAAATCCACTACGAGACGGGAGGAGGGTGACTCACTCTGTAGGACGCTTACGGTGGCCTGGGCTCGAATCCATGTTATTGCTGGGTTTTGTCTCAGGTCATTTCTTCGGGGGTCGTTGCTTGCCCGGCACTCATAGGTGCCAGAATCTTCCAGTGTCAGACGAGTTATTCTCAGAACACTCACACAATTTGTGCCTGTGGCTGTGTTAATGGTGACTCGGCGCTTCCTTGCACCATCCCACAGCTGTTTGAAAGACTCAACCCGGTTGACTTCAGCATACCACCATTGGATTTCTGGCGTGGGGATGCCAGCCACATCACAGTACAGTTCAAAGGCATCCCCTGTTAGTTTAGTTTCTGACATTGGCGACTTGACAAACCCAGCTATGGTTAGAGGGGTTTGGCAGAGAGGCAGCAATGGGCCAGTGGAAAGAAAAGGATAAGGCGTAGAAAGAAAAAGAAAGAAAAGATAAAGCAAATAAGAATGCAGATAAACAAAAGATTATATAGATTGCTTTTAGCATGACTTGCAGTTTAGGTGGGGAAGAAAAAAGGTGAAAAAATAGAAGAAGTTCTATAGAGGTACATGTCAGAACAAAAAGTGTACCAGGTTTTAACATTCTATGTTCCATTATCAACAACTTAAAAGTATCTAGTCTCCTACAAGTTGTAGATTAAAGGGAAAAAAAAAAGTACTGACCTAATGTGTCCATTTAGTAGTACAATATTCAAGAACAACTGTAGGATCATGTAGAGACAGGTATGCTATACTCACATGCAATAGTATCATTACCAACAGAAATTACTGCTCTAAGCATAATATTAGGTTAAGTTCCTACGATGAGTTTTTGATGCTGCGTAGCTGTGCAAGAACCGCAGAGCTTTAGAATTCTAGCAAAGTGAACAGGACTAGAAATCTCATGCCGCTGTGCTCCACCCCCCGCACACTGTGTAAACTGACCTGCAGAGCGTTTTTGAAATCGGCATCCTGTCGATTTCCCCTGCGGGTACGATGAGTTTTAATTTCAGATTTTCCCCCCATAAATTTGAATTCGATGTGGAAAACCCATAGGTAAAAAAAAAAAACACATGCGTTTTTAGCATGTTTCCACGGAAAATGCACTAAAACCACATGTAATTCACACGACTATCAAAGTTTTGTCAAAGCCAAATATCAGTAAGTATGAAAAAAAGCAGCTTAAATTTAAGCAAAGAGACAAAAACGGGATAGGCCAAAAATGCATATAAAAAAAATAAATCAACTAAAAAAAAAAATAAAAAAAAATGAAAATAATGCAAGTAACCCAATTTACCTAAATTGGTGCAGAAAATTGGCAACATAAAAATCTCAAATACTCATCGTGGAAACGTACCGTTAGGCTGTGTGCCCACGATGCGTTTTCGTTGCGGACTTGCAGCGTGGAAATGCTCCAGAAACGCATTGCATGCCTTATCCCATGACTTCCTATGACATTCTGCAAGTTCTGTGCACATGGTCAGGATTTTTTCTGCCTGGATTTTACTCGCAGAAAAAATACGGACATGACCAATTCTTGTGCGTTTCTGCATGTGTATTTGCCAACACAATGCATTGGAAAAACGCATGGCAAATCCGCATTTAAAAACCGCATGCGTTTTTCTGCCAAGGAGATGCAGAAATGCTCAGGAAAATTTCTGCATCGTGGGCACTAAGGCTATGTGCCCACGAAGCAGAAAATTTCTGCAGCGTTTCTGCATTTCTTTGGCAGTAAAAACACGTGCGGATTGGACTTGCGTTTTTCAAATGCATTGAGTAGTCAAATCCGCGTGCGGAAACGCACAAATAATGGACATGCTGCGGATTTTTCTGCACAGAAAATACGCTGCGGAAAATTACGCAGCATGGGCACAGAACATGCGGATTTTCATTGGGGACCATGGGGCACGTATTACCAAGCGTTTTTAAAGCGTTTCCGCTGCGGAAATTCCGCATCAAAAACGCATAGTGGGCATGCAGCCTTAAAGTGTATAATTCAGTGAATTAAATAAATTAAAAGGAAAACCCATCTGCGTTCATAGCAATATAGAAGCATTTATGCAAGTACAAAATTCAGTCATTTTAGGAGGAAGGACACTTGCACCAACAGGCACATACACCCATCAGGCGGTCTGCAATGGTTTCCTTTTTTACTTTTGCTAAAATTCTGAAACCATCTTGAGGCAACACTTGCTAGCACTGAATTTACAACAGATTCTCCCGGAGTACAGTTCCCTGGGCTATCACCCCCCACCGTCTAGGAGCCTTTTCTGAACCTCCAGCCTGCCCTGCATTGCAGCATCCTTTGCAGCTGCCCACCAGCTCCTTAGATTAGCTGCACATTCACGCACAACCCCACTAATGCTTTGATTGCCGAGCTGTAATCTGGTAATGAAGGGCTGGCACAGTGAGCATGATCAAGCACAACACTTATTTAGCAAGGAACAACCCTGACACACACACAAACAACAATTACAATAAAACTGCACAACACGGAGACGCACAAGAAATATTTCACAAATTAATGTGCCAAGTGCAATTATGAAAATAGAAATTAAGAAGTGGGTGTGCCATTTCTTACACTGCCAATACAAATTCAGATCTGCAGCTTGAGAAATGCTCTTCAAGGAAAAAAAAATCTTTAAAATGCAAGTTCATTCGGTCATACTTTATGGTTTATTTTCTTGTAAAGAAAAGTTAAAAGTTACTTTAACATCAGCTACAAATCCGCAAAAGCAGGCAGAAAGAGTACATATTAATCACCTGCTTTCCATCGCCTGTACAGGCTGTTTACTTCTTGTGAAATTATATTTTTAGAGCATTTCTGTGGGCTGCTGTAAAGATGATTAGCTTGTCAAAACCCCAGGTTGCCGTAGCAACTGTCTTTGGTAGTGCTTAAGGTGGCCCAATTTTTAATATGCTTACTTTTAATACAGCACAACAATGTGATTATTAATTTGGCATGAAGACGTAATGTGAGTATGGTCGTGTTTTACAATACCCATAGAGTTTTTGTACATAAAGCTAGCTATTTCTGCTTTATAGCTCTGCCCAAGCCCTCGTGCACACAGCCATATTATGCAACCATGTCATAGAGATCCATAATCCCACGGCCACAGAATTAGATGGCAACATACAGTGCCATATGTGTGCACAGTATTTTACTCTAAGGGACACAGTTCTGAATTTTTTATATAATACAAATTCTGTGACAAAAAAAACCTCACACATTGTGGCTTACTTTGCCATGTATTATAATTATCATAATAGCACCAACATATCCTGCAGCGCTTTACAGACAAATGCCTTGCAAATGTTGCCCTTTATGGGATTTGAACATAGGACCCCTAGTCCAATTGAAAAGCAGTTTTCTATTGGACAAGACTGATGGACAGGTTTAGTGACATGCTCCTCCACAAGCAGCCATTGTATGGACTGAAGAACTGTGCAGTCGGTGAGGAAAGCTGCAGTAACAAGAGAAGAAGAACCTGTCATATCTGTAGAAGGCCGATTTCACATGTCCTGATTTTTCTGGTACCAGAAAAACCCGTACCGGAGATATCTGTGTCCGTGTGTGGCAACTGTGTGCCACATCTGGAGCTGAAAGCTGCCCTCATCATTGTCCCTTGTTTGTGCTGTTATCAGCACAAGCAAGGGACAATGTTAGGAGTAGTAGTCTGCTCCCACAATGTCCATTTGTAAAAATAAGAATAAAATAAAATCCTTATACTCACCTGTCTGGAGATGTCCCCCGCTGTAATCCTCTGACCGCTGATGCCGGGGAGAATGAGCAGCTCCAGCGAGCGGGGCCCTGCACTAAGCGGGGCTCACTGAGTGACAGGACACCAGTACTGAATCCAGCACAGCTCTGGGGCCCGCTCCAGCTGGAGCGGCTCATTCTCCCCAGCATCAGCGGTCAGAGGATTAAAGCGGGGGACATCTCCGAACAAGTATAAGGATTTTATTATTTTCTTATTTTTTACACTGCGGGAACCGACTGCTACAACACTGTCTCTTGCTCGTGCTGATCAGAACACGAGCAAGGAACAATGATGATGGCAGCGTTCAACACCCGGCGCTAAGGAACAGTACTAACTGTACACTGATTTCCAGGCACCAGTACGTCTCACACTGATGACACACAGATGTCATCCGTGTGTGTTTTCAGCGTAGGACATTTTGCGGACCGCGCGTGTAAAAAACGGACATGTCTACGTGTGGAATCACACTGACATGTGCGCAGACCCATATATTTGAATGGGTCTGCATGCCTCAGTGTTTCCAGTACTTGTGGAAAATGTCACTACACGTACCGGACACACTGATGTGTAAAAGAGTCCTAATAAAGTAATAACGTCGCTAACTCTTAACCCATTCTGCAGCCAGCAGCTATAAGAGGCCAAAGGTGCAACATTTTTAAATGAAATACAATTGAAAAAATTATATTTAGCATATATTTAAAAAAAAAAAAATCCACAAAAGGGGCAAACCATACAGAGAATAAGGCGCAAATACTTAAGAGACACTAAAAAAGGAGGACATTACTCTAGTAAAGTGGAGAAACTACAAAGATGAATTGGGGCCTTTATGTAATGTTGTATAAGGTCTCCGCTTCCAGAACTGCTGTTGGCATGAGCCATAGGTGAACGTACAGAAAGGTTACACACAAGAAATTATTTCTGTCCAAAGACTCAATATGATTTTGCAAGCTCTTGTCAGGATTCACATGACCAATATTTTGTTACAAAGAACAAGTATGCTATACTTGCACTTCTGTATATATTTTGCCTCTATTTATAACATGTACAGTACAGACCAAAAGTTTGGACACAATTTCTCATTTAAATATTTTTCTGTATTTTCATGACTATGAAAATTGTACATTCACACTGAAGGCGTCAAAACTATGAATTAACACATGTGGAATTATATACTTAACAAAAAAGTGTGAAACAACTGAATATATGTCTTATATTCTAGGTTCTTCAAAGTAGCCACCTTTTGCTTTGATGACTGCTTTGCACACTCTTGGCATTCTCTTGATGAGCTTCAAGAGGTAGTCACAGGAAATGGTTTTCACTTCACAGGTGTGCCCTGTCAGGTTTAATAAGTGAGATTTCTTGCCTTATAAATGGGGTTGGGACCATCAGTTGTGTTGTGCAGAAGTCTGGTGGATACACAGCTGATAGTCCTACTGAATAGACTGTTAGAATTTGTATTATGGCAAGAAAAAAGCAGCTAAGTAAAGAAAAACGAGTGGCAATCATTACTTTAAGAAATGAAGGTCAGTCAGTTCGAAAAATTGGGCAAACTTTGAATGTGTTCCCAAGTGCAGTTGCAAAAACTATCAAGCGCTACAAAGAAACTGGCTCACATGAGGACCGCCCCAGGAAAGGAAGACCAAGAGTCACCTCTGCTTCTGAGGATAAGTTTATCCGAGTCACCAGCCTCAGAAATAGCAGGTTAACAGCAGCTCAGATTAGCGACCAGGTCAATGCCACACAGAGTTCTAGCAGCAGACACATCTCTACAACAACTGTTAAGAGGAGACTTTGTGCAGCAGGCCTTCATGGTAAAATAGCTGCTAGGAAACCACTGCTAAGGACAGGCAACAAGCAGAAGAGACTTGTTTGGGCTAAAGAACACAAGGAATGGACATTAGACCAGTGGAAATCTGAGCTTTGGTCTGATAAGTCCAAATTTGAGATCTTTGGTTCCAACCACCGTGTCTTTGTGCGACGCAGAAAAAGTGAACGGATGGACTCTACATGCCTGGTTCCCACCATGAAGCATGAAGGAGGAGGTGTGATGGTGTGGGGGTGCTTTGCTGGTGACACTGTTGGGGATTTATTCAAAATTGAAGGCATACTGAACCAGCATGGCTACCACAGCATCTTGCAGCGGCATGCTATTCCATCTGGTTTGCGTTTAGTTGGACCATAATTTATTGACAATGACCCCAAACACACCTTCAGGCTGTGTAAGGGCTATTTGACCAAGAAGGAGAGTGATGGGGTGACCTGGCCTCCACAGTCACCAGACCTGAACCCAATCAAGATGGTTTGGGGTGAGCTGGACCGCAGAGTGAAGGCAAAAGGGCCAACAAGTGCTAAGCATCTCTGGGAACTCCTTCAAGATTGTTGGAAGACCATTTCCGGTGACTACCTCTTGAAGCTCATCAAGAGAATGCCAAGAGTGTGCAAAGCAGTCATCAAAGCAAAAGGTGGCTACTTTGAAGAACCTAGAATATAAGACATATATTCAGTTGTTTCACACTTTTTTGTTAAGAATATAATTCCACATGTGTTAATTCATAGTTTTGATGCCTTCAGTGTGAATGTACAATTTTCAAAGTCATGAAAATACAGAAAAATCTTTAAATGAGAAGGTGTGTCCAAACTTTTGGTCTGTACTGTATATCGTGGGCAGGGTCCTCGCTCCTCCTGTACCAGTTGCCGCCACATTTTGTTCAAGATTATTGTAACTGTTTTTGTATGTATACCCCCTTTTTCACATGTAAAGCACCATGGAATAAATGGCGCTATAACAATAAATATTATTATTATGGATGTCAGGAACAATAGTTCACTACATTAGTTATCAATTCATTAGGGTATATAAACTAGAAATATCACATTTTTTAAAGGAGACTTTTTATTGTACAGATTATGTTGTTCCTGCCCTTTAGTTCTACCCAACCTCTGCCCTGTGTGTTCACATACAGTAAACCGATGACTGAGGAGTAAATATTACAGCTTGTGCTTGGAGTCCCAGCATACCAAAGCTCAAGCTAAAGGTGGTCCCCCTTTAGTAACCAGGTGAAGTCTAGTGGATATGGTAATTAGATATGTTGCAAGCATGCAGCACATTTCTAAAGCTTAAACGGAATCTGTCAGCAGGTTTTTGCTGCCTCATCTGAGAGCAGCCTGATGTAGGGAAAGATACCCTGATTCCAGCAATGTATCACTTAGATTACTGGGTGTAGCAGTTGTGACACAATCAGAGCTATTGAATTTAGAATGAAGAAGCTGCCCCCGCCCCCACCAGGCTCTCAGTGTACATTGTCTATAGTCAGTGAGCTAACTAGTTGCCAGCTAGGCAATGTTAATCTCTTTGTGATAAATCCTTCACAACTCGTAAACAGCAAGCATTTTGACAAATGGCATCCATGAATTCTGTGTTTCAGGCTGTGTGCCCACTATGCGTTTTTCAAGCGTTTTTGACGCAGAAAACGCTTAAAAAATGCTTGGCAATACGTGCCACATGGTCCCCAATGATAATCCGCATGTGCTGTGCACATGCTGCGGAAATTTCCTCTGCGGATCAACATTGCGGAAAAATCCGCAGCATGTCCATTATTTTTGTGGACACGCGGTGTAATTGCCGCCATTGACTTGCATTGAATCGCTTAATATCCGCATGAGTACATGTGCACATGCGGATATTAAGCGATTCAATGTGCAGACGGTACCCGGGTCTGGAGAAGAGGAGACTCTCATCCAGACCCGGGTACCATAGTTGTTAAAAAATAAATAAATAAAAAAATCAACATTATACTCACCTTCCGATGTCCCCCGGTCTCCTGTATGATGCGTCCTGGCTCCCCGGTGGCTCGCGATGGTGTAAAAGGACCTTTCATGACGTCATTTAGTCATGTGACAGGCCACGCGACCGCTAACGTCGGCGGTCGCGTGACCTGTCACATGACTAAATGACATCATGAAAGGTCATTTTACACCACCGCGAGCTGCCCAAGACACCGAACGCACCGGAGAGAAGACCGCGGGCCATCAGAAGGTGAGTATAATGTTGATTTTTTACCATTTTTATTCTTTTTTTTTAACTATTAACTTGTTCATACTATATGAATCCATGCCGGTTGCATGGATTTATATAGTGTGACCAAGTTGTCAAGCACTTTTCCAAGTGATGCTAAAATCGCTTGGAAAATCGCTCGATAACCTGCATGCAGAAATGCATGCAAAAACGCTTGACAAACGATTCTACCTGGCAGGAGAAACGCATGTAAAATCCACATGCGTTTTTCCTGCCAGAGAGATGCAGAAAAAAATCAGCAGCATTTCTGCATCGTGGGTAGTTAGCCTCAGCCTCCATCTCCTGCTGTCTTCAGATTACATAGAAAAAACCTGTTGACAGATTCCCTTTAAGTAATATTTCCTAGTTCAATCACGTCATGACTATTTTATGCTTTTTTTTTTTTTTTTTTAAAGAAATTTGTTATTTTAAACTGTTAATATTCACTGTCAAATTTTTTAAAAAATGACACTTTATACATCCTTTTCTTTTAGGCCTCATTCAGACATTAGTGTCCTCTCGGTGATTCCACAAATAGAACACATACCCATTATAGTATACGGGGCTGTTCACATATCTATGCTTTTTTGCAGAACATAGAAAATGAGCCTCTCCCATGATTTTTACATCAACGCCACAGATAAAAAGTACCAATACAAGTCTATGGGATTGTAAAAATCACATGCAGCACACAAATGTCATCAGTGTATAGTCCATGAGTAACATTGTAATGAATAGAACTTCAGTAATATATTTATCCATATATGAAAATCACTGGTGAAACAGCGACGGTAAGAACAGGCACACAGACCAAACACTGATGAAAATCAGATCTGAAACACTGATACTATTTTTTGCGTACATGATAAAATCACAGACATCTGAGTCAGGCCTTTTGGATACGTATATCAGAATTTAGACAATGTATACATGGATGTTCAATCAGTATCCTGTCTACAAGAAATAAAAACACAAAAGCAACAAAGTGAAGCCCCCCATACACGATAGATGCTCGGCCAGCAGCTCTCTTTTCAGTCCCTTATACACAAACGCTTGCCCGAGTGCTCCTGTGTTCTCTAGGAGAGCTGCTGCCCATGTTAGTCTAATGTGTATGGGGGCCAAGAGTTTTTGTTCACAAGTTGTGTTCAAGTTTCAGTTTTTTACGGTGATTATAGCAACAGTTTTTGCAAAATATATAAATAAAATATGACCATGATTTGTAAATATACCACTAACCAACGTATTGTAGACTTACACTGTTCTACATATTTTCTTAAGTTGTCATGCTCAGTTATGAAATGAGCCATTTCTTAATGATTGTGACCTCCTGAATTCAGATCTGACCATGAAAATTTTTAGTTGGCCCTTGCTTCTATGATCAGAGTTTTAGGTATAGTATAATTAATGCATAAAAGTTTCAGTACTTTGAAACTATTTTTGAAAATATAAATATGCAGAATATTTTCTATGCCAATTTTCTGATATTTATTTAAAGGAAACTTAGCAACAATTCAAATAACTAAAACATGTCTAAACATTATTGCGAATTATAACTAGTTACAGAAATTGCGCTACAAAATTCGGTCCTCATTCAGCGACAACTCTTTTTTGCTTCATTCTTGTACTCCTGCATTGGATCATCTCTTTCTGTTGTCCAACAGTAATCTGTAAGCATTGATGGATTCTATTTTCCTTGATCTCTTTTCTCCATAGCAGCAATATCTTGATGAAATCTCACTGTGCTCGTCGCTCACTGCTCTGCAATTTGGTAGAAAAAAAAAGTCTAGATGCGAATGTAAGAAATGAATCTTTAAGGATATGTTACAGCCAAGATCCTTATATGTTCTGAGGAGATTTTCCACCAACTCTTCATAGTTATCTGCTCTTGAGTTTCCCAAATAATTAGTTACCACTAATGCAAATGCTACACATGCATCCTTTTCCTTGTCCTGCAAGAGAAACTCCTCATCTTGAAATAGCTTACGAATCTGAGGTCCAATAAAGACTTCTTCCTTTATCTTTGCTACATTCAAAAATAGAATTTTATCAATGAGATACTTGAATGCTTTTTCATTTTTATCTATTGCCTTTACAAAGTTCTTCATTAGGTCCAACTTGATATGCAATGGTGGTAACAAAGTCTTGTGTGGGTCAACAAGTGCTGAATGCAGGACATGTTTACACCCTGGCTGAAGTGAATGTCGAAGAGGCCAGTCTTTTTTATTGTAGTGATATTCACTTGCACAACCATCCCGCTCACACAGAAAGCAACAGTACTTTGTGTATCCACCCTGGAGACCAAGTAAGAGGGCAACCATTTTTAAGTCACCACAAACGTTGGTCATAGTTCAGGCACCTCAACAACTGTTTCATGTTGTCATAAGTTTCTTTCATTTGGACTGCATAACCAACTGGAATTGAAGGTAGCGCATTGCCATTATGCAGCAAGACTGCTTTTAGGCTTGTTTTGGAAGAATCGATGAAGAGCCTCCATTCCTCTGGATTATGACCTATTTTCACAGCTTGCAATAAACTGTTGATGTTGTTCCATGCCACAAGATCGCCCTCCATGAAGACGTATTGGACAAGATAGTCGGAGGAAAATTAAATATCCATAAAGACATCTCCAGAAAGGGGACATACTCCTCCCACAATGAACATATGGGGAAGAGGGAAAACGAACTATAGCTGGAGAAGAGCTGACACTCCAACCTCCTTTTGAAGTGGGATTAATTAAAGCCAGGGAGAGATCAACTAATTAAAACAACTTTTGTAGACAGATCTCCTGCTGTGGACAGGTGATTAAAACAGGATATCTGCTGGGGAAAAGACAGGCTTTGAAATCTGTTTACGCAGGGGAGGAGAAGTGCAGAGGCCGCCTTTGTTCCAAGGAAAAAGCATCCTGGGTTCAAATGATGTGGCCGAGAGTGTTCCAGCCTTTGCGTCTCCGTTGTCCAGATATCAATATTGGGGTTTTTCCGATATTTATGGGATATAGATTTTCTGTTTCGTAGCGAAGGGACAGATAGGATGCATTCACTCACATCACCATGAGGCCACTAAAACCCCTCCAACTTAACAGTCCGACAGATGATGCAAACCAGGCTATGTTTGATCTCCATGTAAAGGTAAAATCTTGATAAAAAATAGGAGATAAATATCTACCGCCTGGAACTTTCAGGGGCGAAAATATCCTGCAAGTAGAGGGTTTCATAAAATTTTAACAGGCCCAGCCCATCCCATCCCGCAATCCATCCCCACATGAGCTCATCTAGGAAAGGTATGTGGGCGTAACTTTGAGCTAATAAAAAGCAGTACTTGGGTTTGGGCCACTTGTCAGTTTTTGGAAGACAGTTAGCGGAGGGAAGCACTCTGATTGGGAAAATGCACAGAACCACAGCGAAGTTCTGAGTCATTTCGGTGGCCAGATTTAGTAATTCTCTTTCGTTATTCCTTTTTAAATTTTATATATTGTATTGTTTACTCTCATTTTCTTTCATCTGGTATATTTTTTGATTTTTATAAACACTGCATAGCTTTCTGGATAAAATATATAAATTTAATAGCTCTGTTCCTTTTGCTCTGTAATCCACACCCCTGGAGCCATTCGTTGCATGTAACAGGTGTCCAATTGGCCTGTATTATTATTATAGCGCCATTTATTCCATGATGCTTTACATGTGAAAAATGGATATACATAGCATGTATGAACGACTGCTGGTGGCAGCTAGTAGTTCTTTTGGTATTGTGAAGCAGGCAGTGACCGTACAGGGAAGGGGGGTGGGGAGGGTATATAAGCTCACTGTTGGTTCCCCAATAACCAGCCTTGTAGTGGAAGCAAACTCAGTTTTGTCCATTACTTATTAGCCAAATGCATAATTGTCCTAACGATTGGAGGCAGCAGAGTTGCATTCACTTGACATACTGGTGGCAGCGGTGGGATCTGTGTGATCTCTCCGATGTCATCTGTGACAAAGTGTTTACAGTGGTGGGGTATGCGTGACCCCTCCCCCCCAGCTTTGTATCCTTGACAAAGATTTTGTTGCGGAACAAAGAAATCCAAACATCGCTCACTAGCAGATTCCACTGCTGTAGCCTGGAACCTAAAGCCCCCGTCACACTAAGCGAGATCGCTGCAGTCACAAGTTTTGTGACGCAACAGCGACCTCAGCAGCGATCTCGCTACAATTGACACATAGCAGCGACCATGCCCCTGCTGTGAGATCGCTGGTCGTGTCGAAATGGCCTGGACCATTTTTTGATCGTTGGAAGTCCAGCTGGGTAGCAAGTATCGGTGTGTTTGACACCTTACCAACGACCTCGTTGGCGACTCAGAACTGAGACACATAGGCGTGCATTTGCGTTGCATCGTTATACAGATCGTTACGGGTCGCCGTATCGTTGCTGCGTCGTTGGGAAGATCTGACTGTTTGACATCTCACCAACAACACAGCGACGCAGCAACGATCCCTGCCAGGTCGTATAGTTGTCCGGATCGCTGTAGCGTCGCTAAGTGTGACGGTACCTTAACAGCTCAGCCTTACTCTTCGGCAGATCCAAATGTCTAACAAATCAGTTCACTTTGTTATAAGGTGTGGTTCAGTTGAGGTTGCTGACAAAGTCTGGATCCTGAGAGGAAGATGATTCATGACACCAAACACCCACTTCCTCACTTGACTCATCTGATAAGGTTTCTGGTGCTTTTGGAACCGGCAGTTCTTCTGTATGTGGTACTGGGCATATTGCAGATGGAATGTTTGGATACTGTAAAGTTCACCTCTTCCTTGAAATTTCTTTCCTAATGGGGGGGGGGGCACGCAGAAATGGCAAATGGTTTTGTAATCAGTTGGCCCCATGCCGATATCATTGGGACTGAAAAAGACAGATTGCCTCTTCCCATGCAACCAATAGGTAAGATGTAAAGCACATCTATTGCAGCATATGTGTGGAACTCAGCTCATGTCCTGATCCCCTATTCTGCAGCCAAACTACATGTTGTAGGCTTTCCTTATCATGGTAGTCAAGTTTCACCTTTGTGACGCAAAAGTGACTGCTCAGCATATGTAGCAAAAACACTATCTGCTTTGTTAATGCAAGAATGAAGCATAACTGAAAAAACAAACATGTCAATATGCTAAGAAACTAATCTAAAAAATCCTAAAACTTTATACCTTACACAGAGAGCATTTATAAAAGTAGTTCATGCAACTGTAATTAGGATTAAGTCATCGGAGCCGAGTTGGCATTTCTTGATAGAATACGGAAGGCTCAATAGACTAAATAGATTATGTAATAGGCTAGCTACCAGGTCTGTCGGGAGTCGTGGAGTCAGAGTACTGTGGCCATTTTGGTGCAGTCGGTATAAAATGGACTGACTCCTAAAATATATAATAAATTGGGTACAGTAGTACATGCTGTAAAGTTTTTTCATAAAAATAAAGTTATGAAATGTCTCTTCTATTCCTGATCGAAGGATCTAGGCTTTTAGTTGACATGAATCTCTGCTGTACTTTATGTACATGCTCAGTACTGAGACAGGGCTGTGGAGTTGGAGTCGGGAGTCGTGGTTTGGCTTACCGACTCCACAGCCCTGCTAGCTACTAACAATGCAATAATGATGAAATAGTAAAGACTCATTTCTTCTATAAGCCAGCATGAAAGGCATCATAAGTATTTGCAATCTCCTCGGCATCTTAAAAATTAGAACCAAATTAGCAAATTTAAGAATCATATTCGTTTTCAGCACCACAAAATCAGTTAAGTTCCACTGTTTTAGTCTCTGAACCAATTTGGCTGTAGAACAGTTAGTACCAAATATAAAGAGAAAACCATGCTCAACACAGAGCTAAATATAAGTCCTCGTCAGATGGCTTAAATGACTTGATTCTTGTTACCAAGGCTCAGAGTCAAAGCCGTTCCCTTTCTAAGCCCACAAAAAGTTAATAAAAGATTGTGGATTTCTGGCAGCCAGCTGGACTATGGATAATACCCTGTGTTTCACTTTCCAGCTCTTGAATCAGAGCCAGCTAAACAGTAAAGCAGGCACCTTGCCTGCCCTTGAGAAAAGAGTAGGGGGTTGGCGGTGTTTTAATAATATGTGCTTATGAAGTTTAATCTGCAAATCCAACACATTTGTGATATTTTCACAGTACCTCTGAAAATACAGTAAGCCTTCAATGCCTCGTGTGTATCGTATGCCAAATGAAACACTGACAAAATATCATAAAACTTAATCTTACCCACATTAATCAAAGTGAAAGGAATGAACCCATACAATGCTGAGAAGTTGCATGTGTGCAAGCAAGTAGCAATGAAAAGTGTGCACAACTGTGGGATTCACCTGATACACAGCATTGGTCATCAAAAGGTTTTGTTTTATTTCTAAAACCCTACTGGCAAAATGTGAAAAATGTCTACAGGTTTTGTTTTTTTAGGTGTTGTGGGGGGAGATGGTACTGCATATTTTCACATTCACAACATGCCTTGTTCTCCAGTGAATTGTTAGCAGACTTTACGTTTGGTACTGCAAAGTTTTAACAAATGTCAAGGTTCCAATGTACGTTCACTGGGTGTGGCCACAGACCAGCTCTTAAGGTACCGTCACACTTAGCGATGCTACAGCGATCCCGACAACGATACCACCTGGCAGGGATCGTTGCTGCGTCGCTATGTGGTCGCTGGTGAGATGTTAAACAGTCAGATCTTCCCAACGATGCAGCAACGATACGGCGACCCGTAGCGACCTGTATAACGATGTCGGAGGTCGTTGGGACCCTGTCACATAGCAGCTACTCTGACGATTCAGACCTCGATGAGGGACGACTTCTCAGTTCTGAGTTGCCAACGAGGTCGTTGGTAAGGTGTCAAACACACCGATGCACTGCTACCCAGCGGAACCTCAAAGATCAAAAAATGGTCCAGGCCATTTCGACACGACCAGCGATCTCACAGCAGGGGCCTGGTCGCTGCTACGTATCAAACGTAGCAAGATCGCTGCAGAGGTCGCTGTTGCGTCACAAAATTTGTGACTCAGCAGCGATCTCGCTTAGTGTGACGGGGGCTTGCCTACACATGGCACAATTGCTGCAGATTATGAGTCAAGGTTTGCAGACAGAAAATCTGCAGAATACAATAGCAGCAGCAAAACAAATCTCATCAGCGTGCTAGATAAATTTTAGGTGCAGAATTTGGGTCCCAATTTTACAATTTATTTAATTTTAACTTTATGTCATGAACAGCACAGACACATACTTTTGCTGCAATATCCAAGGGAGGTGGGGGAGGGGAGAGTAGTGGTCTACTAAAGTATATTTAACAGTCTCGCAATATACTAAAGTATGCAAATAAGTTGGAGTTCTAATTTAAGCAACAAAAAAAAAAAGCTATGCAGAGAAATTTCCATTAAAATGAACCTGTCTCATGTTCCCAAATGCTATTAACCTGCAGATATAAGGTTAATATCGGCAGGTTAATAGCATTACAATGCAGTCTGGCTGCCATACTCAAGAGTGCGGCTACCTGGAGTAAATGAACTTTATTCCTCCCAGGAACCATACACTTTCAGTCACAGCTTAGTATACAGTTAGAAGTGGCTGTAACCACGTTTCGGCATTTTGACTGACAGCCAGATCAGTAGCGCATCAGTGCAGAGCCAGTTGTCAGCCAAAGTGCTGGGGCATGCCTACAGCCACCGCTTACAATACTCTGGTTGGTGACTGCAGCTAATCCAGCATGTATGTATGAATGAAAGCCGGAGACTCCCAAGACAAAGCTCTTTTTTTTTTTTTTTACCAAGTACCGCACTTTCAGTGCAGCGGTCAGGCATCTTACCAATTCTTTTACCTTGCAGATTAACCAGATATCTGATGTGACCTGTTCCCTTTCCAAGGGATTTCCAAGTGTCCCATATGAGACCCATTCTGTTTTTTTCATTAAAGCGCACCTGTCAGCAGGATTGTGCTTAGTAAACCGCATACACTGTCTGGTGGGCGACATTACACTGAGTAAAATGATACCTTTGATGATGAACTCCGTCCAGTGGTTCTTTTATAATCTTTATTTTCAGTTCTGCCATAATGATATGCTCGTGCTTCGGGACGGTGATAGCTAACCAACCTACAACTATCCTTCTATACGATGACGTTAAAGGGAGCCTGTCATGTGAAGAAAAGATGCTACTGCGCATGCCGCAGAGGCTATATTGGGGGATGTAAATTTTCACTTTTGAAAAGAAATTACACAGGCTACATTTAAAACAGTAGGCAGGTCACTGAAAACACAGTGACCTGTCAGAGGCCAGAGATAGGCATACATAATGAGAGCACCAGCTACAGCCAATCCCTAAAGTCCCACCCCAGACCACAAGCATATCATTATGGCAGAACTGAAAATAAAGATTATAAAACCACCGGACAGATTTCATCATCAAAGGTATCATTTTACTCAGTGTAACGGTGCCCACCTGACAGTGTATGTGGTTTACTAAGCACAATCCTGCTAACAGGTGCGCTTTAAGCACAAATTCTGACATGGCTTATCAGTCAAGGTTCCTTAAGTGCATTTGATGGCATGTTGTACCCAAATATTTCTTCAAAGTTTACATTAATATTTACTGTGAGCTAACACATTAATGCATGTTCATCACATATCCACAAGATAGGTGACAAACATATGATCATTGAGGTGCTCCACCAATCACTAGAATGGGGATCCAGGGCTTCTGATCTGGAGGAGTTTGAATAAAGCAGTGGTCATTCATGAGCACTACCACTCCATTCAACGCACATGGGACTGGTAGAAACGGCCAAACGCTGTACTCTGCCATCTCAGACTTTCCCATAGACATGAAATAGACTGGCAGTGTGCATGCATGATAACCATACTAATCAAGCTTCTCCAGAAAGAGGACTGTGTAGGGGTGCAAGAAGTTGGAATTCCAATACATGCATAATCAAAATTTTTATGAGCTTAAGGATTGCTGATGTAAAAATAGAGGGACAGCATTTTTAAACAATACATACATAAAAATACTAAAAAAAAAAAAAAATTAAAAACACTGGATTCTCCTCTATTTTGCGTCATGTTTTATTGTTTATTACCACTTAATATATGTAATCATAGAAGCATGCACTTTTTTTTCTGCAAAGCTCACATGTATCAGCACAATTAACTGATCTTAATTATTTTTTACTAGTGGTTTAATAATCTACTTTATAATGATTCTGTCTATATACATTAACCAATCTAAGGCGACAGTGCAACAGCCTGAAAGAATGATGGGTATTATACAGACAGATTGTCTGTTTGAACGTTACCCCTTAGATACTGGTCTGACGCCTCTCACCCAGCCAAACCAGCACTCACACTTTGTGTTTTGGGGTACTGCCCCTCGTCAGTGCAGTGTCTGCAAATTGAGTTTCTGGCTTACATCCCAAGTTATGTGATAAGGCCCCTTATATCTATTGAATGACATTCAAAATACTGTTAACCCCCAATTTTCATTCTTGTGCTTTAGTTTTTTCCCTCCCCTACTCCTAAGAATCATATTTTTTTTCCAACAGACATACAAAGGATGGTCTTTTGAGGGAAGATTTATAGTTTTAAATGATACCATATAATGTACTGAAAAAAAAGAAGGGAAAAATGCAAATGGAGTTGAAATGGTTTTAAAAAAAAAAGTTTTGGGGGTCTTTTTACAACATTTTGTGCAGTAGAAAATTCATTGCATCCAGATTTTTCAAGTCAGTAGGATTGCCAAACTTTTTTTTTTTTTTTTTTTTTTTAGTAAATTTTAGCATAAAGAAAAAAATTGGTGTGTGTGTCCACATTTTGATACCTGTAATTTTTTTTTATTTTTAGTTTTCGGTCGATAGAGCTGTGTGAACCTTTATTTTAGCATATCGAACCTGTTTTTATTGGAACCATTTTGGGATACATGTGACATTTTGATTGTTTATTCCATTTTTGGAGTGTGATAACTGAAAATCTAATTTTAATAGACTGTGCTTTTACAGAAACTCATATGAAACATGTTTATTTTTTTTTAATCGCTTTAAATTTGGATAAAAAAAAAAAGGAGATTTAAATTAGAAGTTATTAATACATTTTTTTTCATTAACTTACACTTGTTCTAGTCCTCCCTAGGAAACAGGAACCTATGATTGCTTTATTGCTTCTACATTAGTAATGCAGTATATAGCAAAAATGATGAAGCCCCACCAAAGGCTGGGAATCATGGGAGTACAAAGATAGTGGTGATGGAGACCATTTAAACGCTACTGTCAGATCAATAGTGACATCCAAATGGTTAAACAGAAGTGATCAGACCTAGCTCTGGTCACTGTTAGAGGCAGGTGCTGGCTTTGTTATTAATTATTGGGAATGAACTCCGGTCTTGGGTCCATTTCCTTAGGGTATGGTCACACAGGGCTTTTTTGGTGCGTTTTTTTCTGCAGGAAAACCTGCTCTTGTGCGTACATAAAACCCTTAAAAACTAGTATTTTTTGATACATTAAAAAAAAAAGAGAAAGACACCTAGAAAAACCCCATAGGGCAACACATCAAAAACAAACCAATCTGAGTAGTCAGACTAATATACTAGTAAATTAATCCATCAACCAACATGTTCTCCCTTAACCCTTAAGAATCGAGCCACTTTGTAGGTTAATGACCAGGCCAACTTTTACAATTCTGACCACTGTCACTTTATGAGGTAATACCTCTGGAACGCTTCAACGGATCCCGCTGATTCTGAGATTGTTTTTTCATGACATTGTACTTCATGATTGTGGTAAAATTTCTTCTATATGATTTGCGTTTATTTGTGAAAAAATAAACGGAAATGTGGCAAAAATTTTAAAAATGTCACAATTTTCAAACGTTGACTTTATGCCCTTAAATCAGAGCGTTATGTCAGACAAAATAGTTAATAAATAACATTTCCAACATGTCTACTTTACATCAGCACAATTTCTGAAACCATTCTTTTTGTTAGGAGGTTAAAAGGTGATCAGCGAATTCTGATTTCTACAACAAAATCTTTTTTTTTTTTTGGGGGGGGGGACCACATCACATTAGAATACCCAAAAGTGACACCATTCTAAAAACTGTATCCCTCAAGGTGCTCAAAACCACATTCAAGAAGTTTATTAACCCTTCAGGTGCTTCACAGGAACTGAGGCAATGTGGAAGGAGAAAATGAACATTTAACTTTTTTTTCACAAAAAATGGACCCCCAAAACTGAAGTTCTGAAATTTCTCCTGAGTACGCCGATACCCCACGTGTGGACGAAAACCACTGTTTGGGCACACGGCAGGGCCCGGAATGGAAGGAACATCATTTAACTTTTTCAACGCAAAATAGGCTGGAATAGAGAGCGGATGCCATGTCGCGTTTGGAGAGCCCCTGATGTGCCAAAACAGTGGAAACCCCCCAATTTAGAAATAAGACCCTTTAAGGAACTTCTATAGATGTGTGGTCAGCACCTTGAACCCCCAAGGTGCTTCACAGTAGTTTATAAAGTAGAGCCGTAGAAATATTTAAAAAAAAAAAAAAAAAAAAAAAAAAAAAAAAAAAAAACACATTTTTTCCACAAAAATTATCTTTTAGACCCAAATTTTTTTTTCACAAGGGAAGCAGGAGAAAAAAAGACCCCAAAATTGCTGTGCAATTTCTCCTTAGTGTACTAATACCCCATGTGTGTGGGAAAATACTTTTGAGGCACAGTGCAAAGCTCAGAAGTAAAGAAGCGCCATATTGGAGTTCAGTTGCTGGACTGGTTTGCGGGTGCCATGTTATATTGGCAGAGCCCCTGAGGTGCCAGAAGAACAGAACTACACCTCTCAATGAATTAATCTAGGGGTGCAGTGATCATATTGTCACCACAGGTGTGTCACAAAATTTTATACCATTGGGCAGTGAAGAAAAAATAATTACATTTTTACCACAAAAATGTTGTTTTAGCACGAGATTTTACATTTTCATAAGGAAAAATAGGTAAAAATGGCACCAAAACTTGTCACACAATTTCTGCTGAACGTGGCAATAATACATATGTGGCTGTACAGTACTGCTTAGCCACACGACGAGACTCAGGTGGGACTGAGCGCTATTTGCATCCTGGAGTGCAGATTTTGTTAGAATAGTTTGCAGACTCCATATACAGAGCCCCTAAGTGCTAAAAGAGCTGAATCACCCCCTCAAGTAACCCCATTTTGGAAATTAAACCCTGCCAAACATGTGGACACTAAATCTGGTTTAGGCACACTGGGGCTCAGAAGGGAGGAGGGCTGCAGTGACTATTTTGTAACATCCACGCCATGCTTTTTTTTCTGAAGAATTGCAAATATGCCCATATATTGTGCCCCTATACATTGCAGTGGTCTCATACATTGTGCCCAGCTTGTGCTTCTGGCGATACGCACCCCGTAAATTGTTAAGTGCCCTCTCCCCACTACAATAATGTCAAACATGTGGCCGCTTAATGCAGTTTAGGCACAGTGAGGCTCAGAAGGAGGGGGCATTTGGATTTGGGAGCGCAGAATTCGCTGGATTTCTCTGGGGGGGGGGGGGGGGGCGGGCGAGGAACTATTTCCCTTTTCCAGAGCCTTTGTATTACCAGTAACGTGGAAGCCCCTATATTTCTTTTGATAGATGACAGACCTGAGTGGGGATTTGTTTTTGTTTTTTCGTGGATTGAGTTGAAGCTTTTATTGGGAACATTTTACATAATACTTTGGATCACATTTATCCTGTGCTCTGTGCTGACCACTTATATCAGGGTTTCCATCTGAATCTCCGAGTGACGCGATTCAGGTGATGAAACCCCCGAGGGATCCGTTCACTGTAATGAGGCAGCAGAGTTACTCTGGACTGTCTGGCCTCGGTTCAGCGTTGTCCTTTTCAGAAGTGCACAAAACTGTGGCCAACGGCACTTTTATGCACGCCTAATAAAAAGACGGATACCGTCGCATCATAGGCCAGACTGCATCCACAGTGCCTCCATCTTCCTCATTATAGGGAATCTTACACAGAAACCCCAGTGTAAGCGCTCAGCGCAGAGCACAGGATAAATGTGAGCCGAGCCTTAGGCTGTGTGCTCACGATGCAGAAATGCTCCGGATTTTTCCTGAGCGTTTCTGCATCTCCCTGGCAGAAAAAAAATGCATGCACATTTTACATGCGTTTTTTCTGCAAGGGACAAGCGTTTGTAAAGCGTTTTTATCATGCAATTTCGCATGCTTTTGTCAAGCGCTTTTCCAAGCGATTTTAGCATCACTTGGAAAAGTGCCTGAAAGTTGGTCACACAGTATAAATCCATGCAACCGGAATGGATTTATATTGTGTGACCAACATAATGTAAAAAAAAAAAAAAAAAAAAAAAAGAATTACAACGTAAAAAATAACCTTATACTCTCCTTTCCAGCGGCCTCGGTCTGCTCCCGGCATTGCTGCTGGCTCCGTGGCGGGTACCGGTAATGTAAAAGGACCTTCCATGACGTCAGCGGTCATGTGACAGGTCCTTTTACATTACCGGTACCCGCCACGGAGCCAGCAGCAATGCCGGGAGCAGGTGGGGGCCATGGGAAGGTGAGTATAAGGCTATTTTTTATTTTAATTATTTTTTTACTTACAGGTACTATGGTACCCGGGTCTGGAGGAGAGTCTCCTTTTCTCCAGACCCGGGTACCATCCGTGCATTAATCGCATAAGATCCGCATGACTACACGTAGTCATGCGGATCTTATGCGATCCAATGCAAGTCAACCTTTGTGTGCACATAGCCTTTCTGCGATCTTTGGGAGGCAGAATGAACAAAACAACATCATGTGAAGAATTGGTTTTATTTTTTACGCCATTCTTCGCAGGATATAAGTGATTAGACTACCTTAGTTTTCTGGTCGGTGCAATCACAGCAATACCAGATTTATATCAGGTTATGTTTGGCTGCTGTCACACTAAAAGACGCTATTTATTGCACATTGCCATATTTTGAGAGCTATAAGTTTTCCATATTTCTGCCAAGAGTCACGTAACGGTTTGTTTTTTTGCGGGACAAGTTGACTTTTTTTGGTACCATTTTTTGGTCACGACATTTTTTGATCGCTTTCTATTCAGATTTTTGGGGAGGCACAATGAACACAAAACAGCAATTCAGTAATATGGGCGGGGGTGGATTTTTTATGCCGTTCCGCGTGTGGTAAAATTGATAAGACAACTTTATTATTCGGGTCAGTATGATTACAGCAATACCACATTTATATACTATGTTTTGTTGCTTTTACACAAAAACTTTTAGAAAAAAAATTGTTTTTGCAAAGCTTTATTCTGAGCTATAACTTTTTAATTTTTCCACTAATGGAGCTGTATGGCCGCTTGTTTTCAGCGATACCATTTTTATTTATATTTGTCTTTTTGATATTGTTTTATTCCACTTTTCTCAATACGCCTTCCACGACAGCATTGGAGGATGTTGTCCATGCCCTATTGGGGGACAGGAACATAGAGAGTTTAAAAGCCCCTCCCCACCGTCAATCCCCAGTGTTTTCAGTCCCCCTTGGGGCATGGAGAGATCCTGCAGTGCTGTCGGGCCGGCAGGGCAGCGCTGTATTTTTACCTGTGTTGCCGGGCAGTGGTCGGTCGGGGTGCTCCCTCCTTCCTCCATGCTGCTCCCCTCTTGGGACCACCCTGGCTTCCTGCGCCCCACAGAGGGTAATGCTAGCCAGGGGACCGTTTATGCCAGAGGCTGCTCCTGCTCTCCGGAATCTCCTCTTTCCTGGCGGCCTGGGGAGCGCAGGCATCCCCGCTCGCGCGCCGGAAATGGCGTCGCCGCGGGCCCTGCCGCGCCGGCCTGAGCGTTCCACGCTGAGATGTCTGGTGGAGCGCTTGTGAGCCGACGGGGGGCTTGGGCACGCGCGCGCCGGGTGACGTCACTGCGGGTCCCATCGCTCCGGCGGGGCGTTCCACGTGGGACGCTGAATGTTTGTCCAGGACCATCAAGGCCCATACCAACCCTGGATTGGCCCTTAAAGTGACCAGAAAGTGGAGGTGACTGAGGTCCCTTGCTGGGAGGAACGTTTTTTTTATTTAAAACCCGCCTGAAGACACCAAAAGGTAAGGCTATTCCCACCATATTCCCACTATGTTAGGTGACAGGTCCAGTACCCCTGCATCTGCAGAGCCCAGCATGCCCTCGGCTACAGTGAGTAGTACCTGGGTGGTCACTATGGGGTTCTCTCAGCCTCCTTTTTTAAGATTACACTAGATCTCCCCTCCTTCTATTCACATGGGTTCCCTTCTCTTCCCCTTTCTTAGGAAGACAAGGCCCCCCGCTTCTAAGAAGGATAAAGACCAGCCCCGTAGATGTGGCATCTGTACAAAAAAGCTGTGTCCTCATCCTATAAGAAGAAGCTGTGTTAGCCCCGTAAGGATAAAATAATTAGAGAAGAAAACCCCTCACTGATCGAGGAGCTCAGATCACTCGTTAAACAGGAGGTCCAGGTTGTTAGACAGGAGGTCCAAGCTTCCTTTGCTGCCCTACCTGTCTATTCCTCGTCCAGGCCCTCCCCCCCAAGAAGAGAAAAATTCAAGAATTCGATTCAGATGTGGTCTCTATGGATGCTAGTAGCTCAGCCTCTGATGATTTTGAGGAATTGGCATCCGTAGGGCCTGCCAAAAAAGTAGAAACCGGTAGATATTTTTCCTCGGACAGCTTAGAGGAACTACTGGACGCAGTTAGAGGCACCATGGGGCTGGAGGAAGTGGAGGTTTCCTGTTCTGTTCAGGACGAGATGTTTAGGGGCCTTAAAACAAAAAAGCAGACTGGTTTTCCAGTCCATGAGGTAATTGGAGATCTCATCCGACAGGAATGGGAATCCCTGGAAAATCGTCTCACCACCCCTTCGGTATTAAAACATAGGTTTCGGTTAGAGGGTGAAGGATTTGAGTGGGAAGTCCCTAAGGTGGACATCCAGGTGGCTAGGGTAGTGCGGAAAACCTCACTTCCCTTTGAGGACTTGTCCCAATTAAAGGATCCTTTGGACCGCAAAATGGAAAGTATCCTTAAAAAATCATGGGAAACCTCCTCTGCCTCTCAGTCAATATTTCCTTGACTTGTGTGGCCAGATCCCTCTTCAAATGGCTGACCCAACTGGAGGAACATCTGTCTCAGGGCACGTCCAGGGCAGACCTGCTTGACTCCATCCCTCTCCTTCAATAAGCCACAGGTTTCTTAGCGGACGCCTCGGCTGAGTCAGTCCGGATCGCGGCCAGAGCAGCTGTCCTGTCCAATACTGCTCGCCGTGCACTATAGCTCAAAACATGGAGTGGGGACGTCACGTCTAAAGTTAAGCTCTGTTCCATCCATTCCAAGGAAAATATGTATTTGGCCCAGCCCTGGATGAAATCCTGGAAAAGGCCTCAGACAGGAAGAAAAACCTTCCCGAACAGAAACAGGCTAAGAAACGTTCCTTTCGGTCTTCCCAAAGTCACCCCTCACGGTATAGAGGAAAGGGAAAATCTGGACGCTGGAGCTATCCTAACGGCGGCAAGGGCCGCAACATCCTTGTACCCCAGCAACAAAACCAGCAGCAGGACAGACAATGTCTTGGTCCATGTAGTGGGGCATCGCTCGAATTTCTTTCCCCAGTGGCGGGCAATATCTTCCTGCCAGTGGATCCTGACTACCATTTAGGAGGGTCTTCTACAGGAATTCGAGAGTCACCCCCCTCAGATCCTGAGGGTCACGTCCCTTCCTTCTCAGGGAGCTCAGAAACTCCTATCGGTCGCCCTAAAAAAAACCTTCTGAATTCGGGAGTTGTGTCTCAGGTCCCACCTGGCCGGGAGGGGACGGGTCACTACTCAAAAATATTCCTAATAAGGAAACCATCAGGGACCCCAAGCATCATAATCAACCTGAAGTCCCTAAACCATCACATCAAATACAGACGATTCAAGATGGAGTCTATAAAATCAACTATTCCCCTAATAGGGAAAGACCGTCATGGCGACCATAGATTTAAAAGATGCGTACTACCATGTGTCTATTCATCTGCCCCACAGGGAGTTCCTGCGGTTTGCAGTCCTCAGGGACAATATAACAGTTCATTACCAGTACAACGTACTGCCCTTCGGCATCTCTTCAGCACCCCGGGTGTTTACAAAGATTATGGCAGAAGTGATTGCACTCATCCAGAAACGGGGCGTCTGCATAATTCCATACTTGGAGGACATGTTGATTGTCGCTCCTTCAGTAGCAACTCTCAATCTTCACGTCTCTATAACCTTAAAAACCCTTCGGTCATTAGGTTGGGTTCCAAACCTAAAAAAGTCAGAACTCCTCCCTTCATTAAGGAGGAAGTTCCTTGGTGTCTTACTGCACTCCAAACAAACAGATGTCCTTTCTAGCATTGGAGCATCAGACAGCTCTCAGATCCAAAATCTCAAATTTCAGACACCAAGAGAATCCAACGTTGTGAGCGACCATGTCTGTATTGGGGTCTTTGACAGCCTGTATCCAGTCGGTGTTGTGGGCCCAGGCCCACTCAAGGCCCCTCCAGGATCATATCCTAAGATCCTGGAACAGACAAAAGGACTCACTAAAAGGGCTCAGGACCCCCAGTCGGATAAAAGCTTCTCTTTCTTGGTGGCTAAGCTCCCGAAATCTTCAGAGGGGGATTTCTTGGACCCAGGACCCTCTAATTACAGTGACTACCGACGCCAGTTTACGAGGCTGGGGAGCTATGGTGGCCCAGACTCCCTTTCAAGGCAGATGGAGTCCCGAGATCAGTGCCAGATCTTCCAACTTTAGGGAGCTAATGGAGGTAGAAAAAACGCGACAGTCAACTTAATCCAGGGTTCTCACATCAAGATTCTCTCGGACAACGTGACTACAGTTGCCTTCCTTCGTCATCAAGGAGGTACGAAGGTACACAGCCTAAAACAGATTGCAGGCGGAATATTTTTGCGGGCAGAACAACATCTCCTATCACTTTCAGCAATCCACCTGAATGGCTCAAACAACGTTCAAGCACTTTCTAATCAGGGAAGATATCCAGCCAGGAGAATGGAGCCTGAATCCTCAGATTTTCCAGTCGCTAGTAGCAAAATAGGGTCAACCCGAGGTAGATCTCTTTGCCAGTCGGTTAAAAGCAAAACTTCCCCTCTTCATTTCATTGGACAGACGAGACAATGCCATGAATTTGGACACACTAGCCCATCCCTGGCATTTCAAGCGGTCTATGCGTTTCCTCCAATACCGCTGATAGCAAGAACCATCCAGAAAGTCAGGTTAGAGAGAGTGGCAACAATTCTGGTGGCCCCTCTGTGGCCCAAAAGGCCTTGGTTCGGGGCCATCACAGAAGTCTGCCTAGAGGGTCCGGTGATACTACCACAGGTCAACAACCTTCTCTCTCAAGGGCCCCTGTTCCATCCCAATCCTCAGTGGCTAAACCTAGCAGCCTGGTTACCGAAGCCGAGATCTTAAGATCCAAAAGGTCTCTCGGAAGAAGTTATAAAAACTCTTCAACAGAGTAGGAAGCCAGTAACCAATGCGATATACGGCAAAATATGGAAAAAAATCCTATCATGGTACGCCCCGGATATTCCTGATACCTCACATCCCAACATTGCTCGGATCCTTGATTTTCTACAGAGTGGATTGGAGTTGGGTCTCAAACCCAGCACTCTTAAGGTGCAGATTTCAGCCCTAAGTTCCATATTAGACCAAGATTTGGCCTCTCATAGTTGGATCAAGAGATTCATAACTTCAGCACTCAGACTTCACCCAAGAATTCAGTCTCAGATCCCATCCTGGGATCTAAATGTGGTACTCAAGGGTTTAACCCTCTCTCCCTTTGAGACTCTATCCTCTAGCACAATACAGACTCTCTCTCATAAGACTGCCTTCTTAGTAGCCATCACTTCAGTACGGAGAGTAGGAGAACTACAGGCCCTTTCTATCAGAGAACCTTACATGAATGTGACCGAAGATAGAATTATGCTTCGCCTGGACCCTTCCTTTCTCCCAAAGGTAGTTACGGATTTCCATCGTTCCCAGGAAATCATGCTACCCTCCTTCTGCCAGAAACCTTCCAATCCAAAGGAAGCAGAATTCCACCTCCTAGATGTCCGCAGATCTGTCCTTTATTATCTTCAACAAACTGAGTCTTGGAGAATGGATGGGAACCTATTTATACAGCACTCAGGGCAGAACAGAGGAAGGAAGGCAGCTAAATCCACTATAGCAAACTGGATCAAAAAGGCATTTGGGGAAGCCTATGACAACCAACAAATGAATCCACCGATTGCCTTAAAGGCTCATTCTACCAGATCCACATCAACTTCATGGGCCGAAAGAGCGGGCACTTCTACTGAGCAGATTTGCAGGGCAGCTACATGGTCTTCCCTTCATACGTTTTCTAAACATTATAGATTAGACTTATCATCCACTAGGGATTTAGCCTATGGTAGGAAAGTCCTACAAGCTATTGTCCCTCCCTAATAATATATCGTTGGTATTCCTCCAATGCGGTCGTGGAAGGCGTATTGAGAAAATAGAATTAGTCCTTACCGGTAATTCGGTTTCTAGAAGCCTTCCACGACAGCACGAATTTCCCTCCCTATGGATTCCATATAACTGCCAAGATCACCTGGAAAAAAGGTTACCTGACAAACACTGGGGATTGACGGTGGGGAGGGGCTATTAAACTCTCTATATTCCTGTCCCCCAATAGGGCATGGACAACATCCTCCAATGCTGTCCTGGAAGGCTTCTAGAAACCGAATTACCGGTAAGGACTAATTCTATTTTTCCAGCGATATGATGACAAAGCATAATTTGCTACTTTTTTTTTTTTTTGACAGGGGGGGGTTGCGGCATTCACTGGAGAGGTTAACTAGTGTGAAACTTTTATAGATCGGGTTGTTCCGGAAGCGGCGATACCAAATATGTGTACTTTATTTTTTTTTTTTACATAAAAATTCTTATTAGTGTAATTTTTTTTTTATTATTTTAAAATATTTTTACCTTTACTTAGTCTCTCTATAAGACTTTCATTTTTTTTTTCACACGTATAATGCATTGGTATTGCAGTGCATTATACCTGTACAGAAAACTTCTTAGATCATGCTTTCAATGCTGTGCTCGATCGCAGCATTTAGGGAGTTAACAGCCAGGGGCAGTGCCAACATTGGCAGCGCCGAGCTCCTGATCTGATCAGGCAGGAGGTGCTGATATTTCAGCATCTCCTGAGAGATCATGCTGTGATTTTTCAGCCATAATTACTAACCAATCACAGCGATCTGGGTGTGGGGACCAATGGCATGGGTCCCCGCACCTCTTGCCGTGCTGCTCAGCTGCCGGCACTGAACTGACAGTTCAAAGTCATGACGGACATAGCACATCATGATGAGGGATAGGACACCCGCTCATGACAGGCTATGTCCGTCATTAGACGTAAAGAGGTTAAGTAGAATCAGAAATTTATCAGATAAATAGTAAACATTCAAAAAGACAGGTGTATCAGATGAACAACAATACATCTGTCTCTTTGAATGATGTTTAGGTTAGGTTGTGGAGTATTGAACATTCCCAGGTAATACCACCTTCGGCCTATGCATGCCTGATATAGATGTCTAACTGCCCTCGCTAGAAGCGGGGGTTGGCACCCTAGATAGCGAGGTTTTAGCGCCCCCGCTCCATGGCAGCTGACCCTCACTCTCTCTTTATCCCTGATATATCAGATACTTCTATGGGAACCTAAACTAGACATAGACCAACTGTGTAGTAAGGGGAGAGAGGGAAAAACCCAAACATTAGATATAGGATACGGTATACCGCTTATTTTTACGCTCTTAAGTGGAAATAGCTTCCATGCCTCTGCCTTGACGCGTTTCCCCTTTATTGGTTCATCAGGAGGCCAGAATCTATATTTGTATGAGGTACAGATGATGTGATGATCATAAATCCATTGTCAAATGCGTCAAGCCAGAGGCATGGAAGCTATTTCCACTTACAAGCATCAAAATAAAAAAATTTAAAAAACTTAAAAGAAAATATGTCAACTGGATGAGCAAACACTTCCCATACATAGATTTCATTTAGTAAAAAGCAGTAAGGCATTCTGCATTAGAGATGGATGCTTCAATAAATTTCAAGAGCCTAAGATTTACAATGCATAGGGAGACATATTGACCCCTTCCAATTTCCGTTTTCATTTTTTCCTCCCCTTTTTCCACAGAGTTATAACTTTTTTTATTTTTCTGTCCACAGATGCATGAGGGCTTGTTTTTCGCAGGACACCTTGTAGTTTTGAATGACACCATTCGTTTTACCTCAGTGTACTGGAAAACAGAGAAAAAAATTCCAATTCCGGTGAAATTGTGAAAAAAAAAAAAAAAACTCACAATATGATTTTGCTCATAAGTACAATTACGGAGATACTAAACATGTCCAGTATTTTTTTTATTATTTTAGTGGTGAAAAAAAATCTGAAGTTTTGAAAACAAAAATTTGATGATTTGATGGAGCTGTATGAGAGTTTATTTTTTGCAGGACAAGCATTTTTTCTTGATACTATTTTGGGATAGATTTGACAATTTGATCGCTTGTTACAGCATTTTTTGTGATATTACTGCAACAAATAAGAATATAACATTTTTGGCATTGTTGAATTTTTTCCGTTTATGGTGTTTACCTATCGGGTTAATTATTTTTATATTTTGATATATCAGACTTTTCTGAACGCAGCGATACCACATATGTATATCTTATTATCTTTATTTGTATGGAAGAAAAGAGGTGATTTTCACTGTACTTTTTAGTCCCATAGGGGCCTTGAACATGCGATCGTCTGAACGCTTGTGCTATATGCAGCAATAACACAGTATTGCAGTATATAGTAAAAATCATGTTCGCCTTTGAAGCCCGGCCACAGACGTAATGATAAGCACAGAGCTCTGCAACAGGCGTCCGCCTGTCATAGCAACCTATCAGCAACGTGCGAACAAATCAAGGGCGCATGGAATGACGCGTCACCATGTCAGCGTTTAACAGGTTAACAATTGCAGGTGGCGCTTTGTTCCACCCGTGGTTGTTAGAGGCAGGTCCTGGCTGAAAAACACAGCCATTACTGACCCTGCAAGTCCGCTTCATACAGCCGCTACCAAATCAATAAGGAGCGTTTTTTTATCCTTGAGATCAGTACATTATCTGTACAGTCATTTAGATTTTGAAGTAGACTAAAGACATCGGAATAACCAAAACCATGCCCATAATGCCAAGCAAAAACAAAACAGTCAACTTTATATATATAAAAAAAAAAAAAAAGATGAAAAATAAATAAAGTGTAACTATAAGTCACAATCAGATCGAGAATATGGTCATTTAAAAGTAGCCTGAATGCTGTCCATGGGAGGAAAAACAAACAAAAAACGTACAGCTCTCAGACAAATGGTATTCAAGATGGCTGAAAGTACACAGGCCAAATGTCCAAGAAAGAAAAACCTACATGCAGCATGTCTATAGAGGTGTAAAAAAAAAAAAATCCCACACAGATCAACCATACAGCAACCAATAGTTCACCGTATTTGTACCTGCAAATTACAATAACTGCTGATGTACGGATGTCATATGGATGACAGTATAGATGAAAAATCGTCCATTTTTCTGGATGTAAATCAGATGATTTTTTTTAGATGTGTGTGTGAACTTTGCCTTTGTGCCCCTTAAATATGGTTCTAAGGCTTTGATGAACTGGAGCCATAGTCCTCAAAATTCATGTATTGGAATTAGGAAAAATGGACAAGTGTAATGATCTGACAAGGGCCAAACTGTGATGGGTAGCCCTAAGTATACCCAGGATAGTACCTAGTGAAAGTTATCCAAGAAAGAACAGCACGTAAAAGGTGACATGGCCACAGCCACATAAGCAGCTTTAGCTGTCCTGTCTAGTCCAATCCCACAGAACAGCTCCTGTATAACAAGCTTAGGCCTCATTTAGACATACATGATTTTTCTTGTATGTAAAACCAAGAAGCGTTGTTAATCAGAGATTTGGATCTTTCATCGGTGTTTGGGTTAATGTGTCAGTTTTACTATCAGTGATTATTTCACTGATTTAAAAAAAAAAAAAAACCTGCAAAGCTTCTCAAATTCATTATAATATTAACTAAGTAGAGCACAAGGATTGGAGACGGTCGATTATGTCCATTTTTTCATTCCTGTAACGGATCAAAATTACCCATACATCACTGATTTTTTGCTAACCACTTGGTCTGCAAAAAAACAAAAAACACTTGGACATGTGAACAGCCCAATAGAATATAATGGGTACATGAAAAAAAAACAGCTAAAACATGTAGATGTCTGATTGAGGCCTTTATGTAAAAAGAGGTAATGTTGGCCACTATAGAAAAATGTGTCTTTTGGCAGGAAAAACAAATTTTCCCATCTCAATTGTTAATTTCTATCCGTTAAAGTGAGAATAATAACCAAACAGCTCAAAATGTACACACACACACACACACACACACACACACACACACACACACACACACACACACACACACACACATTTCTAGCATTTCGAAAAGAAATATCAGTGACCAATATAGTTGCCCTTCTATTCAATAAGAGGCCTCTCAGCAGGATAGTGTGCCCTGCCACAATGCAAAAATTGTTCAGGAATATTTTGAGGAAAATGACAAATTTACCATATTGATCATCTGTGAACAAGTCAGATCCATGAAGGTCTTGCTTAGCAACAGATTGTTTAATTCCTATAAGTTGCGAACATCTTGGTGTCAAATACTTTAGAACACTTGTAAAAAGGTCATGGATTCCATGTCTGGATATGTCGATGTTATGGCTAATTAGTGGCTGAATATTCTCCACTCAAAAGTTAGGAATATTTCAATGGTGATTTCATCATCTCAAACAATTTATTGAAACAAAAGTCAACAACAGGGGCTGTGTATGGGCTTATATTTTTGTGCCCCAAGCTGACATTTTTAGGGATACTATTTTGGGGTAGATACAATGTTTTGATTGCATCATTGCATTTTTTTTTTTGCAGTGTTGCAGCGTCCGAAAAAGAAATTCTGGCGATTATACTTTTTACTTATATTTTTATAGATCGGACTTTTACAGACGCAGCGATACCAAATAAGTGTGTATTTTTATTTATTTCTAATGTGAGAAGCGGTGACCGATTTGTACTTTTATATTTTTATTTTCATAATTTAAAAAAAAAAATTCACTTTCTATTGTATTTCTTACTCCTCTTAGGGAATTTGAACCTGCGATCGGTACTGCTGCGTATAGCGAAAATCACGGTCCACTATCAACACCAGTCAGAAGCTGGCATTCACAGACTAGTCATGACAGGCACACAAGGTTTTTCGGCAGATCCTCGGCCGTCATGGCGACCCATTGGTGCCTCACAATATGAATATCACAGCCATCATCAGCCAGGAAAGATATGGGTTCGGCTTGTGAGTCCGAATCAAAGTCAGGGAGCCGGCATATGATGTAATAGTATGTCATATGTCGGTAAGGAATTAAAAGGGTTGTAGTTGCACAAACACGAATGTGATTTTATCACAGAATGTTCATCCAGCTCACTGATTTTGCAAGTCTTGTATGAGAATATTTTCAGTCTGAGTGCTAACGGACACTAGGACCAATGTTATTCATCTGGCCGTTCAAATTTTATTTTATTTTTTCTTTTTTAATGGGCCGAATCTGTACTCAAGTCTATGGGTGTGCAGATACAAAACAGATCCCACTCGGAACATCCGTATAGCATGCATTTTTGGGGGGATACATTTCAATTGTTTAACATAGGAAGTTGTAAATGGTCTTAGAAATTACTGCTGAAAAAAGGAAAAAAAAAAAAAAAAGAAACATAGCACACGCATGACAAGTGATATTTTATATGCTCGTGTAAAACCAGTCTCACAATCACTAATATTCCTCTATCCACCATGGTAAATGGGAGAGTTGAAGACGCAAGATGAACCCATCCTATCAGAAAGATGTCACCAATACTTGCCTATGCAGGGAGAGCTTACTTAAAATCTACCAAAAATAAATAATGGACTGCAGTTGCTGCACTGAAATACTGTACAGAGGAACTTTAGGTTTTAAGCCGCTGTCACAAAGATGCAAGTTAATTCACGCAGCGTAAACAAGCAAACTATACTGGCCATCCAATAAAACTGCACCTCACATGATATCATGCCAGTACAGTCCATATATACAGTACATCTATATTACACATACAGTCAGTATGGGCATGGGGAAGTTTAAGAACAAAGGACACCTGATTCACTACAGTTTCTTGTCACAAAGTAAATGTGCATTCTGACAGTGCTTAGAGAAACAACCCCCACCAGAAAGGATAATGAGATTCCTGCCACAGATCTCTTCAGAGTACAATGAAGAGAAAAAAAAACACAGAAAAAGCTACAGTGATATAACAACACTGGGACTAACTATCATAAATATTCTATACACTTCTGGAAAATCTACATTATTTAATATTTATCAATTTGTTTTACTGTCCATTATTTTTTACACTGTACCGCAGAAGTCAATCTTTTCTTCCATTATGAAGTCAGGCATTATCTGATCACTGGTAGATGTAGAAACCTGGTATGATTGTACAGTGCTGGAGCACAAGGCTGCTTTCCATGAGAGAATACATTTTACATCTGTACACAGGGACATCCCTCCCAGGTCTAAGATCTTAAATCACAGCAACCACTGTGACCTTGGGAGGAAAGACCTTGAAACGGATGCATCAATGATGTATTAAATCTGATTCATAGAAGAGCAGAACATTATTGCTGTCAATATTTGAGTGCAAACTGGGTGTAATATATCTGTATAATGCACCGTCTATAGGCCATCCACTTAACCAGTTATAAAAGAAAAAAAAAAACCTCCATGAATAAGTCTTCATGTTCAGAGTCCTTCTGGTTCCATACTCCAGAGATGTAAAAACTGTACGTCCCACCATATTCTTCCATAACAGCAATGCTTCTAGATAAAAAAAAATACTGCCATAATGCAGTATAAAACTAAATATGCCATGACTTCTTACTAAGCCATATGACACTGATGGAAAAGGAAGAAAGCATAAAGACACAGATCCATGTTATGTTCAAGGATTTTTCTGGGTGTTGTATTATGGATTGTACAGTATATATGCAACATTGCCAAGTGCATGTAACCAAAAGAAAAATATACCATATTTTTCAGACTACAGGATGCCACTTACTATAAGGTGCACCTGAGTTTTCGTCAGCAGAAAAAAAAAAAAAATTGTAAAATAATTTTCTACTACTTAAAACTCCAAAGGCTGTGTAAAGTGGAGGAATCAATATCACTACGCATATACACAATACTGCATGTAAAGTACACGCGCACACCGAGTGCAGCACCTAAACACAAGATGCTGTAATGCATACTGTGTGAAGTTCCTTCCAGGCATGTGACCGATCACCTGATCTGATGGGTCCCTCAGCTAGGCAGGACCTGCAGGTCCTGGTAGCTCCTCACCTGCCCTACACTGATCACTGTGAGAGGAGGAGAGAGAGCAGTTCTCTAGGGGATTGGGAAGGATGCTGTGTTGGCATTCTTCCTGATCACAAGAGACTGCCATTGGGACTGTAAGTACGTCTCAGGGTATGTGCACATTAGGTATCTCTAAGGCAGGTTCCAAAGCGCTCAAAACCACCTCAAAAAGTGAACATAATGTAGTAGCAGCAGCAGCATGTCCGTACCTCCGGCAGATCCCGCTAGGAAGCAAGTTGGTAGTTATAGTTTAAATCACAGAAGAGGCTTGCTGCCGAGCGGCAGCAAAAACATCAGGAAAGCCGCCTCATGAAAGAAAACTCTTTCTTGAAGTGGCTTTGCCTGGGAAAGCTTTGGAGAGTGTGCCGGCATCTTAAAGATGTTATGGGCACATGTCCTCAGGCTAAGTTCCCAAGATGCGTATTTGATGCATTTTTCAGTCCGCTGTGTATTTATGTGAAATCTCATGCCCACTTTTTTTTTTTTTTTTTTTTTTTTTAAATGTAGTGTAAACTGATCCGTGCGTGGAGCATTGCTGAAATCATGCAACATGTCAATTCCTCTTGCAGTAAGTATCCTTTTTATTTGTGAACTTTCCTTATAGACTTGCATGAGATGAGGAAAACTCAGAGGTAAAAAACACATGTGCATTTTCGTGCATTTCTGCAGAGGATGAAGATAAAGTATCCATAAAAACAGCTTTGTTTTGCTAAACGTTATATAGCAAAAGAAGACAAAAACTACAGCTGAAAAAAATGTGATAAAACCCATGTAAAAAAAAAAAACGCACCCAAACACTCAATGAATAAAAACAAAAAGAAACCCAATTTCGCTAATTGGCACTGCAACAAAGTACACCCAATACTAATCATGGGTCCAAAAAAATACGGCAAATCAAGCAGGTTGTACAGTCCTTAAAAGAATAAGACCAGTTGCTCATTTCAGTAGAACAGACTGACATCAGTAATTTGAAGATACTTCAAAGGAACAGCACACCAATAGGCGCAAAATATGCTTCTGCACTTTGATTCTCACTTGACTTAAGGTACCATAGTAAAGTTTGTAGTTTTACAGCCTCCATCAGGTCAGGCAGATAGGTAGAATAAGCTCCCCAGTATAGCAGCAGAACATGATGTCACAATGCATCAGATATTGTACTAGGAAGCTAACAATCTATTGGAATAGCTTGAAAAAAAAAATGGTATAAAACCCCCCAAAAATTACTACTTTTCACTTTATGTCACTCAACATGGTGTTAATTTTGGATATGAGCACGAATCAAAGATGTAGCATATCTTGTGAGCAAGAAAAATAATATATATATTCAAAGCTGGATATGGTAATAACTGTCCATACATAAAACCTGTAATGTCTGCTTCTACTGTTTGTCTAGCACGATAACACCCCAAGATTGCACTGAGCAATGTGAATCAATGAAGGAAGAAAAACTCGATACAAGACCTCCATAGCTATAAGCATCGCGTCCATGTCACAATACCATGGAGTCCAGTTGGAGCTCAAACTGAAGCAGGGACTTTACTACCAGAGTACGGCTAGATTTCACATGAATATCACCAATATCTTATTCTTCTATTTTAGCAGCTAAATAATACCACACTGTGACCTAAATTAAATGAAAAGGAAAGTCTACAGTGTATTTCGGTACTCTTGTTGCAGTTAATGATTCTAATCTGAAAATTCATGAAGTATTTCAGATACAGAGGGAAAGATTAATTATGCTGCTATTTATATCCCACGCTCATTAAATGAGACTCCCTTTCACTACCATCAACCTTGAATGTATTATTTGCCATGAAGCAGGAGTCAGTCTTCTATCACATTTCTAAGAATTTACCTCCTAGCAGCCGCTTTGTGAAAGTTCCCAAATATTAAGGGTGGCCACACTGAAGCAGATGAAAAGTATTAGGGAAGGTTTTATGGACTGTGAATTTTCAGCCAATAAGTCAGCAGGTCAATCCTTACAATATTGGCCAATTCCACCGACACCAGCTTTTCCACCTCTGGAAGCAATGGCAAATTGCTAGGGGATTGCCTTGAATGCCAGACTTGCAGAAACCCCCACTCATCACAATAATAAAGGCTTCTTTGGCATTTTCTCTGCACAATACGCTACTACGGAGTACTTGCAGCACACACCTAACAGGGCATCACATCAAAGTGACCTCTGCTGATCAGCAAATGTATTAACATTTCTAGAATAAGCTGTAAAGGGGTTGTCCGGTCCAAATCAATAAGTCTGCAGTCACTTTGTGTGACTGCAGACTTCTGAATCCCCCCAGCACAGGCACTGTGCACTGCAGGGATTAACTGGCTTTTGACCCAGGACCGGAGGGTATGTACGCTTTATACATACTCCCAGCCAGGACCCGTCTAGTGGGCGTAGCCTCGCTCCATACAAGCGCGCCCATTGGCCGGGAGTATGTATAACTCATACATACTCTCCGGTCCCGGGTCAGAAAATGGTGAATTCCAACAGCACGCTCCCTGGGGGGATTCATAAGTCTGCAGTCACACAAAGTGACTGCAGACTTATCGATTTGGCCAGACAACCCCTTTAAAGTTAATTTGACAGCTGACCTAGACCGCCCAATCCATGGGCAGCATGAATCAGACACTGGCTGTAATTGAAGCAAATTATGCTTTATTATGAAACACTGCATTTCTAAAGACACATACATGTAAAAGCCAATCCCCAGCTGCTTCTCCATACCCCACACCACTTGACTGACAGATCTCTAGCTATAAAAAGATGTAGGGAAAAAACAGGCACTCATGGGAAGTGGGGTGTGGAGAAGACACAGGAGATCTACCTTGGACCAGTCACATGAGCCACATGGCCTCCAGACGACTTAAGTGTATGTTTTCTCAGATTCCAGATTAAAACCTACCTGGCTAAGATGACGGAGACTGATTCATGATGCCCATGCAACAGGAAACATGAATCGGCAATCATGTTCCCATTAAGTGGAAACCATTTAAATGGTTATTCCCAATACCGGAAGATAACGCCTATCCATTGGCTAGGCAATAACTATGTTCGGTGGGGGTTCGACTGCTGGAATCTGTACCAATCCGAAAAACGTAGCTTTGAATGCTATGATAGAGTGAGTGGTGGACCCACATACATGCCTCTATCACATGCATTCTTCATGGGGCAGCTGGAGATAGCCAAGTACAGAGCTCAGCTTTTACCAGCAGTCCCAAAGATGTTGAATGAATTGATAGCGCACATGCAGAGACCTGTCTCAAGATCGGCGGGGCTCCCAGGGGTTGGACATTGATCGATCATAAAATAAATAGTCCATTTTAAATATACAGATAAATGTTTCAATCAGTTATCAAAACTGGTCATACATGGAGATAGGTAGCAAAGAAAAATGTTCTTAGCCTGATATATTAATTTCAAGTATATTGATAGTGAAGATATATGGAAATTTCTGTGACAAAAGTGCTATGTAACAAGGATATAAACGCGTAGTGGGCACACAGCCTTACATTCAGCAAGGCCGCGCCCATTTAGTCTGCACGTTACTGCATATATGCAGATCACATACTTGCGGTCATGCGCCTGCTGCCAGCACATGAGAATCCTCACCCCATGCAGTGTCAAGATTCACAAGTTTGCAGGCACAGAGTGCCTGCAGACTTGTAGGCTATGGCCAGACTACCCCTTTAAATACTGTTAGCCACGCCCCCTTAGCAAAAAACAGATGCAGCAGGGGCAAGAAGAGCAGAAGCTGAACACTGCATGTGGTGACAGGTCCTTTAAGTGCAACAAATAGCCTCCCCAGACTCGTGATGGAAAATACTTAGTGACCCGATTACCCATGGGGTAGAGAGAGGAACACCTAATAAATAATTCCTGCCAAGCATCAGGTTTGTCAACACATTAATATTTGATCTTTATTTCTTGTGATCTGCACAACATGCAGGAAGGCAGAGCAGGAAGATCATTTTACTAAGTGAACAGCTTAATGCATCCACCCTGTCACTGCCAGAAAGCAGCACTGCAGAGCAGGGGCATTGGCTGCTCTAGGGAGGAGGACCTCAGCCCGTGCTGCATAGGTGACAGCTCGGGCTCACAGCCTGCAGGTGTCTAGAGATGTACTGCCGTGTAATGCGAACACACCCGCCATCAGAATGGTAGAAATCTTACACTTGGGCATTACATGAAACATGTCACAATGAAGACAAGGTACAGGCTGCCGGTATGCAGAGACAATAGAGCAGGCACAGGAAGCCACATCGTACATGCAGAGGAATGTCACCTGGTGGAGAAGGACAGAGCTCGCTCCTGCCTGCAGCCTCCTAGCACCGCGCTAATAATACACTACGGGAGACGAGCCGCTGCCATATTCCTGCCAGTGGATATGCTATGTGCTGCAGGACCCCAGCGGCCATCTACCTCCTCTACAGGCTCCCCCGCCCTTCTGCCCTCGCTTCCCCTTCAGCCTCGACCTTCTCAGCGAGAGCTGCCTTGTCGTCTTACCGTTCTGAGCGGCGTCCGCTAGCCCCGGGAGAAGGCCGCAGGTAACAAGCATCAGCCCCAAGATGAGGGCTGCAGGCAGAGGGCGAAGGTCGCAGCGGTCCATGTGCGCACAGAGAGGGAGACACAGCCGATGGGCTCGGTGTCCAGTCTCTCAGGCCTGAGGTCCGGTATCCGCAGCTCCCCCTCGGTCTCCTCCCGCAGCGAGCACCTGAGTCTCGCGAGAACCGCCGCTCGTATGTGGGCAACCAAAGGAGGAGCCGATGCGTCAGGCCGCCGCCGGAAGAGACCCGCCCGATACCGCCCCACGGTCAGATGCCGCCCTACTGTCAGCTGCCGCCGTGTGCACTGTGCTGAGGGTGCTGGAGGTGTCACCAGTGGGCGCTGATAGGAGAGCAGGATCCTCTGCAATGTGCGCTTCCTGGACACATTGGCCAAACATTGTACGCGTGACCAGACGTAGATGGAGGTCAGGAGGCGCACTATCTGTATTGGGACGTGTGCACATTACACACCTGATCCATAAAAGCAACACTCCTGCGGATTTTATTTCAGTGCTGAGGTGATACCACTGATCTACATTCCCTGCCTCTAGTATTATCCTCCCTAGCCCCTGTCTACACCTGTTATCAGCACCGCACGGCATATTCTGCATGCTACGATCTGCAAGTCACAACTCAATGTAAGTCCATGAGGCCAGAATGAGGACTGTAGACCAAGCCATGGCCCCACTATCAGTATAAGGCCATGGCCCCACTATCAGTATAAGGCCAAGGCCCCACTATCAGTATAAGGCCATGGCCCCACTATCAGTATAAGGCCATGGCCCCACTATCAGTATAAGGCCATGGCCCCACTATCAGTATAAGGCCAAGTCCCCACTATCAGTATTTGGTCAGTATTCGGTCAGTATTTTTTCTCAGGAGTGGGTGATAAATACAGAATTGGTGACTTGTTTCTATTATATCTTTTCTCTGATTGTTCCTCATCTGGTTTTGTCTCCCACTCCTGAGAAAAAATACTGACCGAATACTGATAGTGGGGCTGTGGCCTTACACTGAGAGCTTGTGACCTTTACCTCTGACTTCCAGTCAGGGGCTGCACTCACAAGATGGCAGATCGGTGCAGAGAAGAGCATAAGACAGCAGCTGTTAATTCTTTTACTACCCCGGAGTGGTGCTACAGTACCTGTCGCCTGATTCATGGCTCCCAAACCGCAGGCAGCATGAATCACAGCCCGGCTGTGTAACTGCAGACAGGTAATATTATACTCTGTAAGGTTTAGTTCACATGCAGCGTTTTACTGCTGCTTTTATCTTTCTGCAGAAACAGCAGCACCAACAAAAGTGGAGATCTCAGAAATCTTATGCACACACCTGGATTTATTTTTCTGACTGACTGAATTTGAGAACTGCCGTGTTTGCTTTTTTTAAATCTGCAGCGTCACGTCTTCCTGCGTTTTCACCCATCAAAAAATTGCAAAAGCACAGCAATCAGGTCTCGCCTTTTTTTTCAGCATTTTTGATGTTTATTAAACATGTACTGTAGACAAAGCACATGTAATCTGTACCACAGAAATGCAGCAAAAACTTTGTTTTGAACGCAGCTTGTTTACTGCCATGAGACCAGGTTTTTGGCTGCAAAAAAAAATCACTGCATGTGAACATAACCTAACACTCCAGCATTTCAGAAAAAATAAACTTTAATGATCCATCAGAGGACAAAAGCTGGAGATGAGACTAATCTGTCCTTGGCCGATTTCTCCCAGCACCGCTCTAGGTGATTGACATGTCTCTTGCTATGGAAAAGACATGTCAATCATTTCTATCAGCGCTGGGAGAAGCCAGCCAGCGACGGAGGCTGAGCATTTCAGAGAAAATTATAGCTGGCTGGAATTATGCAGCTAGGTTGTGACTCCTGCTGATCACAGTTTGGGCAGCATGAACCAGGTGTCAGGTTCCCTTTAAAGGCAGTCTGCCGGCCAAGATTTACACTAAGGCCATGTTCACACTATCAGTATTTGGTCAGTATTTGTGAGCCAAAACCAGGAGTGGAGCAATCAGTGGAAAAGTATACTAGAAACACGTCACCACTTCTGTATTTATCACCCACTCATGGTTTTGGCTTAAAAATACTTATGTAAAATACTGACCAAATACTGAACATGTGAACATGGCCTTAAAACTAACCACAGTGATGTGTGGGATAGAACAAGGATAAAAATCGTTCTTGTAGCCTTCAAATCCATTTCTCCATTGTCCCCAAAAGAACTTTATTGCATCTCTCACATTAGAGTTCTGTGTGCACCCTTGCCGTGGCTAATCTCCTTGGGTCACTGTCCTACTCACTTATTTAGCATGTCACTGCTCCCTCATATGTGTCACAGGGATACCACGACAGAGAGTGGTCTCCTCTATTTCAGGGATCAGAAGATCGCAGTGTTTGGCTACACGCACGCCTGTACTGGTTGGATCTGCTTTGTTTTCCAGCTAGCTGTGCAGATTTCCCTTGGTCTTTTGTTTCAAGGGTTAAACACTCCTGCTTGTCTCCTAAAGCCTTCTGTGCTGAGTTCTCAGCTGTTCTGATTTTCTCCACTCACCTCACCTTAGCTTGGGTAGTTGCCAGTGATAGCTTGCTATATTTTGGAATTGGTTTGGAGCTGTGGAAAGAAAAGTCGTTAAGGAGTCGTCTCCGGAGATTGCTGTTTGGAAGTTTGTCTGGTGTCTTTCTTTTCCCCCTTTTGGTTTGTCTCTCCTTCCTTTCCCTTTATAATACCATCCCATATTCTGAGTGCGCTTAAAGTGATTATTCTTTTATCCTTGTCTGTTTCCCTTTGTGTCTATATATAGAGCAGGACTAGTGTACCTGCTGACCCACGCACTAGCCAGGGCTGCGATTGCTGCGCAGGGTGAAAGAACCTGTCTAGGGACGTCAGGGTTGCGCAGGGAAAGTTTCAGGGGTTGCTCCTCTAATCCTTCCCAAGTTGCAGTGTCCCCCTTCCCATCCATCTTGCCGTGCGCCGTCTGGCTCCTTGGTGGAGCGTGACAATATATTTATGGACAGCACTTTACACCATTTCCCTGTGCAGGAGCGAGGGCACACATCACTCTCTCCTCGCTGCTGGCATCATTTGTTACACGCAGCAGTGAGGCAGCGGTATTCTAAATAAGTGGGTAGAACGGTGCACCAATGCAATTAGCCATGGCCAAGATGCACTAATTTGAGAATTGCAACAAAGTTCTTTTTGGCACAATGGAGACATGGATTTGAAAATTAAAAGAATGGTTTTAATCTTTCCTCTATTCCCTACCAGTCTATGTGGTTAGTTGGGAGTGTAAATTTTGGCTGACAAACTACCTTTATTGTCTAGTTGATCTCCCATAGACACTACAACAGCTTTTATTCTTCCGTGAAGGTTTTCTACAACATTTTGAAGATGTCTGTTGGAATTTTTGCCTATTTATCCAGAAGAGCATTTGTGAGTGAAGACACTGATATTGGACGAGAAGGTCTGGCTTAAATCATCATTCTAATTGATCCCAAAGGTGTTTGATAGTGTTAAGGTCTGGGCTCTGTGAAGTCTGACAGTCTTACTCACTAAACTCACCCAACCCTGCCGTTATGGACATTTTTTGGTTTACTGGGTACAGTCATGCTGGAACAGAAAAGGGCCCTCCCTAAACTGTTCCTACAAAGTTGGAGGCCTACATTTGTCCAAAATATCTTGGTATGCTGAAGCATTAATATTCCCTTCACTGGAACTGAGGGGCCCAGACCAAGACCCGAAATACAACTGAATAGCATTATCCTTCCTACACCAAACTTCACAGTTGGTGCAGTCAGGAAGGTAATGTTCTCCTGGCATTCGCTTCGCCAAACCCAGACTTGTCCATAAGATGGCCAGATAGTGAAGTGTGATGGGTCACGCCAAGCAACAAATTTCCACTGTTCTAATACATATTTTACACCATTCCATCTGCTGCTTGGTGATGTCAAGCTTGCATGCAGAAGAGCGGCTGTGGAAATCCATGCTGTAAATCTCCTGGCGCACAGTTTTTGTGCTGATGTTAATGTCAGAGGAGGTTTTGGGCGCTGCAGTTATTGAGTCTGCAGAGTGTTGGTGACCTTCATGCATATGGCAACCCCGCTCTATAATTTTATATGCTCTGCCACTTCATAGCTGAGTTGCTGTCATTCCCAAACAATTCCCCTTTTCAATAACATTACTCACAGTTATTGGTGATTTATTTAGCAGGGAAGATATGTCACAAACTGATGGCAGAAGTGGAATCCTATTACAGGACTACGCTGTTATCAATGAGCTCTTCAGAATGACCCATTCTTTCACAAATGTTTGTAAAAGCAGCCTCCATGGTGAGGGGCTGGATTTTATACACCTGGGGTAATGGAACGGAATAAAAAAATCTGAAGTTATTGATTAACCCCACCTCAACATATGACATACTATTACATGTTAAGTGGTGTCCCTGTCTTTGCTGCAAACTTAGAAGCTGAGCCTGCATTATTGGCAGAAGATGATGGCTGTGTTATTCAGCCATCATCTGCCACTAACTAACAGCAGACAGCAACTGCTGTTAACCACTTAGATGCTGCTGTCAGTCACTGACAGCGACATTTACAGAGCATGGTCCAGTTATGAGAAGCGCCATTCCACGCCCCGATGGGTTGCTATGGTAGCCGGAGGTCTGCTGAAGACCCCTGTGCCTGCAATGATAGTACTCAGTATGAAGACCATGATTTGGCTGATCTTCAAAGGCCATGTTCACACAGTATAAATGCTGTGTGTTGTTTTGTTTTTCTGCTTTTTATCTGCATATTTTCTGCAGATGTCACCACCAAAATATGCAATAACAATTTTCTCTTATTATTGTGGATTGTCTATGCTCTTTCCTCTTTATTTGAAGCATTTCTGGTGCAGATTTGAAGTAACATTTTTAATGTGGGTTTTTTAGTACAGTTGTGTGCAAAATAATAGCAGTCTAATGTGTTTAATTACTGTTTTTGACAGTAAAGATCATACAACATGGGAAAAAAATTATGATAGGTGTAGGCGAGTAATGGGCAACCAACAGAATCAACAGTCATGACATGCAGGCTTATAAACTGGGTGTAATTGCCTCATTTAATGAAAAGGTGTGTTCTAATTAATAGCAGTGCAGAGTTCAGTTAGTGAGATTCATTCTGTGAAGAAATAGGTATCATTTATGGCTCTTCTTTAAAGAAGGAGGGCAGCAAATGTTGTACCTACTGGTTTTAGCTCAATGAGTAAATTGGGTCGTTCCAGGCATTGTACCAAAGGAGAAAGAAGTTGATTGGAGAGGAGAAAACATATAAAGAAGTGCAGAAAATAATTGGCTGCTCAGCTAAACAGATTTCCAATGCTTTATAATGGCAAAGAAAACTTGAAACGTGGTAGGAAAAGAAATACTACCATCTGCATAGATCATAAAATTACAAGAATGTCAAAGGAGACCCTAACGATCAGCTCCAGGGAGATCAAAGAATCTCTTTAGTTACCTGTGAGTCCAGCAACCACCTGAAGATGCCTACGTGAAGCCAAACTATTTGCAAGAAACCTTCGTAAAGTACCATTGCTAAAGAAAGACATGTTGAAAAGGTTACAATTTGCCAAATAACAAATTGACTGGCCTAAAGAGAAGTGGCACATCTTTCTATGGACAGATGAGAGCAAGATTGTTCTTACTAGGTCTAAAGGAAGTGGATAGTTTGTAAGACGACCTATAAACACTGAATTCAAGCCACAGTACACTGTGAAGACTGAAAAACATGGAGGTGCAAGCATAATGGTTTGGGGATGTTTCTCATACTATGGAGTTGGGCCCACTTATCGCATGCCAGACTCCATGGACCAATTTGAATATATCAAAATACTGGAAGAGGTCATGTTGCTTTATGCTGAAGAAGAAATGCCCTTGAAATGGGTGTTTCAGCAGGACAACGACCCCAAACACACCAGCAAGCAGGCAACATCCTGGTTCTAGACCATCAAGATTGATGTTATCAAGTAGCCAGCCCAATCCCCAGACCTCAATCCTATTGATAACTTGTGAAGTGAAATCAAAAATGTTGCTTTTGATACAAAACCTAAGAAAGCAAAAGAACTGTAGAATGTAGTCCATTTTTTATGTCCTTAGACCAGAGAGTTAAGTCACACAAAAATAGTAAATACATAACATTTACCACATGTCTACTTAACAGCAGCACAATTTTTGAAACATTTTTTTTTTTGTTAGGAAGTTAGAGTTAAAAGTTGTCCAGCAATTTCTCATTTTTCCAACATTTACAAAACCATTTTTCTTGGGGACCACATCACATTTGAAGTGACTTTGAGGGGCCTATATGACAGAAAATACCCAATAGTGACACCATTCTATAAACTGCACCCCTCAAAAAATTGATTAACCCTTCAGGTGCTTCACAGGAACTGAAGCAATGTGGAAGGAAAAAATTTACATTTAACTCTTTTTCACCAAAATTTTACTTCAGACCCAAATTTTTTTATTTTCACAAGGGTAACAGGAGAAAATGCACCATAGAATTTATAGTGCAATTTCTCCTGAGTACACCGTTACCCAATATGTGGATGAAAACTACTGTTTCGGCACATGTCAGGGCTCGGTAGGGAAGCAGCACCATTTGACTTTTTGAATTCAAACTTTGCTAGAATCATTAAATGACACCATGTCGCATTTGGAGACCCCTGATGTGCCTAAACAGTGGAAACCCCCCACAAGTGGCCCCATTTTGGAAACTAGACCCCTCAAGAAATGTATCTAGATGTGTGATGAGCACCTTGAACCCCTAGATGCTTCACAGAAGTTTATAACGTAGAGCCGTGAAAAAAGAAAATCTACATTTTCCCACAAAAATGCACCTGAAAGGTTAATAAACTTCTTAAATGTGGTTTTGAGCACTTTGAGGGGTGCAGTGTTTAACATTGTGTCACTTTTAGGTATTTTCTGTCACATAGGCTATCAAAGTCACTTCAAATGTGACGAGGTCCCTAAAAAAAATGGTTTTGTAAAATTTTGTTGGAAAAATGAGAAATTGCTGATCAACTTTTAACTCTTATAACTTCCTAACAAAAAATTGTTTAAAAAAATGATGCAGATGTAAAGTAGGCATGTGGGAAATGTTATTTATTAACTATTTAGTATGACATAACTCTCTGATTTAAGGGAATAAAAATTAAAAGTTTAAAAATTGCGAAATTTTTGCCAAATTTCCAATATTTTCACAAATAAACGCAAATCATATTGAACAAATTTTAATGTATGTAAAATACACATATTAAAAAACACTTGTTTTTTTAGTGCAGAATAAAAGCTTTCATGTACAATTATGTGCAAAATGATAGTGTTTAAAACAACTGAGAAAAAGCTCAGTCCTCATAATGGCATGTATTTCCATATACACAAAGGCCCTGGCAGCACTGCAAATTCAATTCCAAATGAAAACCTGAACAAAATATACATTTTTAAACTGAAAATGAAGAAAAAAGGAATAATTGGCTGCTCAAAAAAATAGCGGTGTTTGCATTTTCATTTACAATCTGGAATATTTACAGTATAAACTGAAATTTGTTATTAGTAGCACAACGGCTCTGGAAAAGCGCTATGGCTCATCCCTAAAGAAATCCAGCGAATTCTGCACTCCCAAATGCCCTTCTTCTCCTGAGCCCCCAGCCAATCTTGATTTCAAAAAGTCAAATGAAGCTCCTTTCCGAACCCTGCTGTGCACCCAAACAGTAGTTTTCCAACACCTATGGGGTATTGGCGTACTCAGGAGAAATTGCACGACAAACTGTGTAGTACATTTTCTCCTGTTACCCTTGTGAAAATAAAAAAATTGGGGCTAAGGTAACATTTTTGTGAAAAAAAAAGTAAAATGTTAATTTTTTTTCCTTCCACATTGCTTTCCTTCCTGTGAATCACCTGAAGGGTTAATCAACTTCTTGAATGTGGTTTTGAGCACTTTGAGGGGTGCAGTTTTTAAAATGGTGTCACTTTTAGGTATTTTCTGTCATATAGGCCCCTCAAAGTCACTTCAAATAAGATGAGGTCCCTAAAATAAGTAGTTTTGTAAATTTTGTTGGAAAAATGAGAAATTGCTGATAAACTTTTAACCCTTCTAAGTTCCTAACCACATGAAACAACCCAACGTCTGTTCGTAAATTGTGTGTCTATAATTAGAACTGCCTAAGAAGGGGGACACATCCACTGAATATGAAATAAAATATAAAGTTTATTTCTCAAATACAATAAAACCAGGTGAGGAGAATAGGGTAGGGTGTCCAACAAAAGGGGATTATATGAGGGCCCAGAATAATGATATAAATAATACACAGCGCACCTATTACAATTACCATGGAGCACAGGTACAATCCAAAAAGTGCCAATAGTATACACAGCATATAATAAAGTGCAGAATGCTATATAATATGATCACAATGATCAATGCCATGCACTACTGAAATGAATAGAAGTAGTTAAATAGATGAACCAATTGTGCAAAACCTGCAATATGCAAAATGTAATAGGGTGAAATAAGAAGGAATACTGACCCCCAGCGCTGCCACCTCTCATCCGACGTGCGTTTCCCCGATGCTTTGATGAGGATGCGATAAGTATGATGGGTAGAGGTTTATATAGGGCAAGTGGCCAATGGGATAGTGTGCACGCCCGGTGTAGAGGGAACGCCACGCATGGCATAGGCTGGTGCAGAAAGGGAAGGAGACCTATTTGATTTTTGCAGCTTTAATTTAGCTGGAATAGATTGTGGACCATGTCACATTTGCAGAACCCCTAAGGTGCCAAAACAGCAACAACAAAAAAACAGAAGTAACCCTATTTTGGAAAATACACCCCTTGAGGGTGTAAAGAGCACTTGTGCTTCACAAATTTTATAATATTGGGCCATGAAAATTGTATATTACGTAGTTTTCCACAAAAATGTTGCTTTAGCCTCAATTTTCTCATTTTCACAAGGGTTACAGGAGAAATTGCACAATAGATTGGTGGATCCATTTTCTCCTGAATATGCCAATATCCCAGATATAGTAGTAAACTACTGTTTGAGCACACAGCAGGGTTTGAACAGGACCGGACGGAGCTCTATTTGACTATTGTAGCGAAATTTTTGGCAGAATAGATTGCGGACGCCATGTCGCATTTGCAGAGCCCCTGAGGTGCAAAACGGCAGAAACCCTCCACTAGTGACCCCGTTTTGGAAACTACACCACTGGATGAATTTATCTAGTGGTAGGATGAACATCTTGAACCACTAGTGCTTCACAAGATGAAATATTATGTTTTTACTACAAAAATGTTTATTTAGCCTGAAATTTCTCATTTTCACAAGGTTAACAGAAAATAGACACAGCAATCTACTGTATTGTGCAATTTCTCCTGAGTATGACAATACACCATAAGTGGTCGGAAACTTTTTGGTGATTTAGACGGAAGTGTTCAGCGTAGAGCGCAGGATAAATGTGAGCCGCGCCTGATTACAATTTTTGGCAGAATGAACTAGTCAACAGCCGTTCACAAATTGCTTTTATTTATTTTTTTTATGCCGTTCACTGTGTGATATAAGTGAAAAGCCGACTTTATTCTTAGGGTCAGTACAATTACAACAATACCAGATTTATATTGGATTTTGGAGGTTTTGCTACTTTTACACAGTAAAAAAAAATTAGAAAAAAATGTTTGCTTCACCATATTTTGAAAACTATAATTTTTCTATTTTTCAGCCAACAGAGTCAGCATTCCAGTTTCACAACCAGAGTCAGTTAGGGCCGGGGACGCGGTTACAGCCACTGCTGTACATACTGAGAGCGGTGTCTGAACCAGCGCCATTGCCACCTCCCATGACTGAAACCGGAACGCTGCCGGGGAGAATAAAGTTCATTTTCTTCCCACAGCGATCGGCTATGTGCTGGTCCTGGGCAGGTTAGTAATGCTATTAACCTGCAGATTATCCCCATATCTGCAGGTTTATAGCTTTTTTTGTCTGGTGACAGGTTCCCTTTAAAATACATGCCGAAAACTGCTTGAAAATGTATCTTCAACATGTTCAGTGTTACTGCTGAAATAGAGTAATAAAGAAATAAGAGTCAATCAATTTTATAAGTTTCAATATGTGGGTTTAATATTGAAGTCAATGTAAATGTATAGGGATGCCACTGTCAAATATACAGTACAGACCAAAAGTTTGGACACACCTTCTCATTTAAAGATTTTTCTGTATTTTCAGGACTATGAAAATTGTACATTCACACTGAAGACATCAAAACTATGAATTAACACATGTGGAATTATATACTTAACAAAAAAGTGTGAAACAACTGAAAATATGTCTTATATTCTAGGTTCTTCAAAGTAGCCACCTTTTGCTTTGATGACTGCTTTGCACACTCTTGGCATTCTCCTGATGAGCTTCAAGAGGTAGTCACCGGAAATGGTTTTCACTTCACAGGTGTGCCCTGTCAGGTTTAATAAGTGGGATTTCTTGCCTTATAAATGGGGTTGGGACCATCAGTTGTGTTATGCAGAAGTCAGTTGGATACACAGCTGATAGTCCTACTGAATAGACTGTTAGCTGCTTTTTTCTTGCCATAATACAAATTCTAAGTAAAGAAAAACGAGTGACCATCATTACTTTAAGAAATGAAGGTCAGTCAGTCCGAAAAATTGGGCAAACTTTGAAAGTGTCCCCAAGTGCAGTTGCAAAAACCATCAAGCGCTACAAAGAAACTGGATCACATGAGGACCGCCCCAGGAAAGGAAGACCAAGAGTCACCTCTGCTTCTGAGGATAAGTTTATCCGAGTCACCAGCCTCAGAAATCGCAGGTTAACAGCAGCTCAGATTAGAGACCAGGTCAATGCCACACAGAGTTCTAGCAGCAGACACATCTCTACAACAACTGTTAAGAGGAGACTTTGTGCAGCAGGCCTTCATGGTAAAATAGCTGCTAGGAAACCACTGCTAAGGACAGGCAACAAGCAGAAGAGACTTGTTTGGGCTAAAGAACACAAGGAATGGACATTAGACCAGTGGAAATCTGTGCTTTGGTCTGATGAGTCCAAATTTGAGATCTTTGGTTCCAACCACCGTGTCTTTGTGCGACGCAGAAAAGGTGAACGGATGGACTCTACATGCCTGGTTCCCACTGTGAAGCATGGAGGAGGAGGTGTGATGGTGTGGGGGTGCTTTGCTGGTGACACTGTTGGGGATTTATTCAAGATTGAAGGCATACTGAACCAGCATGGCTACCACAGCATCTTACAGCAGCATGCTATTCCATTCGGTTTGCGTTTAGTTGGACCATCATTTATTTTTCAACAGGACAATGACCCCAAACACACCTCCAGGCTGTGTAAGGGCTATTTGACCAAGAGGGAGAGTGATGGGGTGCTACGCCAGATGACCTGGCCTCCACAGTCACCAGACCTGAACCCAATCGAGATGGTTTGGGGCGAGCTGGACCGCAGAGTGACCGCAAAAGGGCCAACAAGTGCTAAGCATCTCTTGGAACTCCTTCAAGATTGTTGGAAGACCATTTCTGGTGACTACCTCTTGAAACTCATCAAGAGAATGCCAAGAGTGTGCAAAGCAGTCATCAAACCAAAAGGTGGCTACTTTGAAGAACCTAGAATATAAGACATATTTTCAGTTGTTTCACACTTTTTTGTTAAGTATATAATTCCACATGTGTTAATTCATAGTTTTGATGCCTTCAGTGTGAATGTACAATTTTCATAGTCATGAAAATACAGAAAAATCTTTAAATGAGGTGTGTCCAAACTTTTGGTCTGTACTGTATATCTGTTTTATACGGCCTAAAGAATAGTCATTATACTGTATAGCTGATGACCAATCCTTGTTTTATTTCAGAGAGAGGAAGAAAAAAAGCTTAATGAATGCACCAACAATTACAGTTATATGAAAAAGTTTGGGCACCCCTATTAATCTTAAGCTTAATGTTTTATAAAAATTGGTGTTTTTGCAACAGCTATTTCAGTTTGATATATGTAATAACTGTTGGACACAGTAATGTTTCTGCCTTGAAATGAGGTGTATTGTACTAACAGAAAATGTGCAATCTGATTTCAAACAAAGTTTGACAGGTGCATAAGTATGGGCACCCTTATAATTTTCTTGTTTTAAATATTCCTACCTACTTTTTACTGACTTACTAAAGCAATTTTTTGGGTTTTGTAACCTCATTGACCTTTGAACTTCATAGCCAGGTGTATGCAATCATGAGAAAATCTACTTAAAGGGGCCACTTGCAAGTTGTTCTCCTGTTTGAATCTCCTCTGAAGAGTGGCATCATGGGCTCCTCAAAACAACTGTCAAATGATCTGAAAACAAAGATTATTCAACATAGTTGTTCAGGGGAAGGATACAAAAAGCTGTCTCAGCGATTTAACCTGTCAGTTTCCACTGTGAGGAACATAGTAAGGAAATGGAAGAACACAGGGACAGTTCTTGTTAAGGCCAGAAGTGGCAGGCCAAGAAAAACATCAGAAAGGCAGAGAAGAAGAATGGTGAGATCAGTCAAGGACAATCCTCAGACCACCTCCAGAGAGCTGCAGCATCAACTTGCTGCAGATGGTGTCACTGTGCATCGGTCAACTATACAACGCACTTTGCACAAGGAAAAGCTGTATGGGAGAGTGATGCGAAAGAAGCCGTTTCTGCAAGCACGCCACAAACAGAGTCGGTTGAGGTATGCAAAAGCACATTTGGAGAAGCCAATTTCTTTTTGGAAGAAGGTCCTGTGGACTGATGAAACCAAGATTGAGTTGTTTGGTCATACAAAAAGGCGTTATGCATGTTGGAAAAAAAACCACAGCATTCCAAAAAAAACACTTGCTACCCACAGTGAAATTTGGTGGAGGTTCCATCATGCTTTGGGGCTATGTGGCCAATGCCGGCATCGGGAATCTTGTTAAAGTTGAGGGACGCATGGATTCCACTCAGTATCAGCAGATTCTTGACAATAATGTTCAAGAATCAGTGACAAAGTTGAAGTTATGCAGGGTTGGATCTTTCAGCAAGACAATGATCCAAAACACCGCTCCAAATCTACTCAGGCATTCATGCAGAGGAACAATTACAATGTTCTGGAATGGCCATCCCAGTCCCCAGACCTGAATATCATTGAACATCTGTGGGATCATTTGAAGAGGGCTGTCCATGCTCGGCGACCATCAAACTTAACTGAACTGGAATTGTTTTGTAAAGAGGAATGGTCAAAAATACCTTCATCCAGGATCCAGGAACTCATTAAAAGCTACAGGAAGCGACTAGAGGCTGTTATTTTTGCAAAAGGAGGATCTACTAAATATTAATGTCACTTTTCTGGTGAGGTGCCCATACTTATGCACCTGTCAAATTTTGTTTGAATGCAGATTGCACATTTTCTGTTAGTACAATAAACCTCATTTCAAGGCAGAAACATTAATGTGTCCAACAGTTATTACATATATCAAACTGAAATAGCTGTTGCAAAAACACCAATTTTTATAAAACATTAAGCTTAAGATTAATAGGGGTGCCCAAACTTTTTCATATAACTGTATTCTAAATATATGGATGAATATAAAGTTGTCTGGAACTTGACCCCTAGATAAAACCGACAAAGCGCACGTGGGGTCCTACCTCAGATGCCTGTGATAGGGTCAGTAAAATTGAGGGAAAGTGTTGGTTTGAATAAAAATATAATGGTCAAAAAAATAATAATCGACCAATACTGCATATAAATTATATATACTGTATTTTTCAGACTATAAGATGCACCGGACCACAAGACGCACCCCATATTTTGGGGTGGAAAATAGGAAAAAAAATATTTTTTATAAGATGGGGGTCCGTCCTATAGTCCAACTAGGTATTTTACCTGGGGGGCGGTGTACAGTACAGTCCAAAAGTTTGGACACCTTCTCATTTAAAGATTTTTCTGTATTTTCGTGACTATGAAAATTGTACATTCACACTGAAGGCATCAAAACTATGAATTAACACATGTGGAATTATATACTTAACAAAAAAGTGTGAAACAACTCAAAATATGTCTTATATTCTAGGTTCTTCAAAGTAGCCACCTTTTGCTTCAAGAGGTAGTCACCGGAAATGGTCTTCCAACAATCTTGAAGGAGTTCCCAGAGATGCTTAGCACTTGTTGGCCCTTTTGCCTTCACTCTGCAATCCAGCTCACCCCAAACCATCTCGATTGGGTTCAGGTCTGGTGACTGTGGAGGCCAGGTCATCTGGCTTAGCACCCCATCACTCTCCTTCTTGGTCAAATAGCCCTTCAACAGCCTGGAGGTGTGTTTGGGGTCATTGTCCTGTTGAAAAATAAATGGTGGTCCAACTAAACGCAAACCGGATGGAATAGCATGCCGCAGCAAGATGCTGTGGTAGCCATGCTGGTTCAGTATGCCTTCAATTTTGAATAAATCCCCAACACTGTCACCAGCAAAGCACCCCCACACCATCACACCTCCTCCATGCTTCACGGTGGGAACCAGGCATGTAGAGTCCATCAGTTTACCTTTTCTGCGTCACACAAAGACACGGTGGTTGGAACCAAAGATCTCAAATTTGGACTCATCAGACCAAAGCACAGATTTCCACTGGTCTAATGTCAATTGCTTGTGTTCTTTAGACCAAACAAGTCTCTTCTGCTTGTTGTTTGTCCTTAGCAGTGGTTTCCTAGCAGCTATTTTACCATGAAGGCCTGCTGCACAAAGTCTCCTCTTAACAGTTGTTGTAGAGATGTGTCTGCTGCTAGAACTCTGTGTGGCATTGACCTGGTCTCTAATCTGAGCTGCTGATAACCAGCGATTTCTGAGGCTGGTGACTCGGATAAACTTATCCCCAGAAGCAGAGGTGACTCTTGGTCTTCCTTTCCTGGGGCGGTCCTCATGTGAGCCAGTTACTTTGTAGCGCTTGATGGTTTTTGCAACTGCACTTGGGGACACTTTCAAAGTTTTTCCCAATTTTTCGCACTGACTGACCTTCATTTCTTAAAATAATGATGGCCACTCGTTTTTCTTAATTTTGCTGCTTTTTTCTTGCCATAATACAAATTCTAACAGTCTATTCAGTAGGACTATCAGCTGTGTATCTATCAGACTTCTGCACAACACAACTGATGGTCCCAACCCCATTTATAAGGCATGAAATCCCACTTATTAAACCTGACAGGGCACACCTGTGAAGTGAAAACCATTTCCGGTGACTACCTCTTGAAGCTCATCAAGAGAATGCCAAGAGTGTGCAAAGCAGTCATCAAAGCAAAAGGTGGCTACTTTGAAGAACCTAGAATTTAAGACATATTTTCAGTTGTTTCACACTTTTTTGTTAAGTATATAATTCCACATGTGTTAATTCATAGTTTTGATGTCTTCAGTGTGAATGTACAATTTTCATACTCAAGAAAATACAGAAAAATCTTTAAATGAGCAGGTGTATCCAAACTTTTGGTCTGTACTGTATATATTTTGCACGTTATATTTTATACAGGTTGCAGCCAAACCCATCAATGTTGTCCTTGTAAACTAAGGTGTCTGTCCTCGATGGGGTGAACTTATATTGAGCATGGCAGCCTGCCTAAGCTAATAGTATAGGCATCACTAATAAGCCAGACACTGTGCACGACATGTGTGTGGCCTATATAAGCCTTTTTGTGTGCAATTTTAATACTAAGCAATCACCGCCTCCATTAATTCGTAGGTTGTGTGAGGTCTCATCAGGTTTTTGCACCTGTGTTGCCTCCACTTTTATTAAGTGGGTTTGCTGCAGCCTGCAATAGTAACTGTTACCTGGGCAGGTAAATACTGTTTCCTTCTTTTGCTGTGTTAATTCTTGAAACCACAAATGCAGTTCTAGGCCCCAGAGCATCCACAGTTTCCATGGGTGTAATGTCTTCAACATTGACAAGGTCAAAGTTACATTCACACATTCAAGTTTTTGATTCAGTTTTTGAAGCCAAAAGCAAGAAGTCTATTCAAGAGAATGAGAAATCTCATTTTTTTTCTTTACAAGTGTCTTCTATTTAAGATCCGTTTCTGGTTTTGACTTTAAAAACAGCATAAAAAAACCTAAACATAAAAACCCACTCACAGGTTATTCTCAGACCTACTCGTTTGGGGTACATATATAGATGAGATTCTGATCCTGTGGTCGGGGGACGCCCCGTCCTTCGCAAATTTTGTTGGCAATCTTAACAATAACACTGTGGGCTTAAGATTGACACATGAAATTGATTGCAACTCGATTAATTACTTACATAAGTCATCTCCCGTCAGCTAAATGTCTCAACCCTAGGCAAGCCAGATGGTCCCTGTTTTTTACTAGGTTCAATTTTGTTGTCACTTTTTGTCCAGGGGTCAAAAATTTCAAGGCTGATACTTTTTCCCGGAGCTTCCCTGGTGGTGGTGACCATGAGAACCCTGCCCCGATATTGCAGAAAGGGGTAGTAATTTTGGCACTATATCCTCAACTGGAGGGCGAGGTGTTGGAGGCTCACGGGGATGCCCCTGCCTCCTGCTTTTCAGGAAGATTATTTGTACCTTCTAATCTGCGTGCTTTTCAGGAAGATTATTTGTACCATCTAATCTGCGCCACAAAGTAATTAAGGAACATCATAACTCTGTGCTTTCTGGGCATCCAGGTGGCAAGGCCGCCGCAGACCTCTTCTCTCTTCGTTTTTGGTGGCCGGGGTTGCATCGGGATGTGATTGAACACGTATCTGCTTGTAGTATTTGCACGCGTTCTAAGGTTTTGCATACCCGTCTGTCTGGTACTCTTCTTCTGCTACTTATCCCTAGTAGACCATGGACACACTTATCCATGGATTTTATTACTAACCTACTGGTTTCTTCAGGCAAAACTGTGTTTTTTGTGGTTGAAGATAGGTTCAGTAAAATGGTTCACTTTGTCGCATTACCTGCACTTCCAAATGGCAAGACACTTGCTCAGGTGTTCATAAATGAGATCGTGAAGCGTCACGGGGTTCCTTCCAATATGGTGTCTGATAGAGGGACCCCGTTTGTGTCCAAGTTCTGGAAGGCATTCTGTTCTCGACTGGGGGTACAGCTGTCCTTTTCCTCTGCCTTCCCCCCTCATTTGAATGGACAGACCGAGCGTGTCAATCAGAATTTGGAGACCTAACTCAGGTGTTTAGTCTCAGGAGGATTGGGCATCCTACTTACCGCTGGCAGAATTTGCCATTAATAATCATCGTCAAGAATCTATCGGCAGGTCACCATTCTTTAGTGCATACGGTTACCACCCACAGTTTGGTACCTTTAGTGGGGGAGGAGCTTTGGGAGTTCCTGAGGAGGAATGTTTTGCTTCGTTGCTCTCCTCGGTGTGGCAGAGGGGGCCTGAGTAATTTAAAGATCATGGGAGACAGGTATAAATGTATTGCTGACAGAAAATGCTTGCCAGGTCCGGACCTGAATGTGAATGACTTTGTGTGGTTGCCTACCAGGAATATCAAGTTGAAGGTCCCTTCTTGGAAGCTGGGACCTAGGTTTATTGGTCCCTATAAAATAACCACCGTCATTAACCTAGCAGCTTTTCGTTTTGAGCTTCCTCAGGTTCTTAAGGTCCACAATATTTTCCACAGGTCACCCCTACCGCCGCCCCTAGTAATGGTTGATGGTAATCTTGAGTTTCAGATTTCGAGGATTGTAGATTATCGTCTCCAACGTCGTTCCCTACAATACTTGGTTCACTGGAAGGGTTATGGTCCAGAAGAGGATGTGGGTTTCGGCGTCGGAGGTGAACGCTCCCACGTTGGTTCGTTCATTTCACACCTTTTATCCTGAGAAACCTGGTCCTGAGTGTCCGGAAGCCACTCGTAGAGGAAGGGGTACTGTCACGCGTGTGTCAGATGTGACAGACAGTCGCCCTGCAGTTGGTTGCAGGAGATCTCTTCATTTGGCATTCCAGACACCTTCTTAGATCTGTCTCACTCTAGGACCCAGCGGCTACCTTCCTCTTGCTAATTAACACCCTCGCCTGGGTGTATAAATACCTTCACTTTGCAACAGGGAGGTGCCGGTGATATTCACATGACCCTTTTTCAACTCTTGGAGCAAGTGCAGTTCTTACTTCCTGTCTGGTGCTAAGAGGACTTGTGTGCAATCTCTCTGAAGTCGACACAAGCTAAGCTACAGTAGGGAAGGACAGTGTTATATCAGATCAGCTTAGGAGGTCTCCACCCCCGCTGTCCTTAATGTCTGGGCTCCCTTCCCCTCATCCCTTCGTGTTGAACTTTGTCTTTCCTACACTGTGTGTGACAATTGGACGGGAAACGCGTTGAGTTATATGCATACTTTCTTTCGAGAACTAGCATCTGCATCTATGGGCTATTGAGTGTGCTATATGCACACCTTGTGTTATGAAGCCAGTGTAAAGTAAAAAAATGTTTTTAAAAATATAAAAAAATATAAAAGTTCAAATCACCCACGCTTTCGCCCCATTCAAAATAAAACAATAAAAAAATCAAATATACACATATTTAGTATCACCAAGTTCAGAATCGCCCGATCTATCAATATATAAAAAAAAATTAATCCGATTCCTAAACTGCGTAACGAGAAAAAAAAAACGCCAGAAGTTTTTTGGTCGCCGCAACATTGCAATAAAATGTAATAACAGGCGATTCAAAGATCGCATCTTCCCCAAAATGGTATCAATAAAAACGTCAGGCTGGCGCGCATAAAATAGGCCCTCACTCAGCCCCAGATCCCAAAAAATAGAGGCGCTACAGGTCTCGGAAAATGGTGCTTTTTTTTTTTTTTTTCTTTTTTTGCAAACTTGGGATTTTTTTTTTCACCCCTTAAAAAAAAACAACCTATAGATGTTTGGTATCTACGAACTCGTAATGACCTCTAGAATCATAATTCCAAGTCAGTTTTAGTATTTAGTGAACACGATAAAAAAAAAAAATTGTGGAATTGCACTTTTTTTTGCAATTTCACCGCATTTTGAATTTTTTTCATGCTTTCCAGTACACTATATGGTAAAACCAATGGTGTCGTTCTAAAGTACAACTCGTCCCGCAAAAAACAAGTCCTCACATGGCCATATTGACAGAAAAATAAAAAAGCTATGGCTCTGGGAAGACAGATTAACCCCTTAATAACATTTGACGTACTAATACGCGTCTGTGCCCTGGGACTTAAGAGCCAGACCCGTAATAGTACGTCATGGCGATCGCGCGCGCACACAGGCTGTGCGGGCGCGATCGCCGCCGGGTGTCAGCTGATTGTCACAGCTGACACCCAGTACTATGTGCAGGGAGCGGTCCTGCACCGCTCCCAGCACATTAACCCCCGCTATGCTGCGATCGAAGTCTATCGAAATCGATCGCGGCATTGCGGGGGCAAGGGGAGGTGATCGGCGATACTCACCTCCTCTTCCGGCTTCCAGCGCAGACTGCAGCGGCTTCCCGGGTGTTGCCATGACGACCCGATGTCGTCATGACAACATCCGGGTCACCAGAGAGCAGGAAGATTGCTTGGACATGCGCAGTGCATCTCCAAGCAATCTTAACACTGTGCACTTCTGACAGCCTGCATGGCATAGGGATGGTGCTCCATTCCTATGCCATGCAGGCGATCAGAAAAAAAAAAGTGAAAGTCCCAGAGTGGGACAAAGTAATAAGGTGTACAAACTGTCTGAAAGTGGGAAAAAAAAAAAAAAAAAAGTGCAAAAATATTATAAAAAAAATAATACACCAAAAATAAAAATATAATGTACCCATCAATAAATATTATTATAAAAAAAATTAAAAAAAAAACAATAAAAGTACACATATTTGGTATCGCCGCGTCCGGAACAGCCTGACCTATAAAACTGTCCCACTAGTTAACCCCTTCAGTGAACACGGTAAAAAAAAAAAAAAAAAAGCAGCAAAAAACAATGCTTTATCACCATACCGCCAAACAAAAAGTGGAATAACACGCGATCAAAAAGACGCATATAAATAAAAATGATACCGCTGAAAACGTCATCTCGTCCCACAAAAAACAAGCCGCCATACAGCTCCATCAGCCGAAAAATAAAAAAGTTTCAGCTCTCAGAATAAAGCGATGCTAAAAAATATTTTTTTCTATAAAATAGCTTTTATTGTGTATAAGCGCCAAAACATAGAAAAATTATACAAATGTGGTACCGCTGTAAACGTACTGACCCGAAGAATAAAGCTACCTCATCAATTTTACCACACGCGGAACAGAATAAAAAAAAAAAAACAATTCCTGAATTGTTGGTTTTTGTTTATTCTGCCTCCCAAAAATCGGAATAGAAAGCGATCAAAAAATGTCACGTGCCTGAAAATGGCACCAATAACAACGTCAAGTCATCCCGCAAAAAACGAGCCGTCACATGACTGTCTGCCAAAATCTGGAAAAATTATAGCTCTCAAAATATGGCGATGCAAAAACTAGATTTTACAAAAAATGCGTCTTTTAGTGTGTGACAGCTGTCAGTCATAAAAACCCCATATGATTCTGGCATTGCTGTAATCACACCGACCCGAAGAATAAAGTCGTCTAATCACTTATACCGCACAAGGAACGGCGTCAAAAATAAACTCTTGGGTTAGGATTGGGCTAGGGTTAGGGCTGGGTTTGGGGCTAGGGTTGTGCTGGGGCTAGGGTTGTGCTGGGGCTAGGGTTGTGCTGGGGCTAGGGTTGTGCTGGGGCTAGGGTTGTGCTGGGGCTAGGGTTGTGCTAGGGATAGGGTTGTGCTAGGGCTAGGGCTGGGGTTGGGATTTTTTTCAAAAGTAAGAAATGATGACGATATGGTGACTAGTGTTGAGAGCAAGTGCTCGCTACTTGAGTTTGCATCGGGTGCTCTGGTATGCATTGAGTATCGTGGGTATTTGAGTGACATGCTCGAGTCTCTGCCCCATATGCTTCGCGGCCAAAAAACTTTACGGGGATTGCCTGCCATGCACGAGCGATCCCCGCATGTTTTTTTTTGGGTGCCTAATAACCGTGAAACATGCGGAGCAGGGACTCGAGCATGTCACTCAAGCACACGCTGTACATGGTGCATACCTGAGTACCCGATGCAAACTCAAGTAGTGAGCACTTGCGCTCAAGAATAATGACAACTTATTCAATATGATGACCTAATGTAAACAAATTCTGTGCCGTACCTCTGGGTTCAAAATGTTCACTATACACCTTAATAAAATCCTTGAGGGGTATAGTTTCCAAAATGGGGACACTTGTGGGGGAGCTCCACTGTTTAGGCACATCACGAGCTCTCCAAACGCGACATGGTGTCCGCTAACAAATTGAATGGAAAATCGGCTCAAATTGTTAGCGGACGCCATGTTGCGTTTGGAGAGCTCCTGTGTGCCCAAACATTGGAGCTCCCCCACAAGTGACCCCATTTTGGAAACTAGACCCCCCCCCAAGGCACCTATCTAGATGCATAGTAAGCACTTGGAACCCCCAGGTGCTTCACAAATTGATTCGTAAAAATGAAAAAGTGAAAAAAAAAAAACACTTTTTAATTTTTATGAATCAATTTGTGAAGCACCTGGGGTTCCAAGTGCTCACTATGCATCTAGAAAGGTGCCTTGGGGGGTCTAGTTTCCAAAATGGGGTCACTTGTGGGGGAGCTCCAATGTTTGGGCACACAGGGACTCTCTAAATGCAACATGGTATCCGCTAACAAATTGAATGGAAAATCGGCTCAAATTGTTAGCGGACACCACATTGCGTTTGGAGAGCCCCTCTGTGCCCAAACTTTGGAGCTCCCCCACAAGTGACCCCATTTTGGAAACTAGACCCCCCAAGGCACCTATCTAGATGCATAGTAAGCACTTGGAACCCCCAGGTGCTTCACAAATTGATTCGTAAAAATGAAAAAGTGAAAAAAAAAAAACACTTTTTCATTTTTATGAATCATTTTGTGAAGCACCTGGGGTTCCAAGTGCTCACTATGCATCTAGAAAGGTGCCTTGGGGGGTCTAGTTTCCAAAATGGGGTCACTTGTGGGGGAGCTCCAATGTTTGGGCACACAGGGACTCTCCAAATGCAACATGATATCCGCTAACAAATTGTCGGCTCAAATTGTTAGCGGATATCATGTTGCATTTGGAGAGTCCCTGTGTGCCCAAACATTGGAGCTCCCCCACAAGTGACCCCATTTTGGAAACTAGACCCCCCAAGGCACCGATCTAGATGCATAGTGAGCACTTGGAACCCCAGGTGCTTCACAAATTGATTCATAAAAATTAAAAAGTGTTTTTTTTTTCACTTTTTCATTTTTACGAATCAATTTGTGAAGCACCTGGGGGTTCCAAGTGCTCACTATGCATCTAGAAAGGTGCTTTGGGGGGTCTAGTTTCCAAAATGGGGTCACTTGTGGGGGAGCTCCAAAGTTTGGGCACAGAGGGGCTCTCCAAACGCACTGTGGTGTCCGCTAACAATTTGAGCCGATTTTCCATTCAATTTGTTAGCGGATACCATGTTGCATTTAGAGAGTCCCTGTGTGCCCAAACATTGGAGCTCCCCCACAAGTGACCCCATTTTGGAAACTAGACCCCCCAAGGCACCTATCTAGATGCATAGTGAGCACTTGGAACCCCTAGGTGCTTCACAAATTGATTCGTAAAAATGAAAAAGTGTTTTTTTTTTCACTTTTTCATTTTTACGAATCAATTTGTGAAGCACCTGGGGGTTCCAAGTGCTCACTATGCATCTAGAAAGGTGCCTTGGGGGGTCTAGTTTCAAAAATGGGGTCACTTGTGGGGGAGCTCCAAAGTTTGGGCACACAGGGGCTCTCCAAACAGAACATGGTGTCCGCTAATTATTCAAGCAAATTTTACAATCAAAAAGTCAAATGGCGCTCCTTCCCTTCCGAGCCCTGCCGTGCGCCCAAACAGTGTTTCTTCCCCAAATATTGGGTATCTGCGTGCCCAGGGGAAATTGCACAACAAATTTTGGGGTCCATTTTTTCTTGTTACTCCTGTGAAAATAAAAAAAATTGGGTCTAAAGTAACATTTTTGTGAAAAAAGTTAAATGTTCATTTTTTTCTTCCACATTCAAAAAATTCCTGTGAAGCACCTGAAGGGTTAATAAAGTTCTTGAATGTGGTTTTGAGCACCTTGAGGGGTGCAGTTTTTAGAATGGTGTCACTTTTGGGTATTTTCTGTCATAAAGACCTCTCAAAGTGACTTCAAATGTGATGTGGTCCCTAAAAAAATGGTTTTATAAATTTTGTTGGAAAAATGAGAAATCGCTGGTCAACTTTTAACCCTTATAGCTCCCTAACAAAAAAAATTTTGGTTCCAAAATTGTGCTGATGTAAAGTAGACATGTGGGAAATGTTATTTATTAACTCTTTTGTGTGACATATCGCTCTGATTTCAGGGCTTAAAAATTCAAATTTTGAAAATCGCAAAATTTTCAAAATTTTCACCAAATTTCCGTTTTTTTCACAAATAAACGCAAGTGATATCGAAGAAATTTTTCCACAATCATGAAGTACAATATGTCACGAAAAAACAATCTCAGAATCAGGGGGATCCGTTGAAGCGTTCCAGAGTAATTACCTCATAAAGTGACAGTGGTCAGAATTGTAAAAATTGGCCCGGTCATTAACGTGCAAACCACCCGCGGGGCTTAAGGGGTTAAACAACAGAAAAAAAAACAAGGTGGTAAAGGGGTTAAACAAACAAGAATGACACATGCACAGAAAGTTACATGTGTTGGCATGTGCTCCTTGCTTACATTTATTGGCAAGGAGCACATAGGGTGGCACAGGTCAATAACTTACTTGCCAATAAATTCTCTTCAGATGCAGGTTGCATAATAAGCAAACAGAGACTGACAATTTTCTAGCCAGACTGCTTTCTTTTAAGCCCCCGTCTCACATAGCGAGATCGCTGCTGTGTCACGGTTTTGGTGACGCAACAGCGACCTCACCAGCGATGTCGCTATGTGTGACACTTTGCAACGATCAGGCCCCTGCTGTGAGGTCGCTGATCGCTGCAAAGTGCCCTGGACCATTTTTTGGTCGTTGCCCTCCCGCTGGTCAGCACACATCGCTGTGTGTGACCAGCGGGAGCAGCGATCAGGCTGGTAACCATGATAAACATCGGGTTACTAGGGGCACAACTCTGAACAGCTTCCTGTCCAAAAACAATTTGTGTAATTTTGCATTAGATGTATAAAAACCAGATACAATATGGGTGATCCATATGATGATTTTTTTTGGCACACCCATTGAGCTTAATGGTCCAGTCTCATTGGAGGGAAGGAAATACATACTGTGTGGAAAAATAGTCTTCTGAACACGCCCAATGTCTGTGTGTTATCCGTTAGTAATATGGATAGCACAAGGGTATAAAGTACACTTTTCTGAACGAGCCCCAAGTATATGGCTATTAATGTTTCTTTTCTGAGAATTGAGTTGCATTACAAGACACAGTTGACCATAAAACCAATAAACTCGGGGAAATGTACTTAGTAAAAATGAACAAGAATTCTGGTACAATTTGTGACAAAACCAACTACACTTATTATGTGTTTTCGATACTTTTTTTTTCAGCGGATTTGATAACAGGTGTGACTTAATATGTTGCGCTAATATTTGTGGTGTAACTAATCAACAAATACTTTGGGTATTTACACAGAAAATAACAAATTGGAGTAACATAAAATCATCTGCCAAATAAAATATTTTATTTTATTAGAAAAAGGTTAAAAGGTAGATATATTAAAATAAAGGAGGTCAGCAAGAAAAATTGCAAGATATGGAGGAATGATAACGCTATAATAAATTCCAAAGGGATTATCACATGTTGACTAATGCCACAAAAAAGTAACAAAATAATCATAACACAAATATTTGACAATATAAGCATTATAAAATTAATTTATTTGTTATACATGATCAGAACAATCAATGCCACCATGATAGTGTGATACAATTGTGAAGTGCTGTCAATTGTGTGCAGGAATACAATCCATTCACAGTAGTGTGTGAGAGGTATATAGTTGGTTCACGCATGTTGACATTAGGCTAGACAGCTAAAAGGTGGCACCAAATTATCACAGCATGAGACACTTAATTTGGCACATTAGATAATTTTACTAAATCTTTCCCAAGGTGCCTTTACATAATAAAAATAAAGGACTTTTAGCATTTCCTGACAAACAAAGGCTGTCAGGCAGTTCTCAGAGAATATTGGGTGTTGTAGTATTACAGCAGCTGGAGTGCTAAAGTTTGCGAATTCCTGATATAAATCATTCTTCTGATCAGCTGGGCATCCTGTAATTTGATGATACCATAATGGCTAGAAAGAAGGTCCTGGAGGATTCGTTATAAAATAAAATATTCCAGCAATTCTAAGGTCAAGGCGTGGTTATATTTTTGCCTGCTGCTAAAATCTCAGTAAATCCATTCTGACTCACAAATGTGGTCAGTGTCTCTGCCTTCCCTATGAAAATATGCAGAAATACTTGTAAATGTATTGTAATGGATTGTGAACTTTAAATAAAAGGGTCAAATAAGGCTATAGGACACTACCCTACTACGCTGGGTGTTGTCCATATACACAAAACTGTGGCTGATTGCAGTTATCATATACGTTATTCAGTGTATAAATGACACAAATTTTTCCTTGGAAATATGTTCACAAGTCACTTAAACATGAGTCACTTGCAGACTGTGGGAAGGGATGACTAATCATCCATTTGTGTGCATGTGAGCATGTATGATCTACACACATTAAAGCTGTATGTAAATATATATATACAGTTGTGCTCAAAAGTTTACATACCTAGGCAGAATTTTTCCTTTCTTGGCCTTGTTTCAGAGAATATGAATGATAACAAAAAACTTTTTCTCCACTTATGATTTTTGTTTGTGTGAAGCCATTTATTGTCAAACTACTGTGTTTTCTCTTTTTAAATCTTAATGACAACCAAAAACATCCAAATGACACTGATCAAAAGTTCACATACCCCAGTTCTTAATACCGTGTATTGCCCCCTCTAACATCAATGACAGCTTGAAGTCTTTTGTGGTAGTTGTGGATGAGGTTCTTTAATTTCTCAGATGGTAAAGCAGCCCATTCTTCTCGGCAAAAAGTCTCCAGTTCCTATAAATTCCTGGGCTTTCTAGCATGAACTGCGCACTTGAGATCTCCCCAGAGTGGCTCAATGATATTGAGGTCAGGAGACTGAGATGGCCACTCCAGAACCTTCACTTTGTTCTGCTGTAGCCAATGACAGGTCGACTTGGCCTTGTGTTTTGGATCATTGTCATGTTGGAGCGTCCAAGTACGTCCCATGCGCAGCTTCCGGCTGATGAGGGAAACTTTGCCTCCAGTATTTGCTGATAATGTGCTGTATTTATCTTTCCTTCAACTTTTACCAAGTTTCCTGTGCCTTTGTAGCTCACACATCCCCAAAATATCAGCGATCCAGCTCCATGCTTTACTGTAGGAATGGTGTTCCTTTCATCATAGGCCTTGTTGACCTCTCTCCAAATGTAACGTTATCACTCCAAATTACCTTGTTCCAGAAGTTTTGAGGCTTGTCTCTGTGCTGTTTGGCGTATTGTAGGCGAGATACTTTGTGGCATTTGCGCAGTAATGGCTTTCTTCTGGCGACTCAACCATGCAGCCCATTTTTCTTCAAGTGCCTCCTTATTGTGCATCTCGAAACAGCCAAACCGCTAGTTTTCAGAGAGTCCTAAATTTCAGCTGATGTTATTTGTGGGTTTTTCTTTGCATCCCGAACAATTTTCCTGGCAGTTGTGGCTGAAATGTTTTGTTGGTCTACCTGACCGTGGTTTGGTTTTTACAGAGCCCCTGATTTTCCATTTGTTAATCACAGTTTGAATGCTGCTGACTGGCATTATCAATTCCTTGGATATTTTTTTGTATCCCTTTCATGTGTTATGCAGTTCAACTACCTTTTCCCGTAGATCCGTTGACAATTCTTTTGCTTTCCCCATGACTCACAATCCAGAAACGTCAGTGGCTAGATGAAAGATGCAAGAGTCTGTCTGGATCCCAGAAACTCACTCAGCTTTTATGCACACACTGATTACAAGCAAACAGGTCACAGGTGAGGATGTTACCTTTAGTAGCAATTCAAACCCATTTGTGTCAAATTCTGTGCATGTTATCAGGCCAAAATCACCTGGGTATGTGAACTTTTGTTCAGGGTCATTTGGATGTTTTTCTTTATCATTAAGATTTAAAAAGAGAAAACACAGTAGTTTGACAATAATTGGCTTCACCCAACCAATAACCATGAGTGGAGAAAAAGTTTTTTTGTTCATATTCTCTGAAACAAGGCCAAGAAAGGAAAATTTCTGCCTGGGTATGTAAACTTTTGAGCACAACTATATAGTGACAGGACAAGTGGTCGGGGAATGTTTGCCAGAGGAATCAAACACTTATTCCTCACTGCAAATAAATTTATCTAATTTACACAATGTGATTTTTCTTGATTTTTTTTTTTGGATATTCTATTTCTCAATGTTAAAATTAACCTACCCTTAAAATTATAGACTGTTCACGTCTTTGTCAGTGGGCAAACTTACAAAAACAGCAAGGGATCAAATAATTATTTCCTTCACTGTATATGTGTTACATCGATCACCTGCACACGCCTTTTTAAGCGCCACCCCACTCACCGCGTGTGTCGCTCTGCTTCACCCAGTACCTGACCATCAGTCTCAGCTGCCTTGTACTTCACTTCTTGCTTTACTGTTTGTGAGTCATAGGGGGGCACGGCTGAACTCTGCAGGAATTTCCATTATGTCCTGCAGATATCTGCTTCCCTGGTCTATCACCTGCCACCAGGTGATATATCAGGCGATTTCACCCTCCATTCCTCGCCTGAACTTAGATTCTAGTAGCTCAGTCTCTAGCTTCTTGTATTGGCATATTCCTGTTTTGTCTTTCCTGTGTTTGATTTTTGATCTGGCTTGCCTTTTTGTCTATCCTGATCTCTCCGCTCCTGACCTCTGATACAAATTCTGAACCTGTGCTGCCTGCCCCGACCTTGGGCCGTCTGACTATGCTTCTGTCTTGCCCACCTGTACCCAAGTCTCTGACCCTCCGGACAGCTGATGCAGTCCCTAGGACTTCTCTGGAGTTGTACCTGGCCCAGCCTATACTAACCATCAGAGACTCTAGTGAATACCCAGTAGATACTTACAGTTCACCTCCCCCCCCCCAGTGTAAGCCCGGTCGGTGGCGCGGTGGGTCCACACCCACCAGTGTTACAGTACATTCAGGCGATGGACCCCACTGACAAATCAGGATCCAGGGACTCCAAGTCTAGTGTACAAGTACTGTACAAGAAGGTTCGCCCTTAGCATGAGCCTTAGGACCAGCTGATGCAGGCCATCAGTGTGTTGGCAACCCAGCTGAAGGATTTGTCTAACGCTATGTCCTCCTTGCCTCCTTCTTTTACAATGTCTGGAGAAACCCTCCCCTGGATAGTCAGCCTCTCTGAGGGAGCCGCCATAGTGCTCTAGTTTCTAATGCAACTGCTAATATCCTGCTTCCACTTCTGTCCCACTAAGATGGAGACACTAAGGAGAGCCGCAGCTTCATTAATCAGTGTCAGATCCATTTCACACTCCACACTCATCTCTTTTCTTTAGACCAGACCAAGATAGTGTTTATGGTCTTTCTGCTCTCTGGACAAGCCCTGGCTCAGGTTCAGAGCGAATGTAAACATGGACTGTAGAGGCCAGGAATATATTTTCTTTGCCAGTGCCCTTTGAGATTTGGAAACTCCAGCACCTAGGGTTGGCCAGAGACGACCCTCGGTGAGAGTAATTGCTCCCCAAAGCTTCTGACCAAAGTTACCTCGGCCTGGCTTGAGAAATTCCTCTCCGCTGCTGATCTGAATTCCAGCTCAACGGGCAACTTCATTCATTTGGATCTGGTCCGTCGTCTTCAGCTCCCTACTCAACACCCCCTGACTTGCCTCTATTGACGGACAACTCCTGGCAGAACCTATTCATTTCATCACGCTGACAGTCACGCTGCATATTGAGATTTCCTTCTATGTGCTATCCAGATCCTCCAACGGTCACCTCATATTATTGATCAGGCTAGGGTACAAGTCAAAGTGTACCAGACCATAGTCTCAAAGTGCCTATTCAAAAAGGTATAGAAAAACAGGAGGAAGCATGAGTATAGTGGCATAAAACTAAATTTTATTCATAGAAAAATAATAATCATAAATTCATGTAGTAGTAACTCACAACATATTATACAGGTGGCAGTGGTGAAGAGAGGGAAATATGCATATTAGGGTTACCAATCAGACTGCACTGAGATGTCCCAGAGGCCATCATAGGCTGTATTACTGAGACATCTGTTCACTCATAAACCCAAATGCTCACCATACAAAGAAGGGGCCTTCAAGCATCCAGGGGCATCACAGGAGTGGAGCAGTGATAAGAACACGCTTCGACGCGCGTTTCGCCGATCTTTCTCAAGAGGCGCATATGGAGAGCACCAACAGGACTTTCTTAAATATGCCCACAGTGTGGTCACGTGACCACTAGTGTTGAGCGATTATGTTCTATTAACCCTTTTGCCGAGTATGCTCAGGCCGAGCTCCGAGTATTTATTACTGCTCGGTGATGTGTTTGAATCGCTCCTGTGTGCATGATTTGCGACTGTTTGACATTTTTACTACATGTGAGGAATGTCTATTTCTTACACATTCCTTACATGTAATAAAACTGTCAAACAGTTGCAAATCATGCACACAGGAGTGATTCAAACACATCACCGAGCAGCTATAAATACTCGGAGCTCGGCCCGAGCATACTCGGAACAGAACATACTCGCTCAACACTAGTGATCACACATCAGGACGTGCCGGAAAATCAAACTGGATGCATAGCGGCGCATGTGTCGGGAGTCCCGCCGCACGGACCCAAGCAGTCACGCCATTGGCGCTTGTCTGGGAGCGCGTCAATGACGCCGCACCCGAGAATGTGCAGAGAGCAACAAGATGGCCAGGTCCGCGCACGGGGGAGCAGAACACCACGGCGCATGCGCACCGCCTCCAGTGAGTGAGCATATAATGACACACATAGACAAAAGGCACTTCAAATCATGACAATAATATAAGGCAAATAGATGATTAATACAAGTAGCTAAAAGGTGATGCATCTCTTCATACCCGCAAGGGTTCTCTGGAACTTGGGGATCTTAATTCTGTATTTATATATTTGTATGCTATATGCACATGCTGCTTGTGGGTATGAAGAGACGCATCACCTTTTAGCTGCTTGTATTAATCATCTATTTGCCTTATATTATTGGCATGATTTGAAGTGCCTTTTGTCTATGTGTGTCATTATATGCTCACTCAATGGAGGCAGTGCGCATGCACCGTGGTCTTTTGCTCCCCTGTGTGCGGACCTGGCCGTCTTGTTGCCCTCTGCGCGCTCTCGGGTGAGGCGTGATTGACGCGCTCCCGGACACGCGCCGATGGCGTGACGGCTTGGCAGAACTCCTCCTTCCTCCCATGTACATAGATAGACAACCAAAGACAAAGAAAACCCCTAAAAAATAACTTTTAATAGATAAAACTAAAAGCATCCATATCAATATACATAAAGACACGACCTATTAAAACATATACATGTATATAGGGGGAAGGAGAATGGGAAAGATATAGAGCGTACAGATCGGCATACATCTCATGAGTAAGACATAATATACCTGCTACCATTTGGTGGTTGAGCACCACTGAAGAACTTTCCACATTGCTCTCAAATTTAAATTATACTGGTTACACTTAGTCTGCACTGTTATGATACTATGGGACTAAAAGGAGTTTTGCCTTGGTCCTATGAGAGTGATGGGAGGGATTATTATATATAAAATTGGTGGGTTTATACAACGTTATATACATAAGTGCTATGTTCCTATGACGTGTTGCTGACTTGTTCTGTTCTGTCACACTTTGTGTCTTTATCAATCACCTGAGTCTAGATATTATGTGCTACAATACATTGTTACTTTTTGATTTCATAAAACTTTAAAAATATATTAATTAAATGTATACCTTTTATAATAATTTGGTGTTATACTTATTATTATTTGGTATTCTAATCAGAGCTGTTAGATTCCCTTTTTTCCTCTCGTTTACATTAGCATGGGAATTGGGCTTATGGACAATGGTCCCTACTCATGTATATGGTTCTTGCAAATTGTATATATAATAAGATTCTATGTAGAGAGGAGAAGGAAGAGGCTGGAGGCAGAGCTCCGCCTTCCTCCCATCTACATAGACTGACAACCAAAGACAAAGAAATCCCCTAAAAAATAACTTCTAATAGATAAATATAAAAGCATCCATAGCAATATACATAAAGACACGACCCATTTAAACATGTACATGTATATAGGGGGAAGGAGAATGGGAAACATATAAAGCAATTACCATGCAGGCTAACCCTAGAATTCCCTAATAAACTGATATCCTGCCTGCCAGCGGAGGGTGACACCCTAGCGAGTCAATTCAGGAGGGGCAAATCGGTCAGGGACCACCTGGTACACAGTCACTACCTTCCCCCCGTGAAGGGTGGTACCTGGTTGGATAGGAGATCTGTGGGTACGTTCAGGTGCGGACACTGCAACTTTTGTAAGTACATCTCTCCTTCAGACACCTTTGGTAGTGCAGTTGCAAAAAAGACCTAACAAACAGACATTTTGCAAACTGCAAGACCTCTGGGATGGTGTACTTGTAGTAGAGGCAAGAGAGCCTTTAAGAGAATTGTTACAGGATGCTTCAAAGATGGAGAGAGAGAGTGCCATCCGCTGGTCGGGCACAGTCAAGCGGAACCAAGATGTGCAAGGGAAGTTGAAGGGGGAGCAGATTTAGACGCTGGACCCAGTCAGGTGACTTATAGGAAGGAGTTCCTGGGTATAAGAGGCCAGCGCGTCAAGCCTGAGGTGGTTTTGGCGCCAATCAGCAGAGAGGAGTAGACGTGCTCCCTACGTGCTAAGAAGCCCCGCGTGGCAGGCCTAAGCCAGAGGCTTGCGAGGTGCCACAGCCGGACACTGGTGGATGAGCTCCGGATCCCTCACAGATGTGCCCCGAGTGCTGTGCCTACTGAGGAGAGTCGGAACCTGCTTACTGTGCTGAGTGAGTTCGCGGAACCCGACGTCGCCCGCCGACAGACGAGGTCTGGACCCCCCTATCCACGACTTGAGAGACTGCCTCCAACGACCAGGAAGAGAGGACCTGGGAGACAGCTGCGCAAAGAAAGTCATGTCAGTGAAAGCAGAGGAGCTGCATACGTGAACAGGGCCGTCACTTCTACTGTTCACTCACGGTACCAAGGCCAGTTGGGTTTAGGTATTCAGGTTGGGAGGCGAATGGTTGGGGCAGAAGAAGCTAAACGTGATTTAATTGACTTTGTCCTGAAAAGACTTTCGGCCTAGTGGGAATAACCGGTGACCTCCGCTAGGGCCATATACAGAGTTAAAGAACTGATGTGGTGACTCCCATGATTGGGTGCACCACACTACCTTGAGAGACTTCGCATTTTATTAATATTTCAAATTACCGTTCATTATCCCGTTGCCATTCCCTTGTTTAGAATACCTGTTATATCTGTATATAAACTGTTTATACTCATCTCTGACTGTCCTCGCCTTGTGTCTCTGTGTGTTGCATTCCGGCACCTGCATTACATACTTGTACAGTCATGGCCAAAAGTTTTGAGAATGACACCAAAATTATATTTTCACATGATCTGCTGGCCTCTGGTTTTTATTAGTCTTTGTCTGATGTTTATATCACATACAGAAATATAATTGCAATCATATTATGAGTACCAATAGGTTATATTGACAGTTAGAATGAGTTAATGCAGCAAGTCAATATTTGCAGTGTTGCCCCTTCTTCTTCAAGACCTCTGTAATTCTCCCTGGCATGCTCTCAATCAACTTTTGGACCAAATCCTGACTGATAGCAGTTCATTCTTGCATAATCAATGCTTGCATTTTGCCAGAATTTGTTGGTTTTTGTTTGTCCACCCGTCTCTTGATGATTGACCACAAGTTCTCAATGGGATTAAGATCTCGGGAGTTTCCTGGCCATGGACCCAAAATCTCTATGTTTTGTTCCATGAGCCATTTAGTTATCACCTTTGCTTTATGGCAAGGTGCTCCATCATGCTGGAAAAGGCATTGTTGGGCGCCAAACTGCTCTTGGACGGTTGGGAGAAGTTGCTCTTGGAGGACATTCTGGTACCATTCTTTATTCATGGCTGTGTTTTTAGGCAAGACTGTGAGTGAGCCAATTCCCTTGGCTGAGAAGCAACCCCACACATGAATGGTTTCAGGATGCTTTACAGTTGGCATGAGACAAGACTGGTGGTAGCGCTCACCTCTTCTTCTCCGAATAAGCTGTTTTCCAGATGTCCCAAACAATCGAAAAGGGGATTCATCAGAGAAAATGACTTTGCCCCAGTCCTCAGCAGTCCACTCCCTGTACCTTTTGCAGAATATCAGTCGGTCCCTGATGTTTTTTCTGGAGAGAAGTGGCTTCTTTGCTGCCCTCCTTGAAACCAGCCCTTGCTCAAAGAGTCTCCGTCTCACAGTGTGTGCAGAAGCACTCACACCAGCCTGCTGCCATTCCTGAGCAAGCTCGGCACTGCTGGTAGTCCGATCCCGCAGCTGAAACAGTTTTAAGATACGGTCCTGGCGCTTGCTGGTCTTTCTTGGGCGCCCTGGAGCCTTTTTGACAACAATGGAAGCTCTCTCCTTGAAGTTCTTGATGATGCGATAGATTGTTGACTGAGGTGCAATCTTTGTAGCTGCGATACTCTTCCCTGTTAGGCCATTTTTGTACAGTGCAATGATGGCTGCACGTGTTTCTTTAGAGATAACCATGGTTAACTGAAGAGAAACAATGATACCAAGAACCAGCCTCCTTTTAAAGTGTCCAGTGATGTCATTCTTACTTAATCATGACTGATTGATCGCCAGCCCTGTCCTCATCAACACCCACACCTGTGTTAATGGATCAATCACTAAAACGATGTTAGCTGCTCCTTTTAAGGCAGGACTGCAATGATGTTGAAATGTGTTTTGGGGGTTAAAGTTCATTTTCTGGGCAAATATTGACTTTGCAAGTACAGTAATTGCTGTTAAGCTGATCACTCGTTGACATTCAGGAGTATATGCAAATTGCCATTACAAAAAATGAAGCAGTAAACTTTGGAAAAATTACTATTTGTCTCATTCTCAATACTTTTGGCCATGACTGTACACTTGCACACGCCCTAAAGACTATGTCAACAAGACTAAGAGGCAACTGTGGGTCCGTATTGGGGAACACCTGGGCGATATTAGAAATAAGAGGAATACACTTCTGGCAAAACACATCAATACATATCATGAGGGTAATATTGACTCTATTAATTTCAGACTCTGGAGGTGATTCCCCCCCCCTCCATCTGCCAGGAAGATTGGGATAGAAGGATCCTCCAACAAGATTGTAGATGGATTTTTTGGCTCGAATCAATGAGTCCAGGAGGTATTAATGAACAACTCAACTTCTCAAGCTTCATCTAGTCTAAACAATGAATATTTCACCCTGACTCTAGCAATCAATACCGGCATTATTGATAGGTCAGTTTGACGATCGTTGTACTGTTTAACATCTCTCTGGAGATATCTTACTCGAGAGAGTTTCTTTGACATTTCCCACTGAGTCATATATGTGCTTTACAATGGGTATTGAGGAATTTATTTAATACTGAGAATGAAACAATATCCCTTATATTCATCTGGATATCATAATGGAGGCCAAAAATCACTGTTGTGGATGAATTGCCATGATACTCTCGAGGACGCACACTGTTTTTCATTATTACTTTATAGTTTACCTTCCTGTTGAACGCACATTGCGTTCCATTGCTGGGGCGCAGCGGAAATGATGCCATGGTCAGTTCTAAACGCATGACGGAAGTGATGTCATGACTCCTGGAATGCATCTTGCGTTCCAACACTGTGGCGTGGCGCAAGTAACGCCGTGGTCAATACGAACTGGCGCGGTGGAAGTGATGACACAATCTCGCACGCCACATAGTTTCTGACACGCAGGCTGCGTGTCATACCTCTGGATAGACAAGCCTTCTATTTGGCGCAGTGTTTAAAGGTACATCCTATAAATGGTGGGAGTGTCCTTGTGTTCTTTGGCATGGATATCCTCTGGTCTGGTTATATTCTTTTCCCGCATCTGCACATTGACCCACTGTGGCTATCTCCTAACATAGTCCCCTGATAAACCTCAAATTAGGAGGAGGATAAATGCGTTGGGACAACTAGGATGGTTCTGTCATCATTTACAGATAAGTCTATTTGTTTTTTGGTAATTTTACATTCATCTAATATTACTGATATGAAAGGATTGGCTTATCTTTGGTGTAATTTATTTAATGAGAGGAATGGTTAATGTTCTGATATACTGCACCGAATGAGTACATTTCAGATAATATATGCATAATTTATAATTACGGACCAAACAGGAATGCCTGTGTATTCTGTCTGGACGTGCTGTTTTTCTTTTAGGGCTATTATCTGGAGTCAATGACACCCTATTGGTAGTTTCATAACTGCTGGACATTTCTCTGTCTCTATGCCTAATGGTGAATGAACATATGGGATTTTATAATAGTAAGGGGCATATTGATGTTTCCTCCTTGCCCTTAATTACCAGCACTCCTGCATTTTATTTATCCAGAATGGCCTCTTGAACAATAAATCCTATACTCTTATCAGTGTGTTTATATATTGGTATATTTCACATATTTCTACACCATATTTACTAATGAATTTTCCTTATTTTGATACTATTGGTATATTACATATTTTTTCAACATTCAGTGTGTTAGCAATAACATGACTGTCTGTATTCATCACTACTTGATCTTTCATATATACAGTACAGACCAAAAGTTTGGACACACCTTCTCATTTAAAGATTTTTCTGTATTTTCTTGACTATGAAAATTGTACATTCACACTGAAGGCATCAAAACTGTGAATTAACACATGTGGAATTATATACTTAACAAAAAAGTGTGAAACAACTGAAAATATGTCTTATATTCTAGGTTCTTCAAAGTAGCCACCTTTTGCTTTGATGACTGCTTTGCACACTCTTGGCATTCTCCTGATGAGCTTCAAGAGGTAGTCACCGGAAATGGTCTTCCAACAATCTTGAAGGAGTTCCCAGAGATGCTTAGCACTTGTTGGCCCCTTTGCCTTCACTCTGCGGTCCAGCTCACCCCAAACCATCTCGATTGGGTTCAGGTCTGGTGACTGTGGAGGCCAGGTCATCTCGCATAGCACCCCATCACTCTCCTTCTTGGTCAAATAGCCCTTACACAGCCTGGAGATGTGTTTGGGGTCATTGTCCTGTTGAAAAATAAATGATGGTCCAACTAAACGCAAACCGGATGGAATAGCATGCCGCTGCAAGATGCTGTGGTAGCCATGCTGGTTCAGTATGCCTTCAATTTTGAATAAATCCCCAACAGTGTCACCAGCAAAGCTCCCCCACACCATCACACCTCCTCCTCCATGCTTCACGGTGGGAACCAGGCATGTAGAGTCCATCCATTCACCTTTTCTGCGTTGCACAAAGATACGGTGGTTGGAACCAAAGATCTCAAATTTGGACTCATCAGACCAAAGCACAGATTTCCACTGGTCTAATATCCATTCCTTGTATTCTTTAGCCCAAACAAGTCTCTTCTGCTTGTTGCCTGTCCTTAGCAGTGGTTTCCTAGCAGCTATTTTACCGTGAAGGCCTGCTGCACAAAGTCTCCTCTTAACAGTTGTTCTAGAGATGTGTCTGCTGCTAGAACTCTGTGCGGCATTGACCTGGTCTCTAATCTGAGCTGCTGTTAACCTGCGATTTCTGAGGCTGGTGACTCAGATAAACTTAGCTGACTCTTGGTCTTCCTTTCCTGGGGCGGTCCTCATGTAAGCCAGTTTCTTTGTAGCGCTTGATGGTTTTTGCAACTGCACTTGGGGACACTTTGAAAGTTTTCCCAATTTTTCGGACTGACTGACCTTCATTTCTTAAAGTAATGATGGCCACTCGTTTTTCTTTACTTAGCTGCTTTTTTCTTGCCATAATACAAATTCTAACAGTCTATTCAGTAGGACTATCAGCTGTGTTTCCACCAGACTTCTGCACAACACAACTGATGGTCCCAACTCCTTTTATAAGGCAAGAAATCCCTCTTATTAAACCTGACAGGGCACACCTGTGACGTGAAAACCTTTTCCGGTGACTACCACTTGAAGCTCATCAAGAGAATGCCAAGAGTGTGCAAAGCAGTCATCAAACCAAAAGGTGGCTACTTTGAAGAACCTAGAATATAAGACATATTTTCAGTTGTTTCCCACTTTTTTGTTAAGTATATAATTCCACATGTGTTAATTCATAGTTTTGATGCCTTCAGTGTGAATATACAATTTTCATAGTCATGAAAATACAGAAAAATCTTTAAATGAGAAGGTGTGTCCAAACTTTTGGTCTGTACTGTATGTGTGTCTGTTTAGGGGCACTAAGGGTATCTAAGGGAGAGCCGACATGGAGCAGGGGCGCCAAATCGACTCGCTAGGGTGTCAACCTCTGCTGACCGGCAGGATATCAGTTTATTAGGGAATTCTAGGGTTAGCCTGCATGGTAATTGCTATATATATTTTCCATTCTCCTTGCCCCTATAGACATGTAGATAGATGTTCGGCAGGGCGAGGCTGCGACGGGCCCCCGGCTTTCAGAAAATGTCGGTGGAGTCCCCGCACTGCTCATCGTTTTCACTGTGGTGGACTTCTGGAAAATGGCCACCGGAGGCAGCACATGCGCAGATTGAGATCTCGGGAGCTGTATATCCTCATCTGTAAAGGACTGCTCTATCTAAATATAAAATTATTTAAACCAATCGGTTCATGCTGTAAGGAGATAAAAAAATCTAAATGCGAGAACTGCAGGAATTCTGCCACTGTAACTTCGCAAAAAAAAAGGAATAAGAGGCAATCAAACATCTGAAATTTTGTCATGAGTCAACAGGGAGGAGGGACACTGAGGAACGGCTAATCAGGCTATATGTCCAGAGATTAAGTGAACTTTTATAAAGGTCCATATAGCCACTCTGAAATCTTACACCATTTTGACCTGAGGATGACTCCAAAGTTCATTTTCAACCATCATATTGTCTTTGCTAATGCCCTGTGGTCTCAAATGATAAAAAGTACCAATAAAATTGCAGTTAAGTATATCCTCTATAAAAGTCTTCATATAGAGTTTTTTTCATTATAAGGGTGAAAAGGGTTGCTCTTTACAGTTAAATTTACATTGCATTATAATGAAATGTATACAACATAATATAATGGTATTATATAATAGTGCAGTTTTAATTTTTAAATTACGTTTTTTTAATAAAAGAAAAAAAAAGGGCAGAGGAGCTAAGTCTAATTTTTAGGAAAAGACAAAATATGTAACATTTATCACAGTGTGTGTGTGTGTGTGTGTAGGTGTAGAATTAACACTTTACGACGTAGAATGTAATAGTGCAGCCTGTATCAGGTTCCCATGTATGTAATGGGCTTAGGATTCCAGTCTGCACTATACCTGTCAGATGCTGGCTGTATTATACAGCTGGCATCTGTTTGTAACAACATCAACTGGAGCTCGCACAGATCGCTGCTGTTATAAATAAATAAAACATTTAAATGTCACTGTCAATCACTAACAGTGTTGACTAAATGATGGTATTGCAAATCCGTGCATGCACTAACTCCTATTACTCCCATCCCTCACAATACTGAGGGCTGATGGGTTGTCATAGTCTGCTAAAGACCCTGATTACTGCCATCTTGGTTCCACTATGAAGCACAGCCTTTGACTCTGCTTCATAGGAGAACATTATTTTCTCTACATACTGCACTACAATACTGCAGTATTGTAATAAATCAAATGATCCCACAACTAAAAAAAAAAAAGGATAAAAAAAGTTTTAAATAAAAATGTGAATCCCTCTCCCCCCTTTTCCAGTTTAGAAAAATAAAATACAAACCGGAGCTCAGTAGAATGTGTAATATAATGCTCTGTGCATACACTGATGCTGGAGATCAATGCTTCTGCCGGGTGAGAAGCGCTGTTCAGAGTCGTATCATAAGCTAGGCCGATCTGCAATGCATGTAAGTTAAGGACAAGTAATTATCCTTTAACGTGGAAATGCTTCTTTATTCATTCACAGCATTACTTAGCAATAGCAATTGCATGTAAGGTTAAAACACTACAAAAATGTATCACTATGGAAACAAATGCAAGGACATGCATATAATAGTTGTGCTACTTTCCTCCATTAGCTACTTCACAAAAAAACAGATAAAAATTAAAATCTTCATTTAACCATTTAGAAAGAATTGTATAATTGTATCTAAATTGTATTTACCCGGAAAAAAAAGCTTGCTCTCTTGAAACCCCTAGTTTTCTTTTCTTTAAGTGCTTCAAGATAGGGCAATTTTTTGTTTTTTACATCATAACCTTAAGGGTATGTGCACACGGTCCGGATTTGCTGCGGTTTGATGCAGCATCAAAACCACAGCGGCCAGATGTTACAGCATAGTGGATGGGATTTCTAGAAATCCCAAGCTCACTATGCGTTTTTGTGCACCTGCGGATCACCTGTGGAAACTGACATGCGGCGTGTCTTTCCAGACCGCAGCATGTCAATTTCTTTTGCGGAAACGCATGTGGATTTTCCCCATAGACTTGCATGAGATTGTGGAGGTTTCACCAATTTAAGATACACCAGGTAACTGCTCTCCTCCAAATTATAGATGTCCGAGTGCATGCAAAGAAGCAAATTAACCAAATTTGCTAATCTGGTTGAAAAACTTCACTCAGGGACTGAACCACACAAAATGGCATACTTTATTACGTAGTCATGGGGTTATATAGTATTCTACTTCTAGGTGGGATTAGTAAAATTCATTGCTCTTTCTGATAACTTGGTACACTGCGATTTGCTCATCCATGTATCTCTTGGCCTCAGTAATGCCTTAGGAATTCTGATGGGATGGGTGAGTTTGTCTCTCAGCGCCATCTTTGCAAACACGACATGAATCTCTCTGTTATCAGCCATGCACAATGCATACGTCATTCTCAGGAAATCATTTCGTTGTTCGTGTCTACAATAAGAATAGAAACTGTTAGTTATATATTCATTAATTATTAACATAATCTATGTGCATATACACATTTGCATACATACATACACATAGATTATTCCATCATCTCTATATTAATTCGCACTGATTAGGTAAATCTATTAAAATAAACTAATTGATTTTCTATAATATATATATTTTACCTTGACAGACCCCCCTAAAATCAATTATTTGCTTTTAATATCCATATGCTAAAAATCAGAGGGGGAGAAGGAATTGACCCTATTTAAGACTATTCTGGAACCCTACGATGTGAAGGGCGCCCCGTCCCTTTTAGACGGACCCACCGACGTTCCTAAATCTAACTCTAACGAAGAACTACAGGAAAGGAATGGAAACCCTAAAAGATCTAGTGACTGGGTAATCGAGGGCCACCCCTAACACAGAAATATGGATATTAACTTTACAAACTCATTTACTTCCGGTAATCTCTCTGGTACAACACCTTTGTTCTAAGGGGAACTGTTCATAGGCCTCTTCATTAGATTCTTCGGACAAGACGCTGACAGGTACTGCTGCGGCTACTGTTTTGGCAATTAACCTCTTGACACAGGGAATCACACAGATCAGCCATACACTAATTAAAATTATCACACTTAGTAAAATAATTCTCCCTTGGATTAACCTACTCTTCCAGTCTCTCATTCAAGAAAAATATTTATCCCAGGGATCAGTCACACCTGAATTCCTTTCCAGTTCTTCACTTAAATCTGTCAATTTTTTGAGAGCCTTAGTAACTTCCCAGTGGGGCCGGTATTGTCTGGGATATAAGTACAACAATGCTCACCTATCATTTTGCATACCCCTCCGTTTTCTGCAAGTAACATATCCAGAGCTATTCTGTTTTGTAAGGCCATGGTAGATGTGGGTGCTAGTTGGTCAGCTATCCCTTGTAGGGCATCTTTGGTGTAATTGACAAATCTTTGTTGGTTATTGTGATGAAAGCCGGCCGGTGGGTGCAGCTCTCTGGCGCCCCCTTACCTCTCAGGTCAGTCAAGGTACTGCACCTAGAGAAAGTAGTGCCAGGTAGCTGCAACCAGCGCAGGGAACACGGTAGTGTGTTATCCCTTCAACGTCACTAAACCGTAACGTCACTACACAGCACAACTCGCTAGCGCCCTCTTAGCCTCAGGTCAGTCAAGGAACTGCACCTAGGATAAGCGGTCGCCAGGGAGACTGTCCTGTAACCTACTGGGTATCGGGGCCCTCTGTAGTGAGGGCGGTATATATATCTTCCTTGGCCGCGCCAGGAATATATATATCTGAACCTCCGACCGTCACTACCAGCCTTCCCCAATCCCCAGTTGGTATGCTGCCACCAGTCCCTATTTTAGATATACGCCCAGTCCGTGAATGGGCCTATATCGGGTCAGGAACCAACCCTGGGTAGCGTTTTGGCTTGAGCCGAGCTCACACGGACGTGCGTTCGTTATGCAGAATAAAAGGCAGGCCCACAATTACTTGAGGTAATTGATTATAATAATACACTAGATACACGATATACAACTAAATATACACAGGTATAAGGTCAGGCTAAACTATACAACAATGGAATACAACACACAGAATCACCACAGCATATCAGTTACCGGTTTCTTGATTTTCTTGTGACGCAGGGAGAGGATTCTGCGGTCGCAGGCACGGTTCTTTGTTACAGGCTGAGGCCTACCACCGCATGGTCAAACTGCTCCTCCCCTTGGTGGCCTCAGCTGGTGCTCAGATGTTCAGCACACCACTCTTGGGTCAAAAACTGACTTGTCTCTTGTCTGTCCTGCTATCTTACCTGCCCCGTCCCGCCCACTGCTGGTGAGGTCAGCTGGCTCAGTCTCCACCCTCAGGTCTAACTTCGATCAGAAGCCCAAATTCTATGGAACCCAATAACTTCTTCTGGGATGGTCTCATGATACCCCCAGGGGTTCCCATGGATTCGGGCCGCCGTAACCGACCTTTTGATATCAATTATGATACCATACGGTCCTCAGGAATGGCTCCGCGCTATATCTTGGCTTCCAGAGCACGTACAAACGTCTACCGCGGAGGCTTGTGTGCGCAATGGCTCCGGGACGCCGTGATATTTTTTTATTGGCCCATCCCACGCAACATGCGTGTACTATTCATGTTTCTATATCTTATGCCTCCATGCTTGTGACAGACAAAGAAACTAGTCCTATGGGACAAATGGTCAGGTACAGATAGACGAAGCACCCCCCCCTGCTGGCTGTGTTTCCTCTCGAAGTCTTTGAAGCTCCTAGCATTCAAGTGTTAAGTAGGCTTCTTATCTTACAGGAGCCTGGATGGGGGGAAACTATCTAGTTGACGTTTTAACAGAAGGTCCCAAGGGTGGGGGCTGCTGAAGTGTGGCCATCCCTGGATATGATTTATCATTACCAAGATGGCGGCTACAGGTTCATCACACCTCCCCCTATACGAGGGCGCGAGGGGGTAGCACATTCCTGTGTTCCCCCGTGCGTCCTTCTGCACCCTCCCCTTGCCGGGATAACCCGTCAGCGTTACCGTGGTCACGGCCTCTTCTGTGGCGAATGGAGAAGTGGTACTGCTGGAGAGCGAGGCTCCAGCGTAGCAACCTGCCATTCGACCCAGAGACCGTGTGTAACCAGCTGAGGGGGTTGTGGTCCGTCTCCACGGTGAAATGGCTCCCGTACAAGTAGGGCTGCAGACGCTGCAGGGCCCATACAATTGCCAGGCATTCTTTTTCCACCGTGGAGTAAGCCACCTCCCGGGGCAGTAGCTTCCTGCTCAGGTACAAGACAGGATGTTCCTGGCCTGTCGTGTTGACCTGACTTAGCACAGCACCGAGGCCAAAGTCACTGGCGTCGGTCTGTACCACAAACGGCCGGTCGAAGTCGGCAGCTTGCAGTACAGGGGAGCTACTTAGGGCGGCCTTGAGTGCCCCGAAAGCTGTCTCGCAGGCGACTGTCCAGTCGACTGCGACGGGCAGCTTCTTCTTGGTGAGGTCCGTCAGGGGCTTGGCCAGGGTGCTATAGTGTGGGACGAACCTCCTATAGTACCCGGCGGTCCCCAAGAAGGACATCACCTGCTTTTTGGTCCTAGGAGTGGGCCAGGATGCGATGGCATCCACTTTCCCCGGTTCTGGCTTCAGAACCCCCCCGCCTACCCGGTGACCCAGGTAGAGGACCTCACTCATGCCCAGCTGGCACTTTTCCGGCTTGATGGTCAAGCCTGCCCGGTGGATCCGACCGAGCACCTGCCGCAGGTGCTCTAGGTGATCCTCCCAAGTGGGACTGAAGACTGCAATATCGTCCAAGTACGCAGCCGCGTACCCTTCAAGTCCCTCAAGCAGCGTATTGACCATCCGCTGAAAAGTGGCAGGGGCATTCTTCATGCCGAATGGCATCACTGTGGACTCGTACAGTCCAAAAGGGGTGATAAAGGCAGAGCGTTCCCTTGCCGCGGGGGTCAGAGGAATCTGCCAGTACCCCCGGCTCAGATCCATGATGGTCAGGTACTTAGCCCCGGCCATCCGATCGAGCAGGTCATCGATGCGTGGTATGGGGAACGCATCGGTGGCCGTTACAGCGTTGAGCCCCCGGTAGTCCACGCAGAACCGTGTAGTTCGGTCCTTCTTTGGTACGAGGACTACAGGCGAGGCCCACGCGCTGCTGGATGCCTGGATCACCCCCAGCTTCAGCATCTCGTCTATCTCTTGGCGCATGTTTCCCTGCACCTCGAAAGAGACCCGATATGCTGAACGCCGGATCGGCGGGTGATCGCCAGTGTCCACGTCGTGGACAGCCATCTCAGTCCTTCCGGGCAGGCTGCTGAACAGCCCCCGGAAGGGGTGCAGGGTGGTCCCCAGCTGGGACCGTTGGTCCTCCGTGAGCTGGTGGCCAACCCCCACATCCTCGATGGACCCACCCGCCTTGGCTTGGGTGAGCAGATCCAGGAGGGTTTCTACCTCTCCTTCCTCGGGAAGGTTGCACACTGGGTGGGCAGTCGCTTCCCGCTCATGATGAGCCTTCATCATGTTCACGTGGAAGGCCTTCCTCCTTCCACGGGCGTGATCCAGGGTGACCAGATAGGTGACGGCATTGAGTTTCTGGTGCACGAAGTAGGGACCTTCCCAGGCTGCCTGAAGCTTGTTCTGTGGTACGGGGACCAGTACCCACACCTTTTGACCCACCTGGTAGGTCCTCTCACAAGCATTCTGGTCGTACCACCGCTTCTGGTCGGCCTGGGCCTGGGCCATATTGTCCTGCACCAGCTTTGCCAAGGCCATCATCCTGTCCCGGTGGCGCACGACATACTCGATGACCGACACCTCGGGGGTGGCCAAATCCCCTTCCCATGCTTCCTTCACCAGAGCCAGGGGGCCCCGTACCCGTCGCCCGTACAGGAGCTCAAAGGGGGAGAACCCCGTTGAGGCCTGCGGAACCTCCCGGTAAGCAAATAGGAGGTGTGGGAGGTAACGCTCCCAGTCTCTCCCGTGGGAGTCGACCAACATCTTAAGCATCTGCTTTAAGGTGCCATTGAACCGCTCACACAGGCCATTAGTCTGTGGGTGATACGGGCTGGCCACCAGATGTTGCACCTGCATTTGCTTACAGAGGGACTCCATCAGCCGCGACATGAACTGGGTCCCTCGGTCGGTGAGCATTTCTTGGGGGAAACCCACTCTGGAGAAGATCTCCAGTAAGGCGGTAGCCACCTTGTCGGCCCGAATGGACGACAAAGCTACCGCTTCCGGGTACCGGGTGGCATAGTCCACTACCGTGAGTATGAAGCATTTCCCGGAGTGGCTGGGAGTGGACAGAGGTCCAATAAGATCCACAGCGACCCTCGAGAAAGGCTCTTCGATGATTGGCAGAGTTACCAGTGGGGCTTTGGGGCGCGGCCCCGCCTTCCCCACCCTCTGACAGGTGTCACACGAACGGCAGTAGGCACCCACCGCGGCTCCCATCCCAGGCCAGTAGAAATGCTGAGCTATCCTGGCCTTGGTTTTAGCGATCCCTAGGTGTCCGGCCATCGGAATCTCGTGTGCGATCCGCAACAATTCCGCCCTGAACGGATAGGGTACCACTAACTGTCGGTCCCTGGGCCACGCCTCCGGTGAACCCTGCTGGACCGTTACCCGGTACAGCCGTCCCTGGTCCCAGACCACACGCTCGCAGTCTGACTCCATGGGAGGCTGTGCCGCCTGTTCCTTGAGAGCTTTCAGGCTGTCGTCTGCTTCCAACGCAGCCTGAAATTCCTGACTTGATGTGGCCAGAATCGACGAAACTGCCACATCCTCTGTCAGCCCCTCCGGGCATGTCACCTGGCCGCTGTCTGACCCGGCAGACACTTGGTCAGAAGTGGGGAAGCCGTCGGACCTCTGCAAGGCTCCTTGGGCTCCGGCGCTCCCACTCCTGGTGACAGCGGCTATGACCGCTGTGACCGTGGGTAGTGCCTGCTTCCCCTCTGTTTCTGACCAAGCCGCCCGATCAGGCAGGCTTCCTAGGCCTTTGGACATCTCGGATGTGGGGAACTCCTGCCCTGGGGTCTTACCTGGCGGCTCCTCTCTTGGGACACCCCCACCTCCCATGGCCTGTTCCTCCCCCTGCAGTGGGCCTATACTCAGCAGCCTGGATACCCCTGGGAGCCCTACACTGCCGGTAGCTGCCCCCCTCTCCATCCCTGAGCTTCCCTCTACAGAATCCTGCCCGCCCCCTCCCTCACCGGAGGACAAGAGGTCACGGCACGCCGGCTGAGCACCTCTGCGGGCATCCCCACACTCCCCACCTGCTTTCACTAACCCTGTTTGTGTTGTGTCTGTGCAGGTGTTACCCTCAGGTTTCACTCCCTCCTCCTCAGCAGGACACACACTACATACAACATGGTTGGCATTAGCAGCAGACAAATCAATACACTCTTGGGGGGCCGAACTTGGGGGTTCAGAGGGTACATACTGCGATACTAGACGCCCCAAGTCGGTCCCTAATAAAACATTTGCGGGAATATTTGGCGTTACTCCCACCTCCCGCATCCCCCTTCCGGCACCCCAGTCCAAATACACCATGGCAACGGGAAGTGCCGGCTCCACGCCTCCAACCCCGGAGACGGAAAGAGTCTTTCCTGGTACCAAGTCCTGGGGGGACACCACCTCAGGCCGTACCAGTGTTCGTTCAGCGCCCGTGTCCCGCAGTCCCATGACCGCAGAACGGCCTATGGTGACGGGTTGGATGTTGTCCAGGGACCTACCACCACCCCCTCCCACACACAAAACATTGGGCGCTCTCTGGGACTGGGATGGGGTCTTTTGGCGCTGGGGACACTCAGCCCTAAAGTGTCCTGGTTTGTTGCATAGATGACAACGTCTTACGTCTGGTCCTTGCCTGGAGAGGGCAACAGGGGGATACACCCCTTGTGTTCTAGGGGCCGGGGAAACAGGGGCATGACTGGGCTTACCCCCTCTCCAGGTGCTGCTGGCAGACTTCTTCAGCTCAGGCGCCCTGTTATTGGCATACTCGTCTGCCAGGGCGGCTGTAGCAGAAGCCCCTGTTGGTTTTCGGTCACGGAGGAACTGTCGGAGGTCCTCTGGGCAGTTCCACAAAAACTGCTCCGTGACGAACAGTTCCTGGACCTCCTGGCGGGTAGTAAGCGCTAGACCCGAGGTCCAGTGCTCTGCGGCTCTCAACAGCGCCCGCATATGATCGGTCCAGGTGTCCTTGGGGCCACGCAGCAGGCTCCGGAACTTCTGGCGGTACGACTCGGGAGTGAGGTTGTACTGCCGGATCAGGGCCCGCTTGATGCAGTCGTAGTTCTGTACCTCCCCGGCAGGTAAGTCCCCCAAGGCATCCAGGGACTTACCCCTCAAACGGGGGGTCAGGTATCTGGCCCACTGATCCCGGGCCAGATGGTGCTGAAGACAGGTCCGTTCAAATGCCACCAGAAAGGAGTCCAGGTCCCCATCCTTCTCCAGTAGAGGGAAGTCCTCAGCTCGGACTTTGGACGACTTGGTCTCCTGATGGGTTGGTTGCTCTAGCGGAAGCCCCCGCTGGGCCAGGTCCAGTTGGTGCTGGCGCTCCGCAGCTCGCTCTGCACGCTCCGCAGCCTCCCGGCGCTCTGCAGCTTCACGCTCCGCAGCCTCCCGGCGCTCCGCAGCTTCGCGCTCCTCCTCCGCTGCCTTCTCTGATGCTGCCAGGAGGGTTTTGTAGACGGCATCGCCATGAGACTGGAGACTTGCCATAGCCGCTTGTAAAAGGGCTTGTGATCTGGACAGGCTGGGCTGGGTAGGTGGTGGGCAGCCCACTGCGGGACCGTATACTGGGGACTGGCTCCCTGAGGTGCCCGGGCTGGACTCCTCCTCGCCATGAGTAACAATGTCCTCCCCTCCTGCCACACGGACCGTAGCATTAGCCTCCTGCAGGGTCTTGCTCCTGGTGCCGTCTGCCATCTTGGTAACCGACACCGCTGCAACCCTGAGTTTGCACACACCTTGTTATACTTTTAGCCTGACCGTCTAACGTTGGGCTGACCTTAAGACTCCAGCAGTGGAAGTTACCACTGGCAGTCTTTAGTGCCTGGGAGTAGGGGTCCCACAACACTATTATTCTGCAATCCCACCGCTCTGCCACCAATGTGATGAAAGCCGGCCGGTGGGTGCAGCTCTCTGGCGCCCCCTTACCTCTCAGGTCAGTCAAGGTACTGCACCTAGAGAAAGTAGTGCCAGGTAGCTGCAACCAGCGCAGGGAACACGGTAGTGTGTTATCCCTTCAACGTCACTAAACCGTAACGTCACTACACAGCACAACTCGCTAGCGCCCTCTTAGCCTCAGGTCAGTCAAGGAACTGCACCTAGGATAAGCGGTCGCCAGGGAGACTGTCCTGTAACCTACTGGGTATCGGGGCCCTCTGTAGTGAGGGCGGTATATATATCTTCCTTGGCCGCGCCAGGAATATATATATCTGAACCTCCGACCGTCACTACCAGCCTTCCCCAATCCCCAGTTGGTATGCTGCCACCAGTCCCTATTTTAGATATACGCCCAGTCCGTGAATGGGCCTATATCGGGTCAGGAACCAACCCTGGGTAGCGTTTTGGCTTGAGCCGAGCTCACACGGACGTGCGTTCGTTATGCAGAATAAAAGGCAGGCCCACAATTACTTGAGGTAATTGATTATAATAATACACTAGATACACGATATACAACTAAATATACACAGGTATAAGGTCAGGCTAAACTATACAACAATGGAATACAACACACAGAATCACCACAGCATATCAGTTACCGGTTTCTTGATTTTCTTGTGACGCAGGGAGAGGATTCTGCGGTCGCAGGCACGGTTCTTTGTTACAGGCTGAGGCCTACCACCGCATGGTCAAACTGCTCCTCCCCTTGGTGGCCTCAGCTGGTGCTCAGATGTTCAGCACACCACTCTTGGGTCAAAAACTGACTTGTCTCTTGTCTGTCCTGCTATCTTACCTGCCCCGTCCCGCCCACTGCTGGTGAGGTCAGCTGGCTCAGTCTCCACCCTCAGGTCTAACTTCGATCAGAAGCCCAAATTCTATGGAACCCAATAACTTCTTCTGGGATGGTCTCATGATACCCCCAGGGGTTCCCATGGATTCGGGCCGCCGTAACCGACCTTTTGATATCAATTATGATACCATACGGTCCTCAGGAATGGCTCCGCGCTATATCTTGGCTTCCAGAGCACGTACAAACGTCTACCGCGGAGGCTTGTGTGCGCAATGGCTCCGGGACGCCGTGATATTTTTTTATTGGCCCATCCCACGCAACATGCGTGTACTATTCATGTTTCTATATCTTATGCCTCCATGCTTGTGACAGACAAAGAAACTAGTCCTATGGGACAAATGGTCAGGTACAGATAGACGAAGCACCCCCCCCTGCTGGCTGTGTTTCCTCTCGAAGTCTTTGAAGCTCCTAGCATTCAAGTGTTAAGTAGGCTTCTTATCTTACAGGAGCCTGGATGGGGGGAAACTATCTAGTTGACGTTTTAACAGAAGGTCCCAAGGGTGGGGGCTGCTGAAGTGTGGCCATCCCTGGATATGATTTATCATTACCAAGATGGCGGCTACAGGTTCATCACAGTTATAATATATGTAATTTATCCAATCTACATTCTTGTTAACGGTTATTATGGGCTCAAATCCCGCCTTCACGTGGTCTCGGGCCTTGAATTCATCTGGCACCCCCCTAAGCACTCCGAGAACATCAATATATATATGTGGGTCAAAACTGCCTTTGGGGTTAACTTCTCTCTTGGCCCTGTATGTACCAGAAAACTGGAGTATCATTCTCTTTAGTAATAATTGTTTGGAATGCAAGTGTTACCATAACAAAGGCTTCCCCCCCCCCCAGCTACTGTCATCAGAAAAAGGAACATCAGGGTTGTGGGTCTGAGACCGCCTTCTTGCAATGGGATGCGTGGACCCATGATGTTCGGCCTTCAACCTTCACAGCCGTTGGTGATGTAAGCAACACTTGGTTGGGCCCTTCAAATCTGGCATCCAGTGTGCCTTGACATGATTCTTTATCCAGACATAATCTCCAGGCTGGATGCTGTGAGTACCTGGTTCAAGATCTGAGTATGGAATAGAAGAGTACACTGTGGCATGTGTTAATTTTAACTCTTTAGCAAGTCCGACAACAAAATTCACAAGCTTATCATTCCCTGAACTAAGCTGCTGTGGGTAATATCGACCCATTCTAGGTGGCTCTCCCAACAAGATCTCATATGGTGTGAGCCCTGTGGGTTGTCTGGGGGTATTTCGAACTGAGTATAGGGCAATAGGCAGCACCTCCGGCCATGGAAGTGACAATTCTTTACTGGCTTTAAGAATTTTGTTTTTCAAAATGCCATTCATCCTTTCAACTTTGCCGCTACTTTGAGGATAATAAGGAGTATGCAGGCCCAAATCCGCCCCAATCATCTCCCAGATTGATTTGGTAACTTCTGCAGTGAAGGCGGGTCCTTGATCACTTTCAATCACTTCTGGAATCCCGAATCTGCAGATAAGTTCTGCCAGAAGCCTTTTCACTGTAGTTCTAGCAGTCATGTTGGCCACTGGGTATGCTTCTGTCCAGCCGGAAAACATATCCACCACCACCAGAACATATTCATATCTTCCACTCTTGGGTAGTTGCATATGATCAATTTGGATTCTCTGGAAAGCATACTGTGACTTTGCCAGTTTCTTCTTTGCCACATGTTCTGTTCTTCCGGGATTACAAGTGCTACAAATCTCACAGCTCCTAGGATAGTTTGTAGCAAGAACTGAGATCTCGGGTGCAATATAGAGTTTATTGATAGCTGAAATCATCTGATTCTTCCCTCTATGTACCTTTCCACGAAAACTTGGACTGGCGGGACAGGCAGCCGGCCTATATTATCAGGACCTTGAGACCAGAGTTCAGGTGGTATGCAGTCAAGATAATGCTGTGGTATGGCGGTTGTTGCAAATTGGATGACACACAATGGGAGGGCATGTACCTTTGTTTGTTCCTCTAATGATAACGGAGTAGAGACATCTAGATGCATTCCATTCTCATCATATGATATCTGAGCATTTAACTTCTGGAGTAGATCTGCTCCCAACAAATTAAGCGGGCAGGTGTCTGAAACCTGCAATCTGGCCAGCAGCTTCTGTTCTTTCCCAATAGGCAATGGAAATGTTAGTCGGGATGAGTGTGGTTTTCCATCCACTCCCACACATGAAAGGAAATCATCAGATATAAGCGATTCATAGGGTAAATCTCTTGAGCAGGTGCTGGAGCAGGCTCTGGAGCAGTCCTTGGTACAACATTAAATTGTTTCTCTATAGCTTTAGCAATAAGGAGTACCTTCTGCGAGGACATGTCCACGTATTCTGGCCTGGAGTCTGTAAGCATCGCTGAGATTTCCTCTCTGAGGCCCCTAACAAATAAAGTGACTAGCAGATTCTGTTGGATCCTCTGACCTTCATCGAACCCTTGATCCTTGAACAGAGTATAGATTCTGGTGTAAAATTTTTCGACATTCTCCCCTGATTCTTGAGTACAGTCCAATACACTGGTAGATGAGTCCTTGGCCCACTGCTGAAGTTGTTGACAAAAGGCTCCTCCTGATTGGTAAGTCTCCTTGTCTGTCACTTGGCTGTCATTAAGAGCTACTTGAATTATTGGCCAAAAAGCATCTCCCGCTTTAATGCTAGTGATTTCATGAAGATCTTTCCAAGTAGCTGAATAAGTTTGTTGAATTTGTCTGATTCTTCTGTAGAACGCCATAGGGTGTCTGTCTGGGTCAGGTAGTTGACTAATCACTTGATTAACTTGTGAGGGTGTGAATGCCACATTTCTATTATGGTGATCTGGCACTGGAGATTCTGACTTAGAAGATGTTGAGGGAGATATCGGCAACATAGCAACAGGAGGTGGGCTTGATTGTCTAGGAAATAGTTCATTTGGGTTATCTCCTGAGGTCATCTGGCGGCTGAGTGGGTCTGATCTAGCTGTGGCACTTTCCACAGCTCGGGTGAGAATTTGAGATTTATGATAGTCATTGCTGTGATTAGTCTTATCTCCTCCAACGTAGTTAGTCCTCTATACTCCCATATAGCTTGGACTATTGCTTTGGCACAGGCTTGCATAGAAAATCCATACATTCCAGAACTTATAGCAGGAAGAGCAATAGTAGTAAGGTTCCTTGTTGCAGCATAGTTCAGAATATTGTTGATTGTAGCTCTAAGTTGTGTCACACACTGATCATGATGATCTTCATCATACACGTTCCGGGTGTAGTGTGTATTGCGGCCTGTATTCCGGGCGCACCAAGATGGCCGCCATCGGAAAGAAGCTCACTACAGGAAGGGTGCGTGCCACTGGGAAGGAGCACACCCACTGACATCTGGTCAGAGGCCGGAGGTGATGCAATGGGTGTAGTAACATGGCCGCTGCAGGGAGGGTTGGAACTTTGGGTGGACATAGGTATAACAGATGAGGATGGGGCACTAGGAGTGGCTTGGGTAGTAGCGAGGGGTGGGCCTCTTGGACGGGGCGCGTGACATGCAACACAGTAATCTGCTGACAATGGATTCTGCTAGCCACAATTAGAACACACCCAACAATTCATTGCGCCGCCATTATAGGGCGGTGGCGGAGGCATCTCTCTAACATAGAAATAACCAGTTATGTTCCCTTTATTATCCCTATCCTCAATCTCCATAAACTCTTCTTTCGATAAACTCAGCGCAACCTTTTTCCACATGTATGCACTTTGCAACAACCCATTATCTTCCAGTTTTCCCCTCTTTTCACAAATTGCAGCATTCAACATCTCATACTGTAATCTACCCCCCCCCCCCCGGTACAACCCACACAATGACATAACTTTTTTGGTTTTCTCTACATATTTCCTTCCTTCTCTTCTAGCAACTATACAACTATATCTTTGGGGTCCTGTCGCTCCTGATCGAGCGACCCTGCGACACAAGCAATGTCTTTAGTTTTTTCATGATTTTGGCTCCAGACGTACCGTCCCCTTAGACTTATGATCAGACCAGGCAGCTGATACACAAGTAGAATTGTAACAGGTCTCTACACTCCCTACCAAGAACTGAATTGATTCTTTTACGACTTAATGAAGCACTGAACACCACGCGCACCCGCGTCCTCGTGAAGTCTTAATATACGGCTTAACGATGCAGTTGGCGCCTCGCGTATTCCACTTCTTAATAGAGGATTGGTTGACCCCGCATGCCCGCGCCCTAAAGGCGTCTTAATACACGACTTATCAGCAACTTCACTCCCCGTGTGTCCCACGATTTAATACACGACTTATCAGAGGATTGGTTGGCCCCGCATGCCCGCACCCTAATGGCGTCTTAATACACGACTTATCAGCAACGTCACTCCCCGCGTGCCCGCGTTATAAACAAAGAAATTTTCCTAAATTCACAAATGTATACTTGTATGCCCCTGCATACAAAGATCGTTCTAATGGGACGGAACACCTCAGAAACCACAGAGCAGCAGTTAGCCAGGAGCGAGTACTCACCAGAGTTCTTGGAATCACAAAGCGAGGACCCGCCCAGTTGCACAGGGCTGTCCCTAAGGGCCAATCTAGGCACCACAAACTCACCAGAGACTGCTCAAAATACGAATAAGCACTACGGATTCATTAAATCTGCTGACTTACCGTATTCAGTGATGAGAGTTGATCAGGCTCTCGCTTTGAGCAGTCCCGGCTCGTCCGTAGGTGGTCCGGTGATGGGCACCCCAATACCTAGAGTCCCCTCGAGTGTGATCCAAATCACGGCACCATTTGTAGAGGTTTCACCAATTTAAGATACACCAGGTAACTGCTCTCCTCCAAATTAAAGATGTCCGAGTGCATGCAAAGAAGCTAATTAACCAAATTTGCTAATCTGGTTGAAAAACTTCACTCAGAGACTGAACCACACAAAATGGCATACTTTATTACGTAGACATGGGGTTATATAGTATTCTACTTCTAGGTGGGATTAGTAAAATTCATTGCTCTTTCTGATAACTTGGCACACTGCGATTTGCTCATCCATGTATCTCTTGGCCTCAGTAACGCCTTAGGAATTCTGATGGGAGGGGTGAGTTTGTCTCTCAGCGCCATCTTTGCCAACTCGACATGAATCTCTCTGTTATCTGCCATGCACATGCATACGTCATTCTCAGGAAATCATTTAGTTGTTCATGTCTACAATAAGAATAGATATATAATGTAAACACTCGGCACTCAAGATAAATTCTCAAAATTTACAAAGTTTTAATAAGCCAATCAATTTTCAAATTTCTGCACCATTTCCTCACCTAATATGCAAATTAGGTTAATTGCGTTTTTTTGTGCTTTTTTACATGTGGTTTTGCAGCATGCATTTTTTTTATGCACGAGTTTTTCATGTCTTCATGTCAGTTCTTAATAAAGGCTATTGAAATTTGCAGAGTTTCAGAGAATAGTTTTTTTTTAAACAAACTTTATTGATCATGTAGCGTTTTTGTGGGCGTGTCCACTGTGGAAATGTTATTGAAACACACATGCGATTTTTATGCATGTGGAATTTCCTCATCTTTCAAGGTAAAATATATATATTATAGAAAATCAATTAGTTTCTTTTAATAGATTACCTAATCAGTGTGAATTAATATAGAGATGATGGAATAATCTATGTGTGTGTATGTATGTATGCAAATGTGTATATGCACATGGATTATGTTAATAGTTAATGAATATATAACTAACCGTTTCTATTCTTATTGTAGATAAAGAAATAAATCACTGCACGTCCTATAGATGGTGCACGAGCAGGGTCCAACGCCAGTAGATATATAATGTAAACACTCGGCACTCAAGATAAATTCTCAAAATTTACAAAATTTTAATAAGCCAATCAATCAGGAGTGTTAAGTAACAACGTTTCGGTCAGGTAGACCTTCATCAGAACAGTCTGCAATAATGAAATCAACAAGAAAAAATAATAAATACATTGAAACAAATATTGGTATTACAATATTCATATTCCAGTCATGTATGTTTTTATCACAGCAAAAATTCATATATCTCAATAATAGAATCCATGGAATATATTGAAAATACAATACATACAGGGTACGATAGCATGGCTGTGATAAAGTCCCATATAATGCTTTCTATGGCTGAGAGAGGTAAGCAAATAGAATACGGGAGACATAGGAGAAAAAGAAGCGTACCTGTATGACTGAGAGATAAGGGCAAGTGTGGGACCCAATGCCTCACATGTGTGGAATTATTTCTGTAAAGTAATAAAGTGCCAGGTAAGTAACCTAAAGTACTATTAGCAGCCCCAGAAGGATAAAGGTAGACACCTACCAGAAAAGTACAATCACGGTGCTTATTTGATGTCCGGCGTCCTAACGCGGTATCCACCGCTTGTTAGTATGCAGCGCCGTCGGTGGTTCACGTGGTGGCTGTTTGTCAGGTAGGACAAATATACCACCACCGTCTATGGAAGAGCTGCAAACCGTGGTCTGAGAACCTTAATAACTGACAAATTCCTCAAATAGAGTTGTGCCTATCAGCACAACTTGCTCAGGTGAGCATAAAAGATTTTTTATTCTTTTAAAATTTTTTGTCTCTACTTACTACGCTCAGGTAGCGCTCTCTTTCCCTTTTTCCTCCACTTCTTTCTACCCAGGAACAATCTCAAAATGAGTTGGATAACATTTTTCTATCCCCATCGGGTACTCCCTCAATTTCCGTTCTATACTCGGTAATGAAATCCAATCTATTTCACCCGGACATTTTTTTAAAATATTGGAAGCCACAGTTGGAGGACGTTGAAATTCCCGATAAGATAAGGATAGGGTGGAATCAATTTAGGAAACACATTATAAACGAAGTGTGGCGAGAAACTCGGTACAAAATCATGCATGGGGCTATTTACGCCTTTAACATTCCTAAAAAAAAGACTCTTTAGCAAATAGACCAACTGCCTGTTCTAAATGCCAGCATCAATACTCTGATCTCCTACACGGTCTTTGGTCCTGTCCTGAGTCAGTTTCCTATTGGCGACAGGTATCAGATTTGATTAATACCATGTGGGGCCCAGGATATACCCTTTCTCCCTATCTAACACTGTTGCACTTCAGTAGTAACTCGGAGAACCCTGCTTATACTAGCAAAAAAATAGCTCCTTAACCCCTTAAGCCCCGCGGGTGGTTTGCACGTTAATGACCGGGCCAATTTTTACAATTCTGACCACTGTCACTTTATGAGGTAATTACTCTGGAACGCTTCAACGGATCCCCCTGATTCTGAGATTGTTTTTTCGTGACATATTGTACTTCATGATTGTGGAAAAATTTCTTCGATATCACTTGCGTTTATTTGTGAAAAAAACGGAAATTTGGCGAAAATTTTGAAAATTTTGCAATTTTCAAAATTTGAATTTTTAAGCCCTGAAATCAGAGCGATATGTCACACAAAAGAGTTAATAAATAACATTTCCCACATGTCTACTTTACATCAGCACAATTTTGGAACCAAAATTTTTTTTTTTGTTAGGGAGCTATAAGGGTTAAAAGTTGACCAGCGATTTCTCATTTTTCCAACAAAATTTACAAAACCATTTTTTTAGGGACCACATCACATTTGAAGTCACTTTGAGAGGTCTTTATGACAGAAAATACCCAAAAGTGACACCATTCTAAAAACTGCACCCCTCAAGGTGCTCAAAACCACATTCAAGAACTTTATTAACCCTTCAGGTGCTTCACAGGAATTTTTTGAATGTGGAAGAAAAAAATGAACATTTAACTTTTTTCACAAAAATGTTACTTTAGACCCAATTTTTTTTATTTTCACAGGGGTAACAAGAAAAAATGGACCCCAAAATTTGTTGTGCAATTTCCCCTGGGCACGCAGATACCCAATATTTGGGGAAAAAACACTGTTTGGGCGGCAGGGCTCGGAAGGGAAGGAGCGCCATTTGACTTTTTGATTGTAAAATTTGCTTGAATAATTAGCGGACGCCATGTTGTGTTTGGAGAGCCCATGTGTGCCCAAACTTTGGAGCTCCCCCACAATTGACCCCATTTTGGAAACTAGACCCCCCAAGGCACCTTTCTAGATGCATAGTGAGCACTTGGAACCCCCAGGTGCTTCACAATTTGATTCGTAACAATGAAAAAGTGAAAAAAAAAAAAACACTTTTTCATTTTTATGAATCAATTTGTGAAGCACCTGAGGGTTCCAAGTGCTCACTATGCATCTAGATAGGTGCCTTGGGTGGTCTAGTTTCCAAAATGGGGTCACTTGTGGGGGAGCTCCAATATTTGGGCACACAGGGACTCTCCAAATGCAACATGATATCCGCTAACAATTTGAGCCGACAATTTGTTAGCGGATATCATGTTGCGGACACCACATTGCGTTTGGAGAGCCCCTGTGTGCCCAAACTTTGAAGTTCCCCCACAATTGACCCCATTTTGGAAACTAGACCCCCCAAGGCACCTATCTAGATTCATAGTGAGCACTTGGAACCCCAGGTGCTTCACAAATTGATTCATAAAAATGAAAAAGTGTTTTTTTTTTCACTTTTTCATTTTTACGAATCAATTTGTGAAGCACCTGGGGGTTCCAAGTGCTCACTATGCATCTAGAAAGGTGCCTTGGGGGGTCTAGTTTCCAAAATGGGGTCAATTGTGGGGGAGCTCCAAAGTTTGGGCACACAGGGGCTCTCCAAACGCAACATGGCGTCCGCTAACAATTTGAGCCGATTTTCCATTCAATTTGTTAGCGGACACCATGTCGCGTTTGGAGAGCCCGTGATGTGCCTAAACAGTGGAGCTCCCCCACAAGTGTCCCCATTTTGGAAACTATACCCCTCAAGGATTATATTAAGGTGTATAGTGAACATTTTGAACCCAGAGGTACGGCACATTATTTGTTTACATTAGGTCATCATATTGAATAAGTTGTCATTATTCTTGAGCGCAAGTGCTCACTACTTGAGTTTGCATCGGGTACTCAGGTATGCACCATGTACAGCGTGTGCTCGAGTGACATGCTCGAGTCCCTGCTCCGCATGTTTCATGGTTATTAGACACCCAAAAAAAAACATGCGGGGATCGCTCGTGCATGGCAGGCAATCCCCGTAAAGTTTTTTGGCCGCGAAGCATATGGGGCAGAGACTCGAGCATGTCACTCAAATACCCACGATACTCAATGCATACCAGAGCACCCGATGCAAACTCAAGTAGCGAGCACTTGCTCTCAACACTAGTCGCCATATCGTCATCTTTTTTTCTTATTTTTGAAAAAAATCCCAACCCCAGCCCTAACCCTAGCACAACCCTAGCCCCAGCACAACCCTAGCCCCAAACCCAGCCCTAACCCTAGCCCAATCCTAACCCAAGAGTTTATTTTTGACGCCGTTCCTTGTGCGGTATAAGTGATTAGACGACTTTATTCTTCGGGTCGGTGTGATTACAGCAATGCCAGAATCATATGGGGTTTTTATGACTGACAGCTGTCACACACTAAAAGACGCATTTTTTGTAAAATCTAGTTTTTGCATCGCCATATTTTGAGAGCTATAATTTTTCCAGATTTTGGCAGACAGTCATGTGACGGCTCGTTTTTTGCGGGATGACTTGACGTTGTTATTGGTGCCATTTTCAGGCACGTGACATTTTTTGATCGCTTTCTATTCCGATTTTTGGGAGGCAGAATAAACAAAAACCAACAATTCAGGAATTGTTTTTTTTTTTTTTTTTTTATTCTGTTCCACGTGTGGTAAAATTGATGAGGTAGCTTTATTCTTCGGGTCAGTACGTTTACAGCGGTACCACATTTGTATCATTTTTCTATGTTTTGGCACTTATACACAATAAAAGCTATTTTATAGAAAAAAATATTTTTTAGTATCGCTTTATTCTGAGAGCTATAACTTTTTTATTTTTCGGCTGATGGAGCTTTATCGCGGCTTGTTTTTTGCGGGACGAGATGACGTTTTCAGCGGTATCATTTTTATTTATATGCGTCTTTTTGATTGCGTGTTATTCCACTTTTTGTTTGGCGGTATGGTGATAAAGCATTGTTTTTTGCTTTGTTTTTTTTTTTTTTTTTTTTTTACCGTGTTCACTGAAGGGGTTAACTAGTGTGACAGTTTTATAGGTCAGGTTGTTCCGGACGCGGCGATACCAAATATGTGTACTTTTATTGTTTTTTTTTTATTTTTTTTATAATAAAATTTATTGATGGGTACATTATATTTTTATTTTTGGTGTATTATTTTTTTTATTTTTTTATAATATTTTTGCACATTTTTTTTTTTTTTCCACTTTCACACAGTTTATACACTTTATTACTTTGTCCCACTCTGGGACTTTCACTTTTTTTTTTCTGATCGCCTGCATGGCACAGGAATGGAGCACCATCCCTATGCCATGAAGGCTGTCAGAAGTGCACAGTGTGAAGATTGCTTGGAGATGCACTGCGCATGTCCAAGCAATCTTCCTGCTCTCTGGTGACCCGGATGTTGTCATGACGACATCGGGTCGTCATGGCAACACCCGGGAAGCCTTTGCAGACTGCGCTGGAAGCCGGAAGAGGAGGTGAGTATCGCCGATCACCTCCCCTTGCCCCCGCAATGCCGCGATCGACTTCGATCGCAGCATCGCGGGGGTTAATGTGCTGGGAGCGGTGCAGGACCGCTCCCTGCACATAGTACCGGGTGTCAGCTGTGACAATCAGCTGACACCCGGCGGCGATCGCGCCCGCACAGCCTGTGTGCGCGCGCGATCGCGATGACGTACTAATACGGGTCTGGCTCTTAAGTCCCAGGGCACAGACGCGTATTAGTACGTCAGATGTTATTAAGGGGTTAAATACTGGTTGGATCCCAATACCCCCCCCCCAATTGCAGAACTAATAACACAGATGATGAAACATTATATGGAGGTGGAGCCACAAGATGTCCTCGGTAATAAAGAATCACAAACAGGCAAATTTCTTCCAAAATGGAAGTTTATTATAAATTGTTGTTCAATTAATGAAAAAAGAAGGTGGTAGAACCCTTTACCTCCACAGCATGGTATATATTAGAGGATCTTAAGGATAGCCTGGGGCTTCTGCGTTTGACCTAAAAAGGGGAAGAAAAAAATTGAGAAGAATAATCATCAGACTAATTATTTAGTTTGTATATAGAATCACCAATTTTTCTTGATGGCTTTAATAATTTACAATGTCAGCTATATCTTGTATAGGACTACTAGTTAATAATTGAAAGGTTTTCAATTTTGTATTTTGTTGTTGGTTTTAATTTTGTCTTACTTGTCATATCAGTTAAATCGACAAATATTACCAAGGTTTGCCCAGTCTGCGTATGGGCATTTTATTATCTTCCTTATGCTGGATTGTTTATATGTTTTCTGAAAATTCTAATAAAAATTATGTATGAAAAAAAAAGAAGGACGTGTTATTGATTTATAGAATATACTTTATCTTTTTCCACACACCTTACTGCATTTTGTCCTAGTTTTGTTAAATAATGATAGTGGAATTTTATCATGTCATTTTTCATCTGAAGTTATAATTACCTAATTTTAAAAACCTTCTCGGGACCATTTTTTAATGTCCTGATACATAAAACCAAAGAATTCATAATCAGTTCACTTTTTCTCATGAATATATATTTTTCCCTTAGGAACACAAGCAATGGGTACTAAATCATGTTTCTCAACTCTTCTAGTATGAGCACTGGGATTTGTTCTCTTCTCCTATGGCCAGCTCCCTTTACTAACCCTACAAGTATATCTGAGGTCTGAGTATTCTGGAAAGTATCACACCTTTTTACCAAGTGCTTTTGCAGGAGGTAGCCTTTTCTCCCTTCAGACTTTGTACTAGCCAGACGGCTAATTATGCTCCCTGCAATTCTTTTCTGCTTTCCAGCATACAACTATTATTACTAGCTCAGTCCAGTGAATCCTTTTGCTATTACTTTCCTAACTTTACCTATCCTATGGTTAACTGTAGCTCTGCTGCAAGTCCCTGACTGCATGTATGTTTTTACGAGAGATGAGCAGATCGCTTTGTGCAACCTTGGCCCATAGTCCAGGTCAGTACTCTCTGTCCATGGACAGGAGCTGCGCAAATTTTCTTACTCTCTGGGATCCGAGGCTCAGTTTATGATTAGCTGGGCCGGCTAGATTTTACCTGATGATGCAGCACAAATGAAGTTAGGCCAGGCCAGTGAATCGAACACAGCGTCGGGAAACCTGGAAGCTCAAGAAATTCACACAACTCCTGTCCACAGCCAGAAAGTATTCACCTGGACTGGATTAGTGCTAAACCATTCATTCATCGCTAGTCTCTACAATTCCAGTGGTTAACTATATTACATATTGCATATACTTCTCAGCTGTTCCTGTATATGTGTTCTCCAGTTACATCTCCTGCTTCCAGCTTCATTTGTCCATCTGCCATTCTGCATGCCATGCTGTCCTAGTCCTCGCTGATTCATGTACTATTCATTTCAGTTAAATTATCACTTCTGTTCTATGTTGCTCACACTGATCTATGGCACAGACCTCACCAGGTAAGACCATAACAAATGGATTGGGCAATCATAAGCCTACACCGTGGGAGTTTTTCAGATTTTAATACAAAAAATAGATCTTTAAAAATCACAAAACAATTATGTTAATTAGGGAAAAACAGTATTTGGGGAAACAGACAAGCATTTCTTTAGACATTCAGGATGCCATAAAACAATATCACCTTGATGCCAGTCAAATACAAGATTGTTACATTTTGAAAACATTCCTAAAACCACTGCTGCAGAAAAATTTTGAAGTACTAAGAAAATAATATATTCAAAAAGAGAACCTACAAATAGAGAAATTTCAGAGGTCACATACCTCAACAAACACTGCGTGAGAAATGTATTGTCATTAACAGTGAATCTAATAGGTTGAGACAATTTCAATAAAAGCAAACCAAGATTTCCCAAACCAAGATTTTTCAATAAGGAGCCAAGATCTAAATCTCTCCTCAGTCCTGCAATCTCTCTGCCTCAGGATAACCCTGGACTGTAATCTCTCCGTCAAACCACATATCCAAGTCCTTTCCCCTAAAAGCCGACTCCAACTCAAAAATATTTCCTGCATCCGTACATTCCTTAATCAATAATCTGCAAAAACAATTGTGCATGCCCTCATCATCTCCTGCCTTGACTACTGCAACCTCCTGCTCTGTGGTGTCCCTTCTAACACCCTTGCACCCCTCCAATCTATCCTAAACTCTGCTGCCCGACTAATCCACCTGTCCCCCCGCTATTCCATGGGCTCTCCTCTCTGTCAATCCCTTCACTGGCTCCCCATTGCCCTGAGACTCCAGTTCAAAACCCTAACCATGGCATACAAAGCCATCCACAACCTGTCTCCTTCATGCATCTGCAACCTAGTCTCCCGGTACTTACCTGCACGCAACCTCTGATCCTCACAAGATCTATTTCTCTACTCCCCTCTTATCTCCCCATCCCACAGTCGCATACAAGATTTTTCCATTGCAACCCCCCTACTCTGGAACTCTCTACCCCAACATATCAGACTTGCCTAGCGTCGAAACCTTCAAAAGGAACCTGAAGACCCACCTCTTCCGAAAGCCCACAACCTGCAGCAACCCTCGTTCCACCATACCGTTGCACGACCAGCTCTACCCTCAACTACTGTATCCTCACCCATCCCTTGTAGACTGTGAGCCCTTGTGGGCGGGGTCCTCTCTCCTCCTGTACCAATAGGTGACTTGTATTGTTTAAGATTATTGTACTTGTTTTTTTATTATGTACACCCCTGGAATAAATGTTGCTATCATTTTATTATAATTTAATATTATGTCTTGCCCTGTGTCAGAAAGCTTGATGAGATCCGTAGGTCATGGGTCCTCCAATAGGATAATGACCCAAAACACACAGCCAAGAGCAAAGCATTGGACTATTCTGAAGTGGCCTTCTATAAGCCCTGATCTAAAGCTTATTGAACATCTGTGTAAGGAGCTGAAACATGCAGGCACCCTTCAAACTTGAGACAGCTGGAGCAGCTTGCTCATGAGGAGTGGGCGATAATACATGTTGACAGGTGCAGAAGGCTCATTGAGTTAAATAAATGCTTTGCTCACAGTGATTGCCTCAAAAGGTTGTGTAACAAAATATTAAAGGGGTATTCCCATCTCCAAGATCCTATCCCAATATGTAGTAGGTGTAATAATAGTAATATTAGCAAATATCTCCAATTAGAAATGTAGTATAGTATTTTTGATTTTCTATCTCTCTTTCCTCATGTGCAGGCATTGCAGGACCTTAGGTATCCATGGTTACGACCACTAGCAAGTAGCTAACTAACTGTGACTTGATCAGTGGACGTAACCATGGATACCTAAGGTCCTGCGATACCTGCGCATGAGGAAAGAGAGATAGCGAATGAAAAACACTATACTACATTTCTAATTGGAGAGATTTGCTAATATTATTATTACACCTACTACATATTGGGATAGGATCTTGGAGATGGGAATACCCCTTTAAGTTAAGGATACAATCATTTTTGTCTAGGCCATTTTCATTTTTTTTCTATTGAAATACAGAAGCAATGTTTGACTTTAGTCATTAGTTGACTTTTTGTCATTAGTTGAAATGTAAAATGAAAATCACTTTTGCCAGTTTAAAATAATTTCAGTGACCCTTGTATTTTTCTTTTATCACTTCACCTGAAGGCTATCACCAATTTTCATCACGTGTGTAGCTGTCGTACTACCAGTTTTCTATTTTGGAAGGCCAGCTTTAGTTGTTCCACTGAGAGCAATATGGAGAGCTGCAACAGCAAGTTAGGCCTGAATGGCTTTTTGATGTTGTAGCAGTTCTGCAAGGTCCTAAATTAGCTGGGTCAAGCCTTGCTTTGGGTGATCACCAATTTGAAACAGTACATAATATGGGACAGTTGTATTGCTACAGGGAAATGTAGGTGGATGCTGGCAACTCTTAAAAGGGCTTCTGCATACAGTCTTTGCATTAGCCACACTGCTTAGCAGATCCTTTTGAATGCTTTGGTATTCACCCCTTTATAAGGATTTGATCTTTGTTTCACAGGCCTCTGGGTTGCATCCACCAAATAGCTTTTTTGCAGTGGAGCGAGCTGGCACTAAGATAGTCGTCAAGGCAGGTCAAACTCATAAAGAAGGAACCAAGGACAAAATCAGTAGGCACAAGTGGGGTTAAAGCAGTTTAATGTCAAGTCCAAATGTGAGCATCAGATCTTAGAGTATTAGTAATCAAGCAGGGTCAGGTAACAGGATAAACAATCTGTCACGCAAGGTGTGGGAAAGACTTAGTGCAACACAAAGGTAAGTGGGAAAGGGACCCCAGACTTTAGGGAAAGGGGGAAAGTGGAGACCACCTAGGTTGATCTAGCGTCACCCTGTCTCCCCTAATGTCTTCACCAATCGCCGCATGCGTGCCTTGCTCTGTCTTTCCCTGGCATATAGCTAAGACTAGGGAAGAGAGGAGATGAGCACTAGTCGATCTCCACTAAACACTATAGACAACAGGGGTGGACAAACGGGGAAATTGCTTAGCTTTAGACGAACTCCAGACAAATGCGCACACGTCCTCAAGCTCCAGAGAGGACGAAGTACTGCTCTTGCTAAAGCTTTCACAAGTAGTAATGAATATCGCCGGCACCACCCTCTGAAACACAGCAGGTATTTATACACCCAGGCTGGGTGTTAATTAGCCAGAGGGAGGTAGCCGCTGGGTCCTAGAAAAAGCCTCTAAGAAGATGTCTGTAATGCCAAACGTAGAGATCTCCTACAACCAACTGCAGGGCGACTGTCTGTCACCTCTGACACACCCATGACACAATCAGAACTAAAGCATCAGTACCAGAATAAAAGCTATAACTGGCAAGAGACGGGATATCAGGGCGAAGTTTCAATAGCACCCTGATTGCCCACATAACCATCCAGCCATATCATACAAAGAGCCGGACAGCGATTATGCTGCCCACCAGGAGGAGTAATGTGTAGATTGACTGGGTGGTGATTGTGACGTCAAGCAGAGGAAGAATGCTATTTATTTGAGTGACAGGCTGGGTGGTGTGGCAGAAGTGACCCCAATATGGAAATTGGGCATTTGTTTTATTTACCGCATGGACATGACTATATAAAGTAAACTAGGCAATTTTTGTTGAGTTAGAAGTGACACTTGTTTCTGACTAACCTTTGGCTTCTGAATCCAAAAATGACCCCAGTTTTTCTCTATCACAACAACTTTTTAAGGTAGAGGATACCCTCCCTTTGTCTCCAAAACCATACAAACCTGAATGTAACATTTATTTAAAGCTATTTTGTTCATACAAGGGATATATTGTTACTGTAAGTCATAAAGTAATAAAGTTAGTTAACAGTTAAGGTAAAAATTTACTCTCATAGCTTTTCCTGGATTGTTCAATCTGTGGACAATCTTGCCTGATGCTCCAACAATAGTCAGCCATCAGATGTACATCCCATCTACACTGATACAGTCCCTCCATGACCTTCAAATCTTGGTGGAATCGTTTGCCTTGATAATCTCTGACTGCACCAAGATTTTCAAGGAAGTTATCAAGCATTTTGTAGCTTTCCAAGAGTTTCTGGACAATTTTGGTGTAATTGTTTGCTTGTGTATTTCCAAGAAAGACCTTAACAAGGTCTTTGAATGATAACCAAGCATTCTTTTGGAGTTCTGATATTGTCCCGATGAAATGTTCATCTTTGATGAGCTGCCGAATCTGTGGACAATCAAACACACCCGCCATTATTTTTTCAAATGACAGGCTAGGAAATGCCTAAATTGCGTACTTTAAACAGTCTCCTGCAGTTGGCAAAGCTTTAGTGAATTGCTTCACGAGACCCAGTTTCATGTACAGAGGTGGGAATATAATGTTTTGTCAACAAGTGGTTTATGTAGAATGTTTGGATTACCAGATTTCTGGTCAGATCTTGGAGACCAATTCCTCTCCACCCAATGCTTCTCACGAGCTCTGCTGTCCCACATGCACAGAAAACAAGGATACTTGGTGTATCTGCATTGCTGACCAAGAAGTAAGCATACACTTTAAGGTCAACACAGATAACCCTATTGTGTTTGTGATATTGCAACAACTTAATGACTTTCTTAATGTCTCCATATTCTTCACAAAGAGAAACTAAATAGCCACTAGGAACTGCACCAAATAAATTGCCATTGTTGAAGAGGACACACTTTAAGCTCCGCTTTGCGCTATCGATGAACAGTTGCTATTCATTTGAGTTATAGTTTATAGATTGGAATTCCCTGTTCTTCAATTAATCTATGTATGTTATGGTTATAGACAGACACTGTAACTTCTAATGTATTGCAGAAATGCACTTTCTCTGAATCGAAAGTAGGATACCGTTGCTCCTTTTTCAAGCAAGTTTTACTCATGCAGTCTTGATTCTAGGAGTACTGAATCCTTTTTTGATAGTCCCAAATCTCGGGCCAAATCGTTCAACTCATGCTGGTCAAATCCCTTGCGAACTGAGACATCTTCAGTTTCAAAATCGACATGATTGCTGTCACTTTTTTCAAAAACAGCATTATGGTGAAGAACAGAGGGTAGTTCAAGGAAAACTGGCACTGGATTTCATCAGAGTTGGACACTGGAGCTGATGGTAGACTAGGATACTCTATTTTACATTTATTTTTCTTGTTATATTCTGAAGTTTTCATTTTACAAAAGTAACAGTCACTGAAATAATCTCTTGGCTCTTGCCAAACCATAGGTATACCAAATGGTATCTCATGAAGTGTTCCCTTCGTCCACATCTGTAAACTCTTGACATACTGCTTGCACACCTTGTGAGGGGCCCAAGACTTATCTTGATCACCAAGTTTTACTTTGAAATATGCAGAATAAGCAAGCTTGACAAATGTATTGATGTTTTTCCTTTGACTGGGAATGGTGAAACTGCCACAGATATAACTAAAGGAATCAGGGATGTTTAGGCACTCACAACAAGAAATAGCAGAGACAGATATGATAATAATAATTTTTATTTATATAGCGCCAACATATTCCGCAGCACTTTACAATTAAGCGGGGACATGTACAGACAATAAATTCAATACAAGTTAAAACAGTTACATTAGGAGTGAGGTCCCTGCTCTACAAGGAAATGTGGGGGACACAATAGGTGAAAAGTGCTTGTTATTTCAGGTCTGACAATTATAATAAATAGGGATTTTCATATAAAGCTGCATGATCCGGTCATCAGCCAGTATGTTTAAGTGCAATAATCAAGTATCGAGTGCAGTTATCGTGTGCATGGAGGGTGTGGAGACAGATGAATAGTAGGGAGCAGATTCTGAATAATATTTAGAAGGAGGGAACAGGGGAAAGTTAGTTTACTGAGTAGTTGAGGTGGTAGGCTTGTTTAAAGAGATGGGTTTTTAAAGCGTGCTTGAAGACGTGGGGGCTAGACATCAGTCGGATCGCCTGGGGTAGTGCATTCCAGAGAACTGGCGCAGCACAAGAGAAGTCTTGGAGACGGAGGTGCGAGGTTCAGATTATGGGGGATGTTAGTCTTAGGTCATTTGTAGAACGGAGGGCACATGTAGGGTGATAGACAGAGATGAGAGAGGAGATCTAAGGCGGTGCAGAACTGCGGAGAGCTATGTGGGTGAGAGTGATGAGTTTATATTGGACCCTGTAGCGAATGGGTAATCAGTGTAATGACTGGCACAAGATGGAGGTATCAGTGAAGCAGCTGGACAGAAATACAACCCTAGCTGCCGCATTCAGGACGGATTGGAGAGGAGAAAGTTGATCTGAAAGAAAGGAAACAAGTGTGAAAATAAAAAAATTATTTCTGATAACCCCTTGTATACAGACTTTCGGAATAAGTTTCACTATATAGAGCGGCACACAAACTCTCTCCACACTGTCTCACGTGTAACTGAATAGCCTAGACAAATAACCTGTTGCTGGTCACCAAGGTTGTTGTCCTCCACCCCTCCTCACTATAAGGCGTTTGTTCTTGGCCAATAGGAGAGCACTAGTGCTTTCCTCGATCCAGCCTAGGGTAATCGCATTAAGATATGTTGTAGAAAAAAAACTAACCGCTGTTTTGAATCAGCAAGCCTATTTTAGTCTGAATCAGCAGAAAAAGCGAACTCAACAAAAATTATGTTCAAAACTCTTCCCCAGTAATATATCCACACTGTAGCACTTAAAAGGAATCTGTCCTGTAAAATAACGTTATCAACCTGCAGATGCGGGTTAATTTTATGTTTTAATGTCTTAGCTTTGGAGTACTGGGAAAGCTTTTGTAAACTGTTTTTAGGTGCCCCCACAGCTGATTGGCAGATTTTTGCCTATGCATTGTGCATACAGGAATCTGTCAATCAGAGTTTTGGGCAGGGTTATACAGAGCTCAAGATTCAGAAAACTGGTAAATCGGTTTTAAATAAAAATAGTAGCATCCAGTAAAGTAAATAATACATCACTGGAATTATGGTGTCTGCCTCTACATCATACTGCTCTCAGATGGGGTAGCAAAGACCAGGGCTGTGGAGCCAAACCTCCGACTCCCTAATTTCCATGACTCCGACTCCGATTCCCTTATACATGGCTCATGTTTAAGTGATAAATTTACTCTAGCACAGATTCATCTCAGCTAAAAGTCTAGACCCTTAGATCAGGAATAGGACAGACATTTATAGGACATGTCATAACTTTCCCAAATTCTTATGAAAAAAATATTCCCCACAAACTGCATTGAACTACTGTACCCAATTTATTAGACATTTTAGGAGTCGGAGTCAGTCCATTTTATACCGACTCCGACTTCACCAAAACGGACACCGACTCCACTACTCCGACTCCACAACCTTGGCAAAGACTTGGTGACAGATTCTCTTTAAAAGTAACAACCTGTTACCGTATTGGGGAGGTATATCTTTATTTTTTATTAACAAAGCAGTGTAAGGAGCTTGCTTTTTGCAGGATGAACTCATGTTATTATTGGTACCATTTGGAGATCCATAAGATTTTTTATTCAAAGTCAGAATGATCAATACAGCAACTCTGGTATATTTTTAATGTCATTAACTGTGCGGCATAAGCAATATGGTAAATTTATTCTGTGCATCACTATGTTTACGGTGTTACCTAATTGAAAGATGATTTGAAGTTTCTATTGACATCATTTTGGGGTACATACAGGTGCATCTCACTAAATTAGAATATCATCAAAAAGTTAATTTATTTCAGTTCTTCAATACAAAAAGTGAAACTCATATTATATAGAGTCATTACAAACAGAGTGATCTAAACAGAGTGATCTATTTCAAGTGTTTATTTCTTTTAATGTTTATGATTATGGTTTACAGCCAATGAAAACACAAAAGTCATTATCTCCGTAAATTAGAATACTTTATAACAACAGCTTGAAAATGTTTTTAAAATCCGAAATGTTGGCCTACTGAAATGTATGTTCAGTAAATGCACTCAATACTTGGTCGGGGCTCCTTTTGCATCAATTACTACATCATTGTGGCGTGGCATGGAGGCGATCAGCCTGTGGCACTGCTAAGGTGTTATGGAAGGAAGGAAGCGCTATTTGTCTGGAATAAACTGTGAATGCCATGTCGCATTTGGGGAGCCCCTGACATGCAAAAACAGCAGAAACCCCCCACAAGTGACCCCATTTTGGAAACTAGACCCCTCAAGGAATTCATCTAGTGGTGTACTGAGGATTTTTGACCTACAAGTGATTCACAAAAATTTTATAACTTCTAGATGTGAGAACAAAACTTTTCTTTTCCGTTAAAATACTGTTTTAGCACCAAATTTATAATTTACAAGAGGGGTAATGGGAGAAATTGGACCCCACAATTTATTTTATTCAATTTCTCCCGAATGTGGCTGTACTCCATATGTGGTTGTACACTACTGTTTGAGCACATGGCGGGATCGAATGGGAAGGAGCGCTTCTTGGCTTTTAGAACGTAGATTCCGTTTGAATAGATTGTGGGCTCCATTAGCCAAGCCCCTGAGGTGCCAGAACAGCAGAACCCCCCCAGGTGACCCCATATTGGAAACTTCACTGCCTAAGGAATTCATCTAGGGGTGTAGTGAGTATTTTGAACCCATAGGTGCCTCACAGAATTTTATAACATTGAGACATGGAAATATGACAATTTAGTGAGAACAATGTAATTATTGTATTTTGCTGCAAATTTTTCAGGTACAAAAGGGTTAATAGGTGAAACTGAACCCCATAATTTATTGCGCACTCTCTCCTGAACGTTATGCTTCCCCACATGTCATCAGAAATTACTGTTAGACCACATGTCAGGGCTGAGAAGGAAGGAGCGCTATTTGGCTTTTTGGAGCTTTTGGATTTTGCTACAATAGTTTGAGGGCGACATTTGTGGAGGTGCAAAAAAAACACAAGTGACCCTATTGTAGAAACTGCTCCTCTCAATGAATTATTCTACGACTGCAGTGACTATTTTGTAACATCCACACCATGCTTTTTTTTCCTGGAGAATTGCAAATATGCCCATACATTGTGCCCCTATACAGTGTGGTGCCCCCATACATTGTGCCCAGCTTGTATTCTGGCGATATGCACCCCGTAAATTGTTAAGTGCTCTCTCCCTACTACAATAATGCCAAACATGTGGCCACTTACTGCGGTTTAGGCACAGTGGGGCTCAGAAGGAGGGGGCATTTGGATTTGGGAGCGCAGAATTCACTGGATTTAATTTGAGGTGGCGGGAGCTGTGTCGCTTTTCCAGAGTCTTTGTTCTACCAGTAATGTGGAAACCCCCTATAGTTATAGTGACAGATGACGGACCTGAGTGGGGACTGGTTTTGTGCGGGATAAATTAGGGTTTTTATTGGTAAACATTTTGGGGTACATAATATTTTTCGATCGCTTCCATAATAAGGCTGGGATCACCTTCTTGTGTTCTACGTTGAGCACTTACCTTGGGGTTTCCGTGTAAATGTGACAAATGTGATTCAGACGAAACCCCCAACGGAAACACCCACCATAATGAGGCAGATGGAGACACTTTGGAGTCCGTTTGGCATCTGCTCCGGTGGTATCCATCTTTTTTAGGCGTGCACAGATCTGTGGTCGCCCACACTTGTGCGCTAAAAAGACACCTAAAATGATGAGATGGAGTCACTTTGGACTGTTCCGGCGCTATCTGCCTTATAAGTGAGTGGTTCCAGCTGAGGTTTTGTCTGAATCGTGGTTTTGGAGAATTTACACTTAAACCCCGATGTAAGCGCTCAGTGGAGAGCGCAAGATAAATGTCAGCTGAGTGTGATCAGGAGCAGGGCCGGCTCCAGGTTTTTGTGGGCCCTGGGAGAAAGAGTCTCAGTGGGCCCCTTTAAACACATACCACGATTCATGATGCACAGATACCGCAGAGAAATATATATATATAGTACAATGCCGAAGATTTCACTTCTTACATTACATGAGTGATATCTATTGTAAATTCTACAATAGCTCAGAAACTGGCAAATTCTCTCAACGCACAGTGCAGACCAGACAGTATAGTCCTCCATACAGTATTATGGGCCCCATATATTGTTCCATGCAGAATACTGGTACCCATATAACTCTCCATACAGGATACTGGTCCCCATATAACTCTCCATACAGGATACTGGTTCCCATATAACGCTCCATACAGGATACTTGTTCCCATATAACGCTCCATACAGGATACTGGTCCCCATATAACGCTCCATACAGGATACTGGTCCCCATATAACGCTCCATAGAGGATACTGGCCCCCTTATAACGCCCCATACAGAATACTGGCCCCCACATAATGCCCCATGCAAGATGTCACCTCTCCCCCCCCATATAATGCCCCATGCAGGATGTCACCTCACCCCCCCCATATAATGCCCCATGCAGGATGTCACCTCACCCCCCCCATATAATGCCCCATGCAGGATGTCACCTCTCCCCCCCCATATAATACCCTATGCAGGATGTAACCTCTCCTCCCCCATATAATACCCCATGCAGGATGTCACCTCTCCCCCCATATAATGCCCCATGCAGGATGTCACCTCTCCCCCCCCATTTAGTGCCCCATGCAGGATGTCACCTCCCCCCCCCATATAATGCCCCATGAAGGATGTCACCTCTCCCCCCATATAATGCCCCCCCAATCAGAAATTTGGCAAAAATTTACATTAGCACAATTTTGGAACCGTTTTTTATTAGGAAGTTATAAGGGTTAAAAGTTGACCAGCGATTTCTCATTTTTGCAACAAAATTACAAAACCAGTTTTTTTAGGGACCACACCACATTTGAAGTCACTTTAAGGGGTCTATATGACAGAAAATACCAAAAAGTCACACCATTCTAAAAACTGCACCCCTCAAGGTGTTCAAAACCACATTCAAGAAGTTTATTAACTCTTCACGTGCTTCACAGCAATTAATCGAATGTGAAAGGAAAAAATGAACATTTAACTTTTTTTTCACTAAAATTTTACTTTAGACCCCAATTTTTTTTATTTTCACAAAGGTAACAGGAGAAATTGGACCCCAAAAGTTGTTGTGCAATTTCTCCTGAGTACGCTGATACCCCATATGTGGGGGAAAGCCATTGTTTGGATGCACGGCAGGGCTCGGAAGGGAAGGAATTGAGAGCGGACGCCATGTCGCATTTGGAGAACCCCTGATGTGCCTAAACAGTGAAAAAAAAACACAAGTGACCCCTTTTTCGAAACTAAACCCCTTAAAGAAACGTATTTACATGTGTGGTGAGCACTTTGAACCCCCAAGTGTTTCGCAAAAGTTTATAACGTAAAGCTGTGAAAAAAACAAAAATTTTTTCTCCACAAAAACGATCTTTTAGGCACAATTTTTTATTTTCATGAGGGTAACAGGAGAAATTGGGCCCCAAAAGTTGTTGTACAATTTCTCCTGAGTACGCTGATACCCCATGTGTTGGAGAAAACTGTTTGTGTGCACGTTAGGACTCGGAAGGGAAGGAGTGATGCTTTGGAATGCAGACTTTGATGGAATGGTCTGTGGGCATCATGTCGCGTTTGCAGAGCCCCTGATATGCCTAAATAGTGGAAATGACCAACAAGTGCCCCCTTTTTGGAAACTAGACTCCCCAATGAATTTATCTAGATGTGTGGTGAGCACATTGAACCCCCAGGTGCTTCACCGAAAAATATAACGTTGACTTGTGAAAATAAAAAAAAAAAATCACATTTTTTCCACAAAAATGTTATTTTAGACAAAAAAAATATATTTTCACATAGGTAACAGGAGAAAGTGAAACTCAAAGTCTGTTGTGCAATTTCTCCTGAGTACGCGGATACCCCATGTGTGGGAGAAAACTACTGTTTGGGTGCACGTCAGGGCTTGGAAGGGAAGGAGTGACGTTTTGGAATGCAGACTTTGATGGAATGGTCTGTGGGCGTCATGTCGCATTTGCAGAGCCCCTGATGTCCCTAAACAGTGAAAATGCCCAACAAGTGCCCCCTTTTTGGAACTGATCTACTGATTCCTGATATGAAAATTTTATAATATAGTGTCATACATCAGTTGTGTAGTGTCCGTCAGGTTGTCGTACGTCAGTTGTGTAGTGTTCGTCATGTTGTCCTACGTCAGTTGTGTAAGTCAGAAATTAATTTAGTAGTACATGGAAGTATGGTACCGACTGAAGCATTCTTTCATGCACAGGCCAGATTTATCGGGGCAGTTGTCACATTGATAAATGGTGTCCCCTTTTGTAACACACTTGGCACTTCTTTTGTGACTTACCTTTTTTTCCGCTTTGAGGGACCTCGCCCGGGAAATGCTGGCCTGGTACAATTCGAGGTCCTTCAGTTCCGGAAGTACTGGACCCGCTCCGTCACCAATGCCAAATATCAGGGCCTTGATCACAACCTTCTGGAACTGAAGGTACGATGTAGAAATCTGGCCTGCATATTGTGATAGAAGGAAAGTGTTGTACATTGCCATCTGTAAGATGTGCATGACCAGCTTCTTCTACCACACCTTGGCCTTTCTCAAAGCACTGTAAGGCTGGAGGACTTGATCAGAGAGATCAACTCCACCCATGTACTTGTTGTACCCCAGTACACAGTCTGGTTTGACGACCTGTGTAGAGGAACCTGGTACAGTGCTGGGGGTGCTGCCATCACCATGTATGGTGGTCAAAAGAAGAACATCCCTCTTGTACTTGACCACCAGCAGGTGGTTGCTACATTGGGCTCTGCTCTCACTCCTTCTGAGCATCTGCCCAATTAGCGTCTTCGGGAGGCCTGATTTTTGCAGACAGTACCGCAGGCTGCGGTACCTCACGCAGAGAGGGACTTGAAGAGTGGGATGCTGGTATAAAAGTTATCCACGTAGAGGTGATAACCTTTATTCAGCAGTGGATGCACCAAATCCCAAACAATTGTCCCACTCACTCCCAGAACAGGGGGGCATTCAGGGGGTTCAATCCGGGAGTCCTTTCCTTCATAAACTCTAAACTTGTGAGTGTACCCTGAGGTACTCTCACAGTTTATACAGCTTAATTCGGTACCTGGCCCTCTTACTGAGCAGGTACTGCCGGAATCCAAGCCTCCCCTTAAAATGAACTAGGGACTCATCCACGCAGATGTCCATTTGGGGTACGTACACTTTAGCAAACTTGTTGTTGAAGTGCTCGATGACCGGCCGAATTTTGAAAAGACGATCAAAGTTGGGGTCATTGCGTGCAGGACACCGTGCATTATTGTTGTAATGCAAGAACTTGTGGATGGCCTCAAAACGTGTCCAGGTCATGACCATTCGGAACACTGGAGTGTTATACAAAATGTCAACACTCCAGTATTACCGAGCTTCTGGCTTCTTCAGGATCCCCATATGAAGGACCAGGCCCCAAAACTTCAAAATTTCTACTGCATCTACAGGAGACCAGTTAGAAAATGATGAAGAGCAGTTTTCTGCCAAAAACTGTTGAGTGTACAAATTATTTTGGCCCACCATGAGGTTTACAAAATCCTCACAGAAAAAGACTTTGAAAAAGTCTATTTCTGTGAGGCTGGTGGTGTAATCCTCTGTCCTGGGGGGTTTGCGTTGCGGTTCAGCAGCACCTGAGGAGGAAGACGACGACGAGGAGTCAGAAAAATAAAGAAAGGTGTGATCCTCTCCCTCACTGTCAGTGTCGGAGGAAAGGAAAGCGTATGTGGTGTGTGTGTGTCAGTATTTTATTCAGTGTGTGTGTGTCAGTGTGCTTGGTGTAAACTTTTTTTTTCTAAAAAAGGAACAGCCAGAGGTGGTGCAAACAGCGAGCACGAGTGCGAATCTGTGAACTGCGTCACCGATCAACGCTCGGCGGCTGCCGGATGTGCGCAAGGAGCTGGTGCAAAGGAGGTGGGGGAAGTGTAAGACAGCGAGCACGAGTGCGGATCAGTGAACTGTGTCACCGATCAATGCTCGGCGGCTGCTGGATGTGATCACGGAGGTGGTGGAAAAAAAAGTTTAAAACAGCGAGCACGAGTGCGGATCAGTGATCTGGGATCACTCATCAGCGCTCGGCCACTGCAGGAAGCATGAATAAAAAAAAACTGCCAAAAGTTGAGGGATCAAGTACTGATCATCGCTCGGTGGCAGAACGGAAGGGTGGGGAGGGAGGAAGGGGGGAGAGGGGGATTGGGGTGGATGAGGAGGGATCAAAAAATCTACTTACAGGTGTCTTGTCTTTTTTCTTCTGTCACACTTGCGCCACGCTCAGCGGTGGCTGAATGCACGCACGGAGGTGGTGCAAAGTGGGGTGGAGGGGTGGGAAATGGACAGGGACAAAAAAAAGTCCTGGAAAACAGCGAGCATGGACATTGATCAGTGAGGTAGTCACTGATCAGCGCTCAGCCACTGCAGGATGCATGAAAAAAAAAAAACTGCCGAAAATCGAGCGATCAAGTACTGATCAGCGCTCGGTGGCAGAATGGAGGGGTGGGTAGGGAGGAAGGGTGAAGAGGGGGGAGAGGAGGATTGGGGTGGATGAGGGATCAAAAAATCTACTTACAGTTGTCTTGTCTTCTTCTGTCTGATATCTTCTGTCACAGCAGGAGCAGCAATTATGGTGTCAGAGGTATCTGTGGGACCACAAGGCCCAGCACAGCGCACAATCTGACAGTGTGACCGCCCTGTACAAAAAAAAAAGTCAGTGGAAAAAAAAGTGTAAAACAGTGAGCACGAGTGCTGATCGGTGATTTGCGTCACAGAGGGGGTCACAGCATGGTGAGCCCCCGGTCACAGCGCGGTCAGCCCCCAGTCACAGCACAGTCACGCTCTCTGATTGGTGCGATCGATTTCAGCGTCGATCACACTAATCAGAGCGGGCTGGGGCCAGGGCTGGCGTTGCAAGGCACCAGCCTAGGATCGGTGCTCTAAGATCCTAGGCTCGGTGCTCTAAGATCCTAGGCTGCACATTAGTGTTTCAGGCAATCTGATTGCCTGAAACAGTGAGAAATGCTGTGATTGGCTGTTCAGAATTGAACAGCCAATCACAGCGATTGTGGTTGCAGGGATGGGGGGGGGTGATAGTCCCCAGGATGACGACGCCATCTACCCTAAGGTAAGATGGCGCCGAAATTTAATGCGATCACCGCGACTCCGGTCGTGGTGCCGCATTAAAGGTAGGGCGTAATAATACATACCTGGTCAATAAGGCCCAGGGCGCAGGTACGTGTTATTACAACCGACATCAGAATGGGGTTAAACCAGTTAGTCATGCTATACAAAATAATTAGTACATAACATTTCCCATATGTCTACTTTACATCTGCATCATTTTTCAAACGTCATTTAATTTTGTTAGGATGCTAGAAGGGTTAAAAGTTTAACAGCAATTGCTCATTTTTTTAAGAAATGTACAAAACCTGTTTCTTTACGGACCTATTCAGATTTAAATGGACATTGAGGGGCCTATATATTGGAAGCTTCCCAAAAGTGATATCATATTAAAAACAACACCCCTCAAATACTTCAAAACTGCTGTCAGGATTTTTTTTAACCCTTCATGTGCTATACAGAAATTAGTGCAAAGTGGAATGAAAATTTATTTTATTTCATTTTCCTCACTTTTACAAGGAATGGCACAAGACAATGTACCCCGCAATTTGTCACCCAGTTTCTTCTGAGCGCGCTGATGCCCCACATTTGGTCAGAAACCACTATTTTGACAAACGGCAGGGCTCGGAAGCTAAGTGCACCATTTACGTTTTGGAACACAAATTTGTCTGAAATAGATTGCGGGCGCCATGTTGCATTTTCAGGGCCCCTAAGGTACCTAAACAGCAGAAACCCCCCACAGGTGACTCCATTATGGAAACTACACCCCTCAAGCATTTTATGCAGGGGTAGAGCGAGCATTTTGAACTCACAAGTGCTACACAGAATTTGATAACATTAGGTCGTCATATTGAAAAATTATTTTTTTTTTCAGAAAAATGTTGCTTTAGCCCCAACTTTTTCACTTTTGCAAGAGGTAACAAGAAAAAGTGGACCCCACTGTTTATTGCCCATTTGCTTCTGAGTGTGGCGATACCCCACATGTAGTCAAAACGTTCTGTTTGGACACTCGGCAGGGCTCGGAAGGGAAGAAGCGACATTTGGTATTTGGAATGTAAATTTTGCTGAAATAGACTGCAGACACCATGTCTCATTTACAGAGCCCCTGACGTACCAAAACAGTAGAAACCCCCACAAGTGACTCCATTTTGAAACTAGACCCATCAAGGAATTCATCTAGGGATGTGTTGAGCTTTTTGAAACTGTAGTTGCTTCACAGAACTTTTTAAAATATGGATGTGAAAATGATTAAATTTTTCCGCTAAAATGTTGTTTTAGTCCCAAATTTGTAATTTTCACAATGTATAATAGGAGAAAATGGACCCCATAATTTGTTACGCAATTTCTCTTGAATGTGATAATACCCCATATGTGGTCAAAAACTGATGTTCAGACACATGGCAGGGCTCAGAAAGGAAAGAGCGCTATTTGTCTGGAATTGATTGTGAATGCCATGTCGCATTTGCAGAGCCCCTGACATGCCAAAACAGCAATAACCCCACAAGTGACCCAATTTTTGAAACTAGACCCCTCAAGGAATTAATCTATTGGCGTACTGAGCATTTTTAACCTACAGGTGATTTACAAAACTTTATAACATTTAGATGTGAAAACAAAAAGTTCCACTTTTTTTCAACTAAAATACTGTTTTAGGCTGGGTGCCCACTATGCGTTTTTCAAGCGTTTTTGCCGCGGAATTTCCGCAGCGAAAACGCTTAAAAAACGCTTGGTAATACATGCCCCATGGTCCCCAATGATAATCCGCATGTGCTGTGCACATGCTGTGGAAATTTCCGCTGTGGATTATCATTGCGGAAAAATACGCAGCATGTCCATTAATTTTGCGGACACGCAGCGTAATCGCCGCCATTGACTTGCATTGGACCGCGTGACATCCGCATCACTGCATGTGTACATGTGGATATTACACGGTTCAATGTGCGGATGTTACCCAGGTCTGGAGGAGAGGAGACTCTCTCCCAGACCTGGGTACCATAGAACCTGTTAAAAAAAGAATTTAAAATAAAAAAAAAAGATTATACTTACCTTCCAATGTCCTCCCGGTGTTATCTCCCCTCCGTCTGGTCTGCTGTATGCGTCGCGGTGTTGTGAAGGACCTGCCATGACGTTATTGAGTCATGTGACCTGTCACATGACTCAATGACGTCACCGCAGGTCCTTCACACCACCGCGAGCCGCCCAAGACACCGGACACAGCAGAGAAAACACCGGGAGGACATCGGAAGGTGAGTATAATCTTTATTTTTTACCATTCTTGTTCTTTTTTTTTTTAACTAACTTGGTCACACTACTATAAATCTATGCCGGTCGCATGGATTTATATAGTGTGAACAAGTTGTCAAGCACTTTTCCAAGTGATGCTAAAATCGCTTGGAAAAGCGCTTGATAACCCGCATGCAGAAATGCATGCAAAAGCGCTTGACAAACGCTTCTACCTGGCGGGAAAAACGCATGTAAAAACTGCATGCGTTTTTCCTGCCAGGGAGAAGCAGAAAAAATATGCAGCATTTCTGCATCGTGGGCACATAGCCTTAGCATCAAATGTATAATTTCCATGAGAGGTAATAGGAGAAAATGGACCCTATAATTTGTTATGCAATTTTTACCAAACATGATATTACCTCTTATGTGGTTGTACACTTCTGTTTGAGCACATGACAGGGATCGGATGGGAAGGAGCGCTACTTGGCTATTAGAACGCAGATTCTGTTTTAATAGATTGTGGGCTCCATTAGCCGAACCTGGGACGTGGAAATATAAAATTTTAGTGGTAAAAAAATTTTTTTTTCATTTGCCGCAAATTTGTCGGTTACACAAGGGTTAATAGGTGAAACTGGACCCCACAATTTATTGCACAATTTTTCCTGAACCGAGTGATGCCCCACATGTTGTCAGAAATTACTGTTAGTCCAAGGCCCCACTATCAGTATTTTTTCTCAGTCGTGGGAGATAAAACTAGGTGAAGAACAAACAGAGAAAAGGTATAATAGAAACAAGTGAACCAATTCTGCATTTATCACTCCTGGTTTTGTCTCCCACTCCTGAGAAAAATGCTGACCGAATACTGACCAAATATTGATAGTGGGGCCGTGGCCTTAGGCTACAAGTCAGGGCTGAGAAGGAAGGAGCTCTATTTGGCTTGTGGAGTACAGATTTTGCTAGAATAGTTTGCGGGCAACATTTGCGGAGCCCCGAAAGTGCCATAACAACAGAAAAAACCCCAAAGTGACCCCATTGTAGAAATTGCACCTCTCATTGAATTCATCTACAGCTGCAGTGACTATTTGGTAACATCCACACCAGGCTTTTTTCTGGAGAATTGCAAATATGCCAGTTTAGTGCCCATACATTGAGCCCCATATACACTGTGTGCAGAATTATTAGGTAAGTTGTATTTTAGAGGATTATTTTTATTATTGATCAACAACTATGTTCTCAATCAACATAAAAGACTCATAAATATCCAAGCTTAATATTTTTGGACGTTGGAGTGTCTTTTTTTTAGATTTGGCTATCTTAGGAGGATATCTGTTTGTGCAGGTAACTATTACTGTGCAGAATTATTAGGCAACTTAATAAAAACCAAATATAATCCCATCTCACTTGCTTATTTTCACTAGGTAAACCAATATCAGTGCACAAAATTTAGAAATAAACATTTCTGACATGCAAAAACAAAAACAAAAAAAAATAGTGATCAATATAGCCACCTTTCTTTATGATGACACTCAACAGCCTTCCATCCATAGATTCTGTCAGTTGCTTGATCTGTTTTCGATCAACATTGCGTGCAGCAGCCACCACAGCCTCCCAGACACTGTTCCGAGAGCTGTACTGTTTTCCCTCCCTGTAGATCTCACATTTTATGATGGACCACAGGTTCTCTATGGGGTTCAGATCAGGTGAACAAGGGGGCCATGTCATTATTTTTTCTTCTTTTAGACCTTTACTGGCCAGCCACGCTGTGGAGTAGTTGGATGCATGTGATGGAGCATTGTCCTGCATGAAAATCATGTTTTTCTTGAACGATACCGACTTCTTCCTGTACCACTGCTTGAAGAAGTTGTCTTCCAGAAACGGGCAGTAGGTATGGGAGTTGAGCTTCACGCCATCCTCAACCCGAAAAGGTCCCACAAGTTCATCTTTGATGATACTAGCCCATACCAGTACCCCACCTCCACCTTGCTGGCGTCTGAGTCGGAGTGGAGCTCTCTGCCCTTTATTGATCCAGCCTCTGGCCCATCCATCTGGCCCATCAAGAGTCACTCTCATTTCATCAGTCCATAAAACCTTTGAAAAATCAGTCTTAAGATACTTCTTGGCCCATTCTTGATGTTTTATTTTATGTTTCTTGTTCAAAGGTGGTCGTTTTTCAGCCTTCCTTACCTTGGCCATGTCCCTGAGTATCGCATACCTTGTGCTTTTTGATACTCCAGTAACGTTGCAGCTCTGAAATATGGCAAAACTGGTGGCGAATGGCATCTTGGCAGCTTCACGCTTGATTTTCCTCAATTCATGGCCAGATTTTTTGCGCCTTTTTTGGCCAACACGCTTCTTGCGACCCTGTTGGCTATTTGCCATGAAACGCTTGATTGTTCAGTGATCACGCTTCAAAAGTTTGGAAATTTCAAGACTGCTGCATCCCTCTGCAAGACATCTCACAATTTTGGACTTTTCAGAGCCCGTCAAATCTCTCTTCTGACCCATTTTGCCAAAGGAAAGGAAGTTGCCTAATAATTAAGCACACCTTATATAGGGTGTTGATGTCATTAGACAACACCCCTCCTCATTACAGAGATGCACATCACCAGATTTACTTAATTGGTAGTTGGCTCTCAAGCCTATGCAGCTTGGAGTAGGACAACATGTATAAAAAGTATCAAAGTGATCAAAATACGCATTTGCCTAATAATTCTGCACGCGGTGTATTGTAGTGCCCCCATACATTGTGCCCAGCTTGTGTTTCTGGAGACAACCCCATAAATCGTTAAATGCTCTCGTCACTACAATAATGCCAAACATGTGGCAGCTTATTGCATTTTAGGCACAGTGAGCCTCAGAAGGAGGGGGCAGATGGATTTGGGAGCGCAGGATTTTATTTGAGGGGGTGGGAGCCGTCGCTTTTCTAGAGTCTTTGTTCTACCAGTAATGTCGGAACCCCTATATTTCCAGTGACTGATGGCGGACCTTAGTGGGGGCCTGGTTTTGCGCACGATAAGTTAAGGTTTTTATTGGTAACATTTTGGGGTACATAACATTATCTGATCGCTTTCAGTAGAAGCTGGGATCACATTCTTGTGTTCAACGCTGGGCACTTACCTCACAGTTTCCGTGTAAATCCCAGAAAAATGCAATTCAGACAAAACCCCAGACGGAAGCAATCACTCTGAGATAGATGGAGAAACTTTGGAGTCCGTTTGGCGTCTGTTCCGGTGGTATCCATCTTTTTAGGCCAGCACAGAATGGTGGTCGCCCACACTTGTGCACTAAAAAGATGCTTAAAATGATGATACACTGCCAGAACATAGACCAGACGGGGACGGAGTCCAAAGCGACTCCATGTGCCTCATAAGTGTGTGGTTCTGTTGTGGGTTTTGTCTGAATCACATTTTTTGGAATTTACATGGAAGCCACGACGTAAGTGCTCAGCGGAGAGCGCAGAATAAATGTGAACCGAGCCTTATTCCGATTTTTGGGAGCCTGAATGAACAAATAGACAGCAGTACAAGAATAGTTTTATTTTTATTTTTGCGCTGTTCATCGTGTGGTATTAGTGATATGGCGGATTTATTTTTTTGGGTCGGTGCCATTACAGCAATACCAGATGCTGCTATCACACAATAATTTTTTTTTTTTATAAAAAAAAAAAAAGTCGCCATATTCTGAGAGCTGGAACTTTTTTGCTTTTTGGAGAACAGAGCTGCATGAGGGCTTATTTTTTGGGCAATGAGTTTGAGATTTTTTTTGTACTATTTTGGGGCACATAACGTTTTTTGACAGCTTTCAAATGAAATTTTTCATTCACAGAATGACCAAGAACTAGCAATTCACTTATTGTTTTTATTTTTTGCTCGGATCACAGTGTGGTAAAAGTGATAAGTCCAATTAGTTCTTTGCGTCAGTATGATTACAGTGATACCAGAATGATATTGTTTTGTTTATTTTACAAAAATGAATTTGATTTTGCATCGCCATATTTTGAAAGCTGTAACTTTATTTTTTTTGTGCCGAATGAGTCATATTAGGGCTTGTTTTTTGCGAGACAGTTTGCCGTTTTCATTTCTACCATTTTTTATACATATAACTTTTTTGATCTCAAATATTTTGTGTGTCAGTATGAAAAAGCGTGATTTTTGGCTTGATTTTTTTTTTGTTTACGGTATTCGCCCTGCAGAATAAATAACATGACAACTTTATAGTTTGGAACGTTATGGACGCGGCGATACCATTTATGTGTACTTTTTTTCTTTATTTTTGTTTTAACACAAACACTACATTTTTAGTGGCAAATTGGCTTTTTTGTGATTTGTGTTCGCTTTTTTGAATTTATTTATTTTTTTACATATTTTATTTTACTTTTTTTACTTTGTTCCACTCTGGGACATGTATATTTTTTACTTTGATCGTTGGTCTCATGCATTGCAGTACTTGTGTACTGCAGTGCAAGAGACCTGTCAGTGACTCACTGACAGAGCCTGTTAGACTCTGCTTATAGCAGTGCCTAACAGGCCACCATGCCCTAGGGTCATCAGATGACCTCAGGGAACCATGGCAACGATCGGCACTCACGATTAGGATCACAGGGGTTGATACTGTCAAAGGGGGTCTTTTAACTCCTTTTAACCACTTAGATACCACTGTTGCAATTGACAGCGGTATTTAAGGAGTTAATAGGCTCCAAACCGTTCTAAAACTGGGCGGGGCCGATGCCGCAAAGTTTCAGCTGTCATGTACAGCTGTCACATGCGGGATTTGCACCCACTGGGGGCGCTATTCACTTATTTCTCAGTGCCGTTAAAAAGCGGAGCTGAGGAATAAGGCCATTTAATGATTGCCATTAAAAGGTGTTTCGGTGGTCATATAAAGATTAAGCCAAGCTCCCGCAGTGATCGTGCTGTGCGTACACATACAGGGCCAGAGTCAGCACCCGGGAAAGTGCCGCTGGCACTGTTTGATGGTCGTCACTTTAACAGACATGGCCACGTACAGTGCGGCTGTATCTGCTAGTAATGATGGGGCTAGTGTGTCGCCTGGGCCGCGTCATTACTAGCAGACACAGCCGCACAGTGCACTGCGCGCAGCTGTAATGCAGGTGTCAGAAATGCAATGCGCAGAGACACGAAGTTAGGGCAGTCAGAGATGTGTAAAAACAATATATATATATATATTATATTACACTTTCTGTCCACCTACTTTTAGACCACCCTGTAAAATTCTAATAAATATAATATATATATATATATAGTATATATACTGTATACATATATATATACAGTGCTGGCCAAACGTATTGGCACCCCTGCAATTCTGTCAGATAATACTCAGTTTCTTCCTGAAAATGATTGCAATCACAAATTCTTTGGTATTATTCTCTTCATTTAATTTGCTTGCAAGGAAAAAACACAAAAGAGAATGAAGCAAAAATCAAATCATTGATCATTTCACACAAAACTCCAAAAAAGGGCCGGACAAAAGTATTGGCACCCTCAGCCTAATACTTTGTTGCACAACCTTTAGCCAAAATAACTGCGAACAACCGCTTCCGGTAACCATCAATGAGTTTCTTACAATGCTCTGCTGGAATTGTAGACCATTCTTCTTTGGCAAACTGCTCCAGGTCCCTGATATTTGAAGGGTGCCTTCTCCAAACTGCCATTTTGAGATCTCTCCACAGGTGTTCTATGGGATTCAGGTCTGGACTCATTGCTGGCCACCTTAGAAGTCTCCAGTGCTTTCTCTCAAACCATTTTATAGTGCTTTTGGAAGTGTGTTTTGGGTCATTGTCCTGCTGGAAGACCCATGACTAGTGTTGAGCCACCCCCGTAGTGTTCGAGTTCGGTTCGGTTCGTCGAACACCCGTGTGTTCGCCGAACTGTTCGTCGAACACCTTCGAACACTGTTAAAACCAATGGCAGGCAAACAAAAACACATAGAAACACATAGAAAACACCTTCAAAGGTGTCCAAAAGCTGACAAACTGCTCAGAAGACATAACTAACACATGGAAAAGTGACAAGTACATATAGTCATGCGAAAATAAAAGAGGTGGAGGAGTAAAAGGAGGGGGAGACACAGATATAGGCATGTCATGCCCTTCTAAAATCCAAAAAGTGAGAAGCCGACACGGCCAGTCCGCTCCTGCCCGTGCCACCTCCGTGTCGCCGGGTTTGTGCCAGAGCCGCGGTGAACCCTGACGGCCAGCCCCCCTCTCCCAATACTGGTGCCTGTCCGCTGGTGGGTCGAGCGAGCCCCCCTGTGGTGGAGGCAGCTCTAAGCTTTTTAATTTAAATTGTCTCTCTAATTTGAATGAATACACTTTAAATCCATTTACAAGGATCTATTGGAGGGCAAGTCTCATGCCAGCAGCCGCGTAATTCCAGCTCCAGTAGCGTCCACTAAAGCTGCTGCAGTTAAAAAGCTTTTATAAGGATCGAGCTCGGCTGTCCACCGCAAGGCATCCTACTGCCAGTCCCAGCCCCTATGCCTTGGGGTGCCTCCTGATGCTCTTCACTAAGTATCCCATGGTCCCGAAGCATTTCCTTTGAAAAAATTAAGTGTCTAAACTACAGGTGGTGTAGCTTGCTTAACAGCCGGGATAATCCGCTGACTAGCAGACACTGCTACTAGGCACAAAGTATTTCCTGGGCTAGATGCAGTTAAAAATTTGTAATTAGATACTCTCGTTGGATGCTGAGAAAGCATTCCATAGAGTCTCCTGGCACGCCATATATGATTCTCTTAAAAAGCTTGGGGTAGTGGTCTAGGGGACCCTTTTATAGCCAAAATCACGGCCCTGTATCGCAATACGTCACCTAGGCTGAAGATAAGTGGAACTGTAGCACCCTGAGGGCTCGGTTGCTACAGACGTATTGCACCTCACCCAGAGGTGTGATATCTCACTCTCAGGTAAGGATGGAGTGTGGATCAGGACCCGACACCTGCATGCATTACACCACATTGCCGTGGGGCAGGGCGACCAATATGCCCCTGAGATGGGCACGACAGTCCCTGTCCCTGGCTGGAGTGGGGGGAGGGAACACTGAGGAAGGGGAACCCTGTAGTGCAGGAGCAGGGAGGAAGCAGTTCCTGGGTGCATTGAGAAGGGAGTATAAAAGGTGGGCACCATCTTAGTTCAGTGCAGAGAAGTCTGAGCAGAAGTGGCAGGGAGCAGGGGCTCTGCATGAGCTCTGCTCCGGAGGCGGGCCTAGTAACAGAGGCCCAGGCCTGGAAGAGGGAGAAGGAAGGAAGAGGAGCGGAGAAGGCTCCAGGAACGAGGAACGAAGGGATCCCAGGGGTGCGGACGGGCGAGTCGCCACCGCACGCCCGAATCCACCTGCGTGGAGGGGTCAGGCCAAAGGGGGAGACCGGTCCCCGAACTAGTGGAGGCAGGAAACGACCCTCAGCTAGAAACCGGAGGCTCTGACATTTTATGTGACGCAGCCCCTCGCTACACCCGCTAGGAAGGCACCACATAGGGTCAGGGAAACTGGCGCCAAGTTTACCAAGAGGAGGCCCGAGGCAGCCGGACAGAAGTGTTGGTAAGAAAGGCCAGACAAAGGACACACAAAGGGGGTCCTGTGAAGTGCTCCAAAGTTATCTGGGAGTTGTCTGAGCCCCTCACCTGGTGAGCACAGTACGACGTGGGCAGCGGTTACCTGCAGACGTGGTCTGGATAATAAGAACTGTGAGTAAAGGCCCTGGACTGCATCACTGACTCCGTGTCGTTACTGCTGCTGCCCTGCACCATCACCCCCATCCTCCGCATACACTGCCCTGAGGCTATACTCCTCCCGTGGGGAGTTATGCTACGCTCTGCTGCACCCACAACACCAGCCTCAGCGGTCTGCCCTGTAGCGGCGGTTCACTCTGACCGCAATCCACGGGTGGCGTAGTCGGACATTTAAACATCAAAACCACATAAATAGTTCCGCCCTGAGCCACGGAACCGGGTCGCCGCCACGAAGACTACAACCACCAGCATCCACCAAAAAGGGTCCGGCTCCGGGTGTCCCAAGGCCCAGGGGGTGCGTCAGAACATTTTCATCACCTTTCACAATCACCAATGGGACAAGGCAGGGATGTCCTCTGTCCCCTCTCTTATACATCCTAGTGACGGAGCACCTGCTCTCATCAATTCGCCATAACCCCAATATTAGGTGGATTGAGGTGGGAGGCACCGAGTACAAGTGCTCTCTATTTGCTGATGATGTCCTAGTATATATCACTCAATCACATATATCCATCCCTGCTGTTATGGCTGAAATAGATCACTTTGTTACATGGTCAAATTTTAAAATCAATGCAGCGAAGTCTGAGGCCCTCGATGTCTCCCTCCCTAAATCCATATAGGATTCCATCCAGTCCAACTTTCCCTTTGCCTGTCCCTCACAGGGTATCAAATACTTAGGAATTCCTATTCATAGAGACCTCTCCCATCTATGTTATCTTAATTTTGGGCCCTTTATTGAACAACTCCATACAGACCACGGTTGGCAAGTTAGAACTGTAAGATTCACTACGTGAACCGCTGGTGTTTTGTGGAAAAGCACATGTACACTGTGTTCCAAATTATTATGCAAAAAGTGTTTAGGAGTGATAAGGGAAGAATTTGTTTGTTTGTCAGTTAAACTCATTGATGGTGATGTGTGTCAGGGCTCTTTATATCACTGTAAGCAATTGCAGACACCTGTGCTAATTAGTTTGGCAGGTGTGTCCAATGAAAGGCAAGACTACTTAAGAAGGCTCTCTCACATTATTAAGCAGCCTACATTTTCTGCCAAAATGGGAAAGAAAAAGGATGTGTCGGCTGCTGAGAAGCAACAAATTGTGGAGTGTTTAGGTCAAGGCATGACTACAATCAACATTGTGCGATGATCAGGATGAAGTGTCTTGGCAATCAAGAAGTATGTAGCTGATTCACAGTACACACGTGTGCGTGCTGATAAGGGCAAATTGAGGACTCTTTCCTACAGGCAATTACGTCAGGTTGAAAGAGCAGCGGCAAAAAAGCCTTGTCATAGCAGCAGACAAGTTTTTGAAGCTGCTTGTGCCTCCAACGTCCCCCGAACAACAAGATGCAGGGTCCTTCAGAGGTTTGCAGCTGTGCATAAGCCATCCTGTCGACCTCCTCTATCCACTTCACACAAGCAGAAACGGCTCCAGTGGGCCAAACATTACATGAAGACTGATTTCAAAACAGTTTTGTTCACGGATGAGTGCCGTGCAGCGCTCGATGGTCCAGATGGATGGAGTGGAGGATGGCTGGTTGATGGACACCCCACGCAAACACGGCTACAGCGCCAACAAGGAGGAGGTGGAGTAATGTTTTGGGCTGGAATCATGGGGAGAGAGATTGTCGGCCCCTTTAGGATCCCTGAAGGCGCTAAAGATGAACTCCATAATGTATGTGGATTTTCTCAAACAGCACTTCCTGCCATGGTTCAAGAAGAAGAACCGTGTATTTCACAGCAAGATCATTTTTCTGCATGATAATGCACCATCTCATGCTGCACATAAAACATCTGCATCTCTGGCTGATATGGGCATAAAAGGGGACAAACTTATGGTGTGACCCCCATGCTCCCCTGACCTCTACCCCATTCAGAACCTTTGGAGCATCATTAAAAGGAGTGTCTATGATGGCGGGAGGCAGTTCACATCTAAGCAACAGCTCTGGGAGGGTATTCTGTCCTCATGCAAAACAATTGAAGCAGAAACCATCCAAAACCTGACAAATTCAATGGACGAGAGAGTTCAGAAGCTCCTTTCGAACAAGGGGTCCTATGTGAAAATGTAACATCACCTAGAATAAAGTTTTGAGTTGAAAACAGTTTGATTTCAGTTTCTAACAACCTGCTAATGCTTATAATTTCAAAAATGACCATTTTTTTGGTCTTTATTAAAATGAAAAGGTTGATCGAAAAGTTTGGGGGATCTAAGAGTGTGGCAACCCAGTAGTCATGATTACTTCGAATTCTGACAATATGAGGGTCATGCTGCAGGTAGTGCAGCAAGAAGGCACTTATGTGTCTTGCGCATCTCGGAGCCCCAAAATTATTTTCCGGGCTAGATGCAGCAAAAAATTATTTTTAATTTTAAATCTGGTGAAGCTTTAGTATAGATGGCCTAATAGGATCAGTGCTGCACACTGCTACAAAGCCCAAATTATTTTCCAGTCAAGATACAGATAAACATGATTAGTAATTTGAAAGCTTAAAACGGTTGGTAGGGTGATTTTAACCAATCATCAAGCTTTTACTCTCCCCAGGATGACACCGGGGTAGAAAAGTCGTTTCGGATCCATGATTTGTTCATCTTTATGAACGTGAGTCTGTCTACATTATCAGTGGAGAGCCGCGTGCGCTTATCTGTCAGCACACCACCAGCAGCGCTGAACACACGTTCAGACAGAACGCTGGCTGCGGGGCATGACAAGATCTTCAAGGCGTAAGTGGCTAGCTCCGGCCATTTATCCAGATTGGAAGCCCAAAAAGAGCAAGGGTCCAGTGACACAGTCGTGGCTTCAATGTTTACTTGGAGATACTCCTGTACCATCGTCTCTAGGCGTTGACTATGTGTCAGACTTCTTGTCTCCTGTGGCCTTGCAAAGGATGGGCTAAAAAAGTGGTGAAATGATTCCGCAAAATTGATGTTACCAGCAGATACTGTGGTTCTGTTACGGTTTGAGTGCTGAACACTTGACGGTCCCACGGTTGGCAAGTTGGAACTGTGAGATTCACTACGTGCACCACTGGTATTTTGTGGAAAAGCACATGTAAGATTCTGCAACAGTCTCTGCTGATACTCCTGCATGCGTGCATCCCTTTCTATGGCAGGAATAATTTCTGCAAATTTACTTTTGTACCGGGGATCTAACAGTGTGGCAACCCAGTAGTCAGGATTATTTCTAATTCTCACAATTCGAGGGTCATGTTGCAGGTAGTGCAGCAAGAAGGCACTCATGTGTGTTGCGCATCCAGGAGCACCAAGTCCCTGTTGTGTTGGTGGCGAGGTAACAATCATGCTTCCTTCCTCTGTCCTCTCCCCCCAACCTCGCACAACAGAAATGTGATCAAGGTCTCCCTCATCTGATGAGTCTTCCATCAGTTCGTCCTCCACTTCTTCCTGGGCTCCTGCACCTTCCTCACTAGTTTGGCTGCTACCATGCGCCCTGGTAAAACCATCTCCCCCACCCTCACATGCCTGCCGCCTTGGTGCTGCCGACCGTCTGGACCTTGCAGATGTTAGCCCTTCCGCATACAACTCCTCCTCCTCTACTTCCTCCACCTCCTCTTGTGCCACCACCTGACTCCGAATTCTGTTTAACATGTGCTCCAGCATGTAAATCACCGGAATAGTCATGCTGATAATGGCATCGTCAGCACTAAACATCTTCGTCGCCATTTCAAAACTGTGCAGAAGGGTGCATAGGTCCCTGATCTGAGACCACTCCTCCAGCGTGATTTGCCCCACCTCTGAATCTCGTTGGCCCAGGCTATACGTCAGAACGTATTGCACCAGGGCTTGTCGGTGCTGCCACAGTCGCTGCAACATGTGCAGAGTTGAATTCCACCGGGTAGGCACATCGCATTTTAGCCGGTGAAGTGGCAGGCCCAACGACTTCTGTAGAGATGTAAGTCGCTGAGCTGCGGGATGCGAACGGCGGAAGTGAGCACACAGCGACCGTGCCCTCTGCAGAAGGCCATCTAGTCTGGGATAGTGGGCTAAAAATTGCTGGACAACCAGGTTCAACACGTGAGCCATACAAGGCACGTGTGTGACATTGCCCCGGCGAAGGGCCGCACCCAGGTTTGCAGCATTGTCGCACACGGCCTTCCCTGGTTTCAGGTCCAGTGGAGACAACCATTCATGAAATTGGTTCTCCAGAGCTGACCACAACTCCTCAGCTGTGTGACTCACATTTCCCAGACATTTCAATGTAAAAACCGCCTGATGACGTTGAGCCCTACTGCCAGCATAGTAAGGAGGTGTGCAGGATCCCTTCTGCGCAGTTAGAAAGCTTGTGGCATGACCAGACAGGCTTTGGGTGCAGGTGGAAGACCGAGAGGAGGTTGAGGAGGCAGAAGCAGTGGAGGAACTTTGACATAAAGAGGATTGACGCACAACTCGTGGGGACGGCAAGACTTGGACAGCAGCCCCTTGTCCTGCTGTCACCATAGTTACCCAGTGCCCAGTCAGCGACATGTAACGCCCCTGTCCATGCCTACTCGTCCAAGTGTCTGTGGTGAAATGCACCCTGTCACACACAGAGTTTCTCAAAGAAGCGGTGATGTTGTGTGCGACATGCTGGTGGAGCGCAGGCACACCTTTCTTTGAGAAGTAGTGCCGACTGGGCATCTGGTACTGGGGCACTGCGACGGACATAAGGTCTCGAAAATCCTCTGTGTCCACCAGGCGGAAAGGCAGCATTTCTGTAGCCAAGAGCTTGCAGATGGTGAAATTCAACCTCTTAGCTTTCTCATGGCTAGGAGGAAATGGTCTTTTACTTGTCCACATCTGAGGGACCGAGGGCTGGCTATTGTGCTTAGACGGGGTTGATAAGGGTGTCCCCGGCAAACTGCCGGTCTGTGAGGAAGATGCAGGCGGACATGTTAGGTTGCCTTGATCCAAAGGTGGTGCTATCGATGTCGGACAGCGCTCAACACCAGCTGGTGTTACCACCTCCAAAGAAAATGATGACCTGCCAATCACGCTGGCTGTTGCGGGTAAAGAGGTGGCAGGTCTGCGCCCCAAAACAGGTGTGACTGCTGTCCCCCCAGTCACAGAGGATGAAGAGGCCGCGGATGCACAAGATATGGCAGACGGTGGTTGGCCCGGCCGGCTAGGCCGCATTGTAGCACACTGAGCTTCCCACTGCAACTTATGCTTCATGTCCATGTGCCGGTTCATGCATGAAGTACTCAAACTATGTATTTTTTGGCCTCTACTTAGCTTTTGCTGACAAATGTTACAGATAACACGAGTTGGGTCATCTTTATCGATCTGAAAAAATGCCCAGGCTATGCAAGGCTTAGCACCCATGCGACCTGAAGAGCCACCACGACTTGTGGTGAGAGGCAGAGTTGTGTTTGAGGATGCAGTTGTTGACGTGCTTCCAGTACTACGTCTCTGTCCAGGAAGGCGCAACCTGACCTCGTCGTCACTAGCATCTTCCTCCACCTCCTCTGCTGACCTCATCTCTTGGCTGACTGTGGGTTGACAGTAAGTGGGATCTCCAACCTCATCATCATCACCCTGTGTGTTATCACACCCGTCGTCCTCAGAGCCAACCTGTTCCTGCCCTGACAAAAAACTAAAGTTGTCGCTCCAATCAGGTATTTGAGTCTTATCATCGTCTTCCTCATTGTCTCCACCAACAGGAGTTACAGTTTGGGAATGAGGGTCTACATTATGGTCAGAACCTTCTGCGTCTGGTCCTGGATCCGACTCATAAAGATTCTGGGCATCAGTGCAGATCATTTCCTCGTCTGGATTCACAGAAGCGCTGGAGTCGACCTCTGATTCCCAGGCTATAGTATGAGTAAACAGCTCTGCAGACTCAACCATCTGTTCTACCTCATACTCAGACGGGCAGCTGGAGATTTGGGAGCTGTGAGGAAGCAAGTGCGATTTGGGTGACACGTTTGAGGACTGGAGTATTTGTGATGTTGAAGTTGATGTGGAGGAGAGCCCACTTAAAGGAGCACTTGATATCCGTTGAAGCACCTGCTGTTTTTGTGCCTCATCTGGAATTTGTAGCGATTGGCGTGGCCGTAAGAAAGGGATCTTATCACATTGTCCGCTAAAAGAAGTAGACATTTTAGTTTGGCTGGAAGATGGTCTTTCTTCTGCAGATGTTACTGTTGCTTTAACACCTACCCCACGGACACAACCTTTTTTTCCCCTTCCCAACACGCCTATTCCCCTTTCCACCAGCAGCAGGCCTTTTTCCACTCATTTTGGTGGTTAACTAATTCACAACTCTGGAGTTGTTTGCACAAAAAAACAATGGATGGTAACCGAGCAGAGCTGAGTGGCCAAACTGTGGTATTAGGCCAAAACTATTGGCTGGGTTAGATGCAGAAAAAAATTATATTCAATTTGCAACCTGATGGAGGTCAGTATAGATGGATTAATAGAACAAGACCCACACACAGCTAGAAGCCCAATATTTTTTCAGAGGTAGATGCAGAAAAAAATATATTCAGTTTGCAACCTGATGGAGGTCAGTATAGATGGACTAACAGAGAAAGTCCCACACACTACTAGAAGGCCAAATATTTTTTCAGAGCTAGATGCAGAAAAAAATTATATTCAGTTTGCAACCTGATGGAGGTCTGTATAGATGGATTAATAGAACAAGACCCACACACAGCTAGAAGCCCAATATTTTTTCAGAGGTAGATGCAGAAAAAAATATATTCAGTTTGCAACCTGATGGAGGTCAGTATAGATGGACTAATACAACAAGTCCCACACACAGCTAGAAGCCCAATATTTTTCAGAGGTAGATGCAGAAAAAAATATATTCAGTTTGCAACCTGATGGAGGTCAGTATAGATGGACTAATACAACAAGTCCCACACACAGCTAGAAGCCCAAATATTTTTTCAGAGGTACTGTAGATGCAGATAAAAATTATTTTTAATTTGCAACCTGATGGAGGTCAGTATAGATGGACTAATAGAGAAAGTCCGACACACTACTAGAAGGCCAAATATTTTTTCAGAGCTAGATGCAGAAAAAAATTATATTCAGTTTGCAACCTGATGGAGGTCAGTATAGATGGATTAATAGAACAAGACCCACACACAGCTAGAAGCCCAATATTTTTTCAGAGGTAGATGCAGAAAAAAATATATTCAGTTTGCAACCTGATGGAGGTCAGTATAGATGGACTAACAGAGAAAGTCCCACACACTACTAGAAGGCCAAATATTTTTTCAGAGCTAGATGCAGAAAAAAATTATATTCAGTTTGCAACCTGATGGAGGTCTGTATAGATGGATTAATAGAACAAGACCCACACACAGCTAGAAGCCCAATATTTTTTCAGAGGTAGATGCAGAAAAAAATATATTCAGTTTGCAACCTGATGGAGGTCAGTATAGATGGACTAATACAACAAGTCCCACACACAGCTAGAAGCCCAATATTTTTTCAGAGGTAGATGCAGAAAAAAATATATTCAGTTTGCAACCTGATGGAGGTCAGTATAGGTGGACTAATAGAACAAGTCCCACACACTGCTAGAAGGCCAAATATTTTTTCAGAGCTAGATGCAGAAAAAAATTATATTCAGTTTGCAACCTGATGGAGGTCAGTATAGATGGATTAATAGAACAAGACCCACACACAGCTAGAAGCCCAATATTTTTTCAGAGGTAGATGCAGAAAAAAATTATATTCAGTTTGCAACCTGATGGAGGTCAGTATAGATGGATTAATAGAACAAGACCCACACACAGCTAGAAGCCCAATATTTTTTCAGAGCTAGATGCAGAAAAAAATTATATTCAGTTTGCAACCTGATGGAGGTCAGTATAGATGGATTAATAGAACAAGACCCACACACAGCTAGAAGCCCAATATTTTTTCAGAGCTAGATGCAGAAAAAAATTAGATTCAGTTTGCAACCTGATGGAGGTCAGTATAGATGGACTAATAGAATGATGCTATGCCCAAAAGATTTTACTTCACTAGGTGCAGTAAAAAAATTGGTATTCTATACACAGGTGGTATATCTTGCAACACAGATAGGCTACTCCACTGACTAACACACTCTGCAATAGGCCAAAAAGGATTAGCTTTGCTAGATTCAGCCAAATGCTGTGAAAAAAACTTGCACAGCACTGGCACAGACCTGCCTGGCAAAAACTGATAGGAACTGATGTAACCTAGTCCTGAAAAGGACTCCAATTACAATTAGTCTTTACTCCCACAACCTATCTATTTAAGAGCACAGACCTGCCTGATAAAAGTCGTAGGAAATGCTGTAACCTAGTCCTTAAAAGGACTGCAATCACAACTATTCCCTACTCCCAAGCTATCTGTATATTTGTGCGAAAATTGGCTTGAAATTAACAAGGTATAGCGCACACAGCAACAGCGGTGCCGTCTAACACGCAGCTGCAGCAGTGAGAAAATGGTGGCGACGGGGAATATGGCTTGGTCTTATAGGGCAAGGACATGTGACATACACTGCCAATGACACATGCCCTTGCTTGTGTGAAAAAAAGCACTTCGCTCCGTGTGTGCGCTGCTGATAGGCTGACAGATTGCACCTCCCCACTGTAAATGCGGGAAAGAGAAAAAAAAATGGAGATCTTCATTGTTCCTGCAGAGATCCATCCCCTGCCCCTCCCCCCACCCCGCTGTACACTCAAACTGCGTATTAACATTAATTTTCATCATTACTGAGAAAAAATCCAGTTATGATTTTGGTGCACGAACAGTTATCGAACATAACCTCGAACAGCCGAATTTTTCTCAAATTGTTCATGTTCGCCGAACGGCTCGAACACCGCCCAAAACAGCTCGAATTTGAGATTGGCGAACAGTTCGAGTAGAACAACGCTCATCTCTACCCATGACCTCTGAGGGAGACCCAGCTTTCTCACACTGGGCCCTACATTATGCTGCAAAATTTGTTGGTAGTCTTCAGACTTCATAATGCCATGCACACGGTCAAGCAGTCCAGTGCCAGAGACAGCAAAGCAACCCCAAAACATCAGGGAACCTCCGCCATGTTTGACTATAGGGACCGTGTTCTTTTCTTTGAATGCCTTTTTTTTTTCCTGTACACTCTATGTTGATGCTTTTTCCAAAAAAGCTCTACTTTTGTCTCATCTAACCAGAGAACATTCTTCCAAAACGTTTTAGGCTTTCTCAGGTAAGTTTTGGCAAACTCCAGCCTGGCTTTTTTATGTCTCGGGGTAAGAAGTGGGGTCTTCCTGGGTATCCTACCATACAGTCCTTTTTCATTCAGACGCCGACGGATAGTACGGGTTGACACTGTTGTACCCTCGGACTGCAGGGCAGCTTGAACTTGTTTGGATGTTAGTCGAGGTTCTTTATCCACCATCCGCACAATCTTGCATTGAAATCTCTCGTCAATTTTTATTTTCCGTCCACATCTAGGGAGGTTAGCCACAGTGCCATGGGCTTTAAACTTCTTGATGACACTGCGCACGGAAGACACAGGAACATTCAGGTCTTTGGAGATGGACTTGTAGCCTTGAGATTGCTCATGCTTCCTCACAATTTGGTTTCTCAAGTCCTCAGACAGTTCTTTGGTCTTCCTTCTTTTCTCCATGCTCAATGTGGTACACACAAGGACACAGGACAGAGGTTGAGTCAACTTTAATCCATGTTAACTGGCTGCAAGTGTGATTTAGTTATTGCCAACACCTGTTAGGTGCCACAGGTAAGTTACAGGTGCTGTTAATTACACGAATTATAGAAGCATCACATGATTTTTCAAACGGTGCCAATACTTTTGTCCACCCTCTTTTTTAGGTTTGGTGTGGAATTATATCCAATTTGGCTTTAGGACAATTCTTTTTGTGTTTTTTTCATTGAAGACAAATTAAATGAAGAGAATAATACCAAAGAATTTGTGATTGCAATCATTTTCAGGAAGAAACTGAGTATTATCTGACAGAATTGCAGGGGTGCCAATACTTTTGGCCAGCACTGTATGATGGTCCAAAAGTAGGTGGACAGAAAGTGTAATAAGGTTATGAAGGGGGAGATTTATCAAACACTAAATTACAGCTGCCTGTCTGGATCATCCTTCAATAAACCATGAATTACACTGTGTTCCAAATTATTATGCAAATAATATTTTCTCAGATTTTCCCAAATTACCTATATGAATTGCAGTCATTGTAATTTTCCAGTCAAATAACTATTAGAGTACAATTGAAAGGTTTTTGTACAAACTGCCTATGATAACAGTATATTTTTAAAAAAATAAAAAACTCAAACTGCACTCAAAATGCATGTTCCAAATTATTATGCACAGCAGAGTTTTCAACCTTTTCATTTTAATAAAGAACAAAAAAATGGTCATTTTTGAAATTATAAGCATTAGCAGGTCTGCATCTCTGGCTGCTATGGGCATAAAAGGGGACATATGCTAGAATATGTATGCGGCCCACCAGGCGCGACTAATCAGCGAAGCAGTGTTTAACCCCTTCACGACATAGGGCATATTAGTACGTATCTGTGCCCTGGGACTTATGGACCAGATACGTATTTATACGCCCTGGCGATTTCGCCCGCACACAGGCTGTGCGGGCGCGATCGCTGCCGGGTGTCAGCTGATTGTCACAGCTGACACCCGGTGCTATGTGCAGGGAGCGGTCCCTCACCGCTCCCAGCACATTAACCCCCGCAATGCTGCGATTGAAGTCAATCACAGTCAATCGCAGCATTGCGGTGGCAAGGGGAGGTGATCGCCGATGCTCACCTCCTCTTCTGGCCTCCAGCGCTGTCTGCCGTGGCTTCCAGGATGTTGCCATGACGACCCGATGTCGTCATGACAACATCCGGGTCACCAGACAGTAGGAAGATTTTTTGGACATGCGCAGTGCATCTCCAAACTATCTTCTCCCTGTCCAGCGCTGACAGCCTGCATGGCACAGGAATGGTGCTCCATTCCTATGCCATGCAGGCGATCAGAATAAAAAAAGTGAAAGTCCCATAGTGGGACAAAGTAAAATAGTATAAAAACTGTCAGAAAGTGAAAAAAAATGTTTAAAAAAATCGTAAAAATATATAAAAAAAAAATAAAAAAAATAATCCACCAAAAATAAAAATATAATGTACCCATCAATAAATATTATTATAAAAAAAAACAATAAAAGTAAACATATTTAGTATCGCCGCGTCCGGAACGACTTGACCTATAAAACTGTCCCACTAGTTAACCCCTTCAGTGAACACGGTAAAAAATAAAAATAAAAAACGAAGCAAAAAACAATGCTTTATCACCATACCGCCAAACAAAAAATGGAATAACACGCGATCAAAAAGAATAATTTAAATAAAAATGGTACCGCTGAAAACGTCATCTCGTCCCGCAAAAAACAAGCCGCCATACAGCTCCATCAGCCGAAAATTAAAAAAGTTATAGCTCTCAGAATAAAGTTATTTTAAAACATAATTTTTTCTATAAAATTGCTTTTATTATGTAAAAGTGCAAAACATAGAAAAACGATATAAATGTGGTACCGCTGTAAACGTACTGACCCGAAGAATAAAGCTGCCTTGTCAATTTTACCACACGCGGAACAGAATAAAAAAAAAAAAAAAAAAACAATTCCTGAATTGTTGGTTTTTGTTTATTCTGCCTCCCAAAAATCGGAATAGAAAGCGATCAAAAAATGTCACGTGCCTGAAAATGGCACCAATAACCACGGCAACTCATCTCGCAAAAAACAAGCCGTCACATGACTGTCTGCCAAAATCTGGAAAAATTATAGCTCTCAAAATATGGCGATGCAAAAACTAGATTTTACAAAAAATGCGTCTTTTAGTGTGTGACAGCTGTCATTCATAAAACCCCCATATGATTCTGGTATCGCTGTAGTCTCACCGACCCGAAGAATAAGGTCGTCTAATCACTTATACCGCACGAGGAACGGCGTTAAAAAATAAACTCTCGGGTTAGGGTTGTGCTAGGGTTAGGGTTAGGGCTGGGTTTGGGGTTAGGGTTGTGATGGGGTTAGGATTTTTTTCAAAAGTAAGAAAAAAAGATGACGATATGGCGACTAGTGTTGAGCGCAAGTGCTCGCTACTTGAGTTTGCATCGGGTGCTCTGGTATGCATTGAGTATCGTGGGTATTTGAGTGACATGCCCCAGATGTTTCGCGGCCAAAAAAACTTTGCGGGGATTGCCTGCCATGCACGAGCGATCCCCGCATGTTTTTTTTTGGGTGTCTAATAACCGTGAAACATGTGGGGCAGGGATTCGAGCATGTCACTCGAGCACACGCAGTACATGGTGCATACCTGAGTACCCGATGCAAACTCAAGTAGCGAGCATTTGCGCTCAAGACTAATGACAACTTATTCAATATGATGACCTAATGTTATCAAATTCTGTGTCGTACCTCTGGGTTCAAAATGTTCACTATACCGCTTAATAAAATTCTTGAGGGGTATAGTTTCCAAAATGGGGTCACTTGTGGGGGAGCTCCACTGTTTAGGCACATCAGGGGCTCTCCAAACGCGACATGGTGTCCGCTAACAAATTGAAAGGAAAATCGGCTCAAATTGTTAGTGGACGCCATGTTGCGTTTGGAGAGCCCCTGCGTGCCTAAACATTGGAGCTCCCCCACAAGTGACCCCATTTTGGAAACTAGACCCCCCAAGGCACCTATCTAGATGCATAGTGAGCACTTGGAACCCCCAGGTGCTTCACAAATTGATTCGTAAAAATAAAAAAGTGGAAAAAAAACACTTTTTCATTTTTACGAATCAATTTGTGAAGCACCTGGGGGTTCCAAGTGCTCACTATGCATCTAGATGGGTGCCTTGGGGGGTCCAGTTTCCAAAATGGGGTCACTTGTGGGGGAGCTCCAATGTTTAGGCACACAGGGGCTCTCCAAACGCGACATGGTTCCAATTTGTTAGCGGACACCATGTTGCATTTGGAGAGTCCCTGTGTGCCCAAACATTGGAGCTCCCCCACAAGTGACCCCATTTTGGAAACTGGACCCCCCAAGGCACCTATATAGATGCATAGTTAGCACTTGGAACCCCCAGGTGCTTCACAAATTGCTTTGTAAAAATGAAAAAGTGGAAAAAAAAATACTTTTTCATTTTTACGAATCAATTTGTGAAGCACCTGGGGGTTCCAAGTGCTCACTATGCATCTAGATAGGTGCCTTGGGTGGTCTAGTTTCCAAACTGGGGTCAGTTGTGGGGGAGCTCCAATGTTTGGGCACACAGGGACTCTCCAAACGCAACATGGTGTCAGCTAACAATTTGAGCCGATTTTCCGTTCAATTTGTTAGCGGACACCATGCATTTGGAGAGTCCCTGTGTGCCCAGACATTGGAGCTCCCCCACAAGTGACCCCATTTTGGAAACTAGACCCCCCTATGCACCTATCTAGATGCATAGTGAGTACTTGGAACCCCCAGGTGCTTCACAAATTGATTCGTAAAAATGAAAAATTGGAAAAAAAAATACTTTTTCATTTTTACGAATCAATTTGTGAAGCATCTGGGGGTTCCAAGTGCTCACTATGCATCTAGATGGGTGCCTTGGGGGGTCTAGTTTCCAAAATGGGGTCACTTGTGGGGAAGCTCCAATGTTTAGGCACATCAGGGGCTCTCTAAACGCAACATGGCGTCCGCTAATTATTCAAGCAAATTTTACAGTCAAAAAGTCAAATGGTGCTCCTTCCCTTCCGAGCCCTGCCGTGCGCCCAAACAGTGTTTTTTCCCCACATATGGGGTATCTGCGTGCCAAGGGGAAATTGCACAACAAATTTTGGGGTCCATTTTTTCTTGTTACCCCTGTGAAAATAAAACAAATTGGGTCTAAAGTAACATTTTTGTGAAAAAAGTTCAATGTTCATTTTTTTCTTCCACATTCCAAAAATTCTTGTGAAGCACCGGAAGGGTTAATAAAGTTCTTGAATGTGGTTTTGAGCACCTTGAGGGGTGCAGTTTTTAGAATGTTGTCACTTTTGGGTATTTTCTGTCATAAAGACCTCTCAAAGTGACTTCAAATGTGATGTGGTCCCTAAAAAAAATGGTTTTGTAAATTTTGTTGGAAAAATGAGAAATAGCTGGTCAACTTTTAACCCTTTTAGCTCCCTAACAAAAAAAAATTTTGGTTCCAAAATTGTGCTTATGTAAAGTACACATGTGGGAAATGTTATTTATTAACTCTTTTGTGTGACATATCTCTCTGATTTAAGGGCATAAAAATTCAAATTTTGAAAATTGCAAAATTTTCTTTTTTTTCACAAATAAACGCAAGTGATATCGAAGAAATTTTGCCAAAATCATGAAGTACAATATGTCACGAAAAAACAGTCTCAGAATCCGGGGGATCCGTTGAAGCGTTCCAGAGTAATTACCTCATAAAGTGAGAGTGGTCAGAATTGTAAAAATTGGCCTGGTCATTAACGTGCAAACCACCCTCGGGGGTAAAGGGGTTAAATGGGTTGTGCACTACTTTTAATTAACCCCCCAATGTATCCCCCTGGGGCCCCCTAATGAATTTTGTAATTACATCATGTTGTCAATACTGCTTGTGACAACATCGCTGACCACGCACAGCCAGCACGTAACTCCCCCGGCTGCAGCCGGCTCTTGCTTCCGCTTACATCACGACTATTTGCGGCTGCAGCCAGAGGTCTCCTGTTCCGTGTACCACGGTAAATGACGGACTGTGGGCGGGGTTATCCCCCGGCTGCATCGCTGCTGACCTCCATGCGGCTACCGTCAGGAGATCAGCGGCTAGGGCCGCTGATCTCCCGACGGCAAGTGTGAAGGGAGGACCGGGGAGCGAGGCCGCCGGTCGGGGTACTTCTGCTGCGAGCAGCCGGGAGATGACCGGCTGCGCCAGTCGCTGATTGGTCGCGGCCAGGCGGGTGCAACCAATCAGCGAAGCGTGTTTCAAATCCGGCGCCAATTCGCGGCCGGACTGCGCTCGTTGCTGATTGGTAGCGGCCGCCAGTCGTGAGCACTCAGGACAGCGGTGTCTTAAATTTCGCGCTAATATCGCTGATTGGTCGCGGCCAGGCGAGTGCAACCAATCAGCGAAGCGTGTTTCAAATCCGTCTCCAATTCGCGGCCGGACTGCGCTCGTTGCTGATTGGTAGCGGCCGCCAGTCGTGAGCACCGGCGGCCGCGACCAATCAGCGAACCGTGTTAGTGAGGACCGGGGAGCGGCGCTGCCTGTGCGGGTATTTCCGCTGCGAGGAAGTACGGAAACACGTGTCGGGGCCTCCCCTGGCACTGCTGGTCACCTGTTTACTTTCACTAAGTATGTCTTACTTAACCCTTTCCATGTGATGTTTGTACTTTTTATGTGTTGCTGAAAAAACCTCTGATGATTGTTTATACTGTGACTTGTTATAGGTCACTTGATCTATGTTATTTAACTTTTTCTGCACACATTGTCTGTGACTTATGGATTGTATGGGTTGGACTATGTGACCTATTAAAGGTCCAATGTGAATTTGATACCAGCTGTGTCTCTATCTATCCCCTGCTGCCTCACATGCCCATGTTATGTCTTTTCACACATGTTATTTATACCTATGTGTTATTTCTTAAAAAATACATAAATAAAGCATTTATCTCTTTTAGTCAACATATGGTGTTTTAATTATGTTATTTTGGGGTTTTGAAAGTACGTATGGTTTCTCTGGTTTATAGTGGGTCAGTAATGGTGTGGGGTGGCATTTCTTTGGAGGGGTGCACAGCCCTCCATGTGCTCGCCAGAGGTAGCCTGACTGCCATTAGGTACCGAGGTGAGATCCTTAGACCCCTTGTGAGACCATATGCTGGTGTGGTTGGCCCTGGGTTCCTCCTAATGCAGGACAATGCCAGACCTCATGTGGCTGGAGTGTGTCAGCAGTTCCTGAAAGCTGAAGGCATTGAAGCTATGGACTGGCCCGCCCGTTCCCCAGACCTGAATCCGATTGAGCACATCTGGGACATCATGTCTCACTCCATCCACCAACGTCACGTTGCATCACAGACTGTCAAGGAGTTGGCGGATGCTTTAGTCCAGGTCTAGGAGACCATCCGCAACCTCATCAGGAGTATGCCCAGGCGTTATAGGGAGGTCATACAGGCACATGGAGGCCACACACAATACTAAGCCTCATTTTGACTTGTTTTAAGGACATTACATCAAAGTTGGATCAGCATGTACACTGTGTTCCAAATTATTATGCAAATAATATTTTCTCAGATTTTCCCAAATTACCTATATGAATTGCAGTCATTGTAATTTTCCAGTCAAATAACTATTAGAGTACAATTGAAAGGTTTTTGTACAAACTGCCTATGATAACAGTATATTTTTAAAAAAATAAAAAACTCAAACTGCACTCAAAATGCATGTTCCAAATTATTATGCACAGCAGAGTTTTCAACCTTTTCATTTTAATAAAGAGCAAAAAAATGGTCATTTTTGAAATTATAAGCATTAGCAGGTTATTACAAACTGAAATCAAACAGTTTTCAACTCAAAACTTTATTCTAGGTGATGTTACATTTGCACAAAGGACCCCTTGTTCGAAAGGAGCTTCTGAACTCTCTCATCCATTGAATTTGTCAGGTTTTGGATGGTTTCTGCTTCAATTGTTTTGCATGAGGACAAAATACCCTCCCAGAGCTGTTGCTTAGATGTGAACTGCCTCCCGCCATCATAGACACTCCTTTTGATGATGCTCCAGAGGTTTTCAATGGGGTTGAGGTCAGGGGAGCATGGGTGCCACACCATAAGTTTGTCCCCTTTTATGCCCATAGCAGCCAGAGATGCAGATGTGTTATGTGCAGCATGAGACGGGGCATTATCATGCATGAAATGATCTCGATGGTCCAGATGGATGGAGTGGAGGATGGCTGGTTGATGGACAACCCATGCAAACACGGCTACGGCGCTAACAAGGAGGAGGTGGAGTAATGTTTTGGGCTGGAATCATGGGGAGTGTAGCGCTGGCGTCCCTGCCCTCTGCTAGGCAGGGACGCTGCTCCCCTCACCGCTCTGCTCCGTGCCCGGCGTCCTCTCCCCGCTCTGCTGTCAGCGCGCGCTCCTTCCCGGCGTCCTCCTCCCGCTCTGCTCTCAGCGCGCGCTCCTTCCCGGCCCCTGTGCTTAGGGCGCGCGTGCGCTCCCCTCCTCTTAAAGGGGCCGCGCGCGCCGTCCTAAGGAGTCCCCGGCCAATGGCCGGAGGACTTCATCATATATAAGGCACCTCCTCCTAAATGGAGGTGCCCGAGCAATGTTGTTTGCACCTGTGTCTCACCTGTGCTTCAGCCCTCAGGTCCCGTTGCCAGTTACCTGCCAGTTACCTGCCAGTTTCCTGCCAGTTTCCTGCTAGTTACCTGCCTGATTCCTGCCTGAATACTTGTTACCTGTCTGCCAGCCTGAGGTCCGACGGTCTGCCTTACTACTCCTGTCAGTCTGTCTAAAGGACCAGCCTGCCCGCTCACCTGGGAGCGCATATCAGCTACCTGCCTGCTTGCCTGAGGTCCGACGGTCTGCCTTACTACTCCGGTCAGTCTGTCTATGGACCAGCTTGCCCGCTCACCTGGGAGCGCTTCTCCGTTATCTGCCTGCTTGCCAGCCCGGAGGCTCCGTTGTCACGTGCTGTGACCACCAGCTATCTCAGAGACTCTTGCCCGCTCACCTGGGAGCGCATCTCCGTTACCTGCCTGCTTGCCAGCCCGGAGGTCCCGTTGTCACGTGCGGTGACCACCAGCTATTCCAGAGACTCTTGCCTGCTCACCTGGGAGCGCTTCTCCGTTACCTACCTGCCTGCCAGCCCGGAGGTTCCGCCGTCACGTGCCGTGACCACCTGCTATTCCAGAGACTCTCGCTTGCTCACCTGGGAGCACACATCTACCATCTGCCTGCTAGCCTACCCGGAGGCTCTGCCATCACAGGTCGTACCTACCCCTTACCCAGAGACTGCCCTGATCACTTGCCGTAACTCCCTGTCCGTTCACCCAGAGACTGCCACCCGCTCCCTTACAAGGGCCGCCCCCTTGTATAGTAGCTCAGAGGTTCCGCCTCCCGGACCCGTTACAGTTTGCTCGGGCCATGGAACCCGGTGGCACCCAAGCTCCCTCGCTCTCGGACCTCTGTCTTGAACTGTCCCGTCAGAGGTCCCAACAGGAGGCCATCCTGGGTCACCTGCGGAATGTTAATACTCGCCTGAACACTCTGTCTGATCCACCAACAACCTCCGCCAGTGCCATATCTTGCAATCCGGCAGCTCCGCTGCCCACTAATACTATGGTATCCTACCCCGGACCCCGGCTTTCTGCACCTCCTCGCTTCGGAGGCGACCCCGTCCAGGCTCGGGGCTTCATAAATCAGTGCACCCTGCACTTTGAACTTTTGTCCCATCAGTTTAATTCCGACCGGGCCAAAATTGCCTTTATCATGTCCCATCTCACCGGGGAGGCCCTGGCCTGGCTAAATCCTCTATGGGAGAGAGGAGACCCCCTGGTGTCCAACTTGCCTGCTTTTCTCTCGGCTTTCCGGAAAGTCTTCGACGAACCCGGACGGAAGACCTCATCCGCATCCTCTCTGCTACGCCTCCGTCAGGAGGGTCTCACCATGGGCCAATATGCCATACGGTTCCGCACCCTTGCCTCGGAGCTGGCCTGGGATAACGACGCTCTGGTATCCGTCTTCTGGGAGGGTCTGTCCGGTCGTATTAAAGATGAACTTGCTGGTCGGGACATTCCTACCTCTCTCGATGATCTAATAACCCTTGCCACCCGGATTGACCTACGGTTCCAGGAGCGTGCCAAAGAGGTCACCCGTGAGAGAAGGATTCCACGTTTAGCTCCTACTTTCCAGAAACCCGTCATTCCCTCCATCTCTCCCCAGGTACACTCTCCTGAGCCTATGCAGGTCGACCAGACCAAGATGGTCAAAACCCGTCAGGACTCACGCCGTGCCGAGGGGAGCTGCTTCTACTGTGGCAGTAAGGAGCACCGGATCCGTGCCTGCCCGGAGAGGTCGGGAAACGCCTGTGTCTAGGTTCGCTCAGAGAGGTCCACCTAGACAAGAATAAATCCTCTCCATCCCTGCTGTTGTCAGTTTCGATCATCTACGGGGAGAACCGTTATTTCGAACTAGCCCAACTTGACTCTGGAGCAGCCGGGAACCTTATTTCACAGTCCCTGGTTGAGAAATACCGCATCCCCACCAAACCTCTGGCTGTACCCTTGTCTGTCGCTGCCGTGGATGGGGGCCTCTTACCTCGCCCCATTCAACTCATCACCGAATCCATTACCCTGCAGGTGGGAATGCTGCATTCTGAAAGTATCTCCTTTCATGTTCTGCCTGGACTCTCTCACGCCCTCTTGCTAGGTCTGCCCTGGCTCCAGAGACATGCACCCGTGCTAGACTGGCAAACCGGAGAGGTCCTTCGCTGGGGACAAGACTGTCATAAAACCTGCCTGGTTCCCGTCCATCCCGTCCGTCCCTCTCCTACCCCAGCTAATCTACCTGGACTTCCGATTCCTTATTGGTCTTATGCAGATGTCTTTAATAAAAAGGAGGCAGAGACATTACCACCACATAGACCATACGACTGTCCCATCGATCTGCTACCCGGTACTACTCCTCCCCGTGGGCGTATCTATCCTTTATCCGCTGCTGAGACCCGGTCAATGTCCGAATATATTGAGGAGAATCTGGCCAGAGGATTCATCCGGAAATCTACCTCCCCGGCGGGAGCAGGCTTCTTTTTCGTCAAAAAGAAGGACGGCTCTCTCCGTCCCTGTATAGACTATAGAGGCCTAAACCTGATCACGGTGAAGAATAAGTACCCCCTTCCGCTCATTCCAGAATTATTTGATCGCCTGAGGGGGGCTAGGATCTTCACCAAACTGGACCTTCGTGGGGCGTACAACCTGGTTCGTATTCGTCAGGGGGATGAATGGAAGACGGCATTCAACACCCGGGACGGCCACTATGAATACCTGGTAATGCCCTTTGGTCTCTGTAACGCTCCTGCCGTCTTTCAAGAGTTGGTCAATGACATCTTCCGGGACCTTCTCTACTCCTGCGTAGTGGTGTACCTGGACGACATCTTGGTCTTCTCTCCGGATCTCCAGACTCACCGGAGGGACGTTCGTCAGGTCCTGCTCAGGCTAAGGCAGAACCATCTCTACGCTAAATTTGAGAAGTGCCTCTTTGAGCAGACCTCGCTTCCGTTTCTGGGCTACATTATCTCTCAGACCGGCCTACAAATGGATCCTGAGAAACTGTCTGCCATCGAGAAATGGCCCCGACCGGAGGGGTTGAAGGCCATTCAGCGATTCCTGGGCTTCGCCAACTACTACCGCCTCTTCATACCACACTTCTCTTCCCGGACGGCCCCAATTTCTGCGCTCACCCGTAAAGGTACTAATCCCAAAGAGTGGCCACCCGAAGCAGAGGAGGCCTTTCTTTCCCTTAAACAGGCCTTCTCTTCCGCCCCGGTGCTGCATCGCCCAGATGGCAACAAACAGTTCTTCCTGGAAGTTGACGCCTCCTCCTCTGGAGCCGGAGCGGTACTTACTCAAAAATCATCTTCCGGGAGGATGGTAACTTGTGGCTTCTTCTCTAAACTCTTCTCCTCCTCTGAGCGCAACTATTCCATAGGAGACCGAGAGTTATTGGCCATCAAACTGGCATTGGAGGAGTGGCGTTACCTGCTCGAGGGGGCTCTTCACCCGGTAATAATTTACACTGACCACAAGAACTTGGCTTACCTCCAGCATGCCCAGAGACTTAACCCGCGCCAAGCCCGGTGGTCCTTGTTTTTTGCTCGTTTTGATTTTGTCCTTCATTTTCGCCCGGCTGACAAAAACGTCAAGGCGGACGCCTTGTCTCGGTCCTTTCTGGTGTCTGATCTCGAGGAGGATCCGAAACATATCATCGATCCCGCCAGAGTAATGCAGGTGGCTCCCGTGAGTCTAAATCATCTTCCTCCTGGTAAGACGTTCGTACCAGTACCTGATCGGGAGAAGATCCTACACTGGGGTCATTCTTCTAAACTAGCTGGCCACGCCGGTCAGAAAAAGACCCTCCAGCTTATTACCCGGCACTACTGGTGGCCTAACCTGCACAAGGATGTAATAGACTTTGTTTCTGCCTGTGTGTCCTGCGCCCGCAACAAAGTTCCGAGACACCTGCCGGCCGGCCGCCTCCTACCTCTGCCAGTACCTGCTGCCCCCTGGCAGCATATAGCGATGGACTTCATTACTGATCTACCCGTCTCTGCCGGTTGTACGGTCATTTGGGTGGTCGCTGACCGCTTCTCCAAGATGGCTCACTTCATTCCACTGCCAGGTCTTCCGTCTGCACCCGAGCTGGCTAAAGACTTTATCCGCCACATCTTCCGTCTTCATGGCCTGCCCCGTCACATCGTGTCGGATCGTGGGGTACAGTTCACTTCCCGTTTCTGGAGAGCCACTTGTAAATTGCTGGACGTCACCCTGGACTTCTCCTCCGCTTACCACCCACAGTCTAATGGTCAAGTGGAGCGGATCAATCAGAACCTGACCAGTTACCTTCGGCACTTCGTTAATGCCCACCATTCTGACTGGGTGGATCTCCTGCCATGGGCCGAATTCTCGTACAACAATCACGAGAGCGAGTCTTCCTCCAAATCCCCGTTTTTTGTAGTCTACGGTCAGCATCCTCGGATCCCGTTTCCCGTCTCCACCTCGGCGGACAATCCGGCTGCGGAATCTCTTGTTAACAAATTTTCCTCCATATGGGAGAGTACCCGGTCCGCACTCCTTCTGTCATCCGAGCGTATGAAAAGACACGCTGACAAAAAACGTCTGGACCCTCCTCAATTCCGCCCTGGGGATAAAGTCTGGCTCTCGTCCAAATATGTCCGGCTCAAGATCCCTTCCTATAAGTTAGGGCCTCGGTTCATCGGCCCACTGGAGGTCATCAGTCAGATCAACCCGGTGGCCTATAAATTGAAACTCCCGGCCAACTTACGGATCCCTAACTCCTTCCATGTGTCTCTCCTCAAACCTGTGGTGCTTAACTCTTTTTCCAAGTCTACAGGTACGCCTCCTGCTCCGGTTTCTGCTGAGGACGAGTTTGAGGTAGAGAACATTCTTGCCACCAAAAGGGTAAGAGGAAAGACCTTTTTTCTGGTAGATTGGAAGGGGTTTGGTCCTGAGGAGAGAACGTGGGAGCCCCGGGAGAACATCCATGCCCCTCTCATCCTAGCTAAATTTCTGTCTGGCCTAAAAAAGGGGGGGCCTAAAGGGGGGGGTACTGTAGCGCTGGCGTCCCTGCCCTCTGCTAGGCAGGGACGCTGCTCCCCTCACCGCTCTGCTCCGTGCCCGGCGTCCTCTCCCCGCTCTGCTGTCAGCGCGCGCTCCTTCCCGGCGTCCTCCTCCCGCTCTGCTCTCAGCGCGCGCTCCTTCCCGGCCCCTGTGCTTAGGGCGCGCGCGCTCCCCTCCTCTTAAAGGGGCCGCGCGCGCCGTCCTAAGGAGTCCCCGGCCAATGGCCGGAGGACTTCATCATATATAAGGCACCTCCTCCTAAATGGAGGTGCCCGAGCAATGTTGTTTGCACCTGTGTCTCACCTGTGCTTCAGCCCTCAGGTCCCGTTGCCAGTTACCTGCCAGTTACCTGCCAGTTTCCTGCCAGTTTCCTGCTAGTTACCTGCCTGATTCCTGCCTGAATACTTGTTACCTGTCTGCCAGCCTGAGGTCCGACGGTCTGCCTTACTACTCCTGTCAGTCTGTCTAAAGGACCAGCCTGCCCGCTCACCTGGGAGCGCATATCAGCTACCTGCCTGCTTGCCTGAGGTCCGACGGTCTGCCTTACTACTCCGGTCAGTCTGTCTATGGACCAGCTTGCCCGCTCACCTGGGAGCGCTTCTCCGTTATCTGCCTGCTTGCCAGCCCGGAGGCTCCGTTGTCACGTGCTGTGACCACCAGCTATCTCAGAGACTCTTGCCCGCTCACCTGGGAGCGCATCTCCGTTACCTGCCTGCTTGCCAGCCCGGAGGTTCCGCCGTCACGTGCCGTGACCACCTGCTATTCCAGAGACTCTCGCTTGCTCACCTGGGAGCACACATCTACCATCTGCCTGCTAGCCTACCCGGAGGCTCTGCCATCACAGGTCGTACCTACCCCTTACCCAGAGACTGCCCTGATCACTTGCCGTAACTCCCTGTCCGTTCACCCAGAGACTGCCACCCGCTCCCTTACAAGGGCCGCCCCCTTGTATAGTAGCTCAGAGGTTCCGCCTCCCGGACTCGTTACAGGGAGAGAGATTGTCGGCCCTTTTAGGATCCCTGAAGGGGTAAAGATGAACTCCATAATGTATGTTGAGTTTCTCAAACAGCACTTCCTTCCATGGTTCAAGAAGAAGAACCGTGCATTCCGCAGCAAGATCATTTTCATGCTCTCCTCAGCGGCCGCGGTACTCGGGGACCTCTGCGGTGAATCCGGCATTTGTTCACCGGCGTCCGCCTGTGCTGCCTCGTAGGTCTCTGCCTCTGACCTGTCAAGCTGGTTTCCTCAGCGCATCCCACGCGCGTCTCCTTTTCTCTGCAGCTTGGCGCCAAAATCACCTCAGGTTTGGCGCGCTCAACCGTTATATTTAAAAACTCCTCACTGGACGTCACCTGACCCGGTCTCATGTTCAAATCTGTTGCCCCTTCAACATTCCTGTGGGCCCCACTGATGGTCCAGGGCCATGTCTGTGAAAGTGACAACCATCAAACACATGCCGGCGGCCCTGCACAGCCACATGCCAGAGGAGCTGGACGGGAGACAGGCCGTGGGGGAGGTGAGCGAGGCTTGTTGCCAGCTTCCCCATATTAAAAATATTTCTAATGTGTCTGTGTGTGTGCATGTATGATGTGTATATATACAGCTCTGGCAAAAATTAGAGACCACTGCAAAATTTTCATTTTCTCAGATTTTTCTCTTTATAGGTATATTTTTGAGTAAAATGTACATTGTTGTTTTATTATATAAACTACTGACAACATGTCTCCGAAATTCAAAGCTAAAAATGTTGCATTTATTTGCAGCAAATGAGAAATCGTCAAAATAATAAAAAAGAAACAGGGCTTTCAGACCTCAAATAATGCAAAGAAAGCAAGTTCTTATTAATTTAGAAACAACAATACTCATGTTTTAACTCAGGAAGAGTTCAGAAATCAATATTTGGTGGAATAACTATGATTTTTAATCACAGCCTTCATGCGTCTAGGCATGCTTTCCACCAGTCTTTCACGCTGCTTTTGGGTGTTCTTATGCCACTCCTGGCACAAAAATTTAAGCAGTTCTTTGTTTGATGGCTTGTGACTATCCATCTTCCTCTTGATTAAATTCCAGAGGGTTTCAATGGGGCTCAGGTCTGGAGATTGGGCTGGCCTTGACAGGGTCTTGATGTGGTGCTCTTTCATTCACACATTGATTGACCTAGCTATGTGGCATGGGGCATTGTCCTGCTGGAAAAAACAGTCCTCAGAGTTGGAGAACATTGCCTCAGCAGAAGGAAACAAGTGTTGTTCAAAGATAACCTTGTATGCGGCTTGATTCATACGTCCTTCGCAAAGATTAACCTGCCCAATTCCAGCCTTGCTGAAGCATCCCCTGATCATCACCGATCCTCCACCAAATTTCACAGTGGGTGCAAGACACTGTGGCTTGTATGCCTCTCCAGGTCTCCGTCTAACCATTAGACGACCAGGTGTTGGGCAAAGCTGAAAATTAGACTCATCAGAGAAGATTACCTTACTCCAGTTCTCTATGGTCCAATCCTTATTGTCTTTGGCAAACTTCAGCCTGGCTCTCCTTCGCTTCTCATTGATGAAAGGCTTTTTTCTAGCTTTACATGACTTGAGGCCTGCCTCTAGGAGCCTATTACGAACTGTTCTTGCCGTGCACTTCACCCCAGCTGCCATTTGCCATTCCTTTTGTAGGTCACTTGATGTCATCCTGCGGTTGCTGAGTGACATTCGAATAAGATGACTGTCATCTCGGTCAGCGGAGAGTCGCTTTCGCCCTCTGCCGGTCTGTAGCTTTGTTGTCCCCAATGCCTGCTGCTTGACCTTGTTGTAATAGCCTGCCATCTTCGAAATTTTAAGGATGGAGGCAACATGACGCTCACTGTATCCCTCTGCTAGTAAAGCTAGGATTGAGCCCTTCTTTTGTTCACTCAAGACTTTTCTTTTCAACTCCTTTGGAATGGTTAAAAGTTATTTTTTCATTCAAATTACTTTTGGGCTATGCCTAGCACTGGTTTTGCTATCCAGCTTGTCCTATTACAAGAGGATTGTGAAGACCACAGCAGTGTTTTTTATACTTTCGCTCGTTACATAAGATTTGGTTCAGGTGATCACCTAATCAGAAGCACCTTAAGTAGAATGAGGTGTACTTTGGTTGGAATTCAACTGACACTGGAATGGAATGGTTGTCAGACATGTAGAGATGGGGATTTTTAGAAAACTGCGCAGTGGTCTCTTATTTTTTGCCAGAGCTGTATATTTATGTCTGTTTTATATGTGTTTTTATGAATTTGTCTTCAAATATGTACATGTGCCTGTATGTGTACATATCTGTGTATGTCTGCGTATTGTGTGTGTGCTTGTCTGCGTACTATGTGTGTGCATGTCTGCATACTGCCTGGGTCTCAAACTCAGCTGGGTATATGGGACGCACATAGAATACATGTGAATTTGAAGGACCGCATCCTTTGCAGGATAGGTTGACATTTTTAGTTATGCCATATATTTTCTATGCATCTATTGATAATTTTTGGAACTTTTTTGCCTTGTTTTTTTATTTTATTCTTTTAAATGGCCTTCATTGTATGGGTTATGGTACAGTTTTATAGCTTGAGTCATTACAGACGTGGAGATAACAAATGTGCACTTTTTTTGTTTACTTTAGTTCATACATAAAACAGCATCTTTAGTGTCAACAAAATTTTCATACTTTATTTTGATTTTTTTTTTTACATTTTTACTTTCTGTGTCCGCTAATTGGCCACAAACACAAATTTTCTCTTAAAATTAGCACCATATGATAATTCTGACCAACATTTTATAGTAATGTCCCCATCCTATTCCCCCTCTTGTAGTAATGTTGCCATTTTATAGTAATGTGCCCATCCTGGTCCCCATCTTGTAGTAATGTCCCCAATTCTGCCGTGATCATCACGGGAGCTCCGGTGCCTGCGAGCCACATTAAGCAGTCTCAGGGGCCACATGCGGCCCTCGAGCCACATGTTTGAGACCCCTGGTGTACTGTGTGTGTCTATGTCTACGTGCTGTGTGCGTGCGTTAAAGGGGCCCACAGACTCTTTCGCTCGGGGCCCACGAAAACCTGGAGCCGGCCCTGTACATATTCATCCCTTTGCAGGATATGTTTGAGAGGAGTTAAAGGGAATCTGTCACCCCCTGGGAGTTATCAGACCTCTACTATGGGTATCCAGGGTATAGAAAAGTAAATCTATACATACCTGTATGGCCCATAGTAGAGGTTTGATTGCAGAGAAATCCGTTTTTATAAACTCCGTTTTTCACAGGCTTGGCGTCCAGGGAACGCCAAGAAATCCCCGCCTATGTGCTTATTATTCCTCCAAATCCCCACCTCTCTGCTTAATTATCATATTCCACCCTCCCCTGCATGTAACAGGGCCCTGTGACGTGCACTGTGCTCCCTGACTTCCCAGGCATGCGCAAAGCGCCGCTCACGTACAGCGCGCTTTGCTTCAACCCGGCCCCGTCTGTCTCTGCTCTGCGTCGCAGGTTTCTTTTGCGCAGGCGCCGGAGAGTCACTGTCACTTCCCAGCGCCTGCGCAATAAAAACCTGCGGCGCAGAGCACAGGCAGATGGGGCCGAGATGAAGCAAAGCGCCCTCTATGTGAGCAGCGCTTTGCGCATGCCCGTCACAAGAGGGAGCACAGTGCACGTCACAGGGCCCTGTGACGTGAAGGGGAGGCGGGAATATGATAATTAAGTAGATAGGCAGGGATTTGAGGGAATAATAAGCACATAGGCGGGGATTTCTTGGCGTCCGGGGGATGCCAGCTGGACCAGGTTCCTGTAAATCTTTTTGCTCAATTCTTATTAAAAACAACAATATCTGCAGGTACTAAAACTAATTAAAAAAAAACACACCAATAACGACTGAAAATGTCAGCTAAAATGTGTGTAAGGCCTCATTCACACGTCTGTGTTTAAAGACATAGGTGAAAAAATGGTTCCGGAGTCATCAGTGATTTGGATCAGTGCATCATCAGTGTCATCAATATATTTCACTGATGGATACCTAAATAAATTACAAAGCTTCTCCTATACTTTGCAATATTAAACACGGACAGCACACGGATGCCATCCGTGTGCTGTACGTGTTTTCACGGACCCATAGACTTGTATTGGCCCTTTTTACCTGTGATACCGCAAAAAACGGACATGTCTCCGTGACTTTTGCACAGACACCTGGCCCGTGAAAAAACATGGACATGTGGATAGCCCCATTGATTATAATGGGTACCTGTTGTAGCTGTGAAATAAACGAATACTACATGTCCGTGCAACACAGACATGTGGGTGAGGCCTACATGGAAAGTGGTTTTACATGCATTTTTACCAAAAAAAGGTAAACCCTCCCTGCATTAGGTTGTGAATAAACGTCATAGGCAGGCAGGGGTCTGCATTGAGGAACTGAGCTCAAGGTAGATGCTGTCTGTTACATAGCTGACATCTGTGTCTAACCAGTGAGGTGCCAATCTCTTGACAGCAGTTGCTCTTGTGCGTGTAATGGCTCCCATCGGTCCCTGGAGACACGATCATACCGTACCAAGGTGATACCGAGATATAGTTGAAAGGAATGATGGAACAGGGAGCTATCAGATCCCTCCTCCATCATTGTCCCTCTGCAGCTGAACTCTGACGTCTCAGCACAACGGGCGTGATGATATCAATACATCGCAACTGCTTTAAACCACATGCTGCAGAGACCAGAGCAGCGAAGGAACGGGAAGAGGTCATTTCTCTTTTTTAAATCAATGAGTACATTGTGGTGGTCATTATACTGTTTGTGGGGCCATTATACTGTTTAGAGGGCTGTGGGGGAACAATATTCTGTTTGGGGGGCTCTTATATAGTGTGGAGGGTTGTTTAGTGTGCAACATACTATTTGGAGGGCTGTGTTGGGTCCATTATACTGTATGGAGGGCAATCATACTGTATGAAGAGCTGTAGGGCCTCATACTGTGTGGGAGGACTGTTGGGGCCATCCTACTGTGTGTGGGGGACCATGATATTGTGTGTGGGAGCTATAACACTGTGCTGGAATCATACTTTGTGGGCAGGGGTACTGTAGTGTCATCATACTGTGCGTGTGCACGTTACTCTGGTGGAATTCACTGTGAGGTATCATACTGTGTTTGGGGGCACGTTGGTTAGCATCATAATATATGGGGGCCATGAAAGGAGTATCTTAGTGCATGGGAACACCAAAGGACTTCAATAGGAGCAAAATGATTTGGGGGCAGACCCAATTAGGACTTCTGCTATGCGGTTTCATGATATCTATGTACACCTCTGTATTGCAGCACATAGTTCAAGAATGAGAATGCTTGGTCTGGGGGATAATGTGTGCAAGTGGGTAAATAGCTGGCTGAGTGATAGAAAGCAGAGGGTGGTTATCAATGGAGTAAGCTCAGGGTGTGTCAGGGTTACTAGCGGGGTGCCTCAAGAGTCTGTCTTGGGCCCTATATTATTTAATATATTTATTAATGATCTAGTGGAAGGGTTGCACAGTAAAATAGCAATATTTGCAGATGATACTAAACTTTGTAAAGTAGTTAATACAGATGAGGATAGGGCACAGCTACAGGAGGATTTAGATAAATTGGGGAGTTGGGCCAAAAAATGGCAAATGGGGTTCAATGCTGATAAATGTAAGGTCATGCACATGGGAAAGAAAAACAGCAGTCACCCATACATATTAAATGGGAAGCCGTTGGGGAAATCTGACATGGAGAAGGACCTGGGCGTCTTGGTTAACAGCAAATTAAATTGGAGTGCCCAGTGTCAGGCAGCAGCTGCGAAGGCAAATAGAGTCATGGCATGCATCAGAAGAGGAATAAGGGCATATGATGAGAACATTGTTCTTCCTCTGTATAAAGCGCTGGTAAGGCCGCACTTAGAATATTGTGCACAGTTCTGGGCTCCGGTGCTCAGGAAAGACATATTGGAGCTAGAGAGGGTACAAAGGAGGGCGACTAAGGTAATAAAGGGAATGGAGGGACTAGAATACCCAGAGAGGTTGTCAAAATTAGGCCTATTTACGTTGGAAAAGAGAAGGCTTAGGGGAGACCTCATAAACATGTATAAATACATCAGGGGGCAGTACAGAGATCTCTCCCATGACCTGTTTATACCAAGGATGGTGACAAAGACGAGGGGGCACACTATTCATCTGGAGGAAAGGAGGTTTCTGCACCAGCATAGAAGGGGATTCTTTACGGTCAGAGCCGTGAGACTCTGGAACTCTCTGGGAGAGGAAGTGGTGATGTCCAACTCACTTAATGAGTTCAAGAGAGGCCTGGACGCCTTTCTTGAGAACAATAAAATTACATCTTATGCTTAGTTAATTAATCCAGGGATTTAATCTGACTGCCAGATTGGAGTCGGGAAGTGAATTTTTCCTCAATGATGTAAATTGGCCTATACTGCATGTTTTTTTTTGCCTTCCCCTGGATCAACGCTGCGGAATAGCTGCAAGTGCACAAGAAATAGGCTGAACTGGATGGACGCTTGTCTTTTTTCGGCCTTATAAACTATGTAACTATATATCAAATGATCGCAGGTAGTGATGAGCGAGTATGTTCGGGCGAGTACCGAGTATCTTCAGCATACTCGGTGACATGTTTGAATCACTCCCGTGTGCATGATTTGCGACTGTTTGATAGCTTCTTAGGCTGCGTGCCCACTATGCGTTTTTCAAGCGTTTTTTCCGCGGAATTTCCGCAGTGAAAACGCTTAAAAAACGCTTGGTAATACGTGCCCCATGGTCCCCAATGATAATCCGCATGTGCTGTGCACATGCTGAGGAAATTTCTGCTGCGGAAAAATCCGCAGCATGTCAATTATTTTTGCGGAAACGCGGCGTAATTGCCGCCATTGACTTGCATTAAATCGCTTAATATCCGCATGACTACATGTTCTCATGCGGATATTAAGCGATTCAATGTGCGGATGGTACCCGGGTCTGGAGAAGAGGAGACTCTCATCCAGACCCGGGTACCATAGTACCTGTTAAAAAAAAGAATTTTAAAATAAAAAATAAACATTATACTCACCTTCTGATGGCCCCCGGTCTCCTGTATGGTGCGTCCTGGCTCCCCGGCGGCTCGCAATGGTGTAAAAGGACCTTCCATGATGTCATTTAGTCATGTGACAGGTCACGCGACCGCCGACGTCAGCGGTCGTGTGACCTGTCACATGACGTCATGGAAGGTCCTTTTACATCACCGCAAGCCGCCGGGGAGCCAGGACACACCATACAGGAGACTGGGGGCCATCAGAAGGGGAGTATAATGTTTTTTTTTTTTTAGTATTTTTTACCATTTTTATTATTTTTTTAAGGCTGAGTTCACACGATGCGTTTTTAATGCGTTTCCGCGGCGTTTTTGCAGTTGCATAAACGTCGCGGAAACGCATTAAAAACGCATGGTAGAAGGGCAGCAATGTTCCCCAATTGAAATCCGCATGTGCTGAGCCCATGATGCAGATTTTTCCGCAGCGTAAACGCTGCGCTCAAAAATCCGCAGCATGTCAATTAATTTTGCGTAAACGCGGCGTTTTCGCCGCCCTTGACTTGCATTAGAATGCGCCAATTCCGCAAGACTGCATTTGTACTTGCGTTATTGGCGCGTTCTAATGTGCGGATGGTACCCGGGTGTGGAGGAGAGGAGTCTCCTCCACACCCAGGTACCATTAAAAAAGTTGTAAAGCAAGAATAAAATAAAAAATAAATGTATATTTACCTTCTGTCGGCCCGCGCACCGCTCCTGCTTGGTTCCCGGCACTTTGCAGTGAAGGACCTGCGCTGACGTCAGAGTCGGGTCACGTGACACTGACGTCGGCAGGTCTTTCAATTCAAAGTTGCCGGCGAGGGAGAACGGATTGAGCAGGACAGCGCGGGCCATCAGAGGGTAAGTATACATTTATTTTTTATTTTTACCACTCTCTCGGGTCACACTATATAAATCCATGCCGGTTGCATGGATTTATATAGTGTGACCTAGTTGTCAAGCACTTTCCAGGTGATGCTAAAATCGCCTGGAAAGCGCTTGTCAATCCACATGTGGAAACGCATTTGAATCCGCATGTATTCCGCAGGAAAACGGCATGCACAATCTGCATGCGTTTTTTCTGCCAGGGAGATGCAGAAATGATGCAGAAATTTTCTGCTTCATTTCTGCATCGTGTGCACATACCCTAACTATTAACTTGGTCACACTATATAAATCCATGCCGGTTGCTTGGATTTATATAGTGTGACCAAGTTGTCAAGCACTTTTCCAGGTGATGCTAAAATCGCTTGGAAAAGTTTGATAACCTGCATGCAAAAATGCATGCAAAAACACTTGACAAACGCTTCTACCTGGCAGGAAACACGCATGTAAAATCCGCATGCGTTTTTCCTGCCAGGGAGACGCAGAAAAAATCCGGAGCATTTCTGCTTCGTGGGCACTAGGCCTTAAGCATTCCTCACATGTATTAAAGCTATCAAACAGTTGCAAATCATGCACACGGGAGTGATTCAAACATATCACAGAGTACGCTGAAGGTACTCGTTCTAGCCTACTCGCCGAAAGGGTTAAAAGAACATACTCGCTCATCACTAATCGCAGGTTTACATCCCCTATGGGACTAAACAAAAGTTCGGAATTTTTTTTTTTTCTGATGTAAAAATGAATATAATTGGTATAACTTAATCTATAAAAGTCTGTTCTAAAATTGTATGAGCCGGTATGGTAAAAACCGTAAAGAGAAAAAACTGGAAATGGCAGAATTGTGTTTTTTTGGGTAATTTTACCTCCCTTATAAAATGCAATAAAAAGTGATTTAATCTTGCATGTACTCCAAATTAGTATCAATAAAACGTCGGCTCACCATGTAAAAAACAAGCTCTCAATCAGCTCCATCAACGGAAAAACAAATAGAAATGTTACGGCTCTAAGGAGCATTTTGGGCACATAAGCAACATTGTGTTGTACGCAATAACGATACGTATGAATGCACAACTGGCCTCTCATGAAAACCACCATATGGAGACGAGCGTTATGACATTTTCTGGGACTTTTACCAACACATTTCTTTTTTTGTCACAGAGACTCATTTATAACAGCAATCCTCTATTTTTTACACCAAGATGACGACACACGGACGGCGATGGCAATGTGAAGCCATGCTGCGCCGTGCGTAATATTCTGAGTCATGTCACCCTTTATAGATGTGAGCAAAGCCATAAACAGAGTAGAGTTGGCACCAGCAGCAATAGATGGGGACTGACCCCCAATAAAGAAAGAGATGATCAGCACTGGTATTCCTAGGTGCCAGGACTGCCAGCAGAAGGCCTATGCCCGAGGGCACAGCCTCGGAGCTCATGCGGTCACCGGGCTGGGCCGGCATTACACTGGGATATAGGATACAGCCACCTCTTCCAGAGGGCGGATAGGAGTGACAGGAAATGTGGCCTCCCCAGCACCGCTGCTTCAGGCCGCCTCCACCAAGAGGTCTTTGTCAGAGCCGCAACCAATGAGTTGTCTTATCTCGCCCCCATCCTCCCGCCAGCACCGCATGATCTCACCACGGAATGGGAAGGGGAAGCAGACGGAGCATGGACCCGCAAACCGGGCAGCACTGAGGACGGCGGCCTGAGGGGCAGTGTGACCAGCGCCCACATTGTGCCAGGTACGTGCTGGGTCTTTTGTTTGGTGTGGAGACGCCTGTCATTGTATCTCAGCGGGTGCGGTACTGCACTGTGTGCGCGGCTGCTGTTCTGTGGAGCGGTGCGCTACCGCACTGTGTGTCATGCGGGGCAGATGAGGTGTTGCGATTCTTTTATCACACATTGCTTTGTTTTCTGCTGCAGTTCTGGGCGACTTTACAACAGGTTGGCTCCGCTCTGCCATAGATTAGGGTATGTGTACACAACGGGTCTTTTTCACTGCAATGTAAAAACGTCTTGTGTGCACATGCTCCTTTTAACCCCCTTCAGGCTTCGAAAACCAAGAAGTGGCTAAAAGCAGCGATCGGTCCAGTCTTCAGCACTCACTGGTTTATAGGCACAGGTGAAAATAAATGTCGCAGAAACGTCAAGAAAGAAGGCGCTTCAGCAGGGGCGTACATAGGAATCATGGGGCCCCCCCATAGTAATTTTCCTTCTGCTGAACTCCCAGATTCCTCTTTTATTGCCCCATAAGGTGTGATGCCAACAAAAGTGCCCCCAGGCACAGTATGATACCCCCATGGTGAATTCCTCCCAAGGCAAAGTATGGTGAACCCAACACAGTATAATCCCCCAACTGTGACCCCCACACAGCCCTCCATGCAGTATAATGACCCCAGACCTCTCCACACTCCACAGAGTATAATGCACTAGCCATACAGAATACTGGCCCCCATATAGTCCTCCATACAGTATACTGGCCCCCATATATATAGTCCCCCACACAGTATATGGGCCCCATCTAGTGCCCCATGCCTCCATACATAAAGAAAAAAAAAATCACATACTCCCCTCACCTGCTGCCGCTGCTCTGGACTCCTCAGCGTCGCCGTCTTCCCGCTCTGCGCTGTGACTGCTCAGCAGAGGGCGCGCTGGAAAGACGTCATCGCACCCTCTGACCAGGGGACATCACAGCAGAGGACGCGGAAGACACCGGAGCTGCAGAGGCACGGGGAGAGGTAAGTATCGTGCCGGGGCCCCGATGCGGGGCGTACACGGTGCAGACAACTGCTATGGGCCCCCCCCCGGCTCACGGGCCCAATAGCAGTCGGGTAGCCTGCCGCAATTGGTGGTATGCCACTGCGCTTCAGGAAACACCCCGCAGGAATATTCATGAAACGTCTTCTGGTTCCAAAACCCAGCGGAAAGGAAACGTCTGCATCAAAAGGTAGTCATGTGCACATCGCCTTAGTTTTGTTCACACAGCGTTTTCTCTTATGGTCAGTGTCACCATCGGGCCCACATCCCAACCTCCCACGTAATGGTATTGGGCGCATGTGATAACGGGGTCATTGGCTATAATGAAGCAGACGGAGTCGCCGTGTGATCTGTAGTGCATCAAATCGGTTGTATACGCCTATTGGAGATGGGCAGTAAGATGTGGTCGCCTACCTCTACTGGCAGCCTCAGCCAGGCATATACGGCCGTACATGTGTGATATTTATGAGCTGTGCTTCCGATAGGTGATGAATGTAAGGCTATGCGGTGAGATGTGCCACCGGGCGCTGAATGTGACACAGTGCAACCTTAGATGTGATGATTTCCTACAGTGTCACGTTGCGATCTGTGACATACCTGAATATGTTTCCAAATGTGTTGGATTTTTTGGTGCTGATTGCAAGTCTCATGTGACACATATTGAAGTCTATGGAATGTAAGTTGCTTGCAACGTGGGCCTTGTCTATTTTATTCACCTCAAGATCACAGCTCTAAAATGGTCACGTCACCGACAGGTCGTACAAATATTTTTGTCATGCGAACAAAATTAGTTAGGGGTTATCCGAGACTTAGAAGCCAAGCAGGTGGGAAGGTGTATATAAATGATTGGCCCCGCCATGAAGCACCGAGCGCCTGTACTTGGTTTGAGCAGTCATTCTGTGCTGACAACCTACAAGTCTGCAGTCACTCTATTTGAATGCAGACTTGTGAATCCTCAAATCGCACGCATTGCGCAATGGGAGGATTCACCGACTCTGGGAACAGTGGTAATGTGACCGCAAGTTTGCTGTATTTATGCTCCTAGCCACAACCTGACTAGGCTATTTCCGGCCTCGCTCTTTCTTTGAGCGATGCTACACCCATCTACTTTTGAATGTGGCCAGGAATATACATATCGCATACGTGCGCTCACATGACCTCCATTCCTGACATCGGAGATTCCTCGCAGCATGCGCAATGTGAGGATTCATAAAAAATAATACACGGTGCAGCACAGGCTAGCTGAAAAAAGCCGTGGGTGCAGAGCTCAAAAGGCACAACCAAACCGAAGTAATATTCCATGAAGACACAGGCAGCACTCCAATCTTCAGTGAAAAATGGTGGTTTATTGACACATAGACATAGCCACTGCTATGACTATGTGTCAATAAACCACCATTTTTCACCGAAGATTGGAGTGCTGCCTGTGTCTTCATGGAATAAAATGTATATACATACATATATAATTTTACATAGGCACTAGTTCAGAACCAATGTCAGATTCTACCATTTCATCAAAAAGAAAACTGCCAAGTTAAGTAATTTACCTACATCTTGCCACTCTGTCCATTTGTTTATGGGACACAGCTAAGCCATGTGGATAGTGAATACAGTGCCCAGCCACCCGACCATTTATTCTCCTCCTAACTCTGGCCATGCAATGAGCCTTTACTGCAGTTCTGGTAATTGTGGGAACATGTTGGAGCTCTTAGCAGACATTTAGCACCTACTCCAAGGATATAATTTCTGGGAAAAGGGTAGAGGGAAGTGATGGTCGAGTATGCCTCATTAACCCTTTCTGCGCACACGCTCGGGTGCTCGCCCAGTATTTTGCCATGCTCGACGTTTCATTCATTGTCGCCGCGCCTGCAAGTGTCAGGGCTGTTAAACAGCTGTGACACATGCAGAGATAGACAACTATTTGCCAGGCTAACAGCTGTAACACTTGATGGCGCGGCGACAATGAATGAAACGCCGAGCATGCCAAAATACTCGGCGAGCACCCGAGACTGCGCCTAAAGGCTTAATGAGGCATACTCGATCATCACTAGTAGAGGGCAATAAGCTTTCTAAAATTCAACTGATCCTTCTTCCCCAAACCTCTGCTGTCATAGGACTGTTGTCATCCTTGTATAACCTGTGTTGTCCAGCCGGTCTCACTGATTTGTATCTAGTATGTATGGCTAGCTTCACTCTTGGAAGGGTAAACCGTCAGATTGATGGCTGCAGATTCTCTTTGAATGTTAAAAAGTGACATTTTGCACAGCAAAATGTGTAGTGTGTTTTGTGTGTTCTCACGTTGGTCTGGGGTTGTCTGTCAGGATATTATGGCCGCAATTTCCTGATTTGTCATCACTTAAAATGTCACTAATGTCCATTCTTTATTTTCTAGTTCCGAGTGACCCTAAAACATGGATGTCCTATGCCTTCTTTTTCTTCTTCCTTTATGCAGTAAGTTTTGCAAGTATATAATATATCAGAAGAGGAGGGAATAAGTTATAGGGGTAACCTTCCTTTGGCAATGACAAGTTCCATAGACTCAATGGAAAGTACCAGATTTAGTAGTGTTCACCAGTCCTTGGCCATATTTCTTTAGAGGATGCCTCTGCTGCGACATTTGACACTACATCATGTATAAGTGACCTGATTGGCTGCTCACATTTTACCTCTCTTGAATTATTGTGAAGCCACTGTTATGTCATTTGTGCCTGTGTCTGTTTGGGAGACACTCCTTGTATATGGCAATGGTATGGAGACTTCATCAACATCATGAAGACATTGAGTATGAGCGTGTGCGGCCGAAAACACGTGTCCAGATTATATGGTCTGTGGTTGGATCACAATACCTGGGTCAATTGTAGGTTTCCTAGCCCAAACTAACAACCACATACAGTATGTATTTTAGTGAACAAACATCGGCCTTCATATGCCTACTCTGAAATATCATAGTAAGAACCAGCAGAGACAAAGAGTAAATATGGCATAAAATAGATATTTTATTTAATACAAATGTAAAATTCAAAATATTCAATCAGAAAATAGTCATGACAGATAGGGCTGTGGAGTCGGTAAGCCAAACCTGCGACTCCGACTCCTCAATTTCCCTTACACCGACTCCGACTCCCACATATATTGCTTATATTTAAGGGAAAAATTTATTGTAGTACAATGTGAACATCAGACATTTAATCATTTTTATGATACAATAATCAAGATATTTAGATAGAATATAATGAGGGATAGATGGAGGGATAGAGTGTGATAGACAGATGACAGCTACAGACAGCAAATAGTACATTGCACATATCGCACATATAGTTCACACCCATTGTACAGAGAGCACATAATAATCACCTACAATATTAGCATTAGTTACCTTCCTGTGACAGAGATGAGCAGTAGTACTTTCACTTTCTCCAGCTCGGGCCCAGGAATCGGATCCTGTGCAGGACAGGCACCTCTCCCCCTCCTCTCTCTGGTGAAGACGGCAGAAGACAGGACAGAGGAGGGGAGATTGCCCCCTGCAGCCTGGATCCGGTGCAGGACGGGAGCACTGCAGCATACAAGTGAGTTTTGATAGGTGCGTGCCCCTGCTTCTAGGGGGGGGGGGCGCTGCCCCCCCTGCCCCTCGCTGGCTATGGCCATGATTCACACACAGCGTTTTTGCGGATGCGTTTTTTTTTTTTTGCAGTAAAATGCAGTGTCTCTGGGCATCCCAGCAAAGTCAATGGGTTTCAAGATATGACATTCAGACACATCGTTTTGTGAAGATCTGTTTCTGGGCTCAAAAATGGATCGTCACAAAGAATGAGCATGTCAGTTTGTTGGGCTTTTTTCTAATCTGCTTTTGCTATTGAAAACATTATCTATGAGCTCAAAAACCTTTCAGGTGATGCGGTTTTTTAAAAAGATGATGTGCTTTTGCAGCTGAAAAACGTATCCTCAAAAAACACAGCAAAAACGCTGTGTGTGAATGTAGCCTTAGATCAGGAATAGAACAGCCATTTATAGGACATTTCATAACTTTCAAAAATAGCAATAAGTGGTACCCAGTTAGTTACAATAATAAATAGCAAGAGGGTAAAACATAACCTTTATTCAGTATTATTTTAAAAAAGGTTCAAAAAAAGGTGCAAAGTGCATGCATAAGTACAAGAAGTACCAAAGTACAAAAACATTAAGACACAATAGGAAACTTATCCTTATCCTGATGGTGTTCCTATATAAGAAATAGGTCACACAAGACCTCTGAATAAATCATTTCTCAGGTAAATGATGAATACTAACAAAGATAATCTCACTGGTATAGTTCACCAAACAACCGTGTCCTCTCTAGCTATTTCCCATACATAATTCAGCCAAATAAGATAAGGTATTGATGTAAATACAATACACAGCGTATGGGAAAGGTATATGCTAGTAAGTATATAAAGCAACTCAGCCAACCATATAGAACAACAACAACAGAAAGAATGTATTCATTATATTCACAACTGAATAAACTATTTTGTGGCATTAAACATTATTATATAATCATAGAGGAAATTTTTCAACTTATCTGATCCTCCATTAATGATGGGTATGCAGTCTCAACGCAGGCAGGCTCCCGACGCGTTTCCCTTTGATTATCAGGGGAGTAAAGTGCCTATAATCATGCCCCCATTCGTTGGATATGCTTTAGTGGCTGGTTAGTAGTACCCATTGCTGCAGTGCCTCTTATACATGTGCTGCATGATGAAAACAGCATTTACTTCCAGGTATGACGTCATATCCTGTGCGCAGACCATACAGGACGATAAAAAATGACAACTTCCGGTCTATGGAACGCATATGGAACGCACTAGAGACGAGCAGTAGCGATCTCAAAATGAATCGCAATAGTGATCTCAAAATCGATCTCAGTAGCGATCTCAAAATCGCTTCCTAGATACAATATGCTAATAGAGGGTGTGTATCTAACAAACATGCTCACAATGATCTAGTGCCAGACGCTAAATTATAAGCAATATGAAAGTGTCAAAATGTGATCAAATAAGCCCAAATATAAAGAATAAGAGCCACAACAGACCACATACCACAAAGTATGTACAGTACCTAGTCACAGATCTACATAAGCGTACACAAATAAACGCAGAATTACCAAAGCCAATTGCGATAAAGGAAGAATATGGTAGTATAGAGGTAAACAAAAATGGAAAAAATAGCCAGGGGTCACTGAGCTCACATACCGACACAAATATGTGTATGGCAAGGTGGGAAAAAGGGGGAGAAAAGAGAGGATCTAGCATGTCCCTATGGTAGCTAGACTCAACTAGCCCTACCTACTGTGGAGGTTGGCACCCTAAGGGAAACGAGAATGGCGCCCCCACTCGTCGATGGCTAACCCTCTAACCCTCTCTAGGATAACCCTGATTGGCCCTCTCACTATAAAAAAGAGTTGAAGGATAGTTGTTCATTCAGACCTGAGGGTTGTGTTGTCCTGAGCCAGAAAATCCACTTGCGTTCTTTTTGTAGGATTTTCTGGTCCCAATTACCACCTCTGACTGAGGGTGCAATCCTGTCAATTCCCATAAACTGAATGAAGTTAACATCACCCCCATGATTGACATTAATGTGATTCGATATCGGGGTGTCACGTTTGTTTACAATATCACGGACATGTTCTCTTATCCTTCTTCTAAATTCCCGTCTAGTCTTGCCCACATATTCCATTCTACAACGGCATGTAGCTTTATAAATCACTTTTGTTGTGCGACAGTTGATAAAATGACGTATAACATACTCTTTCCCAGTCACATTCCCTATAAAGGATCTGCCCTTTATCATGGATTTACATGCGCAGAAATTGCCACAACTGTAGCAACCCTTTGTCTTGTTACCCAACCATGATGGATCTGATGTCTGTTTGAAAAAACTATGAACCAACCTATCCTTGAGCGATCTGCCTTTACGATAGGTAATCTGAGGAAAGGGACCTACCGCTTCTTTGATGTCTGCATCCATAAGTAAGATCGGCCAGTGGCGTTTCAAAATCTCTCTGACTCCCTTGGCCCCACTGGAGAAGGTAGTAATGAACCTTGAGATCCCCTCCTTTTCTTTCATAACCTTTGGGGTCAACAAAGTCTTTCGATCTCTAGATAGTGAGTCATTATAGGCCTCAGCAAGTATGTATTCAGGATAGCCTCTCTCAACAAAACGTCCACGTAAGTCATGGGCCTGTTTCTTAAAAGTACCGATATCAGAGCAATTCCTGCGTATCCTTAAATATTGTCCTTTCGGAATTCCTTTCTTAAGAGGGCCAGGGTGACTACTCTCCCATCTCAAGAGAGAGTTTGTAGCCGTTGGTTTCCTATAGTTACTAGTGCTCAATTCACCAGTTTTATTTCTCTGAACACAGACATCAAGAAACGGTGTGTGAATCTTAGACCAATGTTATTCACATTAAGTTGTGTAACGAAATCACCAAACGAAGATTCCGATCCTCTCCAGATAACAAAAATGTCGTCAATGTAGCGTAGCCAAACAATGACGTTGTCACTCAGAGGGATGGCTGGTTCACAAAAGACCATAGTTTCCTCCCACCAGCCCAGGAAAAGGTTAGCATGCGAGGGGGGCACAAGGGCTCCCCATCGCAGTACCCCTGAGCTGGTGGAAGTACTTCCTGTCAAAAAGAAAAAAATTGTTTTTGAGACAAAATTCCAGATCACGCAAGACAAAGGTATTGTGTCTATGAAACTGACGACCTCTAGTGCTCAAATAGTGGTCAACTGCTTGTAATCCCAATGTTGAGGAATGGAGGTATAAAGTGCTTCCACATCAATGCTGCACAACAACATATCAGGTTCCAAACAAATACCATCTAATTTACTCAAAAGGTCCGTTGTGTCGCGGACATACGAGCTCAGTGACCCCACAAATGGCTTAAGTATACAATCAAGGTAAACACCCAATTTTTGTTTTAGACTGTCGGTCCCTGCCACTATAGGTCTACCCTTTATGGGGTTACACCCTTTATGAATTTTGGGTAAACAATAAAAAGTGGCCATGATCGGAAATTGAGGATAGAGAAATTCTCTTTCTTTACTATCCAGGACCCCAGCAGCAACCCCTTCATCAACAAGAAGCTTCAGCTCCCTTAAAAGACCGTTGGTGGGATTAGTGGTTACAACCTCGTAACTAGTGTGGTCATTCAATAATGTCAAACATAGGTCTTTATAGTCACAAGTATTGATGGTTATACTGGTGTCACTCTCAAGATTGCAAAGACTCTGCATTTCAAGCTTAGTCAAATTGTTTCTACAAAAAGTTTTTTTACGAGGTAAATCCATAATGTCCTTAGTAACGAGATCAAGAAAAACTTCAATGGATCCAGGATCACCAGACACCGGAGGCATATTTCTACTTTTATTTTTAAGGGGGGTAAAAGGACCATTCCCGTCAAAAATACAATCCCTGTCTCCCAAATGGTACAGGAATCTAACATCTTGAAGTAAATCTTCTGCAATACCCAATTCAGAACAAGTCCTCTTATCTTCCCGATTGAAATGTTTTTTCCACCTCAATTTCCTAATAAAGAGATTAAGGTCCTTGATGGTTTCAAAATGATTGAAGTCAGTAGTGGGAACAAACGACAGGCCTTTACTCAAGACACACATCTCTGCGTTATTGATAGGCCTGGAGGATAGATTAATTACCTGTGATTGGGTCTGCGCAGTAGGACTCCTGTGAGATTGACTGGCAGAGGGAGGAGGGGACCAATACTTTCTATATCCTGTGCCAGAGGGGGTACCCACATTCAGCGGCCGCTGCTGGAATTTAGACGGTTGCACAGAGGATAGTTGTACTCTAAAAAAAACATCCCTTGGGGGAGACCTCCTTCCACTTCCTATGTTTCCGCGATTACCTCCTCTACCTCTTCCTCTACCTCTCGGATGTCTAGGCCGGATATCTAAATCCGAGATGTCAGTCTCAGAGGAGGAGATGTCAGTCTCTGGTAACCTCTGAGAACGACCTATCAATATCGAATAAGCTTTGTTATCTCTGAACTCCTGAAGGTCTCTACTATATAGTCTATGTTTGCGTTCTTTTAAATAAAATTTAAATTTCTCTAGACTATTCTGAAGACTCAGTTCCTTATTTAGGAATTCAGGTTCAGCAGAAATTTTTTTTTGTGATTTCTATTTGGTCTCTGAGAGATTCATTCAAATTATGTAGATTAGTTTTTTCCTCTTCCAACAAAAGTTTCATAAGCCTTAATGAACTGTCTGTAGCTTCCTTTTCCCATTTGATGATTAAATTAGGATTTTTGTACCGGTACCCCGGAGATAAAGCAATCCTGAGGTGGCGTGGCACAATGCCTGATTTAATGTAATTATCAAGGCTCTGTACCTCCCACCATGATACAATCTGATCTCTATAGGTCTTAGTGAGGTCTTTAAACGCTGAGTTAAACGAAGGGGTATATCTTTTCTGAACAAATATACGGTCCGAGAAAACCTCTTTGGCCTCAGTAACCCATACGATAGTGTCTATGCCTGATGAAAGGAACCCTGCCATACTACAAAATAAGTCAAAAATATCAATAAGTGGTACCCAGTTAGTTTTCCTACCTTGCCATACACATATTTGTGTCGGTATGTGAGCTCAGTGACCACTGGCTATTTTTTCCATTTTTGTTTACCTCTATACTACCATATTCTTCCTTTATCGCAATTGGCTTTGGTAATTCTGCGTTTATTTGTGTACGCTTATGTAGATCTGTGACTAGGTACTGTACATACTTTGTGGTATGTGGTCTGTTGTGGCTCTTATTCTTTATATTTGGGCTTATTTGATCACATTTTGACGCTTTCATATTGCTTATAATTTAGCGTCTGGCACTAGATCATTGTGAGCATGTTTGTTAGATACACGCCCTCTATTAGCATATTGTATCTGGGAAACGATTTTGAGATCGCTACTGAGATCGATTTTGAGATCACTATTGCGATTCATTTTGAGATCGCTACTGCTCGTCTCTAGTGCGTTCCATATGCGTTCCATAGACCGGAAGTTGTCATTTTTTATCGTCCTGTATGGTCTGCGCACAGGATATGACGTCATACCTGGAAGTAAATGCTGTTTTCATCATGCAGCACATGTATAAGAGGCACTGCAGCAATGGGTACTGCTAACCAGCCACTAAAGCATATCCAACAAATGGGGGCATGATTATAGGCACTTTACTCCCCTGATAATCAAAGGGAAACGCGTCGGGAGCCTGCCTGCGTTGAGACTGCATACCCATCATTAATGGAGGATCAGATAAGTTGAAAAATTTCCTCTATGATTATATAATAATGTTTAATGCCACAAAATAGTTTATTCAGTTGTGAATATAATGAATACATTCTTTCTGTTGTTGTTGTTCTATATGGTTGGCTGAGTTGCTTTATATGCTTACTAGCATATACCTTTCCCATACGCTGTGTATTGTATTTACATCAATACCTTATCTTATTTGGCTAAATTATGGATGGGAAATAGCTAGAGAGGACACGGTTGTTTGGTGAACTATACCAGTGAGATTATCTTTGTTAATTTCTCAGGTAAATGATGAATACTATTTCCTCAAAGGTCTTGTGTGACCTATTTCTTATATAGGAACACCATCAGGATAAGGATAAGTTTCCTATTGTGTCTTAATGTTTTTGTACTTTGGTACTTCTTGTACTTATGCATGCACTTTGCACCTTTTTTTGAACCTTTTTTAAAATAATACTGAATAAAGGTTATGTTTTACCCTCTTGCTATTTATCATTTCATAACTTTCCCAAATTCCTATGAAAAAATATTCCCCACAAACTGCATTGATCTACTGCACACAATTTATTATATATTTTAGGAGTTGGAGTCGGTCCATTTTTTACTGACTCCACCAAAATGAGCACCAACTCCACGACTCCGACTCCACAGCCCTGATGACAGACATAAAGTACAGTGTGCTGGGAGAAACGACTGCTGCAACCTATCACATGTCCCCCAATAAAGATTGCCACATCACAGCAACATATGCCATATCGAGTGAAAGCCCTGAGGCAGGTCAGAGAAATAGTGCATGTGGCTTAATATTAAATCCATTAATTCAAAGGGTAAGTCACACAAGTAATGCTTACCACTGGATATGATGGGAGGTAATGTGGAGGGCCACAGCAGAAGATGATATCCCGGCGAGTAGATTCCCCGACGCGCGTTTCGCCGCTGCAAACGCTGGCTTTCTCAAGAGGCGGGCTCATAGCCAGTGAACAGGATCTTAAATTATCCCTCCCACAGATCACATGACATACCTTGTGACAGAAATAGAGTCATGTGACCGGAAGGTCCTCCACAGCATATGCTCCATGGCGCATGCGTCGGGCCTCCCGGGTCCCCACGGTTCGGGCACTGGCCATCAAGCGGCGGCGCGCATCCAGGAGCGCGGTGACGCACATGCCGGGAGCGCGCGGCTGGTGGGAGACAGCCATGCCCGGGCCAAGGGGCCGGAGAACCACAGTGCATGCGTGCCGCAAGGAGTGGTACAAGGTACCACTAGGAGGAACAATAATCGGGAAAGAATTTCCATTCCACAAAAGAGTGACAATATGCATTAATGTTAATAAATACATTGGAGCATAAAATACACTACCTATGTCATAATATAAATGTAAACACAAATATATAACTGGGGAAAAAAATAAATCCCAAATCACTGTATAATAGTATATGAGACACAAGCAGTCCAATTATGGGAATAAATAGGATGACAGGCCAAATTTTCTTTCCAGACATAATGGTTCAGAGGGCAAGGTCAAGTCCCACTCAGGTGCTGATCAAAAAGGAAAGACAAACAATAAACATGGGTAAAAGAAAAACATCTAAAATACACTTAAAAAGAGGGCCGAGGTCAAATAGATGGGACTTACAGGAGAGCAGACAGATCAGGCCATTCATAGGAAGGAAGCAAAACCCAATGCCTCATTCAACCCTCGTGGAGCCATGGTGTCAAGACCTTAAGTCCGGCAGTGGAAATCTTTGTACGGTTGGTTACAGAAGATTTATAACAATTATCCACCCGTAGAAGATTTGACAACCTTACTTACTCCCAGCGTACGGCTATCCATCAATTACGATCCCTTCAATATGTTGTCATTAAGCTGGCAGACAAAGGCGGGAACATTGTCATATGGGCATGCTCTAAATATGAGAGGGAAGCACTACGACAGCTAAGAGATACTAACACCTATTCTAGACTGTCCTTTAATCCTGCTGCCTCCTTCGCCGCCGCCCTCCAGGGGATCCTGGCCCAGTCCTGTGAACAACACATTATTGATAAGAAAAAGGTCAAGGCGTTAACGGTACGCTTTCCTCGGACTGCTACGTTCTATCTTCTCCCTAAAATCCACAAGGACGCCCTCAGTCCCCCTGGGCGTCCGATCGTGTCTGGTTTGGGGGGTCTTAGTGGACCGATTTGTACTTATATTGATAATCATCTTTGGCCATTTGTGGAAACACTATCCACCTACATTAAAGACACGACGGACGTCCTCAGGCGGGTTGATGGCGTCCTTGTGGATGAGAGCACTCTCATGGTCACGGCCGATGTTGAGAGCCTGTATACCTGCATCACACATGATCTCGGTTTGGCGGCTGTCTGCCTCTTCCTCGGGACCTCCCATCTGGACTGCCCATCACGTGATTTTCTCCTCGAGCTCCTCCACTTTGTCCTCGATCATAATTATTTTCTTTTCAAAGATGTGGTATACCTGCAGAGGCACAGCAATGGGGGCGGCCTGCGCGCCCTCGTACGCCAACCTCTTCCTGGGCGCGGACCAGGTCGTGACGTGGCTTAGGTACATAGATGATGTTTTCTTTCTTTGGCAAGGGACAGTGGAGGAGCTCGATGAGTTTATGAAGCGGTTGAACCTTAATGAATGGGGTATTAAGTTGACATATACTTATCACCATCAAAGAATGCTTTTTGGACATCACTCTGGAGGTCGACAATGAGTGTCGCATCTTGACTGATGTATTTCGCAAACCAACGGCTGTCAACTCCCTGGTTCACTCCTCGTCTGCACATCATATATCAACTATTAGGGCCGTCCTGATCAGACAATTTCTGAGGATGAGGCGCATCCGCTCCACCGACTCCCATTGAGAAACAGGCGGCCGATCTAACCGACCGCTTCAAAAATCGAGGGTATAGCAACAGGTGCATCGGCCGTGGCTATGGGAGGGCACGGGGTACCTCGCGTAAAAGCTTGCTGTACCCCATTCCTACGGACAGGAAGAACGACTCGGGGAAGGTCCTCTACATCTCCACCTTCAACCATGAGTGGGAGGCGATGCGGCGGATCTTCTCCCGACATTGGGGGGTTCTGGGTGCGGAGTCCTTCCTGCGTGATCACATTAGAGACTATCCTCTGATGACTCCTCGTAAGGCCAACAACTTGGGGGACTTATTGGTTTCCAGCTGCTATGTCCCTCCACTTACTAACCCCTTTCGAACCCGTGGTTGGCTTCTTCCCGTGCGGCCACTGGCTGGCATGCGCGAAGTCATACGCTCTGTTTCCTTCACCTCATCCGATGGCTCTCGTGAATTTCAGATACGCAGTTATATCTCATGTGGCTCTACCCATGTGATTTACTATGCCACATGTGCCTGCCAATTAATTTATATTGGCTTGACCACCAACGAGCTGAGGGGGAGAGTGTGGGAGCATGTGCGTGACATTTGTGCGGCCAGGTCAGTTACCGACCCCCCGGGAACTTAGGACTCTCCCACATCACTTTCAGTGCAAACATAATTGTGATCCAAAATCTCTGAGAGTACGTGGGATGGATATCTTACATCCGGGATCCCGTGGAGGAAATGAGGGGAAACTTCTGGCCTAGAAGGAGACCAGATGGATTATCAATCTTGACACCATGGCTCCACGAGGGTTGAATGAGGCATTGGGTTTTGCTTCCTTCCTATGAGTGGCCTGATCTGTCTGCTCTCCTGTAAGTCCCATCTATTTGACCTCGGCCCTCTTTTTAAGTGTATTTTAGATGTTTTTCTCTTACCCATGTTTATTGTTTGTCTTTCCTTTTTGATCAGAATCTGAGTGGGACCTGACCTTGCCCTCTGACCCATTATGTCTGGAAAGAAAATTTGGCCTGTCATCCTATTTATTCTCATCATTGGACTGCTTGTGTCTCATATACTATTATACAGTGATTTGGGATTTATTTTTTTCCCCAGTTATATATTTGTGTTTACATTTATATTATGACATAGGTAGTGTATTTTATGATCCAATGTATTTATTAACATTAATGCATATTGTCACTCTTTTGTGGAATGTAAATTCTTTCCCGATTGTTGTTCCTCCTAGTGGTACCCTGTACCACTCCTTGCGGCTCGCATGCGCTGTGGTTCTCCGGCCCCTTGGCCCGAGCATGGCTGTCTCTCACTGGCCGCGCGCTCCCGGCATGTGCGCTCCTGGATGCGCTCCGCCACTTAACGGCCAGTGCCCGTACCGTGGGGACCCGGGAGGCCCGACGCATGCGCCATGGAGCATATGCTGTGGAGAACCTTCCGGTCACATGACTCTATTCCTGTCACGTGGTGTACCATGTGATCTGTGGGAGGGCTTATTTAAGGTCCTGTTCACTGGCTATGAGCACGTCTCTTGAGAAAGCCAGCGTTTTCAGCGGCGAAACGCGCGTCGGGGCATCCACTCGCCGGGATATCATCTTCTGCTGCAGCCCTCCACATTACCTCCCATCATATCCAGTGGTAAGCATTACTTGTGTGACTTACCCTTTCAATTAATGGATTTAATATTAAGCCACATGCACTATTTCTCTGACCTGCCTCAGGGCTTTCACTCGATATGGCATATGTTGCTGTGATGTGGCAATCTTTATTGGGGGGCATGTGATAGGGTGCAGTAGTCGTTTCTCCCAGCACACTGCACTTTATGTCTGTCATGACAATTTTCTGATTGAATATTTTGAATTTTACATTTGTATTAAATAAAATATCTATTTTATGCCATATTTACTTTGTCTCTCCTGGTTCTTAGTATGTACTTTTAGACCTGCAGTTGGGATGGGTATTGCATATGTAGAGACTGATCTACAGGTCATTATTAGACTGGAAAATGAATTGCAGAAGATGTACAGTCATAAAAAAATATATATATAATATATGAAATTAGATTCTTAGAAGGTCTTAAAATTAGGGACATACAACCTCAGATGTACAATAACACATGACAAATTACATAATTATTTATCAAAAACTAGGCAGAAATACAGAAGCAGTGTGTGAATATTCAAGCACACTCTTACCCCTTTTAACTCTTATGAAATAAGTATTTAGCAGCATGATGCTGCTAATCAGGTGCCCTTGATTAGTTATCAGCAAGTGTGACCACGTCTATAAAAGCAGAGGTTTTGGCAGTTTGCAGGTCTGGAGCATTTTAGCATATTTTAACATGATGTAAAGGAGGAAAAAAAACGAGCAATGATTTTAGAGAAGCAGCTTTTGCTGTCCATTAAAATGGGAAGGGTTATAAGACTATTTCCAAGTAACCTGTAGGCTGTCATTCTTCAGTGAGAAAGATTGTTCATGAGGATAAAAGATTCAAGACAGTTGACAATCTTCCCAGGAGTGGATGTCCCAGCAAATTTACGAAAGGTTAGAGTGTGCAATGCTCAGAGGAATTGCAAAAAAAAACAACAAAGAGCTACAGCTCAAACTCGAGGTCTGAGTTAGCATGCTAAGGCTATGTTCACACGTTGGGTTTTTGCTGCTTTTTTAATGCAAATTTTAAGCTGCGTTTTACAGTACCAGAAAAGGTGCAAAATAAATGGGTTTCACATACTGCTGTATGTGGGTTTTTTTCATCTAAAAAGCAGCAAAACCTGATTCCTGCGTTTTAGCAAAGAAAAAAAAGCATGTACAGCAGTATGTGAAACACATTTATTTTTGTGATTTTTTCCCAAGTTTAAACCATGTCTTGGTCTCCTCACCGAGAATGGCAGTATAGGATCAGTACAATTTAGTTAGGATTAGTACAGTTTAATTAAATTAGTGATATGTGTGCTAGGTAAACATTGGCCGACCAAGGTGTGAAATGTAACAATACCTGATCAACTGAAAAGATGACAAAAGTGTGGAAATAAAGTGTATTACAAACTCAATGCACTGCCAATGTCTTGGGTAAGGTATTCCCGACCAATTCACCTCCCTTCACTGTTACATTTGTAATTGTGTATTTTTTCATGAACTGATATGAACTTTTTTGTTCAGAATAGTTACAATTTTTTCAGACATAAAAATCTTTTTCCACTAAATAATTTGATCAAATTGCCTTTTTTTAAAAAAAAAAAAAAAAAAAAAAAAAAAAAATGGTTTTATGGTTTCACATATGTCTTGCATTGGTGACATGTGTTCATGCTTCTGAGGTGGGAGCAAAGTTGAACTTTGGGATCCTGAAAAACGCAGCAAAACCTGCTTTTTGTAAGCAGCTTCTTTACTGCCAAGAGAGCAAGTTTTGCCTGCAGAAAAAAACCGCATCAAAAAACGCAACGTGTGAACATGGCCTAAATGTTCTAATACATGACAGTGCAATAAGAAAAAGACTTGCACAAGTATGGCTTGTTTAGAGAGTAGCCAGCATAATGCCTCTTCTTTAAAAAGAACATGGTAGCATAGCTAAAGTTGCATCTGAAGAAACCACAAGACTTTTGGACAAATGAGGCCAATGTAGAGATGTTTGGCCATATTGCCATGTGCCACTTTTGGTAAAAATCACACCGCATATTAACACAAACACCTCATAAAACTGTGAAACATGAGAGCGGAGGGGTCATGATTTGTACTTTGCAGCCTCAGACCTTGCAGTCATTGACAATTGACCATGAGCTCTTCTGTGCACCAAAGTGTTCTAAAGTCAAATGTGAGGCCATTTATCCAAAAGCTAAAGCTTGGCTGAAACAGGACCATGATCATAAGCATAGCAGCAAAGCTACATCAGAATGGCTGAAGGAGAAAACATCAAGGTGTTGCAAGTAGTGTTGAGCGAGTATGTTCTATTAACCCTTTTGCCGAGTACGCTCGGGCCGAGCTCCGAGTATTTACAGCTGAACGGTGATATGGTTGAATCGCTCCCGTGTGCATGAGTTGCAACTGTTTGACAGTTTTATTACATGTGAGGAGTGTCTATTTCTTACACATTACTCACATGTAATAAAGCTGTCAAACAGTTGCAAATCATGCACACGGGAGCGATTCAACCATATCACCGAGCAGCTGTAAATACTCGGAGCTCGGCCCGAGCATACTCGGACAGAACATACTCGCTCAACCCTAGTTGCTGTTATGTTCTGCTACCAGAGCTAAGGAAAGAGAGGAGATCTGTCCCTACGATAGAACTCAGCTTAATCCCTACGATGTAACAGGGAACCTGATCCTGCGATCAGACCTGCTAAAGTCCTAAGCTAGTCTGTACGGAGACCTATAGATGTGAGGAAGGAATCCCTACAAGTACTAAGGACTGGGAGGAATATGGGACACCTCCTAACAGAAATAGTAGCAGACAGACGAACAAACAAAATATATAGAACATAGAGGTCAGTAGACCAAGCAAACTAACAGAGCAAGACACAGAGCACAGGCTAGCTAGAAAGTAGATATACAATGAAGTCCAGCAAAGCCAGAAGGGCGGAGCAGGATTAAATAGGCCAACAAGGTCATGTGACCAGCAAAGGAAAAAAAACTAAGAGCAAGGTTCTAACAGTTGCAAGCCATATATAGACTAATGTCCACAAACCTCAATAAACTTAAGTAACAATTTAAATTGTGGGCCATAATTACTTCAAAATGATATAAGAGACTGATACAGATAGAGAAAAAAATCTTCAGGTTATTGCTGCTAAAGGTTGTTTTACAGCTTGATTTGTACTTTACACACTGCAACTGCATTTAGACATAGTATTTGTTAACAAATTTCACCGTGCCATTATTTATGTTCTTGTTGTTCATCTGAGGTTGTATTTACCTAATTTTAGCATTGCTAATTACAAGTTTTTTATTTGTATGTTCTGATATGTAAAACCGTAGAATTCAGAGGGTGTAATTAGTTTCCCGTCGGCCTGCAAAGGCTGCAAAAATTGCTACCTCTCTCTTTAAGGCTATATTCACACGCTGCGTTTTTACAGCGTTTTTTAATGCAAATTTTCAGCTGCGTTTTACAGTACCAGCAAAGTCTGAGATTTCAGAAATCTCATGCACACACCTTGTTTTTTATCCTGACTGTTTTGTCAAAGAGCTGCGTTTTTGCAGAATGCAGCATGTCACTTCTTTCAGTGTTTTTTCAGCATTTTTGCAGCGCATTTTTGCATTGAAAGCAATAGGTAGTGCAAAAAATGCTGAAAAAAACTCCGGTATCAGATTTTGCTGTGTTCTTGGTGTCAAAACCTGATGAAGTTGAATCAGTTTATTTTTTTATGCACTAAAGTTTCAGCATGCAGAAGAGACGAATGTAGCCTGACAAAAATGCAGTAAAAAAAAAACCGCGGCAAAAACTAAGCAACTTTTTTGCTGCTAAGAGAGCAGGTTTTGCCTGCGCAAATGAACGCATCAAAAACGCAACGTGTGACCATAGCCTAATGCTGTCTTGTATTTTTATTTTATTTAAGGATCCATTGAAGTCATTGTCCCTGATTTTCCTGTCACTGGGATCCTGGATAAAGATGTCATACTTCCATGCAGCTTTTCTCCTCCAGATGGATTTTCCTTGCAGGACCTCAGTGTGTTTTGGGAGATTACAAAACTCCAGCAGGTTCACGCTTACACCCAAGGACAAGAGCAACTAGAGAAACAAGATCCTAAATTTATTAACCGGACACAACTTTTTCTTGGACAGCTACCAGAGGGTAACATGTCTCTCCTACTGCACAAAGTCAGTTTATCTGATGAAGGCAGCTATACATGCTTTGTAAATGTAGGGAACTCCAGTTCAGCTGCTGTAAGTCTTCAGGTGGCAGGTAAGCATTATGTGTGGGTCCAAATCTTGTTAATGACATTCATCCGGTGATGTTCAATTAACCCATATGTTTCACTTACTTGCAGCCTTCTACACTAAGCCAACTTTGCACATGGATCCTAGTGAAGGACTTAAGCCTGGTGACCAGGTAACTGTAACCTGCCATACCTACCGCGGATATCCTCAGGCTGAAATACTGTGGCAAGATGGAAGTGGGAAGAACCTTACAGAAAATATTACAGCATCTCAAGTAGCCAATGAGGAAGGCTTGTTCCATGTGCAGAGCTCTATCCGTGTAATCCTGGAGACCAATGACACTTACACTTGCCTGGTATATAATCCTCTGCTGCAGATGGTGACTCATGCATCGCTCAGTGTCACAGGTCAGTGCAGTAAATACATCATTTAGTCATAGGTCAGTCACCAGATGTTTGGCTTTAAGAACAGCAGATAACTCCTTCCTCTATTTACAGTAAATCAGTCTGCACTAGGCAGTGTATATGCATTTTATAATGCTAGCTTAGTACTATTCATAATACTTTATTATGTATAATCAGTTGAGTTACATTTAATTGCTGAAATTGGCTATGTGCTTATGTACTCTGCTGATCTCTACTTTTTATTTATTTATTTTACATTCTCTAGAACTGGTTTTCTTAGGGACTGTCAAGGCTTGGAACCACATTCCCTGGTGGTAGTTACTTGACCAAGTATATGTAGTTTACATACTTAGTCACATGCTAATTAGACATATTTGGCTGCTCTCTATTCACTTTTATGGAGAGAAGCCTTACGAGTAGCAATCTAGTCGGCTTGTTATCACAAGTATGGAACTTACATGCACGTGGTCACGTGACTTCCCCCTTGCATTGGGAATACCGGAGAATTGTGATAAAGACTTTTGTTCCAAGCCTGGAAAACCAGTTTTATAACTACATATGTCTCCCTAATGAGGCTATTCTAATGTATATTATTCAGTGCCTAAGTACCAGTTTGTTGTATTTTCATTTCTTGGTTTGTTGAAAAAAAAACAGTATGTAGCAGTCACAAATGGTCACACAGTTAAAGAGGTTGTCCACTACTTTAGCATTGATGACGTATCTTTATGATAGGTCATCAATATCTGATCAGTCGGGGTCTGACACCCGGCACCCCCGTCAATCAGCTGGTGTCGGTGGTCGCCGTCCGGAAGTACTCACTTGCGGAGCTGCTCTGTCTTGTGATAGTGGCCTCCGCATGGTACTGCACATCCGCCTACTATTCAAATCAATAGGAGGTGGAAGTGCAATACCCTACATCGGCCACTGTGAGAAGAGAGCCACCTCTGCAAGTGAGTATCTCTGGCCGGCGACCACCGATACCGATAACAGCTGATCGGCGGGGGTAACGGGTGTCAGACCCCGACCAATCAGACATTGATGACCTATCCCAAGGATAGGTCATCAGTGTTAAAGTAGTGGACAACGTCTTTAAATAAAAAGGCACCAAAAACAAACTCGGATTCTTTACATATGCTTTAAAACACAGACAAAAAGTACGTATGACATACTACAACTTTTGCTTCTACCATATGCTGCTATGTTGCTATGGTAAGAAAATAATTAATATAGATTAGTTTTGCTGTGTATATATAAGAGGTTATAGCTAAATTTAAGAGTTGGCCACTTTAGGTTGAGTCCACCAAATTGTTGAAGTTCTGTGCCAACAAAATTCTTTCATTTATTGATGGAATCCAGTAGCTTTATTTAATTTATATCATGTTTTTGTGTAAAGGTCAACATCTTTCTTTCCCTTTGGTCGTTGTGTGGGTGACGGTCGGGCTATGTGCTTGCCTACTTGGTCTTCTAGTTGCTCTGGCATGTGTATGCAGAAAACATCTCAAACAGACCTGTGAGGAGGAGCAGGAAGAAGCAGGTAATTAGGACAAAGTTATGGACTGGGTGGGTCACAGTACCTCTCTGCTGTGATGGAACATATTGTTGCTGCACTATGTCAGTGTGGATGCATTCCCTGAAGATTTTAGTCTTCAACATATATAGTAGCGGGAAAAACAATAAGGTTTTAGCAAATCAACTCTACCGGCTTGCATTGAGGATTTTTAATATATAGGTCTCATCAGTGTTTGCCAGAGCTCAAGGCAAGTATTTTCTGGCCCCTAATTCAAGGACTGTTGGCATTCCCTGAGTCCCTTACATCAGTCCGGTATCAAATCCCTTATCCCCCAAGCACAAAGTGTATAAAAACATAAAATGTATTATGTTAGTGTTTCTGTGTTTTTTTTCATGTATTTATACATTTACATTTGGAACAGCTTTCCCAGCAGGCCTCTGTCTCTTCTGGAGAGCACAGTGCTGCACATGATTCAATGTCTATGCAGAGTATAGCAGTCGAGATTATATTGAGAGCTTTGTCATCTGTTACTGTCTATGCAGTGGATTACAGCATTGGTCTTCCTTAATTATTTGATAATGGATGTTGTGGGGAAGAGGAGTGCAATATTTTTTTGTCCTCATAGGATTTTGCACAATCGCCCCTGCAACCCCCACACCCACAGTACAAAACCATGTCTCATATTTGTCACAGGTTTGTTGCAGATTTTCAATTGATTTAAAATTGATTTTTTTTTCTCAGAATCTGCAGGAAATCTGCATTGGCAAATCTGCATGATTTGGTGCAGACTTGCCATTGTGGATTTCCCTACAGATTTGTTGCAATTTTTTTTTCCAGAAAATCTGACCCCTATAAACTTACCCTACAGCAAGTTTGGGGTGCCTGGTGCAGAGACATAGAAAAAGAAAATAAGATACTCATAGGAAGATGCATTAGACATTGCACTTGGTTGAGTGTAATTTGGGTTTATCCCTTTAACAAAAAATGAAGCACATGTACATCATTGCTGCAGTGGGGTCAGGAGCTGAAATCTCTCCACACGCGGCAGATGCTGGCTATATTACATAGCCAGCACCTGTATCTAACAGCAGTGGCTGGAGCCGAATTCTGATTTGCGGCTGTTTTTAAATGCTCCTGATAATCTCTAACACAGGGTTTTAATGAAGCGGTCGCTGTTGGCCTCTCCACACTTGTTGACCCCAAGTGCTACGTCCATATTCACTAAGAGATTAAAAGCCTGTGCGGTAGGCTGATTCACCCCTTGTCTATAAGGGGTTTTCCCATGAAAGATACTTGTCTCCTATCTGCATGACAGGTGATTAATGTCTGATCTTTGCAGGTCCCACAGCTGGGACACCACTGATTTTACAAGAATTTAGGTCCCAATTTCCCATTCTTCCTAACTGTGGTTTGGTTTAAATGGAGTAGCTTAGTTGTGCATAACAGCTGCCACTCCATTCATAACTATGGGAATGATGAAGATAGCAGAGCTTTGTGCTGGCTACTATACCTATCATTTCCATGGACACTGAATGCAGCTGCAGTGGCCATGCATGATTTACTATACAGAATCTGCCCCCCACTGTTCATCTGTCTCTACACCCTCCATGCACACGATAACTGCACTCGGTAATTGAGTATTGCACTTGAACATACAGGCTGATGACCGGATCATGCAGCTTTATATGATAATCCCGACTTATTATAATTGCCTGACCTGAAATAACAAGCACTTTCCACCTATTGTGTCCCCCCATTTCCTTGTAGAATGTAAGCTTGCGAGCAGGGACCTCACTCCTGATGTAACTGTTAAACTGTCTCACCTTGTATTGAATTTATTGTTTGTACATGTCCCCGCTTAATTGTAAAGTGCTGCGGAATATGTTGGCGCTATATAAATAAAAAATTATTATTATTATTATTATTCTGCCGTTCAATTCAGTCCATGCATGACTGTGCCATTCCATTTAGTCCTCACCAGAGGACGAAGAACGAGGGATCAAGACCCAGTTCTTGTAATCAGTGGGAATCTTAGCTATCAGTCATTCATCACCTATCCTGTGTTATCACGTGTTTGCAGCTGTGAATCCTTTCAGCATACAAGTACCATGGCCATAGCACCATGACTCTTCGCCATTAAGCAGTTTGGGGGCTCCTTCAGTGTGTACTATGTCACCCATGAAAGCACCTCGCTTCGCTATGAATATTATATAGGTGCTTATTGTTGTTCACAGACAAAATACATTTGCCCATCACGTTTAACCATATTCTTACTTCATTTCTATAAAGCAGGCAATGAAGAGCGTGAGGAAAATGGAGAGTTAAAAACAGGTATGGTTAATCAGATAAATGGAGAAAAACCTGTCCTGTAGAAAGCTGCCCTGATTTATTGTGATGTTGTTGTTGTTTTTTTGCGTGATGATTCCGCTGAAAATAAAATCCACCAATGTTCTCTCTTTTTACAGCCATGCAGCCTCTAAAAACCAGCTCAGCCGAAGGTAAGACACTGGTTTCATAAAATGTAGACTTTCGAGAATAACATTATCAATAGAAATTAAAATTGGAGTAGAATGATAGAGCAAGACATTGATAAGAAATCCTCTCATACACAACCGATATCTTTTGAAACAATGTTTCTCTTTTGGTTGACCTTTATAAATGGCTAATTGAAAAGAGCCTTCTGACATTAGTACCAAAACAGTTTTTCTCTATCACAACCCATGTCTGGCAGCCCTGTTTTGTTTCCTTCCAGTGTTTCCATGTGAGAACTGACCCCATGCTTTACTGTGAAAGTTTTAGCATTCACAGCATCAGTTCTGACACTGGACGTCTCTTTACGCCAGGCAGAACGTTGCAGGCAGCATTTTCCATGCCCTGCTATAGACGCCAGACCAGTCCCATGTTTATCACCAGTGGTATCTAGCATAAAATAAGTTATATTCAGTCGTTTACAGAGAATTATGAAAATAACAAATTTGTATGTCAATCCATTATGTAACTCGACACCAAATCATTCTTATATTTCTTTTATTTGACAGGTTGTAAAATTACAGTTTAAACAAAAAAGCTGTATACTGTTTGTCTTTTGTCGCTCACAATTCCTTGGCCAAATCTTGTTGCTCTTACTCCAGCTAAATTGCTGAAGTCCAGTGTTTAGAGACCAGTGGGGAACCAGACAAGGGTCCAGGAGCGTCATTTGCTGCTCTTCCTAGTTTAAATTATCATCCATATCCGCAACAGTAGACTTTAACTTTTACGTTTTCATTGAAGACATTGGGAAAAATCAAGAACAAATTGTTGTTTTTTTGGCAAGAGACATTGATATGCTGTGGCTTTAAATATACACACCTCAGTCAATTTCCATACTGTAAATTTTGCAGCATGTGGCTGAAATTTTTAACATTCACGTCCACTTGTTAGTTAACTTTATTCTTATTCATATTTTCTGTAAGCAAATCAGCACAGAAAATCCACAGCATTTATAACCCGCTTGGACATACCTTAACATGGAAGCTAGTGAACCAGCGATAAGAGGCAAGAGTCACGGGTGCACAATTATTGAAGCCTGTGGAGAGCATAGTTTAGCTTATCTGATCCGATACCTGAAAAAGTAATGTTGGAAGTGATGGACATCATACCACACAGTGCACTGCAACCGGCTGCATATTTGGCTGCTTAGCTGCAGACCTGACATAGTACTTATGCTAATTTACAATTGGGATAATGACAGAAGTTTTGCAATTTTAGCTGTTTACCAAAACATATTCAAAATACAGTTATATAATTATTTTTGGGCTTAAAGTGCAGACTCTCAGCTTTTAATTTGAAGGTATTCACATCTTGAGTGAGGGTTTAAAGGAAACGTGTCAACAGGATTCTTCTCTATAAACTAAAGGCATGGCTATAATGGCACTGTGATGCTGATTAATATGATACCTGATGTGAAGGGATCCGCTCTGTGGTTGTTTAATACTCACCTTTATGAAGTTTTCAGAAAATGATGACTTGTGTGCTTCTGGGCGGGACGATGGTGGAGGGTATTCTTCTTGTTCTCCACCACCCCACCAGCCTCCTGTTTCTTGTGCAGGTCAATGATTATTCAGTGACCTGCCTCCTTTTTAAAATTCAGCTCCGCCATCAGTGTGTGGGCGCGTGCGCAATGGGAGCCAGCGTCCTGTGTGCAGGTCAGTAAAATGGCGCCGGATGCAGCGCATGCACAGATCGAAATCTTGGGTCAGTTCAGAGCTGAAATATCGATCTGCTCATGCGCCACCTCCGGCACCATTTTATTGAAGTCAGGTTTCCTTTAAGAATTACAGCTCTTTAAAATGTAGCTGCCTCTTTTTGAAAGGACCAAAAGTAATCGGACAATTCTCTCAAAAGATTCTTAAATGGGCTGCATGTGCCATTCCCTTGTTAATTCATCAAATAAGCAGGTAAAGGTCTGGCGCTTATTCCAGGTGTGACATTTGCATTTGGAAGCTGTTGCTGTGAACGCACATGTAGTCAAAGGAGCTCTTAATGGTAGAGAGACAGACCATCATTAGGCTTAAAAAAAGAAAAAATCCATCACAGAGATAGCAGAAATGTTAGGAGTTGCCAAATCACAGTTTGGTACATTCTACAAAATAGAGCGCACTGGTGAGCTTGGGAATTCATAAAGGCTGGACATCCAAAAAGACAGCAGTGAACAAAGATCAACTTGCAAACCATTAATCGACCTTCAAAAGAATTCTTTGGACAGATGAAACTAATATCAACCTGTACCAAATTAATGGGAAAAAGAAACTATGGAGAAGCCTTGGAATTGCTCATGAACCAAAGCACACCACATGTGTCTCTAACAGCTGCGGTTGAAATTGCGATCCACCCGCAGCTGTCAACTTCAATCACTGACAGCGGCGTTTAGCTCGAGCGTGCTGGAAGCTCGTCATAAGATCCGCCCATCGGCATTCCTGTCACATGATCGCCGGGCACCGATGGGTTGGCATGACAGCCGGGGATTTGCAGAAGATCCCCATGCTTGTCATTACAGATCTCCGCCTATGAACGCCGACCCCTGGCTGTCGTTCATAGTTGATGATGATTTCTGCTACACATAGCAGGGCTGAGGCCCTGCTATGTATTGTACAAGCGATTGGAAGATTGAAGCTTCAAGTCTCCTAAAGGAACTATTGAAGCAAGTAAAAAAAAATATATATACAGTACAGACCAAAAATTTGGACACACCTCATTTAAAGATATTTCTGTATTTTCATAACTATGAAAATTGTACATTCACACTGAAGGCATCGAAACTATGAATTAACACATGTGGAATTATATACTTAACAAAAAAGTGTGAAACAACTGAAAATATGTCTTATATTCTAGGTTCTTCAAAGTAGCCACCTTTTGCTTTGATGACTGCTTTGCGCACTCTTGGCATTCTCTTGATGAGCTTCAAGAGGTAGTCACCGGAAATGGTCTTCCAACAATCTTGAAGGAGTTCCCAGAGATGCTTAGCACTTGTTGGCCCTTTTTCCTTCACTCTGCCGTCCAGCTCACCCCAAACCATCTTGATTGGGTTCAGGTCTGGTGACTGTGGAGGCCAGGTCATCTGGCGTAGCACCCCATCACTCTCCTGCTTGGTCAAATAGCCCTTACACAGCCTAGAGGTGTTTGGGGTCAATGTCCTGTTGAAAAATAAATGATGGTCCAACTAAACACAAACCGGATGGAATAGCATGCCGCTGCAAGATGCTGTGGTAGCCATGCTGGTTCAGTATGCCTTCAATTTTGAATAAATCCCCAACAGGGTCACCAGCAAAGCACCCCCACACCATCACACCTCCTCCTCCATGCTTCACGGTGGGAACCAGGCATGTAGAGTCCATCCGTTCACCTTTTCTGCGTCGCACAAAGATACGGTGGTTGGAACCAAAGATCTCAAATTTAGACTCATCAGACCAAGCACAGATTTCCACTGGTCTAATGTCTATTCCTTGTGTTCTTTAGCCCAAACAAGTCTCTTCTGCTTGTTGCCTGTCCTTAGCAGTGGTTTCCTAGCAGCTATTTTACCATGAAGACCTGCTGCACAAAGTCTCCTCTTAACATTTGTTGTAGAGATGTGTCTGCTGCTAGAACTCTGTGTGGCATTGACCTGGTCTCTAATCTGAGCTGCTGTTAACCTGTGATTTCTGAGGCTGGTGACTCTGATAAACTTATCCTCAGAAGCAGAGGTGACTCTTGGTCTTCCTTTCCTGGGGCGGTCCTCATGTGAGCCCGTTTCTTTGTAGCGCTTGATGGTTTTTGCAACTGCACTTGGGGACACTTTCAAAATTTGCCCAATTTTTTGGACTGACTGACCTTCATTTCTTAAAGTAATGATTGCCACTCATTTTTCTTTACTTAGCTGCTTTTTTCTTGCCATAATACAAATTCTAACAGTCTATTCAGTAGGACTATCAGCTGTGTATCCACCAGACTTCTGCACAACACAACTGATGGTCCCAACCCCATTTATAAGGCAAGAAATCCCACTTATTAAACCTGACAGGGCACACCTGTGAAGTGAAAACCATTTCCGGTGACTACCTCTTGAAGCTCATCAAGAGAATGCCAAGAGTGTGCAAAGCAGTCATCAAAGCAAAAGGTGGCTACTTTGAAGAACCTAGAATATAAGACATATTTGCAGTTGTTTCACACTTTTTTGTTAAGTATATAATTCCACATGTGTTAATTCATAGTTTTGATGCCTTCAGTGTGAATGTACAATTTTCATAGTCATGAAAATACAGAAAAATCTTTAAATGAGAAGGTGTGTCCAAACTTTTGGTCTGTACTGTATATATTTTAAAAAATATAAATGTTCAAAATGCCCCCAGTCGACATTCATAGGAGATGATGATTTCTGCTACACATAGAATCATAGAATGTTAGAGTTGGCAGGAACCTCCGGGGTCATTGTGTCCAACCCCCTGCTCAATGCAGGATTCACTAAACCATCTCTGACAGATGTCTGTAAAGCCTCTATTTGAAGACTTCCATTGAAGGAGAACTCTCCACCTCTCGTGGCAGCCTGTTCCACTAATTGACCACCCTCACTGTCAAAAAGTTTTTCTAATATCTAATCTGTATCTTCTCCCTTTCAGTTGATTTCTAATGCTTCTCATGTTTCCATGTGCAAATGAGAATGATGATCCCTCTACACTGTGATATAGCTGAAATTATTTGTAGAAGCCTATTAAAAGGGTTTTCCCACAAACGAAAGTTGATTTTAATCAAAAGATCTTGGAATAATAATAAGTTCCACAATTGGATGTGTTTACATAAAATGTTCCTGTGCTCAGATAATCTTATAAATGTACCCCAACTGTGTATTGTGTAATGGCTGTGTCTGACCGTGCATGAACATGGTCTGATCATACCACAGCTCCTGGGCAGGGGAAAAAGCAAAAGACTATACAGACATTACAGCACGAGATTGCAGCTGATTTTTTTTTTTTGTGAGGTAAAACATTTCCTTGCCTGTTTTTAAACAATGTTTTACTTCAAAGAAAGAATTACCTGCGATCCCCTCCTGTAATGTCTGTATAGTCTTTTGCTTCCTACCCTACCCAGGAGATGTGGTATGATCAGACCGTGTTCCTGCATGGCATGGTCAGATGCAGCCATTACACAGCAGGGGCAAATTTATAAGATTATCTCAGCACAGGAACATTTTATTTAAATACATTCAATTGTGGAACTTATTATTATTCAAAGATCTATTGATTAAAATGAACTTTTGTTCTTGGGAAAACCCCTTTAAGTCTCCTCATAGCCTTCTTTTTTGCAAGCTAAACATTCTCAAATCCTTTAACCGTTTCTCGTACTTTGCAGTCCGCTCACCCTCCTGGTAGCTCTTTTCTGAACTTGCTCCAGTTTTTCAATGTCTTTTTTTTTAAATGTTGTGCCCAGAACTGGACACAGTATTCCAGATAAGGTCTGACCAATAAGGAGTAGAGGGAGATAATTACTTTCCTTTTGATCTAGACACCCTGCTCCTCTTAATATATCCCAGAACTTTGTTTGCCTTTTTTGCTGCTGCATCACACTGTTGACTCATGTGCAGTCTGTGATCTATTAGTATACCCAAGTCTTTTTCACTTGTGCTGTTACTTAGTTCTATTCCTCCCATTCTATAGATGTAATATTCATTTTTCTTGCCCAGATGCAGAATCTTGCATTTCTCCCTGTTAAATACCATCCTATTAGTCCTGAAGCCCTGCTATGTGTAGCACAACCGATTGGAAGATTTCAGCTTCAAGTCTCCTAAGGGGACTATTGAAGCAAGTAAAATAAAAAAAAAATGTTTTAAAAAATATAAAAGTTCAAATCACCCCCTTTTTTGCCCCATTCATAATAAAACCATAAATAAATGTCCGATGTATCAAAATATAAAGTAAATTAATCCGATCGGTAAATGACATAATGAGGAAAAAAATCAAAACTCCAGAATTACCTTTTTTTTTCTTTTGTGGCTGCAACATTGCAATAACAGGAGATCAAAACATTGTATCTACCCCAGAATGGTATCAATAAAAATGTCACCTTGACAGGAAAAAAAAAACCCTCACCCAGCCTCAGATCCCGAAAAATGGAGACACTACGGGTCTCCGAAAATGGTGGCTTTGTTTTTTACAAACCTTGAATTTTTTTCACCACTTAAATAAAAAAGAACCTATACATGTTTGGTATCTGCAAACGTGTACTGACCTGGAGAATTATCATGGCAGGTCAGTTTTAGCATTTCGTGAACATGGTAAAAAAAAAAAACAATTTGGAATGTGGAATTGCACTTTTTTTTTGCAATTTCACCACACTAGGAATTTTTTCCCATTTTCCAGTACAGTATATGGTAAAATCTATGGTGGCGTTCAAAAGTACAACTCTACCCGCAAAAAACAAGCCCTCACAAGGCCATATTGATGGAAAAATACGAAAGTTGTGGCTCTGGGAGAAGGGGAGCAATAAAACAGAAAATCGCAAGGTCGTGAAGGGGTTAATCATGAGATGTCATAGACCTAATGGAAAACAGAAGACTCAGCTGGGTAGAAGGGCAAAATGAGCAATTGTAAGTGCACAGTGCTATATAATATGATTATTACAATAAATTAAGTGGATAAAAAATTTGATGGTAGGAGTGCTTCTTGAAGGCAGAAAGACCCACAACCAACAGCTGAAGTCAGCTGCAGTAAAGGCCTGGCAAAGCATCATAAAGGAGGAAACCCAGTGTTTGCCTGAAGTCTGGAAGCCATGGACGTCACCAGTCATTGCCTGCAAAGGATTCTCTACAAAGTATTAAAAATTAATATTTTATTTATGGTAAAGTTAATTTGTCCAGTTACTTTTGAGCCCATGAAATGAGGCAGCTTTGTAGAAAAATGGTTGTAATTCCTAAACGTTTTACAGGATATTTTTGTTCAAGCCCTTTGCTTAAACCTGAACGTCTGCACTTCAATTTCATCTCATAGCCCAAATCACGAAGATTCAGTCACTTTTCAAATATTTTGAGACCTAACTGTAGCTGATCCATATAGATAGCATAGCATGCTTTATAAAATAAGAAATTGATATAGGATAAGGCTATGTTGAACACTTAATAGAAATTCTGTTTACCCCATCTGCTGACTTGTTGGTCTCAAACGTATTATCTTGTTTCAGGTGATGACACTTCAACTTTAGAATGACATTTGCAAAATGATCTGGAAAATACACTCTACACTCGAAGGACGAAGGAATCTTTCATGGAACGTGCAGTGGATTTGCCTTCCTGTGCGGATTTATACTTGGCCCATTGTGTAAAAACATTCTATATTAGCAGTAGCGAGAGAAGGACGTAGGATAACACTGTTTTTGTCCACTCTGCTGCTTAACGTCTCAGTAGTGAGGGCTGGATCAATGGTGATTACTTTTGGGAAGTAAAGTTATTTATGGCACATTTTAATTACATACGTACACTGCAGAACTGCACATTTTAAGTTCCCTTTTATAATTTTTTTTCAAATATTTTTTAATTTGTTAGTGTGAACACTGAACGTTCTTATTAGTGACTGAACTGGTCATTGAATGTTCATTCTGTATCGAAATTATTACATTTCCTTAGTTCTGCGGGTCCAGAAATCTACAGGAGTGTGATAAAATCGCACACAAGATTATAATGTATTACTCATATTGCAAAAAAAGGTGATTTTTGAAAAAGCAGTACAGTGCCTAATATATTGTATCTATTGTATGTTTTTATGGCAATAAAGTTTGATACATTATTCTGCCTTGGAACCACAACATTAAGGGATTTGCTATTTTCTTGTAAGAGGTTTTTAATAAAATGCTTTCTTGTCATGAAAAACTTGTTTATTTCATTAGAAAGTAGAGACTGAAATGCTAAGATTATTATAAACTAAAGGGTCTTTCTGGAGCGTGTCTTCATAATTTTGGATAAATGACAACATTCATGGTTCCTTGAATTCTGTTAACACCCTACTCATGATCCTGTTGTAGGTGCCTGAGAGCTGCCCTGAAAAGTGCCCATAAAGTGTATCTTAGAACACGTTCAATATTTAGCCAGGATTTTACCTCCGTATTTGTAAGCCAAAATCAGGCGTGGAAAAGTATGATAGAAACACGTCACCACTTCTGTATTTTTCATCCACTCCTGGTTTTGGCTTACAAATACTGATGTAAAATATTGACCAAATACTGAACGTGTGAACGAACTTAGCCTCAGTCTGACAGTTCATTATAATATAGGGGTAGACCTGTCAGGGGCGCTTGGTTTGTAGAGGTATGGGTGTGTTGTGGTCATAACCCAAAAACAGAAGCATTTCTGTCTCCATTATGTATGTGCTATATGCGACCCATCTTCAAAAAGTAGAAACAGGAGAAATGGCGCATGTTTGTATAGTGCACCATTCTGGCTTGCAAGCTACTGGTTATGCTTATGTGATTAGAAAGATTCAATGCTTCTCTGCCCTCATATATGCAGTAGATGTTTCATGCCTAAAAGTATAATCCTCTCTCTGGATTTTTTTTATTGCACAGTGAAACTGCTCTATTTTTGCTGGTCTGAATCCAAGAGAAAAAGTTACTCACTGAAAAAAAGGACTTTTATCTTGCTGACTAATGCATATTCCCAGAGAAAACACCTCGCTCCAAAAAAAAAAGCTAGACTCCATATCCGCTTGAAACACAAACCATATATTTGCTTAGTACTGCAACTGAATGCTCTAGTCTACATATTGCCTGTTACTCAATTTATTCACATGGGGTGGATTTGTTGCAGAATTTTCATCAACTGTCCTATACTTTATGTGAAGTTCACATGAACGTATAAAGAGAAAAAAGAGATGATTTTTTTTTCCCTTCACACATGACAGCACACCTGAGAGGGATCCGCCCACCAAGGACAGGAAATCTACTAAAATAAAAAAGCGGCACCCCTCCCCAACATCAGGTGGTTTCCTGTCCTTGATGGGAACCTTGTGCCGAAAGCAAGCAGTGAAGAAAGAAGAAAAGCTCTTACCCAGGCCTGTCCCGGCGTTCAGAAGAGCAGGCTATGTGCCTGTGGCGCCATCTGCAGGTCTACAATGGCTCCATCGTATGTGCAGGCTGCAGAGACAAGATGCCTTACATGTCTCTAATCGCCGCCTCTGTCTGTGAGGGCATGCTGGAAGCGGCAGGGACGCTCAGGTAGTGAAAGCGCACGCCAGTTACATCACGGGCGCAAGGCATGCTGGGATTGTATTCAGAAAACAATTAGTGAGAAGACGCCTGATTTTGCCTCTAACCTTAGATCTGTCATCAGAGCTGAGGTGGAAGGCTCCCTAAAATCTCTATTAAAAAAGGGAAGAGGAAATCTAGGGAAGTCACTTCTGAATCTGACATTTCCCCGTTATCAGAAGGGGAATATCGGAGTGAATCTTCCTCCTCATCTTCCTTGGGCAGTGACATAGGTGTCAGACCATGTTTCCTGGTGGAAGATACGGACAAACTAGTCAAAGATAGTCAAAGCTGTTAGGTCCACAATGGGCTTAAAAGAGAAGATGGCTAAAACCCTAGAAGATGTGATGTTTGGAGGGTTAGAGCAGAGGAAGAAGCAAACCTTTCGTGTTAATAGTAAGATCCAAGCACTCATTAACAGGGAGTGGAAAAAATGGTGGTTTACCCTACTCTTCCAAAAGGAGATTTCATTTTGAGGAGAAGGATTCAGAGGTGTGGGACAAAGTCTGTAGGATTGACGGGGCTTTATCAAAATCCCTACCCTTTCGAAGATTCTGATGTGCCAAGAAGAAAAAGGACTAGATAATAGCCCTTGCCTCGGCAGCAATAAAAGTCCCAAAGTTGACACTAAGGGTGTGTGCACACGTAACGTTTTTGCTACGTTTCTCTGGCAGGTTTTTCTGTCTTGGAAACGCAGGGAAAACGCTTTTTAACGGTCTGCCAGTTATTGCAATGGTAATCCTGATGTGCTGTGCACGTGATGCAAAAATTTCCGCTCAGGATTACCATTGCGGGAAAAAAAACGCATCATGTCCATTGTGCACGCGTTTCCGCCGCGAATTTGCACCCATTGAGGTCAATTGAACCGCAGCAAATCCGCAGGTATAATATCTATACCTGCGGATTTGCTGCGTTTCAATTAAAGCCAATGGGTGCGAATTTGCGGCAGAAACGCGCTGCGGGTGGTACCCGGGTCGGCAGAGGATGACTACTACACCTCTCATCTGACCTCTGCTCCCGCTGAACAGCGAGAGCGGCGTGGCTGAGGGGAGCAGTAGTCTCCTCAGCCAAGCCGGGTGCCACATGGTGTAAAAAAAATAAAATTAAAAAAAAAAATACTATACTCTCCTGTCCGGCGGCCCCCGGTGTCCTCCCGATGCATTCAGCCTGGCGGCCAGCGGTACACTGCCGGGAGCGCGCTCACTCCCAGCAGTGTACTGCGCTGCCAGAACCTGCAGTCACGTGACCTCACCATGGGAACATTCTGAAGAATGTTTCCACCAGTACTGGTGGTGAGCTCACCGGGGCTGATCAGCTGATCTTCAGCTGATGAACCCCAGTGACCTCACTCCTGCAGCAGCAATGGCTGTCTTCTACAGCAGTGACATAAGTGATTGACAATCGTTGGCGATAATCGTGAACTACGTTGTGACGGCGGACAGGTGTGGGATATGGTTGTTTTTTATTTTACGTTTTTTTCAGAAGATCGAGGGATTCGGGGACTGAGAGTGTAATAAAATTTTTTAAAAAAAACGTGTTTTTATTTCATTGAAATATTTTATTCTTGCCATGTATTTATTGAAAAAGCGGTGACAACTTTACTACGTGGTTAGTAATGTTGGCGTCTTATAGACGCCCTCCATTACTAACCTGGCCTTTTATTGGCGGCTGACGTGAACCCCAACCCCATTACCCCACTTGACACCGCTACAGGGCAGTAGGAAAAGCGGAGGCTAAGCGCCATATTTGGTGCATCATATGGATGCGCCATTTCTGGGACTGCTGAGGGGTGATATTAATAGCCACGGAAATTTTTACCCCACGGAAATTTTTTTCTGGGGTCCTCCTGTAATCTAGCCAGTAAAGGCTAAACAAGCAACTGTGGGCTGATATTAATAGCCAGGGAACATTGTTAGCTAATCGCCCCTTCCCCGGCTGCTAATATCAGCCCCCCCCAGCGTTCGGCTTTCCCTCTGCTGGTCATAAAAATGACGCGGGAGCCCACGCCATTTTTTTTATTTCAGGCTCTGTGCCCACAATCCGGACGTAGCGGCGCTCTGAGAGCATATTTTTTGCTGCATCCAAAACGTTGCATTCTATTGAACGCAGATAAATCCACATGTGTTCACTGAACCATATGTATTTACCGCATTCAATACATTCTAGTGGTCAAATTTCTGTTGCGGAAACTAGCATGCGGTCCTGAAAGATGCGCTGCATGTCAGTGTCCACGGGTGATTCGCAACCTCTGATGCACACATAGTGGACTAGATTTCTAGAGATCCCATCCACGATGCTGTAACATCTGGACTCTGCGGGTTGGATGCTGTATAAACACGCATCATCAAACCTGCAGCAGCTCCTGATCGTGGCCACGTACCCAAAACTCACCCGCAGCATGTCAGTTTCTGTAGCGGACACACTTGTCTTCGCTGCAGATTTTGTCCAATTAAAGTGTCATTGTATGCTGTGGATTCACATGTACCGACATCAAAAGTGCAGCATTAGAACACCGCAAAAATAAGCTCTGTCCAAAGCGCTGCTGATTGCTGATTGGGGGGACGTAGCGGCTAACGAAGCGGCTGTAAGCTGTTAATAATAGCCAGAGACCATGTTTGCCTACTGGCACCTTCCTAGGCTCACAGCTGCCCCAGAAATTACATGAATGGAAATGCTAATGAGACTGGATTAATGGGATTAGCTGACACCTAGCTCTTTTGTTTGGTGATGACAAGGTGTCAATCAGATCCTTTCATCACCAAACCTAATTAAAGTAAAGAGTTAATAAACACACAGACACAGAGTAAGCACTTTATTTGAAATATAACAGACACCTTCTTTAATCAGTTAACTTAACTAATATACACCGTAGTTCTGAGAGTAACCTAAAAAGCAATGTCCCACCAAATAACTTTATTTAGCTCCAAAAAGCATTCATTGATGTTCAAAAATGCGTCAAAAAACATGTCAAAACTGCGCGTTTCTTCCACAGCGTTTTTCCTGCCAAGGAGATGCAGAAACTCTGCAGGAATTTCTGCTTCAAATCCTGAAATTGCGCACATAGCCTAAGGAAGGCAATGTACCTTTTGGGAACTCGAACATCCTGCAATCCAGCAGTGATGTGAGCCCAACTACACACAAAGCAGCTTCAGTGGGAAATATTGTCTGCACAAAAGTTGCTAAGAAGGGAAAATAGAACTTTCTTTGGGAACCAGGAATACCCTCTTGTGGTGGACCAGGGCAAACCTATCTGATGAACTCAAGTGACCTCTCTCACGGCAGCTCAGCACTATACACTGACACAGGTGTGATTACATAAAAAAGTTATGGCTCTTGGAAGAAGGGGAGGAAAAAAATAAAACAAAAAAGCCTGCAAATTGCCTTGTCATGAAGGAGTTAATAGAGATCTTGGAATTAATAAAAAAAAAGTTCCACAATTGGATGTGTTAAAAAAAAATTGTTCCTGTGCTGATATCTTATAAATGTTCCCCTGCTGTGTACTGTGTAATGGCTGTGTCTGACTGTACAGAGACATGGTCTGATCATACCACATCTATTTGGAAAGGGAGGAAGCAAAATAGTATACAGACATTACAGCATGGGATCACAGCTGCTACTTTCTGTGAGGTAAAACATGTTTGAAAACTAGCAGCAAAAGTTTTAGCTCACAGAAAGAAGAACTATTGATTAAAATGTACTTTGTTCATGGGAAAACCCCTTTAACCATGCCCGCTCTTAAAGACAGGTATCTACAACAGCAGTTTTAATGAATCGAGCCCAGTGTGCATTGGCTCTTGAGGATGCAGATTTCAAAAGTGTCTAGAAGAGACTGTGGTATCAGAAAAGAAATGAAGCCTAAGGCTGCGTGCCCACGTTGCGTATTACAAGCGTATATGCTGCGGAATTTCCGCAGCGTAAACGCTTGTAAAACGCATGTATATCCGCACCCCATGGTCCCCAATGGCATTCCGCAATGTCAATGCCCATGCTGCGGATTTTTCCGCAGCGTATATGCTGCGGTCAAAAATCCGCAGCATGTTCATTAATTTTGCGGAAGCGCAGCGGAATCAATGTGCGGATGGTACCCAAGTCTGGATGAGAGGAGACTCTCATCCAGACCTGGGTACCAAAGAACCTGTAAAAAAAAGAATAAAATAAAGTTTATACTTATCTTCTGATGTTTTCCCTCCGTCGCGCTGTTGTGTGAAGGACCTGCCACGTCATTGAGTCATGTGACCCATCACATGACTCAATGACTTCACCGCAGGTCCTGCACACAACAGCGTGTGCCGCTCAAGACTCCGGACGGGGCAGAGAATGCATCGGAAGGTGAGTATAAACTTTATTTTTTTCTTTTTTACCATTCTGATTCTTTTTTTTTTAACTATTACTTGGTCACACTATATAAATCCATGCCGGTTGCATGGATTTATATAGTGTGAACAAGTTGTCAAGCACTTTTCCAAGTGATGCTAAAATCACTTGGAGAAGTGCTTGATAACCTGCATGTAGAAATGCATGTGAAGACGCTGCAAAGACGCCTCACAAACGCTTCTACCTGGCGGGAAAACCGCATGTAAAATCCGCATGCGATTTTCCCGCCAGGGAGAAGCGTAAAAAATATGCTTCAGCTCCGCAATGTGGGCACTTAGCCTAAAATGCATGAAATTGTGCCAAAATGTTGTAACAAAAAGAATTGTTCTAAGAGTAAGCTTAATTAGTGGTCAGGTAAGAAAAATCTAAGTATTTAAGAAATCTAGCATTCTATGCCAAATTTATTGTGCAGTTTGCACCATTATAATAATTTAGCACATTGTCGACCTGACTGGGCTACCTACCTTTAGGCATAGTAATAATAAGTCTGCCACTATTAAAATTTTGCTTTGAAAATATTACTTTTCACCTATGCAAAGTGTATACGTAAACTACGTATAATTTGCCTATTGCCAGACTGCTCAACTTGCGAGTGATGATAATGAGATCTGAAGTCTGCAACACGTTTAATTTCCATGCAGAATCCAAATTGAGTGAATAACATTTACTGGTGCTGTCGATTTTTTTGTATACAATTATTTGCATTGTATACATTTGATAGGACAACTTGCTTTACTGTGTGGTTTTATTTTCCCAAGTATTCCATACCTCTAGTGGGTAACATTTTATGTGGCATGTGAATATGTGCTGTAAATGTCTTTTTTTTTTTTAACTTTATGTTCCTTTTGCTGCACATACATCCCCTGCTGTGGTGAAAGCTCTAATTATTATCTCTCTATGGGGTCCCGACATATCTTTGGGCGCAGTTTCTTCTTTATTTACTGCTGTGTTGCACAGATGGATCAGATTTAGAAGTTGTTTATGAGCAGAATAAACTGCCATGAGTCCGACCTCACGTTATACGGAATTATATCTCTAAAATAGGTTGGTCTTTATTATTGAGAGGCATAATAAGCAACATCTACCATATTAGGAATTTTTTAATAACATTTTTATACAATGAGTGGCAACATTTTCTACATTTGGAACGCAAACACATACATGGCATTACAACAATTATAATATCCTAAAAGGAATGCAATATGCATATTATTTTCTGTTAAAGGGCATCTGTCAGTAGGATCAACCCTCCCTAAACCATCTATATTGTAATGCACACACCCGGACTGACTGACGTGTGCGTGTTTAGTGGTTCCACTGTGCCATGAACCGGAGAGTGCCTGGAGGGGCGTAACTAAGTATCTGCCCGATCTGACCAAGGTCGCACGACGGCATACGACGCCAGTGCACCAGGGAGGAACCGAGCAGAGGGACCAGGGTCTACTCCAGGTCAGACTCCGGACACGGCTGTTGACCCACACCAGGGAATACAGGAACAGGCAGACTAGAGCGCAGGCTGGGTAGGGTCCAGTACAGACTGGGAGACGAGTTCAGAGCCGCAGATGCGGTAAACAAACAGAGTAGAGCGAAACCGCAAACGCAGTAGACAAGGCTGAGCAGAGCGAAACCGCAGACGCGGTGGACAAGGCTGAGCAGAGCGAAACCGCAGACGCGGTGAACAAGGCTGAGCAGAGCGAAACTGCAGACCCGGTGGACAAGGCTGAGCAGAGCGAAACCGCAGACGCGGTGGACAAGGCTGAGCAGACCGAAACCGCAGACGCGGTGGACAAGGCTGAGATAAATCGCCGAAGAGGTAAACAAAGACAAAGCAAAAGGGATAGGGCTCTGTTCACACGGAACAGACTGGAAAAGAAAAGCATAACCAGATACACACAAGGTACTTGCAAAGAAGTAGCGAAAGGACTCCAACTCACAAACGGAAGTACAATGACAACGAGTAGAAGTTAGGTGCAGGTTCAGACTCTACAGAAAAAGGGAGCAAACGGACATAAAGACAAAACAGGTGAGAAGCTAGGAGACAGTTCAGACAAGAACAGTTACTGCAACAAAATGCAGGAACGAGCCTAGGTAAAGCCAAGTGCTGGTTCAGACACTGCAGAAAAAGGGAGAAAACGGACATAAAGACAAAACAGGTAAGAAACTAGGAGACAGTTCAGACAAGAACAGTTACTGCAACAAAATGCAGGAACGAGCCTAGGTAAAGCCAAGCGCTGGTTCAGACACTGCAGAAAAAGGGAACAAACGGACATAAAGACAAAACAGGTAGGAAGCTAGGAGACAGTTCAGACAGGAACTGTACTGCAACAAATACAGGAGCGAGTCTGGGTATGCGGCCCCAGAGGGCGAGACAAATAGGCTAAGAGCGTGTTCAGACAGGCCTGGAAATACAGCCTCCAGGAAGGCAGAGAGACAGCTGGCTAGAGTGCACAGACAGGACACAGTTCAGACACGGGAACTGATACCGTAAGGCAGGAAACATAGACAGGACCTGGCATGTCAGCGACCAGAAGCCAACCGGCAGAACAAGATGCTCAGGCCAGGATTCCAGGGAGGAGCTGGGTTAAATACCAGGTGACCGACAGCAATAGGCTGAGGACGCATCAGGGGAGTGTCAGCAGCAGCTACAAGAAACAGGAAGTTCAGCGGGCGTCGCCCTAAACAGCAAGAGCAAAGCAAAGCAGACAACATGGAAAGAAACCAGAGTGGCAGTCTGGACTGGAGATCAAGTGCGCGCTCTTGCACAGTGGGAGGTGGACCACTATGCAAGGACGCCGCAGGTATGTTACATATATGAGCATGTAGGTTTAAATCTTCTTCCTTAGCGAGTGTGAACGAGCTTAGTGTGACCAGAGCGTAAGTGCAAACGGAAGTAAGCCTGTGACTTTTGATTCAGTAAAGAGGTATTTGGGAATCCTGCAGAAAATACCTGTGTGAATTGCTGTGAGTTGCTGAATTGAGAACTGCTGAGTGCTTATCTACCTGTTTAATTTTATTGGTCTTTTTAAAACCTATTTTCTCTCAACTGTTTTACAGTCTGTTATTTTACTACCTGTGTCTTTAAGGGTTAACTACTTTGCACTTTAATCTTGAGGTGTAGCTATACTCACAAGGGGTTAATTAAAGATGAGGGGTCATAATTAAGTGTTTATAAGGGGCAGCTGGTTGGGGCTTCCAGTCCTTTGGAAGTGCATTGAGCTGTAGGTTGGATTGCTGCTAAAGGGGAAAAAAAACAACAAGTCTTTAAATCTTCTTCCTTAGCGAGTGTGAACGAGCTGAGTGTGACCGGAGCATAAGTGCAAATGGAAGAAAGTGTGTGACTTGTGATTCAGTGACTTTGTATTCAGGGAGTTTGGAAGGGAGGAATTTGGACTGAATTGCTGTCTGTATTTTATTAGTAGTATTTTTACAATTCTTTTTACTAAGCATTTCTGTCTAGTGCAATCCCCATTAGGAAATGAGCTCCATTATTGACAATGTTTTCCAGTATACATCTTGCCACATGTATGCAATCCTTGAACAGCCGGTCGTGGGTGCATACTGCTGTGCGAGATGTGTGCACGTTGTGCGTTTGGAAGCCCAGGATACTGGATCTAAATGAGCAGCTGGCAACACTGAGATCCATTGGCAATATGGAAAGGAGTCTGATGCTCACTGAGCAGCTGCTCACTGGGGTAGATGTGGGGGAGGGTGGTAGTATTGAGCAGCAGGACAGTGAAGCAACTAGCTGGGTGACAGTTAGAAGGGGGGGTAGGGGGAAGAGTGTGACGCGCCCCCGGGGCCGTGGGGTACCCGGAGCCGGGCCGGTAGACGCTGGGGGTTGTAGTCACAGTGGCAGTGACCCGGTCCGTGACCCAGGGCGGTCAATCCACGGGGTTATTTGTATATATGGGTTTTTATAATGTCCGACTACGCCACCTGTGGAGTGCGGCTAAAGGGGGCCACCGCTGCAGAACAGTCCTCTGAAGCTGGTGGTATTGCAGCAAGGGTATTATTACTCCCCAGAGGAAGATTGTAGCTTCAGGGCAGTGTGGGTGGATGATGGTGGTTGTAGTGCAGGGAGTCTGTAATGAACACAGAGTCCGTGTGATGCAGTCCAAAGATCTTTACTCACAGTTCTTGCAGTTCTTGTTACAGGGACCTATGTAACAGCCCTCGTTGTTCTGTACTCACTCAGTGAGGGGTTCAGCCGACCGCCAGGTAACTCCGGAGCATTTAGCAGGACCCCCTTCTGTGTGGCCTTCTCCCTGCACCTCACACCCAGTGACACTTCTATCCGGTACCCTGGGCCTTGGCGGGCGACGTGTGTTCCGTCCCATGGGTCCTATATTGCTACCTTCTTAGTGGGACTGGTGTGGACTCTCGGCCTACGGTACTTAAAGTTCTGCAGCCTCCGGTTTCTAGTTGAGCCTTGCTGTTTCTCCGCTAGTTGAGGGACCGGTTCCCCTTATCTGGCCTGACCCCTCTACCTCCTGGTAGCAGCGGGCGTACGGGTGGCCTTCTGCATGGCCCATACCCCTAGGGTCCCTTCGGTTCCTGGAGCCTTCCTGCTCCCACTCCTCTCTTCTCTCCTTCAGTCCTGGGCCTCACAGGCTAGGCCCGCCTCTGGAGCAGAGCTCATACAGAGCCTCTGCTCCTTCACTTCTCCTCTGACTGGACTGACTGAACTCTCTTTGTGACCTAAGATGGTGTCCCTATTTTACACTGCTCCTACTCAAGTGCTCCCAGGATCTACTTCCTCCACCCCATCCACTACATGGTTCCCCCTCTCTAGGAGGTTCCCCCCACTCCAGCCAGGAATCAGGGACTGTGCTCTCCCGTAGGAGCAATCTTGCCCTGTCCCCCGGAAATGTGGTGTAGTGAATGCTGGTGTTAGGATCCTGAGCCATACTCCTTCCTTACCTGAGAGTGAGGTACCACACCTCTGGATGAGATGCAATACCTCTGTGATGATCGAACCCTCAGGGGCGCCACAAGTGCCAGGGAGGCTAGTCCTGATCTGGCACACCCCAATAAGTTTGCAAAGTTGGCAGATAAGGGGGTTGTCAGTACAGGGGTAGCACTGCTGCAGCAAGGCATGTCCTCTGAAAGCCGGAGGAGTATCAGCTCCAGTAAGGGGGAAATAGGAGAGCAGGGCAGGCCAGGCAGGTGCTGGTAGTGGGGGACTCAATTATTAGTGGAACAGATAGTGCAATCTGTAACAAAGGCAGGGATCGTCAAACAGTGTGCTGCCTACCTGCTGCTCGAGTCCGGCACATCGCTGATCGGGTTGACAGATAACTGGGAGGGGCTGGTGAGGACCCAGAGGTCATGGTGCACATTGGCACAAATGACAAAGTTAGAGGTAGGTGGAAGGTCCTTAAAGATGATTTCAGGTAATTAGGCTGCAAGCTTAAAGCAAGGACCTCCAAGGTGGTATTCTCTGAAATACTGCCTGTACCACGTGCCACGCCAGAGAGGCAATGGGAGATTAGGGAGATAAATAAGTGGCTGAGCAATTTGTGTAGGAAGGAGGGGTTTGGTTTCCTGGAGAACTGGGCCAACTTCTCAGTTGGCTACAGGTTCTACGCTAGGGACGGGCTGCACCTCAATGAGGAGGGTGCAGCTGTGCTGGGGGATAAAATGGCTAGAAAGTTTGAGGAGTGTTTAAACTAGGGATTGGGGGAGGGAGGGTATTCATTTTATAGGTGGGGAAGATAGTGACTTGGGCACAAATAAAGAAATTGGGGGTGGGGTTAGAAAAGTCAATATAGTAAGAAGGAATAGAGGTACAGAGAGATACATAAAATGCATGTACACTAATGCCAGAAGCCTCACCAACAAAATGGAGGAATTTGAATTAATTTTGGTGGAAAATAATTATAACATGATGGGGATATCTGAAACATGGCTGGACGAGAGCCATAACTGGGCAGTTAATTTACAGGACTATAGTCTGTTCAGAAATGATCGTACAAACAATCGAGGGGGGGAGGGGGGTGTTTATATGTAAAATCATCCTTAAAACCCATCTTGCGTGAGAATATATGTGAATCTAATGAAAATGTAGAGTCCCTGTGGGTGGAGATAAGGGGAGGGGGAAAAATTAATAAATTACTGATAGGGATTTGATATAAGTCTCCATAAGTCACAAGTCTCTCTCTTCCGGTCGGTTCCACAAGGTCCCATTTGGACAGTAGATGTCAGTCCTCATTCACAAATGCCGCACAGTGCTGGAGATTATCATTGCTTATGCTACATCCTCTTACAAAGTGGCAATCCAAACCTTCGGCCATCTGTGCCCAACAACAATGAGTGCCAGTTTCGAGGCCACTCAGGGTACAACTGTCACAACGAGGAGCTTCAGGTATCCGACACAAGAGATAAGAGATGCATTTGGGCCTTTCATCCATTCGATAAGTGCAGTTTTTGATGGCACACAGACTTGAGCCAAATATGAGGCTTGCAGGCTGCAGCCACTGCTTCCTCCCTCCTTAAGTTGGTTCCATGGACAACATGGACTTAGATGAGGACAAGATGTCCGATACACACATACCCACTGATTGTTTCTGACCACGAAACAGTTGTAATCTTTAATGTAACCCGTGCCTTCCCCGCATCACTCTGCTATTCTGACGGCAAGGCTTAATCCTGCCAACTTCGCCATCGTGATCATGCGGTCCTCTCTCCAAATTTTTACAGTGTCTTCTTGTAGTCCTAGCTCTTAATTTTTCCAGGATGTGTATGATGTCTTCCTTCATAATTGTTACAGGATGTGTATGAGGCCTACCGCTACAATTCTTTTTCATACAGTGGGTACGGAAAGTATTCAGACCCCTTTAAATTTTTCACTCTTTGTTTCATTGCAGCAATTTGCTAAATTCTAAAAAGTTCATTTTTTTTCTCATTAAAGTACACTTTGCACCCTATCTTGACTGAAAAAAGCAGAAATGTAGAAATTTTTGCATATTTATTAAAAAAGAAAAACTGAAATATCACATGGTCATAAAGTATTCATACCCTTTGCTCAGACACTCATATTTAAGTCACATGCTGTCCATTTCCTTGTGATCCTCCTTGAGATGGTTCTACTACTTCATTGGAGTCCAGCTGTGTTTAATTAAACTGATAGGACTTGATTTGGAAAGGCAAACACCTGTCTATATAAAACCTCACAGCTCACAGTGCATGTCAGACCAAATGAGAATCATGAGCTCAAAGAAACTGCCCAAGGAGTTCAGAGACAAAATTGTGGCAAGGCACAGATCTGGCCAAGGTTACAATAGAATTTCTGCATTACTCAAAGTTCCTAAGAGCACAGTGGCCTCCATAATCCTTAAATGGAAGAAGTTTGGGACCACCAGAAGTCTTCCTAGACCTGGCCGTCCAGCCAAACTGAGCAATCGTGAGAGAATAGCCTTGGTGAGAGAGGTAAAGAAGAACCCCAAGATCACAGTGGCTGAGCTTCAGAGATGCAGTAGGGAGATGGGAGAAAGTTCCACAAAGTCAACTATCACTGCAGCCCTCCACCAGTCGGGCCTTTATCGCAGAGTGGCCCGACGAAAGCCTCTCTTCAGTGCAAGACATAAGAAAGCCCGCATAGAGTTTGCTCAAAAACACATGAACAACTACCAGACTATGAGAAATAAGATTCTCTGATCTAATGAGACGAAGATAGAACTTTTTGGTGATAATTCTAAGCTGTATGTGTGGAGAAAGCAAGGCACTGCTCATCACCTGCCCAATAAAATCCCAATAGTGAAACATGATGGTGGCAGCATCATGCTATGGGGGTATTTTTCAGCTGCAGGGACAGGACGACTGGTTGTAATTGAAGGAAACATGAATGCTGCCAAGTCCAGAGATATCCTGGACGAAAACCTCTTCCAGAGTGCTCTGGACCTCAGACTTGGCCGAAGATTCACCTTCCAACAAGACAATGACCCTAAGCACACAGCTAAAGTAACAAAGGAGTGGCTTCAGAACAACTCTTTGACCATTGTTGACTGGCCCAGCCAGCGCCCTGACCTGGACCCAGTTGAGCATCTCTGGAGAGACCTGAAAAACCATCCAACCTGACGGAGCAGGAGAGGATCTGCAAGGAAGGATGGCAGAGAGCATCCCCAAATCCAGGTGTGAAAAACTTGTTGCATCATTCCCAAGAGGACTCATGGCTGTACTAGCTCACAAAGGTGCTTCTACTCAATACTGAGCAAAGGGTCTGAAGACTTTATGACCATGTGATATTTCAGTTTTTCTTTTTTAATAAATTTGCAAAAAATTCTAAATTTCTGGGTTTTTTCAGTCAAGATGGGGTGCAAAGTGTACTTTAATGAGAAAAAAATGAACTTTTTAGAATTTACTAAATGGCTGCAATGAAACAAAGAGTGAAAAATGCAAAGGGGTCTGAATACTTTCCGTACCCACTGTATATATATGACGCGCCCCCTGGGCCTGTGTTGTGCAGGGGAACCCGGAACCGGGCCTGTTGTAGAATGCTGGGGGTTGTAGTCTCCGTGTGGCGGTGACCCGGTCCGTGCCCAGGGTGGTCAAACCAGTGGCAGTCTATTTGTATGGTAATAAGTGTCCGACTACGCCACCCGTGGATTGCGGTCAGTGGGGACCGCCGCTGCGCTGCAGACCGCTGAGGCTGATGTTGTTTGCGCAGCTGAGTATGGGATGACTCCCCACGGGAGAAGTATTGCCTCAGGGCAGCTAATGTGGATGATGGTGGTAGTGATGGTGTGAGGGTCCCAGTGCTAGTGGTGCTGGAGCGGCAAGGAATCACAGAGACGTGTGGTGCAGTTTCCAAAGCTTTACTCACAGTTGTTGCTCGGTCACTTCGGCCAGCAGTGACCGCCCGAGCCGTGCTGCGTCCACCAGGTGAGGGACTCGGTCAACTCCCAAGCAATTCCAGAGTGTGGCTGAAAGCTCCCCTCTCTTCCTTTCTACTGGCCGTCCCCACCAGTGACCCACCTTTGTCCAGCTTCCTCGGGCCTTCTGTTGGTGAAACCTCTCTCCGGTCTCCCTGACCCTATACGGTATGCCTTTCTGGTGGATGTAGTGAGGGGTCGCACCAAGATGTGGTCACGACCTCCGGTTTTGGCTGAGGATTCGTCGCCTCCACCAATTCGGGTTCCGGTACCCTGCTCTGCCAACCCTTCACCCAGTATCTCCTCTGGGAATATGGGGTTCCTTCTGCCTTCGTGTCTCTGGGCCTTTCTTTGTGTTCCTTGCCTCCTTTCTCCTCCGTTTCAGTTCCTTTCTTACTTTCCTTCCTGTTCCTTCTCCTTTCTCTTTCTGCTGTCTCAGGCCTCCACTCCAGGCTTGCCTCTGGAGCTGGGCCCAGACTGAGCCACAGCTCCCTGTCAGCCCTCTCTGGCTGAGCTCCTCTCTTCTTCTCCTCCTCTCTGAACTGAACCCTGATCTAAGATGGTGTCCACCTTATATACCTCCCTCTATGTGTGAGCCCAGGTGACTAGCAACCAATGGGCTCCTACCTATGCCCAGAAACCCACCCCTATCTGCTCCTACACCACTGGGTTTTCCTCCCCCTCCCCACTCCAGCCAGGAACAGAAGCTGTCGTGCCTGCACTCTGTCTAGTGGGAGCACCGTTGGTCTGTTCCTCGGAAATGGGGTGTGTGTGGTGCATGCAGCCTACTGAGCCCCGGTCCACACTCCATCCTTACCCGGGAGTGGAACATCACACCTCTGGTTCGAGGTGCAATACCCCTGTAGCAGCCGAGTCCTCGGGGTGCTACATTCCCCCCTGGTAAACCACAGCACGTCCTCGGGCTGGAAAAGAGCAAAGACAATTTAAAACATACAAATTTTTAAAGTGCACTCATATATAAGACATTAACTTTTCACTCATCCCTTTTTTTTTTTTTAAACCAATTATTTTTATTTAGGTTTCAAAAATTTACAGCAAACAGTTATCAATATACATATAACAATTCACATAACGTGTAGTAATACAGTCAAAACCCTCTCCCCCCTCCCCCCTCCCGCCAATACTCCTTATGCCGGGCATACCTGGGAACATTGACAATCATATTACTGCCATCCATGCGGACCATATTTTCCCAAAAGTTCTCTCTCCATGCCTCCGCCTGTAAATGCTTTCCTCTAAATGCATTACCGTACGTGTCTGAGCAATAAATTCCCTCCTAGTGGGGGGTTCCGAATCTGTCCATTTTCGTGCTATTAGTTTGCGTGCCACATATAGCAATCGCGCTATCGCCACTTTGTAATGTTCTGAGACAGGTATTCCATCCACCTCCCCCAAAACACACAGCACCGGGTTTCTGTCAATTGTACATGTATAAGCCCTCTCAATTTTGTTAACAACGACCAACCAATAAGCCACTAGCCGCGGGCATGACCATAGCATGTGTAGCAGTCCGGCCTGGTCCGTGCCACATCTAGGGCAATTGGAATCTCCCCTCAAGCCCGCCTTGTACAGGCGCAGCGGTGTTTTGTATGTCCTATGTATTATGTATAATTGGGAGATCGGTGCCTGCTCGCTTAGAGAGATCTTCGGGACATATTCTAGAATTGCCTCCCATTGTTCTGTTGTGAGTGTACCCACCTCCCTTTCCCATTTACTCTTTGCAATGAAGTGATTTCCCCCCAGATAGGAGTGCAGTAGGTCATGATATAGGCTCGATATGACTCCCCTCGTCCCTCCCTTCATGCACACAGAGTCTAGTACAATGTCACCCTGAACCGTCATGGCTCCCAATCCACACTGTGCCCTCCAAGCATGTCGAAGCCTATAGTATTGAAATCCCCACACCAAAGGCAAATCAAATTCTTCTCTCAATTTCTCAAAGGTCTTCAGGTCCGTTCCACTCTGCAGCTGGCACACATATCTCACTCCTTGCGCCTTCCAATTGCCCATTTGACACAGCTTATTAAGTTCCGGCAGATGTTCATTGCCCAACACCGGTGAGTACTTAGTCAGCCCGTCCACCCCCCTGATCTTTTTAATAGTGTCCCATACCTTCTGAGTCAAGCCTAAGGTAGGATATATTGCTCCCAATTTCTTAAAGGTACCATCCTCTAACGCCTGGACCAGTGGGCGTCTCCCCGACACATGTACCAGCACCCGGTAAGCTGCCCCTCCACAATCGGGTTCTCTCCATCCCCTGACATGCTGGCCCTGTACTGCCAAGAAATAGACCCAGGGATTGGGTGTGGCCAATCCTCCCTCCTCCTTCCCATTTTGCAGCGTTCCCAATTTAATCCTTGCCTGCCTCTTGCCCCATATCAAGGATCTGAAGATAGAATCAATACCCTGAAACCATTTTTTTGGTAGCCATATCGGTGAGTTGTGCAAAACGTACATTAGTTGTGGCATAAGGACCATCTTAATCAGGTTAGTTCTACCCGTCACCGTCAAAGACAATTGGCACCATGCGCCTATTTTCTTTTTAAATTTCTCTAGCAGAGGAACTAAATTCAGATCCGTGAATCGTGTCAATGGAAGCGCCACCCATATCCCAAGGTATTTAAATTGTGAAACCAGCTGGAGCTGCTTCCCCCTCTCATCTATCTCCTCCGCTTTTATTGGTCTATCTACAGCCATGACATAAGACTTGTGCCAGTTTATCTCCAGTCCCGAAATGCTCCCAAAGTGTTTAATTACATCCATCGTGCACCCCAATGTCTCTCCTGCATTTTCCAGAAATAACAGGATGTCATCGGCATACAGTGATATTTTTTCTTCCAGCCTCCCAAATTTAAATCCGACCACTCCTCTCTCAGCTCTTATTTTGGCCGCCAGGGGCTCCACTGCCACCGCAAACAATAGCGGGGACAGCGGGCACCCCTGCCTTGTGCCCCTATGTAAGTCAAACATCCCGGACCGTTCACCATTCACCTTAACTACCGCCCTTGGGGATGAGTACAATAACTTCACCCAGGCCATGAATGCGGGGCCAAATCCCATTATTTCCATGATTTTCCATAAATATTTCCATTCCACGCTATCAAATGCTTTTCTAGCGCCCAATGACATCACTATTCTCCCGCCACCATTATCAGCAGGCAGCTGCATATTAAGAAATAATCTTCTCAAGTTAACAGCCGTGGAGCGGTTGGGCATAAAGCCTGACTGGTCCTCGTGAATAACAGTATGCGCAACCCCGGTGAGCCGGGTGGCCAGGATCTTAGCGAGTACTTTGACATCCGTTGTCAACAACGATATGGGCCTATACGACTCCGCATCCATGGGGTCTTTCCCCTCCTTTGGCAGAACCACTATCACCGCTTCCTCCATTGATCTCGGTAACGCCCCCTTCACCAAAGCCTCATCAAACACAGATTTCAATTTTGGAGCTAGCAGTTCCACCAGCTCCCTGTACACCTCTCCAGGTAGACCATCAGCACCCGGTGATTTGTTATTGGGCATAGACAGAATTGCACATTCCACCTCCTCCACACTCACAGGTTCATCCAACCTCATCCTATCTTCCTCAGACAATTTAGACAGTGAGATGCCTTCCAAAAATTCCTCTACGGCCCCCTCCGTGTCCCGTACTCTTGAATTGTACAGTGCCATGTAATATTCCTTGAAGACCTCCAATATGTCCTTTGTGTCTGTCAGAGTCGTCCCCGTTTGGTCTCTCAACCTGTACACCCTGGAAGACTCCCTCTGTGCCGCAGATATCACCGCCAACAAGTGACCCACTCTCTCTCCTTCCTCAAAGAATTGGGCTTGCTGAAATGCCCTTTTCCTCTCAGCTTGCATCATGTGCAGTTTATTAACTGCCTCCTGTGCCAATTTTAGTCTATTGTGAGCTACACTCGTTGGCGCCAGAATCATGTCTGCCTCTGCCCTTGTCAAGTCATCCTTTATTTGTTGATCTGCCAATTTAGTTTTGGTCTTACACCGTGAGATCTCACTTATAAAGAGTCCCCTCGTAAATGCCTTCATAGCCTCCCACACCACTGTGGCCTCAGCACTCCCTTCATTCACTTGGAAGAAGTGCTCTAGTTCTTTGGTTATGCCACCCATATCCACCACTTTAAGCCACGTCGGGTGAAGACGCCAGCCTCCCCTCTGACCCTGAGCAGATCCCACTAGAAGCGTGACAACCATAGGACTATGATCCGATAGAGTCCTCTGTAGGTATTCCACCTCCCCAACCATCCCATCCATAGCAGTATCCCCAAAAGCCAGGTCTATCCTTGACAGTGTTCCGTGTGTAGCCGAGTGACACGAGAAGGTCCTCTTACCCTCATTTCGTACTCTCCACAGATCCACCAGCCCCAGCTCCCCCACGTAGGTGCCAAATGCAGTCATTCCGTCCCGTCCAGCTTCCATACCTGCCGGACGTACTTTATCCCAGTAATCATTCATGGTGTTGTTAACATCTCCCATAATCAACATCGGAGCCTCCCCCCATCTGGCCGTCAAGTCCATTACTGCTTGAAGTTCCTTTTTAGAATAAGGTGGAGGGATATATAAAGCCACTAAAATCATTTTGTGTCCATACAATCTGCACGCAATCCATACATACTGCCCTTCACTGTCTACTTGCACTGCCAGCTCTTCATAATGTGCGTTTTTGTATATTAGGACTGACACCCCCCTGGAGTATGAGGAATAAGTGGAATGATATGTCTTTAACATCCACCCTCTCGATAGCCAGTGCCTAGTATCTCTAGTGAGATGGGTCTCCTGTAAGCACGCAATCATAGGATCACAAGATCTGATGTGATTCAGAACTGCTGCCCTCTTAATCCTGTCAGATATACCACGTACATTCCAACTTAAAATCTGAACCGTACGGTTACTCATTGTGCATTAGAAAAAACAATCCACCATCATCAAGTAACATCTTCCCATTTTGTTCCCCAGCATACCAGGTCAAACAGCATAAGCAACCCCATTTTCCCGCAAATCCAACCCATCCCACCCATTCCTGATAAGGGATTTGGCTGGTTCGGGCTCTGTGCAGGATAATTGAAGCTAATGGTGGTGGAGAGGCACTGCCACCCGACCTCTCACATCAAGAGCTAGGCCACGCCCCCACTCATCCCTTTATGGGAGGTACTCTTTTCTTCTTAACGTTACTGGTATAAAACATTTTTTTTTTTTTTTTTATAAAACATTCTACTAAAGCCACTGGGACTCTTTTTGCAAAACACCATATAAAACTTTTGGCATTACTATTTTAGCAACATATTAAACTTTCCATTATAAGACATTTTCAAATAAAACATTTTCAAAACATATTCTTGAGCTCTGGCCGCTGTGCAACTTGCGACCAGGTAAAGGTGCAACAGTCCATTTTAATTTTGAGGTAGACGTTGCGGTTCTTGTATAAAACCAGTAGGGGGCGCTTTAAGAAGCGCAACTATGTACAAGGATATGGCCGCTCTCAGTCCTCGGCCAGTGGGAATAGGGGAATGGCTGCTCACAGTCCTCAGCCTGGTTAGGGATTAGGGGCACACAGGTAACAGTTCACACAATCAACAATTTCACGACAGTTCTTGTACCCCGACGGGTAACTATATACAGTTCCACTTTACCATTATCTAATAATGGTGTCCTCCTTGTTCTTCCGGGTAGTCTTCAGGTCCGTCCGGACCCTCGGTGTACTCTGTTTCTGGACGGTACTGTAGTTCCTCTTCCGTGAGCCGGTGAACGTGGAGGGCGTACGGTCCCTTGGCACCCTTGTGCCGGGTGAAGGTGACCACATCACCCGGGTAGAGATCACGTCCGCGGTGTCCCTCCGGCAGGTTGCTCTCGACATCCCTGCGGGTGACAAAGACGTCGCCGGGGGTTCGATGGTCTCGGATAAAGCCCCAGCCATGCTCCAGCTGGAACTTTATTACGGTCCCGTTGACTCGGGGACCGCGGGCGGCTCGGGGATCTTGTCGGGTCCTGCGCTTCTGCTCCGCGCTCCGGGCCTGCAACTGTTCTTCTCGGATTCGCCTCTCCCGCCGTTCCCTTTCAAATACCTCCAGCTGTTGACGGCAGCACTCTTCACGCCGGGCTGCGTCCGCCCGGGTCTCCTGGGTGAACCCTATGAGATTCTCACCGGTGGGGTCCCATGCAAACTGGGCATGCTCCAGCGGAAGCGGAGCGATTTTGGCGGGCTCCGGAGCCGGGATCAGAGGCTCACACAGGGGCCGTTCCCTCCGGAGATGGGGGTTGACGTACTCCGGTGGCCACACGAAGGGCAGCCCGTCCGGGCTGGTGTGTTGCGCATAGAGATCTGCGCCCAAGGGTGGCACCACGGGCCCCGATCGGGGAGCAGCGCCCCGGGTTACTCGGCCTTGCGACCAGGCCGGGGAACTTCCGGTTGGGTCTGGGGGTGGCACTGTTGAGGAAGAGGGCGCTGGAGGGGCAGCGGCGCCCGGGCTCACCAGGCCTTGCGGCCAGGCCGGTGGTACTTCCTCTTTTGCCGCGCCCGGGGTCGAGGGGCGTGGCGCGGAACGGGGCGTGACCGCGGCTCCTGCCGCTTGAGGCCTAGTTGGTAGCAGTGGCGGTGCGGCAACGGGTGTGGTGAGTAGGGCTTCGGGCTCTGCGACGGGAGGCTGGGGCAGGCTTACGGCTGCTGGGCTCGGGGTGATGACATCCCCATTACCTGCCTCAATCCTTGCAGCTCCCTCCGCGGCGTCGTCTCCGGCCTTCGTCCCTCCTGCACCGTCCTCAGAGGCAGACGTGCTCCATGTTGCGGGTGGCGCCTCCTGCCGGCGAGTTCCAGCCTGCCGGGCCATCTCCCTTCTCCACTCGGCCAGCACATCCTGCTGTGCCCGGGCCATCCTCCGGTCCAAGTCCTCCAGCGCAGCCTGTGCACGCTCCGGATCTCTGGGGAGCTGTGCCAGGATCTCCACTAGGCTGTCTGGCGGTTCGGCCTGCAGCAGGCTCCGGACCAAGGTGTTGGCACTGCTGGACGCTTCCTCCATTCCCGGGTGCGGTCTGTCCAGACTGATCCAGAGTGCGCCCTGCCCCACAGTTTTCTTCACTTCCCGCCCCCATTGGGGGTGGTCCTGGGGCAACTTGGTGACAGTCAGTTTCAAGGGCAGCCCTCCCACGCTGATGGACATCTCCACTGCTGCATTCATGGCTGGTGGGGGCGGGCTCCTTCTTTGGCACCACTCTGGGACCTGGCCCACGATGGGAGGTGGCTTCCTGCTGTCCTTTGGTGCGCACATAATGGCGTCCGCTCTGCCAGGGCGGGAAAAACTGATGAAGATGGCGGGAAACGGTCCAAGATGGCGTCTGATGGCGGGAATCGGCTCCGGATGGCGGGAAACGGCTCCGGATGGCGGGAAACGACTGGAAATGGCGGGAGACTTCTTTTTAAGGTACATGTGCAGTTTTCTTCAGGCACGCAATACCCGCTTGTGGCGGGTTGGTAACGATCCTGCCGACTACGCCAAAGTTGACGCGCCCCCTGGGCCTGTGTTGTGCAGGGGAACCCGGAACCGGGCCTGTTGTAGAATGCTGGGGGTTGTAGTCTCCGTGTGGCGGTGACCCGGTCCGTGCCCAGGGTGGTCAAACCAGTGGCAGTCTATTTGTATGGTAATAAGTGTCCGACTACGCCTCCCGTGGATTGCGGTCAGTGGGGACCGCCGCTGCGCTGCAGACCGCTGAGGCTGATGTTGGAGAACTATTGCCTCAGGGCAGCTAATGTGGATGATGGTGGTAGTGATGGTGTGAGGGTCCCAGTGCTAGTGGTGCTGGAGCGGCAAGGAATCACAGAGACGTGTGGTGCCGTTTCCAAAGCTTTACTCACAGTTGTTGCTCGGTCACTTCGGCCAGCAGTGACCGCCCGAGCCGTGCTGCGTCCACCAGGTGAGGGACTCGGTCAACTCCCAAGCAATTCCAGAGTGTGGCTGAAAGCTCCCCTCTCTTCCTTTCTACTGGCCGTCCACACCAGTGACCCACCTTTGTCCAGCTTCCTCGGGCCTTCTGTTGGTGAAACCTCTCTCCGGTCTCCCTGACCCTATACGGTATGCCTTTCTGGTGGATGTAGTGAGGGGTCGCACCAAGATGTGGTCACGACCTCCGGTTTTGGCTGAGGATTAGTCGCCTCCACCAATTCGGGTTCCGGTACCGTGCTCTGCCAACCCTTCACCCAGTATCTCCTCTGGGAATATGGGGTTCCTTCTGCCTTCGTGTCTCTGGGCCTTTCTTTGTGTTCCTTGCCTCCTTTCTCCTCCGTTTCAGTTCCTTTCTTACTTTCCTTCCTGTTCCTTCTCCTTTCTCTTTCTGCTGTCTCAGGCCTCCACTCCAGGCTTGCCTCTGGAGCTGGGCCCAGACTGAGCCACAGCTCCCTGTCAGCCCTCTCTGGCTGAGCTCCTCTCTTCTTCTCCTCCTCTCTGAACTGAACCCTGATCTAAGATGGTGCCCACCTTATATACCTCCCTCTATGTGTGAGCCCAGGTGACTAGCAACCAATGGGCTCCTACCTATGCCCAGAAACCCACCCCTATCTGCTCCTACACCACTGGGTTTTCCTCCCCCCTCCCCACTCTAGCCAGGAACAGAAGCTGTCGTGCCTGCACTCTGTCTAGTGGGAGCACCGTTGGTCTGTTCCTCGGAAATGGGGTGTGTGTGGTGCATGCAGCCTACTGAGCCCCGGTCCACACTCCATCCTTACCCGGGAGTGGAATATCACACCTCTGGTTCGAGGTGCAATACCCCTGTAGCAGCCGAGTCCTCGGGGTGCTACATATACATATATGTATAGCCCCCAGGGATAATTGTTTTTCAGTCCTTGAACTTAGTGCATAGGCTTTATAAGTCTAGAAATCCCACTACCCAACAATTTTAGAAGAATGTATATGAAGGCCTCCTTTATGTCTAATACAGGGTATATTGGAGTCCCTCTTCCTTCTAATTTTTGGCAGTTCTTGTATTGACTGCAAAGGCTATGTGAGTTTCAGAGTCTCTCCTTCATAAATTAAACAGGATGTGTCTGACCATGTCACACACACTACATGCTCAGGTAAGTTAGTAAAATGTTAAATTACATTTATTGGTGAATGTTTTTTTCACCATTGAAAGCAATGAGAAAGTTCAAAAACGCAGGAGGAGGTGGTTTTTCTCTCTTTTTAATTTTGCCGTATATTAAAGTGATTATACAGGAAAGAATGTTTCCTAACATTTTTTCCTGTAAAATCCATTTTATCTTTGGTGTGGTATGTTTTATTGTCAGTCCGTAAAAGTGGTGTAATACTCTGACAACATTGTTCCCAGCAGCGACCTGGGAGTCAGAGATGCGTCCAGGCGCCTTCCCCATGCGGTTCTCATTCCATTCAAGCACTTTTTCCGTCTATTTCAGCTATTTTAATGCCCCCCCAGACCTCCTGGGAGGGTCTGCCAGAAAAATGCTCAAGTTTCCCCATTGACTTCCATTATACTTGTTACTCGAGTCGAGCACCCAAACTGTCCTAAGTACTTGATTCAAGTAATGCGCATCCGAGCATTTTAGTGCTCAATCATCACTAGTACCTAGGCAATGAATGACTGCGGAGGTTGGCACCCTAAAGATAAACGCAGTATGGTGCCTCCATTCACCGTCGTCTGACTGTAGGATATAATACACTACCAAATAAATAAGAAGCCTATAAACATAAAGGGTTAACAGAGTAAAAAAAAATATATACCAGACCTAAGGCATCCTATCCAATAATGATACAGCCTCCGAGATGTGGCTATCAACTCGGCGCCTATCATTCAACTCAACTGAATACCCTTCACTCCTTGGGCCTTCTAATGAACCAACATCCGGAGGGGAAACCTGTTGAGGCACAGTATGTGGACCCATAAGTGTGGCAGACATTTATTGATAAATTCATTCATATGCATTCTTAAAGTAAGTAGATGTTTTGTAGTATTTATCTTAAACATATCAGGTGTACACATTTAGAACTTCATTTTAACAAGGGGTGCCCAAACTTTTACATGCCACTGTAGTGGCATGAAAAATGTAACAAAAATATACAGTATTTGACTTAAAAATTTGGTTTAAAATAGTAGAACATTTTCTGACACATTACATTTAATAATTATTTTATATAATACAAAACATCATTTCATATGATGATGAAAAAGAAAGATTGGGGAAGATTTACCAAGATAAATGCTCATATCTGTCTCAATTTGTTAAATGAAACCTGATGTCCAAGCCTTGCCTTATGTTTTTATGTGGCTTAGAGGACTCCTAAAATTAACCAAAATTTGGGTGAAAATACTGGTCGTATGTTAACTAAGAAGTGACGTTAGGAAAACTGTCTGTGTAACAGGATGCACCAAATCTGTCACACAGCCTGAGCCTCTGGGCTAAGTCTGGCACATGTTTTGTCTGCCTGCTCTACTTTTAAGTCGCCTAAATTTAGGACAGTAATAACACATTTCCCTTGCTGTATGAAAAAACATAGTTTGGAAAGGTTCTAACAGGTTAGATTGACATCAACTTGTCATTAGCTATTGTCTGGGAAATATTGAGGAATATTGAAAGTCTGTCATGGATATTGACCATTCCTCCCAAACCTCTCTTCACCCCACTCCCTCATTCCCCTTTTGCCCAGCACAAAGCCCCAATTAACACAGCCATGAGCTTACACAAACAAATGACAGCAAGAGGTGCCACCAAGCTACTTAGAATGCGAGCATCTTGTCCCTGAAAAACGCAGGGGGTGATTAGTGGCAGGATTGCAATAATTCGCGTGTAACTGTTGGAGCTTGGTTCCCGAGCTTCAAAGAAGAAATCTATAGACACGCCAACTCCGATATGAAATATGAAATATTGTGAGGTCAATACGTCCGGCAATAATGGGACCTATATTTTTAGTGGCAGAATCAGCTCAGGGATGTATCCATAGTTTTCCATTGCTGTTAGCAAAATCAGGGAGCTGTAGCGCAAAAACATCAGAATAGCAGATGGCAACTATGCTATATGTGGTCTCTAAATAAAGGTAAAATCATAATAGAAAATATATCACTTTTGGGCTTCTGGGATCAACGCACGATAAATTATCCCAAAAATCAGGTTTTTAATACAAGTCTGAAGGGTGGAGCCCAGCCCATGTGATGTCAACACAGGGGGGGTCTCTCCCTTCAGCATAAAATAGTTTGTTACTAAACACTGCCTCCCTTTTGGATTAAATATAAAATTTAATAGTTCTGTTTCTTTTGTCCTGTAATCGTTCCCTCCCCCGAAGCCATATACTCTTCCAAAACGCAGGCGTCCGGTCAGGCCCTTGTTATATTTCAAACTCAACCGGTGGTAGCAGAGAATAATAATAATTGGGCTATCGTGAAGCTGACAGTTACTGTACGGAGGGCGTAAACACGTATTTCATGCTTTGGAATCCGGAGGTGTGACGCCCATACGCTCACTGGTCGCTTGCCGATACCTAAGTTAGTGAGTAGTCTGGATCGTGTGATCGCCATTCCGGACGAAATACTGACAGCGTGACGGAACGGTGAGATATTGTGTGATCTCCCCTGTGTCGTCGCTGTGGTGATCCCTGACAGTTATCATTTATATTTTATCAACAGGTTTTCTTTAAAGAAGATGTTCATTACTTTTTATTATCCCCCCCAATGTATTCCCCCGGGACCCATAAGGGTTTTTGTAATTACCTTGCGTTGCAGTTACTGAATGTGAGTGGCGCTATCGCTGGCCGCTCACCGGCATCGCGTGACCCACCACTGATGTCACGTGAAGTGAGGTGTGATATCAGTGACGCTTTTCCCGCGGTGCATGCTGGGTTGTGGGTGGGGTTTCCCTGCGCATCACACCCAGCATCCACTGCACACTTTCCTAATGAATGAGGAGAGGGAAAGCGTGCGGTGGATGCCGGGTGTGACACGCGGGGTAACCCCGCCCACAGCCCAGCATCCACCGTGGAACGCAAAAGTAAGTCACACCCAGGCCGCAGCCGGAACTTGACGTGATATCAACGAATGTCAGAGCCGTCTGCAGCCGGGGGGGTCACGTGATGCCTGTGAATGGCAGTGATAGCGCCACTCACAGGCAGTAACTGCAAAGCAAGGTATTTACAAAAACCCTTATGGGCCCCGGGGGAATACATTAGGGGGATAATAAAAAGTAGTGGACAACCTCTTTAAGGACAACCTGTCAATAACACTACCCTTGCATGAGTAGAGGTAGTGCAGGATAGGACATTATAAAACATTATGAAAGATACCTATTATAACACCAATATGTGGCTTTTATTGATATGTAAATTAGGCTCACAAGTGCACTGGTGGTTGTATTTCTGTACTTGCAGGCCTTGGCCCCGATTGATCAAAGTGTTTATGCATAAAACACTTTGAAAAGTCGCTAATTTTTCCACAACACAAGGCTGGACAAAAATGTTGTGACTTTAGACATATTTACATCATCTCTTATGGCTCCGCAAAAACAGGGGGAGCTGGGTGGAACGGGGTGTTGTGATGTCCACTCATCTAATTCATGACAAGTTGTGGTTTACGCTACACCGCAAATCTTACTTTGTGTCTCTGACTGAAGTAAGAGTTGTGGTGAGGCACAAGCCATTTTTAAGATGCGCTTGATTCATTAACAAGCATGCACCTCTTAATGAACCAGGCACCTTTCTCTCTACAATGCCCCCTCATTAAGACTGGTGTGAACAATGCCAGTTTTGATGAATTGAGGGCCCCAGTCTATGGCTCATCTATGCTTTTCCCGCTAGCACCACATCCATTTCTTCAATGTCAGTGGAGATTGATTCTAGGCTTTACTGCAAAACATCACCTACTGCTGATGGTGCTCACTGTGCTCTTCACCCTACCATGCTGGCATCCTTGACAGCGCCCCCATAGATGCCACATGACTGCTGACAGCGCTCAGAGTGCGGTTTATCCTCTTCACCTGGTTTTCTAGATATAGCGATGTTTGAAAAAGACCCAGGCTGGGTCAAAACGCAACTTATTGCTTTTTGTCATGATATCCAGCACTGTAGTGAATTACTATTTTATACTGAAATAAAAATAAGTATCATTTGAAATCTTCTGCGAGTGCGGCTGATTATCTTATATAGAATCATAAAACGTGGGGCAGCTCCAGAAAACTGTAGATATAAAGTGAATAAGGGACACGTGTATGTGTGTAATGTACAGTAGATGTAAGCTTGTGTATCATATGTATACAGTGAAGGAAATAATTATTTGATCCCATGCTGTTTTTGTAGGTTTGCCCACTGACAAAGACATGAACAGTCTATAATTTTAATGGTATGTTAATTTTAACATTGAGAAATAGAATATCCAAACAAAATCAAGAAAATCACATTGTATAAATTAGATAAATGTATTTGCATTTTGCAGTGAGAAATAAGAATTTGATTCCTCTGGTAAACAACACGTAATACTTGGTGGTAAAACCCTTGCTGGCAAGCACAGCAGTCAGACGTTTTTTGTAGTTGATGATGAGGATTGTGCACATGTGAGGAGGAATTTTGGTCCACTCCTCTTTGCAGATCATCTCTAAATCATTAAGATTTTGAGGCTGCCACTTGGCAACTCGAAGCTCCCTCCATAAGTTTTCTATTGGACTAAAGTCTGGAAACTGGCTAGGCCACTCCATGACCTTAATGTCCTTCTGTTTGAGCCACTCCTTTGTTGCCTTGGCTGTATGTTTTGGGTCATTGTCTTGCTGGAAGACCCAGCCACAACCCATTTTTAATGTCCTGGCGGAGGGAAGGAGGTTGTCACTCAGGATTTTATGGTACATGGCTCCATCCATTCTCCCATTGATGTGGTGAAGGCCACTCCATGACCTTAATGTGCTTCTTTTTGAGCCACTCCTTTGTTGACTTGGCTGTATGTTTTGGGTCATTGTCTTGCTGGAAGACCCAGCCATGACCCATTTTTAATGTCCTGGTGGAAGGAAGGAGGTTGTCACTAAGAATTTTACGGTACATGGCTCCATCCACTCTTCCACTGATGCGGTGAAGTAGTTATGTGATCTTAGCAGAGAAACACCCCCAAAACATAATGTTTCCACCTCCATGCTTGACAGTGGGGACAGTGTTCTTTGGGTCATAGGCAGCATTTCTCTTCCTCCAAACACGGCGAGTTGAGTTAATGCCAAAGAGCTCAATTTTTGTCTCATCTGACCACAACACCTTCTCCTAATAACTCACAGAATCATCCATGTGTTCATTGACAAACTTCAGACGGCCTGCACTTGTGCCTTCTTGAGCAGGGGGACCTTGCGGGCACTGCATGATTTTAAACCTTTAAGGCGTAATGTGTTACCAATGGTTTTCTTCGTGACTGTGGTCCCACCTGCCTTGAGATCATTAACAAGTTCATCCCATGTAGTTTTAGGCTGATCTCTCACCTTCCTCATGATCAAGGATACCCCACGAGGTGAGATTTTGCATGGTGCCCCAGATCGATGTTGATTGACAGTCATTTTGTATTTCTTTCATTTTCTTACTATTGCACCAACAGTTGTCTCCTTCTCACCCAGCGTCTTACTTATGGTTTTGTAGCCCATTCCAGCTTTTTGCAGGTCTATGATCTTGTCCCTGACATCCTTAGAAAGCTCTTTGGTCTTGTCCATGTTGTAGAGGTTAGAGTTTAACTGATTAATTAAGTCTGTGGACAGGAGTCTTTTATACAGGTGACTATGTAAGATAGCTGTCTTTAATGCAGGTAACGAGTCGATTAGGAGCGTCTAACTGGTCTGTAGGAGCCAAAACTTATAATGGTTTGTAGGGGATCAAATACTTACTTCTCACTGCAACATGCAAATAAATGTATCTAATTTATACAATGTGATTTTCTTGATTTTGTTTGGATATTCTATCTCTCAATGTTAAAATTAACCTACCCTTAAAATTATAGACTGTTCATGTCTTTGTCAGTGGGCAAACTTACAAAAACAGAAAGGGATCAAATAATTATTTCCTTCACTGTACATACAGTATGTGTAATTTGTATGTTTGTATATATGTGGGCAATGTGTGAGTGCAGTGTATATACAAATGTGTGTAAAGTGAATAAAGGTCTACCAAGGGATCTGTTCACATAGGGGGACGCTGCCAGTGTTCCAATGACCTAAGCCTTTGATTGACATAATCCATAACTCCATTCATAACACTCCTGGTCACTTGTGTGCCAACTCAAGTACCAGCTGGTCAAGTTGCTGGTGATGCAGTCGCCACATTTTCAGAAATGATGGTGTGCACTTTGCCTTGCCAGAAGATATCCAGTTGCCATTATTTCTTGCAAAAAGGGATGCCAGCTCATGCAGGAGAACGTGGGCCACTCTCTTGTCTTTGAGCTTGAAAATGCACTGCACCGTAGATACATTAAACAGCAACTATGGCCAAGGACAGTATAAGCCATTCATATGCAACTGAGTAAATATTTTTAGCGACAGCAAAGAATCACCATGTCCAGGACAGGAGGTGAAGCCTCTACAGCTGGATACTATGACTGGTTCCACTGCCAGGCAGTGGTTATATAACTCCTCCTGCACCAACTCTTCATCATCCTCAATAGACATCTTTGCATCCCCATCAGCAATAGGGCACAGCATTCCATCCACATCCTGCCCTCAATGTTTTAGTTCATGTAAAGCAGTGTTTCCCAAACCCCATCCTCACGGCCCCCCACAGGTCATGTTTTCAGGATCTCCTTAGTATTACACAGGTGATTGAAGTATCATCAAGGCATCAGGAATTCTCTCACCTGTGCAATGCTAAGGAGATCCTGAAAACATGACCTTAGGGGGGCCGTGAGGATGGGGTTTGGGAAACACTGATGTAAAGCAATGTCAAAGCTGTTTTACAAAAGCCATGCAGTGGACAAGTTGCTGTTTATCAAGCAGCAAATCTCACCATGAATGGCTTCCTGTCACTGCACCTGGACATTGTTGTTCACAACAAATCCCGGAACATTGTCCCTGCATTATGTTTGGGCAGAGTAACTTATACTCTCTGTATGGCATACATCCTGAATTTAGTAGTGAAATATTTCTTATGGAAATATACCTGCTTGAGGATGGTGGGGGCCATGGCCAGGAAAGTGTCTGGGCATTTCAACAATTCTTATGTGCAGCATGCTCTTCAAGCTTTGCAAAAATAGAACGGTTTGCCTGAGCTCCACCTGATTTGAGACGCTGCACCCTGCTGGAATTTAATGCTGCATATTTTTTGAAGCGTCAGTATAAGAAGCATAAAGCTTCATATACAGCTTTCTTCATAAAGCATAATGACTGATTATACCATGCAGTAGGGAAACTAGAGCTTGGGATACTTTGAAATCTGTCATTGGAAGGTGATGAAGGACACGTCGCCTACTGAAGATGCTACAAAATATGTCAGTAGATTGAACTTTGTCATTATCATTGATGTCATCTCCTTTATATTTAACCTGGAAAAAAACACAAGGATGCAACAGGGGATGAAGAAAGATTAGTAACTTGAATATGTAAATCACTGCCCTGGTGCTGTTAGGGACTGACAAGGTCAATGGTTACATGCTGTAAGATGGGGAGGAGGAAGAGCAGCACAGGTTGATGTGGAGAAGGACATTTAGCTAGCAGGGAAAACAATGTTTCTTCATTTCGCAAACAGCAAATCTGTTGTTGATCCCAAAATAGCAGGCATAATTTTTGCATGCCATGTTAAGCAACCATTGCTTCTGCTATTTCCAAAAAATTAAAACTGTTGCTGATGCCAAAATAATAACATTTTTGTGAAGCTAGTTAAAAAGCTATGGCTTTTACAATCAATGACAAATATTTTGCTATTCTCCAAGAAGATAATTTTTGGACCACATCTGAAAAAGGATTCTGCCTTGTACTCTGTGAAGACCGGGGTTTTCCATGGGCGTAATACTACTCAGACAACACAGGGTGTGGGTAAAACAGGGTGGCAATACTTTATTGATCCACAAAGCGGACAATAAACACATAGAACAGTCCCAGCAAATACCCAAGATGGTACAACATTACACAGCGTCACCCTTACTTCTCCACCAGGGATAGAACAGCTGTGACTTTGGTACTTCCAGGGCCAACTACCTCAACCAGTGGCCCCCTGCTTCTGGCAGGCCCCCACAGAGAAAAGGTAGCGGCAAGCTTAGAGCCAGGTGACTTTAACGTCCCCAAACTGGTCTCCCCAAAATTTATCCATGTCTTTCTGATGGTCAGTGGAGCAGATCCGTATCTTTCCATTCAGGGCCGATACTCTTAGGCTGGAATCATGTAGAATCCAAATCTGTGTATCTTTAGGTAAAATCCATGCTTCCAAGCTGATGGTCTCAGAGTCCATATGTCATCTTGCTTCTCCTTGATTCTCTGTCCCAAGTCTCTTTTCAACAGGATATATAAACCCTTTTTCTATTTACATATAAAGGTCATCAGTCACGGGTCGGGGTTAGGGAGGGCATTACTCACATGACTCAGCTCTCATTGTTTGAGCTAATCTATTTATTTAGTTGGTATAGTAGGGGCTCTTTAAATCAACATTCAGGATTATTCAAACAATAGTCTGTGTTAATCAACCAAATAGGATCACAGGTTAAAAAGTCAACATAAAAATAGAGGTATACTGCTCTTGCCATCAGAAAGTATGTTTGGCATAATTAAGATTTTACGTTGTATCGTCACATACACCATCTGTGTGTAAACATCAGCAAGGCTGGCATCTGCCCCCAAAAGGGATAATTTTTGGAATATTTTTACAATTTAAAATGCCTAAAAAAATCTGTCAGTGCAGTTTGTAATTAAACAGGCTGTTGGTTACCACTGGTTACCATCCGTTCACCCTTAGTCAGATATGTTGAGGTTACTTTCACTCTTCTAATGTTGTGTTTGCATTAAAGAGCTTGAAACATGTTCAATACAGTCCTAGGAAACTGTAGGAAACTGAAGTTTAAGAGCATGTAAGGCGCTCAAAACGCATTCAGTTGCTATTTATTCACACTTTCCTTTCCTTGTTTTATTTGAAAGATTTGGTCTTTACAATCGCCTATATTTTTAATGGACATAATAAAAATATTTTGATTTTATACTATTGAAGCTGGATCTCTTTTTCAACTTGCAAGCTGCTTACTACGTCTGGCGGGGACGTGTTTCTGTGCTTCATTTCATGGATCATATGGGGCAACTCCCAAGGATGAGCTGAAAAAATGTTTTTTCTTTTTCATTTAGAACTCATGCATACTGCTGTGTAATGAATATATGCTTCCATCTGTAATATGACTCCTATAAACTTCTTTGGAGTCATGCTGTTTCTCCCCTGGTCTCTGAATTCATTTTTTTCCTTCATAGGTTCATTAAGATGCTGTAATAAAAGGCTATTTATGAAGGCACCATACTTGGAGTGCATGTTGCGCTAATACTGACCTTTAGGGAATGCCCATGTATTTGGCCTTGCTTTGTGCTCAGTGCTTATTGCTGAACAGGTTTGTTAATTAGGGAATCTATGTATATGCAGGATTTTTCTGACTATTAGATATTGTCTGTGAAGTGCTGTGAAATTAATGGTGCTATACAAGTGAGTAAAATAATAATAATAATAATAATAATAATAATAATAATAATAATTTATTTGTACTTGTAGCCCTGAGTTAGGACTTTGTTAATCCTCTTCTCCACATTATAGCATCGTGTGGCAGTAAATGTAAATCATGTCAGTTCGTAGTCCTGAACATGGAAATCTATGTCTATCTCCAGATGTGACAGTATGTGTGAGTAGTATATTTTACTGGTCAAGTCACAGGAAACTAGATATTACTGTACGGCCACATCTGCTGAGCTAGCACCATCTGACTCTGGTATGAATCACATCCTGTCAAAGGATAGTGATTCCCGACAGCAATTCAACTAGTGCTTGTGAAGTGGCTAAACCATATGAGCTACCCTGTGTCACTGAATTGCCTTGGTTTGACGATTCCTTGTCTGTATGAGCATTACATTGGGTTTTTGTCATCCAAGTGTGCTGTTAAGTTGTTCTCTAGTTCACTAAAATATTGCATTTTTAAATTATGCCTCTATACTATTTATTTTACGTCTGTGCGACCATTGCCTTTATTGACTTTCCTATATTCTACCATTATGTAAATACCGGCAATTAACATATGAAAACGTACATTTCATTTGAATATGTAATATTCAATATATTAATAAGTTCAGCCATAACATGAAAACCACCTACAATTACTTTTATGTTTTCTATATATTTTTGGCTCACTGCCCGTTTGTGTGTAGGGACTATGCTTGTGTTTCGTGCTAGTAGCCTTATTTGAAGCCCTTTAATGTTTCATTATTGACAGTATAATATTTAGATATTCACACTTTTCTTATGTATTCTGTCTGCATGCATGTCTGATCTGCCCAATATTGTGTATGTTCTCCTTGTGTTGGCAAAACAGCTCTAACCCATTGAAGCATAGACCCCATAAAACAGGTGTCCTGTGCACCAACATTTTAGCAGGAAATACGTTAACGGCGGCCGTTAAGAGGCCTTACTCCTTATTGCTGTTTTAAAACATCAGTGAGAAATAAAATAGCAGTCCTCCCCTGGGCGAAAATCCAGTGGATGATGGCTGTATATGACAGCTGACACACTGCGGCATCGACTCTGACCGGTTTTAGAATAGTTCTGGACCGATTAACCCCTTAAATACTGCTATCAACAACGACAGCAGCATCAAAGTGGTTAAAAGGGGGTTAAAACATCCCTTTTAACACTATGTGCCACCCACATTCATTATCGCGGTTGCCAATAGTTGACATGGCACATTGAGGTCATCTGATGACCTCAGGGTACAGTGGCCTGTTAGACACTTATAAAGTAGAGTCTAACAGGCTGAATCAGTGAGAAACTGACAGTTTTCATGCACTGCAGTACATGAGTATTGCAATGCATGAAACCAATGATCATAGTAAAAAATATTCATGTCACACAGTGGGACTAAATGACAAAGTAAAAAGTTAAATAAAATGTAAAAAAGTTAAAAAGCAAGCAAAAAAAGCACGCATAAATCACAAAAACCTGTTTCGCCACTAAAAAGACACAGCCTTTGTATTAAAACAAAAATAAATAAAAACAGTATACATAATTGATATAGCTGCGTCTGAAACAACATGAACTTTAAAACTGCCACGTTATTTATTCGGTATGGCAAACACTGTAAAAAAAAATTATCAAAAAACACGCCAAAAATGTAGCTTTTTCATCATGTGGCACACACAATTTTTTAAGAGGTTGTCCTATGGATAGGTCATCAATGTCTGATTGGTTGGGGTCCGACACCTGGGACCCCTGCCGATTAGCTTTTATTGATGTCGGCCAGCCGGAATTACTCTCTTGCGGAGCTGGCCATTTTCTGATAGTGGTCATCGCAGGGTACTACACATCCTCCTCCTATTGATTTGAATAGGAGGCAGATATGTAGTGCCAAGCCTCGGCCACTACCAGAAAATGGAGGAGCACCGCAAGTGAGTACTTCCGGTCACCGCCGACACCATTGACAGCTGATCAGTGGGGGTGCCGGGTGTCTGACCCCGGCCGATCAGACACTGATGGCCTATCCTAAGGATAAGTCATTAATCAAAAAGTAGTGGACAACCTCTTTAACAAAAAAGAGATCAAAAAGTCTTATGTAAAAAAAATTGTATAAATGACAACGCCTCGTAAAGAAATACTAACATGGCTCATTCGGCAGCAAATTATAAAAGCTACAGCTCTCAGAATTTGGCAATGCAAAAACAAATTCATTTTTGTACAATATTGTTTTTAATGTATAAAGGTAGCAAAATGAAAAAGAAAACTATGTAAATCTAGTATGGCTATAATCATACTGACCCGGGGAATAAATTGGTCTTATCACTTTCACCACATGGTGAACCATGCTAAAATAAATAAATAAAAAACAATAACTGAATTGCTGGTTTTTGTTCATTCTGCATCTGAAAAACCTGAATTAATAAATGATCAATAAGTGTTATACACTCCCAAAATGGTAGCGGTAAAATCTTCAGCTATGTTTGCCAAAAAAAAGAAGAAGCGGTGATGATACAGCCTTTATTGTTAATAAGCCAGACGATTAGATTTGTTAATCCAAGAGAAATACACTATTGTGTTTAAATTGTTTGTGTATTTCTAAAGGACAGACCAGTATTTGTATAACCCTGGCTGCTGTCTCCTCTTGGTTAGGTAAACAATGTTGTTTGTTGCTATGCTAATTATATGTTATACTAAGTCAGCTGAAAGTTTATTTACAATAGTCCCTGTGATACCAACTATGTAAATAGATTAGCTCAAACAATGAGAGCTGAGCCATGTGAGTAATGCCCTCCCTAACCCCAACCTGTGACTAATGACCTTACGCAGATTTAAATATAAACATGGATGTCTGTAGTGCTGCAGATAGAATCAAGGAGGTTAAGCAAGACTTTACAAGGTGAATGAGAGACATCCTTCAAAAACGTAGATGGATAGCATGGAATCCAAAGCAACACAGATTTTGATTTTACATGATTCTAGCCTAAATATATCGGCCCTGACTGGAAAGATTCGGATCTGCTCCATTTACCATCAAAGAGACATGGATACATTTTGGGGAGACCGGGGTGGGACGAGGAAGTCACCTGGCCCCATGGATATGTTGTTTGGGGTTGCCAGGAGGTTCCCACCGGTCGCCTGGAACCCATGGAAACATTCGGAGAAGCCAGATTGGGACTCACTGGTCATCTGTCCCCATGGAAACTCTCGGAGAGGCCAGGGTGGGACTCTCGGGTCTTCTGGCCTTGTACCTCAATGGACTGCTAGCTTCCTAAGCTTGCCGCTACCTTCTCTCTGTGGGGGGCCCGCCAGAAGCGGGGGGCCACTGGTTGAGATAGTCAGCCCTGGAAGTCCCAACATCGTAGCTGTTCTATCCCATGCGGGCGGAGCGGAAGGGTGAGACTGTGTAATGTTGTACCATCTTGGGTATTTGCTGGGACTGTTCTATGTGTTTATTGTCCACTTTGTGGCTCAATAAAGTATTGCCACGCTGTTTTACCCACACCCTGTGTTGTCTGAATAGTGTAACGCCTACGGAAGACAGCGTGTCTTCACAGAAGCTCTCTCAATTTGGCAGCGAAAAAAAATATTTATTATAAAAAAGCAGTTTTAGTGTGTGATAGTAGCAAAACATTTAAAAAACTATATATATACAATACAGACCAAAAGTTTGGACACACCTTCTCATTTTAAGATTTTTCTGTATTTTCAAGACTATGAAAATTGTACATTCACACTGAAGGCATCAAAACTATGAATTAACACATGTGGAATTATATACTTAACAAAAAAGTATGAAACAACTGAAAATATGTCTTATATTCTAGGTTCTTCAAAGTAGCCACCTTTTGCTTTGATGACTGCTTTGCACACTCTTGGCATTCTCTTGATGAGCTTCAAGAGGTAGTCACCTGAAATGGTCTTCCAACAATCTTGACGGAGTTCCCAGAGATGCTTAGCACTTGTTGGCCCTTTTGCCTTCACTCTGCGGTCCAACTCACCCCAAACCATCTCGATTGGGTTCAGGTCTGGTGACTACCCTTACACAGCCTGAAGGTGTGTTTGGGGTCATTGTCCTGTTGAAAAATAAATGATGGTCCAACTAAACGCAAAACGGATGGAATAGCATGCCGCTGCAAGATGCTGTGGTAGCCATGCTGGTTCAGTATGCCTTCAATTTTGAATAAATCCCCAACAGTGTCACCAGCAAAGCACCCCCACACCATCATACCTCCTCCTCCATGCTTCATGGTGGGAACCAGGCATGTAGAGTCCATCCGTTCACTTTTTCTGCGTCGCACAAAGACACGGTGGTTGGAACCAAAGATCTCAAATTTGGACTCATTAGACCAAAGCACAGATTTCCACTGGTCTAATGTCCATTCCTTGTGTTCTTTAGCCCAAACAAGTCTCTTCTGCTTGTTGCCTGTCCTTAGCAGTGGTTTCCTAGCAGCTACTTTACCATGAAGGCCAGCTGCACAAAGTCTCCTATTAACAGTTGTTGAAGAGATGTGTCTGCTGCTAGAACTCTGTGTGGCATTGACCTGGTCTCTAATCTGAGCTGCTGTTAACCTGCAATTTCTGAGGCTGGTGACTCGGATAAACTTATCTTCAGAAGCAGAGGTGACTCTTGGTCTTCCTTTTCCGGGGGCGGTCCTCATGTGAGCCAGTTTCTTTGTAGCGCTTGATGGTTTTTGCAACTGCACTTGTGGACACTTTCAAAGTTTTCCCAATTTTTCACACTGACTGACCTTCATTTCTTAACGTAATGATGGCCACTCGTTTTTCTTTACTTAGCTGCTTTTTTCTTGCCATAATACAAATTCTAACAGTCTATTCAGTAGGACTATCAGCTGTGTATCCACCAGACTTCTGCACAACACAACTGATGGTCCCAACCCCATTTATAAGGCAAGAAATACCACTTATTAATCCTGACAGGGCACACCTGTGAAGTGAAAACTATTTCCGGTGACTACCTCTTGAAGCTCATCAAGAGAATGCCAAGAGTGTGCAAAGCAGTTATCAAAGCAAAAGGTGGCTACTTTGAAGAACCTAGAATATAAGACATATTTTCAGTTGTTTCACACTTTTTAGTTAAGTATATAATTCCACATGTGTTAATTCATAGTTTTGATGCCTTCAGTGTGAATGTACAATAGTCATGAAAATACAGAAAAATCTTTAAATGAGGTTTGTCCAAAGTTTTGGTGTGTACTGTATATCTGGTATCGGTGTAATCACACTAAACCAAAGAATAAAGTCGTCTATATTTGTTCATTCTACCTCCCAGAAATCGGAATAAGGCTTGTTTTGGCTTGGCATATTTATCCTGCACTCTTGCTGAGTGCTTACATGGGGGTTTCCGTGTAAATTCCAAAAAACAGGATTCAGAAAACCCCCCGACAGAATTACTCACTATAATGAGGCTGATGGGGTTACTTTGGACTCAATCTGGTCTCTGTTCTGGCAGTGTTCCATCATTTTAGGCGTTTATTTAGCGCACAAGTGTAGTTGACCACAGTTTTGTGCACGCCCAAAAAAATGGATACCATTTGTACAGATGCCAAATGGAGTTCAAAGTCTCTCCATCTGCCTCATTATAGAGAGGGGTTCCATCGGTGGTTTAATTTGAATAGCATTTTTGTGGGATTTACATGGAATCTCTGTCGTAAGTGCCCAGCGTAGAACACAAGAAGGTGATTCCAGCCTTATACTGAAAGCAATCAATAAATATTACATACTTCAAAATGTTGCCATTAAAACTCTAACTCATCCCACACTTAGGTCCGTTATCTGTCACTGAAAATATAGGGGGTTCCCACGTTACTTGTAGAGCAAAGACTCTGGAAAAGCAAAATAACTCCCACTCCCTCAAATAAAATCCAGTGAAATCTGTACTCCCAAATCAAAATGTCCCCCCTCCTTCAGAGCACGATTGTGCCTAAACCGCAGTAGGCGGCAACATGTTGGGCATTATTGTAGTGGGGAGATCCTAGTTAATAATTTATGGGGTGCATGTCTCCAGAAGCACAAGCTGGGCACAATGTATGGGGGAGCAACAATATATGAGGGCACTACACTGTAGGGGAGCACAATGTATGGGCACTAAATTGGCAGATTGCAGTTCTCTAAAAACAAAAGCCTGATGTGAATGTTACAAAATAGTTACTGCAGCCGTAGATGAATTCAGGTGCAATTTCTCTAGTGGAGGTCATGTTTGGTATTTATAGGCTAGTTCGTGCACTTTTGGGGCTCTGTAAATGTCGCCTGCAATCTATTCTAACTAAATCTATGCTCCAAAAGCCAAATAGCGCTCCTTCCCTCTCAGCCCGCAATCTATTCAAATGGAATCTGCATTTTAAAAGCCAAGTAGCGTGCCTTCCCATCCTATCACTGCTGTGTGCTTAAACAGCAGTGCACAACCACATATGGGGTAATGGCACGTTCGGTAAAAATTGCATAACAAATTGTCCAGTCCATTTTGTTCTATACCCTCTTGTGTGAATTAAAAAATTGAGGCTAAAGTAATTAACATTTTAACGGAAAAACTCTAAGTTTTTCATTTTCATGACCGAATCTTATAAAATTTCTGTGACGTAGTTTGCAGGTTAAAAATGCTCACCACACCAATAGATTAATTCTTTATGGGGTTTATTTTGCCAAATGAGGTCACTTGTGGGTGCTTCTGCTTTTTTGGAACCTCAGAGACTCTGCAAATTCAACATAGTGTCCATTTTTGTGTTCCAAAAATTAAATAGCGCTCTTTGCTTTACAAGTTTTGCCATGTGCCCAAACATTAGTTTTTAACCACATATGGGGTATCATTGTTTTCAGGTGAAATTGTATAACAAATTTTGGGGTCCATTTTCTACTATTACACCTCATGTAAATTATACATTTGATGCTAAAACAGTATTTTAGTGGAAAAAAATAAAGTTTTTGTTTTCACATCAAAATGTTATAAAGTTTCATGAATCACCTATAAGTTAAAAATGCTCAGTACACCTTTGATGAATTCCTTTAGAGGTCTAGTTTCCAAATGGCGTCACTTGTGCGGAGTTTCTGCTGTTTTGGTACCTCTGGGTACCTTCCAGCCAAATTTACACTCCAAATACCAAATATTGCTTCTTCCCTTCCGGGTCCTTCCGTTTGTCCAAACAGAACTTTATGACTATATGCTCTCAGAAGAAAGTGGTTAACAAACTGTGCGGTCCACTTTTTTATGTTACCTCTTGCAAAAGGAAAAACATTTTCATTGTGATAACCTAATGTTATCAAGTTCTGTGTGGTGTCTGTAGGTTTGGAATTCTCATCCTTACCCAAAGATAAAATCCTTGAGAAGTGTAGTTTCCAAAATGGAGTCAGTTATGAGGATTTTCTGCTGTTTAGGCACCTTAGGGGCCCTGAAAATGTGACATGGCATCCGCTATCTATTCCATCCAAATTTGTGTTCCAAAATTCAAATGCTGCTCCTCCCCTTCCAAGCCCTACTATTTGTCCAAACAGAGGTTTCTGACTACATGAGTGGGGTCCATTCTCTCATACTATTCCTTGTAAAAGTGAAAACTTAGAAGGAAAATGTTCTTTTTTTTCTTTTTTATTCCACTTTGCATTAATTTCTGTGCAGCACCTGAAGGGTTAACAAATTTCCTGACAACAATTTTAAAGAATTTGAGGGGTACGATTTTTAAAATGGGATCACTTTTTGGGGAGTTTCTCCTGTGATGTATATGCCCCAGCGTCTTCTGTGGTGTATGTGTCTCAGCTTCTTCTGTGATGTATTTACCCTGGCCCCAATGTCTCCTATGTGATGTATATACTGCAGACCCCCCACTGTTTGAGTTCTATAAATGTTACATGAGCAGTGAGTACTGTATTTTTCGGACTATAAGACGCACCGAATCATAAGACGCACCCAGGTTTTAGAGGTGGAAAATAGGGAAAAAAAAAAAACTTTTGAAGCATTCTGCCTGTGGATTGTGGCAGCTGATGCATGCTGCCCATGGATCAGGCAGAATGTATCAGACACTAGATGTATGACGTAAGGCTGATATGGTATGTTTCAGTCTTCCGTCTGAAATGCTGCGGCAGAGCAAAACATACCGTAATTTGGCTTCTCCTCTCCTGCTGTCAATGATTGACTGGTCTCTAACTATACACACACGCAGGAAGAAACGCCGAAAAACAAACATGAGTGAAGTCATACAGCCAGTATGCTGCCCGATCCACTGGCGGCTTGTATCATGTACTGGCTGTATGACTTCAGTGACATATAGTATGTCCTCTTTGAGATCCCACAGGTATTGTGGTTGCCTTTGAGGGGAACTATAACTCCCAGCATATCCTGAAGCTCCTATGGCATGCTGGGAGTTATAGTTCCCCACATTTATAAACACAAATGTAGTCCAAAAGTATGAGGTCAGACAGCTTCAAAACTGTAATATCGCAAAAAAGGTCTGTAACGGCACATGACTGACAGACAAGAAGAGATTCTGACAAAATATAAAATTAAAGCAATTTTTATTCAATATAGAAAGATAAAAAGGTACATAAAATGAGACAAGGGAAAGAAAACCTCCAAAAAATCAGGGGAATGGAAAACACAATAAAGTCCACTGCGTGCAAATGCAATACATGGGCATTCTGACAGGAAAAAACACCTCAATGAAGTATAAGGTAGAACTCAAGCAATTAAAGGGTATGCCAGTCCGAGGATTACTATATCCTGGTGACACGCCACGGAAGAAGCGACATAGCGAAACGGCGTCCGTCGGGTGTGGGGGGAGGACACATCAGGTCCGCAGCACGTCAGGATCCACCTCTATACCAGGTATTAATCTTTTCCTCCTCAGGCAATACTCCTATCAGTGTATTTTGCTTTAGGCTTCAGTTTGCATCTATTATAGCTGCCCTTGCCTTGCTGCACTTTAGCTTTACTCTTATTTGGTATACATTCTGTGGATATTCTTTCCTTGTCGCACTTGCGCTACACCAGGATATAGTAATCCTCGGATTGGCATACCCTTTAATTGCTTGAGTTCTACCTTATACTTCATTGAGGTGTTTTTTCCTGTCAGAATGCCCATGTATTGCATTTGCACGCAGTGGACTTTATTGTGTTTTCCATTCCCCTGATTTTTTGGAGGTTTTCTTTCCCTTGTCTCATTTTATGTACCTTTTTACCTTTCTATATTGAATAAAAATTGCTTTAATTTTATATTTTGTCAGAATCTCTTCTTGTCTGTCGGTCATGTGCCGTTACAGACCTTTTTCATAGAATCATAGAATGGTAGAGTTGGAAGGGACCTCCTGGGTCATCTGGTCCAACCCCCTGCTCAAAGCAGGATTCTTTTTGTGATATTCCCCACATTTATGTCATGTGTTTGCCCTGAGAACTATAACTCCCAGCATGTCCTTCAGCTCTTATGCCATCCTGGGATTTATAGTTCACCACACATTTGTCATGTGGTTGCTCTGAGGAGAACTATAACTCCAAGTGACGCGCCCCTGGGCCTGCTGTGTCGTGCGGCATCGCGCGCACGGGGGCTTACCCGGAGCCGGATCAGATGGGGGTAGTAGTCTCGTGGCGGTAACCCGGTCCGTGCCCAGGGTGTCAAACTAAGTGTGTGGCAGTCTTGGTAGATGTTGTTTCTGTGTCGACTACGCCACCCGTTGATTTGCGGTCACAAGGCCGCCGCTGCAGAACAGTCCGCTGAGGCCGGTAGTATGGGTGCAGCGATGGTGGTATAACCCCCAACGGGAGGGGTATGGCCTCAGGGCAGCTGGTGCGGATGATGGGGGTAGTGATAGTGCAGAAAGGAGAGTCAGAGACGTGAGATGCAGTTTCAGGGTTTTTACTCACAGGTGTTCCTTCAGTCACTCTGGCCTTGAGTGACCACCCGAGCCGTGCTGCATCCACCAGGTGCTGGACTCGGCCAACCCCCAGGCAGTTCCGGAGCGTGGTCCTGAGCTTCCCTCTCTCTCTCTTTCTCCTGGCCGTCCCCACCAGGGATCCACCTTTGTCCGGTTCCCTTGGGCCTTCTATGGTAAAACCTTCTCTGGCTTTCCTGACCCTACTCTTGGTGTACCTTCCTGGTGGATGTGGTGAGGGTCGTGGCAAAGCTTGCCCACGACCTCCGGTTCCTGGTTAAGGGTTACTTTTGCCTCCGCCAGCTTGGGATCCGGTGCCCTCTTCTGCCAACCCTTCACCCTTTTTGGTTTGCTTCTGGGATCTTAGGGTTCCCTCTTTTCTGCGTCTCTGGGCCTTTCTTCTTCCTCTCTGCTTCAGGCCTGGCCCTGGAGCTGGGCCCAGCCGGAGCCACAGCTCCCTGTCAGCCCTCTCTGGCTGAACTCTCCCTCAGAACTCTCCTGCCAGACTGACCCTATCACTAGATGGTGCCCACCATATATACTCCCTCTATGTGTGAGCCCAGGTGACCAGCACCCAATGGGCTCCTATCTCTATGCCCAGAGCCCCTCCCCTATCTGCCCCTACACTACTGGGATGTTCCACCCCCCCTCCCACTCCAGCCAGGGACAGACGCTGTCGTACCTGCACATCTACTTGGTGGGAGTACCGCAGTTCTGTCCCCCGGAAATGGGATGTATGTAGTGCATGCAGCCTACTGAGCTCAGTCCCACACTCCATCCTTACCCGGGAGTGGAATACCACACCTCTGGTTTGAGGTGCAATACCCCTGTAGCAGCCGAGTCCTCAGGGTGCTACATTCCCCCCTGGTAAACCACAGCACGTCCTCGGGCTGTAACAGAATAAAACATACCAAAACATACAAACTTTTTAAAACATACACCAACATATAAAACATTATAAACATTATCAGATTCTAGCAATATAAACTTTTTCATATAAAACTCTTTTATATAAAATGTTCTTGAGCTTCTGGCCACTGTGCACTTGTGACCAGGTAAAGTGCCACAGTCACTGGGAGGAAAACAGTAATCCTCCTATAAAACCGGTAGGGGGCGCCTTAGGAAGCGCAACTATTTACAAGGGTATGGCCGCTCACAGTCCTCAGCCTGTTAAGGGATAGGGACACACGGGTAACAGTTTGCTGGTCCCTACGGGGACTATACTTTACTGGTAACAGTTCTTGTACCCTTACGGGTAACTATTTACAGCTTCACTGTACCGTACTTTAATAACGGCATCCTCCTGCTCCTTCTTGAGGGTAATCTTCAGACCCGTCCGGGTCCTCTTGACCTTCCTCAAACCGCAGCTCTTCCTCAGTCAATCTGTGCACATGGAGAGCATATGGACCTTTGGCACACTGATGCCGGGTGAAGGTGACCTCATCACCCAGGTAAAGATCACGTCCTCTGTGTCCCTCCGGCAGATGGCTCTCGACGTCCCTGCGGGTGACAAAGACGTCGCCGGGGGTTCTGTGGTCCCGGATAAAACCCCAACCGTGCTGCAGTTGAAACTTGATTACGGTCCCGGTGGCGCGGGGACCATGGGCTGCACGGGGGTTTCGTCTGGTCCGGCTTTTCTGTTCCGCACTCTGTACTTGCAGCCGCTCCTCGCGGACCCGCCTCTCTCGCCGTTCCCGGTAGAAGACCTCCAGCTGTTGCCGGCAGCACTCTGCTCGCTGGGCTGCGGCCGCCCGGGTCTCATGGGTGAACCCAATGAGGTTTTCTCCGGTGGGGTCCCATTCGAACTGCGCCTCCTCCAACGGGAGTGGGGTGATCTTGGCGGGCGCCGGAGCCGGAATCAGGGGCTCACACAGAGGCCTTTCCTTCCGGAGTCGGGGATGGAGGTACTCCGGTGGCCACTCAAAGGGCTGCCCATCCGGGCAAGTGTGCTGGGCGAACAGGTCTTCACCCAAGGGTAGCACGGTGGAGGTTGAGGGCACGATGGTAGTAGCGGCGCCCGGATTCACCAGGCCTTTCGACCAGGCCGGTGGCGCTCTAAAGGTAAAGGGCACTGTGGAGACGGCGGCGCCCGGGGGCACTCGACCTTGCGACCAGGCCAGTGACTTGGTGGAGATAGAGGGCTCTGTTGGAACTGCGGCGCCCGGGGGTACTCGGCCCTGCGACCAGACCGGTGGCGTCTCCTGCTTGGCCGCGCTCGGGGTTGAGGCGCGTGACGTCACAGGGGGCGTGGCCGCGGCTCCTGCTTGAGGCCTAGTCTGGAGCGGGGGCGGTGCAGCGACGGGCACGGTAGGGGGAATTTCGGGCTCTGCGACGGGGAGCTGGGGCAGGCTCACGGTTTCTAGGCTTGGGGTAGTGTCGTCCCCTTTAGCTGCCTCCGTCTCTTCAGCTCCTTCCACGGCGTCGTCTCCGGCCTTCATTCCTCCTGAACCATCCTCAGAGGCGGTCAGACTCCTCGTCTCGGGTGGCGTGCTCCGCTGGCGGGTTCCAGCCTGCTGGGCCATCTCCCTACTCCACTCAGTCAGTGTTTCTCGCTGCACCTGGGCCATCCTCCGTGCGAGGCCCTCCAGCGCGGTCTGTGCACGCTCCCGGTCTCGGGGGAGCTGTGCCAAGATCTCCACCAGGTCTTGTGGGGTGGTGGCTTGCAACAGGCTCCTGACCACAGGGTCGGTGCTGCCTGACTCTCCCTCCATCTCCGGGTGCGACCTCCCCAGACTCCTCCAGGCTGCACCCATCCTCACTCTTTTGTTCTTGATCCGCCCACACTGAGGGCGGTCCTGGGGCAACTTGGTGGTTGTCAGTTCCAGGGGCAGTCCCCCCACGCTGATGGACATCTCTATCATTGCAGTCTCTGCTGGTGGGGGCGGTCCTTGCTTTTGGCGCCCTTCTGGGACCAGGCCCACGATGGGAGGTCGTCTCTTACCACCCTCTGGCACGCCCATAATGGCGTCCGCTCTGCCAGGGCGGGAAACCTTCTCAGATGGCGGGAAAAGACTGCAGATGGCGGGCAAACGGCGGGAAACGATCCGAGATGGCGTCCGATGGCGGGGACCCTCTGGAATTGGCGGGAGACTCCTTTTTACGGTAAATGTGAACTTCTCTTCAGGCACGCAGTACCCGTCGGTTGCGGGCACGTAATCCTGCCGACTACGCCAAAGTTGACGCGCCCCTGGGCCTGCTGTGTCGTGCGGCATCGCGCGCACGGGGGCTTACCCGGAGCCGGATCAGATGGGGGTAGTAGTCTCGTGGCGGTAACCCGGTCCGTGCCCAGGGTGTCAAACTAAGTGTGTGGCAGTCTTGGTAGATGTTGTTTCTGTGTCGACTACGCCACCCGTTGATTTGCGGTCACAAGGCCGCCGCTGCAGAACAGTCCGCTGAGGCCGGTAGTATGGGTGCAGCGATGGTGGTATAACCCCCAACGGGAGGGGTATGGCCTCAGGGCAGCTGGTGCGGATGATGGGGGTAGTGATAGTGCAGAAAGGAGAGTCAGAGACGTGAGATGCAGTTTCAGGGTTTTTACTCACAGGTGTTCCTTCAGTCACTCTGGCCTTGAGTGACCACCCGAGCCGTGCTGCATCCACCAGGTGCTGGACTCGGCCAACCCCCAGGCAGTTCCGGAGCGTGGTCCTGAGCTTCCCTCTCTCTCTCTTTCTCCTGGCCGTCCCCACCAGGGATCCACCTTTGTCCGGTTCCCTTGGGCCTTCTATGGTAAAACCTTCTCTGGCTTTCCTGACCCTACTCTTGGTGTACCTTCCTGGTGGATGTGGTGAGGGTCGTGGCAAAGCTTGCCCACGACCTCCGGTTCCTGGTTAAGGGTTACTTTTGCCTCCGCCAGCTTGGGATCCGGTGCCCTCTTCTGCCAACCCTTCACCCTTTTTGGTTTGCTTCTGGGATCTTAGGGTTCCCTCTTTTCTGCGTCTCTGGGCCTTTCTTCTTCCTCTCTGCTTCAGGCCTGGCCCTGGAGCTGGGCCCAGCCGGAGCCACAGCTCCCTGTCAGCCCTCTCTGGCTGAACTCTCCCTCAGAACTCTCCTGCCAGACTGACCCTATCACTAGATGGTGCCCACCATATATACTCCCTCTATGTGTGAGCCCAGGTGACCAGCACCCAATGGGCTCCTATCTCTATGCCCAGAGCCCCTCCCCTATCTGCCCCTACACTACTGGGATGTTCCACCCCCCCTCCCACTCCAGCCAGGGACAGACGCTGTCGTACCTGCACATCTACTTGGTGGGAGTACCGTAGTTCTGTCCCCCGGAAATGGGATGTATGTAGTGCATGCAGCCTACTGAGCTCAGACCCACACTCCATCCTTACCCGGGAGTGGAATACCACACCTCTGGTTTGAGGTGCAATACCCCTGTAGCAGCCGAGTCCTCAGGGTGCTACACAAGCATGTCCTTCAGCTCTTATGGCATGCTGGGAGTTATAGTTCACCACGGGAGTGGTGCAGTGTTTAATGACGTGTGCTTTTTCACTTTACTTTATATTTTACTTCTACGTTATAATGCTTGCCTCTCATTCTGGACCCACGATAGGCAGGGAGCGGTTGGGGCTGTGGCAGCAGAGGTGGCTGGGGCTGTGGCAGCGGAGGAGGGGGCTGGGGCTGTGGCAGCAGAGGGGGCAGGGGCTTTAGCAGCGGATGGGGCTGGGGCCGTGGCAGCGGAGGGGGCTGTGGCAGGAGGGGGCTGTGGCTGTGGCAGCAGGGATCTGTGGCTGTGTCAGCGAAGGGGGCTGGGGCTGTATCAGCAGAGGGGGTTGTGGCTGTGGCAACGAAGGGGACTGTGGAAGGAGAGGGGGCTGGGGCAGCGGAGGGGCTAGGGCTGTATCAGCGGAGGGGGCTGTGGCAGCGGAGGGGGCTGTGGCTGTGGCAGCGGAGGGCGCTGTGGCTATGGCAGGAGGGGGATGTGGCAGCAGGGGGCTGGGGCTGTGGCAGCTTAGGGGGCTGTGGCAGCAGGGGGCTGTGTCATCAGGGGGCTGTGGCTGTGGCAGCAGAGGGGGCTGTGGCGACGATGGAGCGGTGTTACCCAGTAACGAGTGGCGGTAGCAGCATGTATGTGGGCACAACCATGAATTCACTATGGCCACGATCACGCGCTGCAGTGACATTACAAAGAGGCAGGGCTGGGGCAACACAGAACAGCACAGCACGCAGTCACCCCCGGCCCTGCCTCTTAGTAACGTCACTGAAGCGCACGATCTGGACGGGAAACTGCCCACCTCCTGATGTCTAGCGTGAATTCATTTTGGCGCCCACTGGGTAACACCGCTCCATCGCCGCTCCAGCTGACACAGCCCCTCCGCTGCCGCAGCCCCAGCCACCCCCACATCACAAAATGGTACATTCGAACCATAAGACCCACCCCCTTTTCCCAAAAAAATTTTTGGGGAAAAAAGTGCGTCTTATGGTCCGAAAACTCGGTAATTACCCAGTGTGAGGAGACATGCTGTGTATTATACATCTGTGCTCAGAACTTAATGCTGCGAGTTGTTTTCAAAATATATATCCCGTAGAAAAAATATTTTATGATTGAGAATGTGCAACGCTTTAAATGTGTAGGCCATGTTTTTTTCAGGGCAGCTTGGTTGCTCAGTGGTTAGCACTGCAGCCTTGCAGCACTGGGGTCCTGGTTTCAAATCCTGGTTTCAAATCCCACCAAGGACAACATCTGCAAGGAGTTTGTATGTTCTCCCCGTGCTTGCGTGGGTTTCCTTCGGGCACTCCGGTTTCCTCCCACAATCCAAAGATAGGTAATCTAGAATGGGGACAGGGATGATAATGTTTGTAAAGTGCTGTGAAGTTAATGGTGCTAAATAAGTCAGTAAAATAAATAAATATGAATAAACCCTTTATTTTAACAGCATATCAATAAATTAATGTCTTGATACAAAAAAAATATTTTTTTTGCAGAAGCTGAATATTTTCTTTCTAAAAGTATCATTATTCACCTTAGAGACGGCCCAGGGTTTCTTCCATGCACCGCTCCCATTGTGGATTCCTTTGTCTGGATCTGGTGAGCTGATGTGAACACTTCTCTCTGTTTCACTGCTTAGTGGTCTAGGTCTGATGTTTACTCGTCCAATGTAAGCATTTTTGGTGTTGGATAGTGGTCAGCATGGTCGATTTGACCAGTCTGTGGATATACAGCCCTATATGCAAAAAATTGTGATGTACTGTACGATCTGTAACCTTTCTATCAAAGTAAGCATTAAAGGTGCTGTATCATAAATGCAAGCTGTTACCTACTCAAATAATAAACCTTTCCAAACCGAATATTTCCATTTCCGTGTGTGGTTCTACCATTACAGCATGCCCGCTGTCTTGGGGTTTTATTTGACTGAGATCTTTCCCTCACTTCCTATATTCGATCACTCGCTTGCTTATGTCACCTACACCTCAAAAACATCTTTAGAATTCGACCTTTTATTACCTTTGACTCTGTAGAAACTCTTACTGTTGCTCTTATTCATTCTCGTCTGGACTATTGCCACTATCTACCAATCAGTCTCCCTCTTACTAATAATAATAATAATAATAATAGTCTTTATTTATATAGCGCCAACATATTCCGCAGCGCTTAACAATTCACAGGTTCATATACAACAGTCATAAGTAACATAGCTAAAGATAATACAATAATTACAGCAAAAATGACAACCCTGCTCGTAAGAGCTTACAATCTACAATGAGGTGGGGGTGACACAAAGTACAGTGGCTTATTTACAAGGATGGTCCAGCCATCTTGAGGGAATGAGGGATAGATAAAGGCATCATGAGCTCATCACCAGCCAGTATCTGTAGTGCTTTTGGGTTCGGTGGAGACTTATGTTTGGAGAAATAAGGGATGGGCTATAAGAATATAAAAGGACTTCGATTAGGGAAGGTGATAGGCTGCTTTAAACAGGTGTGTTTTTAGGGAGCGCCTAAAACTGTGTAAGTTGTGGTTCATCCTAATTTCTTGTGGTAGAGCATTCCAGAAAATAGGTGCAGCTTGGGAGAAGTCTTGAAGCCGGGAGTGGGAGGTACGGATTAGTGTGGATGTTAGTCGAAAGTCGCTTGCGGAGCGTAGAGAACGGGTAGGCCGATAAACAGAAATGAGGGAAGAGATGTAGGGGGGTGCCACACTGGGTGAGAACAAGCAATTTAAATTGGATCCTATAATTCATGGGCAGCCAGTGCAATGAGTGGCACAGAGCGGTGGAGTCTGAGTAACGGTTAGCCAAATAGATGACCCTGGCTGCAGCATTAAGGATGGACTGGAGGGGGGAAAGTCGAGTGAGGGGGAGGCCAATTAATAGAGAGTTACAGTAGTCAAGGCGGGAGTGGATCAGGGCAACAGTGAGGGTTTTTGTTGTTTCCAAGGTGAGAAAGGGGCGGATTCTAGAGATGTTCTTCAGGTGCAAGCGACAAGAGCGGGCAAGAGATTGTATGTGGAAGGTGAAGGAGAGATTGGTGTCAAACACAACGCCCAGACAATGCGCCTGCTGGCTCAGCATTATTGTGGTGCCACACACGGAGAGAGAGATGTCAGATTTAGAGAGGTGAGTAGACGACGGGAGTAGAAGAAGTTCAGTTTTGGAAAGGTTGAGTTTCAGGTAGAGAGCGGACATGATGTTAGAAACTGCGGCCAGACAGTCACTAGTGTTCTGTAGTACAGCGGGGGTAAGGTCAGGGGATGAGGTGTATAGTTGTGTGTCATCAGCATAAAGATGGTACTGAAAGCCAAATTTGCTGATGGTCTGTCCAATTGGGGCTGTGTAGAGAGAGAAGAGAAGAGGGACAAGGACTGAACTCTGAGGAACCCCAATAGTCAGAGGAAGAGGGGAAGAAGTGGAGCCAGCGAATGATACACTGAAAGAGCGGTCAGATAGGTAGGAGGAGAACCAGGAGAGAGCAGTGTCTTTTATGCCGATTGAGTGGAGCATAGAGAGTAGGAGGTGGTGGTCAACGGTGTCGAAGGCTGCAGAGAGGTCAAGAAGAATAAGCAGAGAGTGATCGCCATTATGTTTTGCTGTCAGAAGGTCATTGGTTACTTTGATGAGTGCAGTTTCTGTAGAATGTAGGGGGCGGAAGCCGGACTGTGATGGGTCTAGAAGAGAGTGAGTGGAGAGGTAACTGGTAAGGCGGGAGTGGACCAGGTGCTCCAAGAGTTTAGAGATGAAGGGAAGATTGGAGACTGGTCTGTAGTTGTTTGTGCAGGAAGGGTCAAGAGAGGGCTTTTTTAATAATGGAGTAATGATGGAGTGTTTGAAGGAGGAGGGGAAAATACCAGAAGAGAGGGAGAGGTTGAAGATTTTAGTTAGGTGAGTAGTGACGACTGAAGAAAGAGACTGGAGTAGATGTGAGGGGATAGGGTCAGTGGTGCATGTAGTGGGATGAGAAGAAGAGAGGAGCCTGGAGACTTTATCTTCTGTGACTGGGTCAAATGTGGAGAGTGATCCAGAGGGGATGTGGGGGGGGGGGATGGGAGTCATGGCACTTGGTGGCTGGGAGCTGATTTCCTGACGGATGGTGTCTATTTTCTCTGTGAAGTAGAAGGCCAAGTCCTCGGCACAAATGTCTGTGATGGGGGCCTGCGCTTTAGGACTGAGGAGGGAGTGAAAGGTATCGAAGAGTTTTTTTGGGTTGTTGGATAGTGAGGATATCAGGGTGGTGAAGTAGGTCTGTTTGGCGAGGTGATGGGCAGAGTTATATGTTTTTAACATAAATTTGCAGTGGATAAAGTTTTCTGGTGTCCGAGTTTTCCTCCATAGGCGTTCGGCACTTCTAGAGCAACGCTGGAGAAATCGGGTTTGCGGTGTAAGCCAGGGCTGTTTTACTCTGTGTTTGGAGGTTCTGAGGGTGAGGGGCGCTACTTGGTCCAGCGTGCTACTGAGAGTGTTATTGTAGTGGTTTACAGCGAGATCAGGACAGGAAAAGGAGGAGATTGGGGACAGTGATGAGTGAAGGGAGTCTGTAAGTGTATGAGGGTTAATGGCTTGTAGATTTCTGAATGTGTGATAGGTAGGAGTGTGCTGGGGCGGGCGAGGATTTGTGAGCGTGAAGGAGAGAATGTTATGATCAGAGAGGGGAAGAGGGGAGTTATTTAGGTGGGGGATTGAACTAAGCCGGACAAAGACCAGATCAAGGGTGTTTCCATCTTTGTGTGTCTCAGAGGTTGAAAGCTGTGAGAGGCCAAGAGAAGTGGTTAAATTTAGAAGCTGGGATGCAGATGAGAAGGTGGGGCTGTTTATGGGGATGTTGTAGTCTCCCAGGATAAGGGTTGGTAAACGATCCCATCTCCAATACTATCTGAATGCAGCAGTCAGGATCATATTCCTCTCCACCCGTTACACCGATGCCTATAACCTGTGCCGGTTATTACACTGGTTGCCCATCTGCTTCAGAATACAATATAAACTTATCCCTCTCACCCACAAAGCTCTCCACAGCTTTGCACCACCCTGCATCTCCTCTCTCATTTCTGTCTATCACCTTACCTGTGTCCTCTGTTCTGCAAATGACCTAAGACTAACATTCTCAATTATCCGAACTTCCCACTCCCGTCTCCAAGACTTCTCGCATGCTGTGCCAATTCTCTGGAATTTACTACCCAGGACAATTAGCTTAATTCCCTATATCTACATTTTTAAGCGTGCCATAAAAACTAATTTCTTTAGACTGGATAATCGCCTCACCCCACTTATGTACAGTTGAAACCACAAGTTTACATACACTATATAAAAAGACACATATGCATATTTTTCTCAATATCTGACATGAAATCAGAATAAACCTTTCCTGTTTTAGGTCAATTAGGATTACCATTATTTTTAATATTTGACAAATGCCAGAATATTGAGAGAGAGAATGTTTTAAAGCATTTTAATTACTTACTCAAAAGTTTACATACACTAAGATTACTATGCCTTTAAACAATTCTGGACTGCCCATATGATGATGTCATGTGTTTGGAAATTTCTGATAGGTTTTTTGGCAACATTTGAGTTAATTAAAGACACACCTGTGGATGTATTTTAATGCACTCCTGAAACACACTGCTTCTTTGTGCAGCATCATGGGAAAGTCTAAAGAAATCAGCCAAGATATCAGGAAGAGAATTGTGGACTTGCACAAGTCTGGCTCATCCTTGGGTACAATTTCATGCAGGATGTGGAGTCGGTAAGCCAAATCTCCGATTCCTCAGTTTCCATGACACCGACTCCACGACTCCGACTCCCTCATGCATGGATCATGTTTAAGTGATAAATTTGTTAGAACCCTCCTGTTTGTTTTTTACATCTTGTGTTTTGCGGTCACGTGACCATCTGCCTTTATATTCCAGCTCCGCCCTTCTGGCTGTGCTGGACTTCCGTGTTTGACTGTCTCTCTAGCCAGGTGCTTCGGTGCCTTTCTCTGTCAGTTCGCTTGGTCCTTCTGGGACCTCTAGTACCTTTTGTCAGTTAGTCTTTTTGTGTTCTGCAACAACTTCTCTGTTTCGGAGGTGTCCCATTTTTGTCCCTGTCCTTAGTTCTTTTAGGGACCCCTCCCTTAATGCTATAGGTCTTCGTTCAGACTAGCTGAGGACTTAGGCGGGTCTGTTCGCTAGGAACAGGCAGCCCGCTACATCGTAGGGATTCAGCTTAGTCTTACTGTAGGGACAGCTTTCCCCTATCTTTCCTTAGTACATGTTGCAGATCATAACAAAATTTACTGTAGCACAGATTCATCTCAGCTAAAAGTCTGTACCCTTAGATCAGGAATAGGACAGACATTTATAGGACATTTAACTTTCCCAAATTCTTATGAAAAGAAATATTCCCCACAAACTGCATTGAACTACTGTACCCAATTTATTATATATTTTAGGAGTTGGAGTTGGTCAATTTTATACCTACTCTGACTCCACCAAAATGGACTACGACTCCGACCCAACGACTCCGACTCCACAGCCCTGATTTCAAGATACCTGAAGGTGCCTCATTCATCTGTACAAACAATTATACGTAAGTACAAACAAGATGAGAATGTGTTCCATTAGGAAACACAAAAAGCGAGTGATTTTTTTCCTATCATCACTCGAATATTTGCAGCAGATTTTTCTGTAGCAAAAAACAAATGTGTGCACATAACTTTACAGGTTGCAGATCCAGAAAATATATTCCATTTTGCAAGACCTGTAAGCAATGTTTTTTTCCATACAGTGGCTCTCTTAATGATTTTTGTTTAAATTATTGATCAGCATTTGTAAAGTTATGAATCTTTGTAATATATTTCACTACCTTATTTTGCTTCCTTCTATATTTAAAGAAGCGCTCCATCATTTTATCCTCTTAATATATTGCAGTCTTCATATTATATAGCACTGTGTACTTACAATTGCTCATTTTGCCTTTCTACCCAGCTAATTCTTCTCTTTCCTCTGCTCTATGTAGAAACAGGAAGTCTCTTGTCCCTGCATTTATCATCCCCCTCTTCAGCTCCTGACCCAGCTACTGTCTCCTCCCCCTACCAGGGACTTTTGCAGTGACTTATGAGTCATGTAGGGAAAATTGACCTCCTGTTTCAAACATGCTTAGAAGGATTCAGCTAGTCTGTTTTTAATCTTGTGATGTCATAGACCTAATTGAAAAGAGAATAATTAGCTGGGTGAAAAGGCAAGTGAGCAATTGTAAATACACAGGGCCATATAATATGAGGATTGCAATATATTAGGAGGATAACAATTTTAATGGGAGAGCTTCTGTAAGACAATGGTGAAAGTTCTGACGTATCTGTCTATTTCATGCTGTCTTACTATCTGATTTGAACCACAGGTGTAGCAAAGTCTATACTCATATGTGAGTTTTTCTGCTCCCCTCTATTATGCTAAGATGCCATTTACATCTTCTTTGTCTGAGCATAGAGGACAGTAGCAGAAAATCTCACACAGGAGTACAGATCTTTGCTAGCCCTGTAGGTGTTATTGTTTTTAAATGTTGTTGTCCTATTATATCACTTTTCCATATACGTAATTTTTTATGTATTTCTATAACTGTTTATATCTTGTTAACCAGTCAATGTCTGTTAATAAAACAGCTGCATGATTTATTTATTACATACCACAACTTATGACTTAGATAGTAAAACTATCAGCAAAAAGATGAACAAGAAGATTTGCAACAAATGCTATGGCAGCTGCAGGTTTTTAAACAGAATCTGTCAGGTCAGCAAGGTTTCCTATCCCAAACTATTTATATGATCATGTAGCTCTATGAAAAACAAGTGCAGCAATACTGTTATATGACCAGCCTGTACCTTTGTTAATGAGAAACCAGTGCTTGAATTGATATGCAAATGAGGTTGAAAAACTACAGTACTGGCCGAAAGTGTTGGCACCCTTGAAATTGTTCCAGAAAATGAAGTATTTCTCCCAGAAAATTATTGCAATTACACTTGTTTTGCTATACACATGTTTATTTCCTTTGTGTGTATTGGAACAACACAAAAAACAGAGAAAAAAAGACAAATTGGACATCATTCACAAGTCCTCTCCAAAGGACTTAATTTTGTTCCCATCAAAAAAGCTGATTTATTTACTACGTTGTTGAATATCAATAAATTTGTGAGACTATTGACTGTCAAGAAAGAATACTTTGAAGCTTGAATCTTTTACCTCTACTACTAATATCACTAATAACACAGACAATGATTGCAACCCTGCACTTAATTTCCAAGAACAATGTGCTATTACCATCCCGATAGATCTGCATGAGGATGTCTCTTCAGATCATTGTGATAAATTACCTCTCATTAGAATTTCCAACAATTAATTTTATTCCATCCAATCAAGAGCGCCAGCCATGGATAATTTTCAGCATGCCATGGAGAGAAACCTGACGCATTAGTTTTCTACAATAAGGGATAAAATACCCAATATGACCTACAAAGAAAAACAAGCTATCATACAACTGCGTGACAACCCGAACATTGTTATTCGACCATCGGACATGAGTGGATCCATTCTCATACTAGATAAAATGCTATAACATGAACTGGTCATGAACCTATTGTTCGATACATCTACAGTACCTACCCTAGAATTACCAATGATCCCACTTCACATATTTCCTGTGAATTGTCTATATTATTTCAAGAGGGTATATCCCAGAATTTCTTATCCACCAGGGAGAAAGAATATTTTTTACCTGACACTTCTGTATGTCCTATCTTCCATGCTGTACCAAAGACCCATAAGTCACAGTTTCCTCCCCGACTACAACCCATCGTTGCAGGCATACAATCTCTTACTGAACGCTTGTCCTCTTGGCTGGACAACATATTACGACCACTTGTATCATTTACATATACCCACATTAAGGAAACAAAGTAATTACTGTAAATTATGAACAATTTACATTGGTTCCCCACATACAACGGGGTTACCAGTCACGTAACTGCATTGTACTCTCATATTCCTCATAATAGAGCACTAGATGCGTTATCTTTCCATTTAAGCAAGTACAGTAGTTTTTCTGCACCATTTATCAACTGTATTTTATAGGTCACTTTATTTTTACTTACTAATTATTATTTTTCCTTTGATAATGTATTTTACTTTGAAATTCTTGGCTGTGCCATGGGTGCTAAGTTCTCACCCTCTCTAGCCAGTCTTTACATGGCATGATGGGAAGAAACTGTACTTTATTCTTCTAACAATCCTTTTTGTAAACATATTGTATGGTACGGAAGATACATTGACGATTTGACTTTTATCTGGCAGAGCCATGAAAATTCGCTTCAATATGTAATGTCTGACTATCAGAAATAGATTGGAATCTAGAAGGTATAACAGATCTATTTTGACCAGAGCTCAAAAAACAGCCACATCGAAAACGCATAAAAATCTATTAGATAATTCTAAGCTTAATAATGGTGCTGATCTAAGAGATAAAACCACCATTGTTACCTCCTTTAGTTCTGATTATTCAGATATGTTTTCTATTTTTAATAAAAATCTTCCCCTTCTCTATTAGGACGATAAACTAGCACAAATTCTTCCCCCTCGTGTGAGACATTCTGCTCATAGAGGCAAATATTTGGGGGAAACTTTAACTCCTAGCCGATTCCATACACAGGGACAAACTTCACACACCTGGCTTAGTACTCAAGGTAATTTTAAATGTGGGCTATCCAAGTGTAATCTATGCACACATATGGTTAGAATGTTTCAATTTACTTCCTACAGTTCTCCTCACATTTATAATATTATTTTTTTTATAAATTGTAACACCACTCATGTTGTTTATTTGGCGGAATGCCACGTATGTGCTGTACAATATGTAGGCTGCACAACACGGATGCTTAAAGTGAGAATATCGGAACATATCCACAATGCTAAATTTAATCCACTGAAAATTAAGGGCTCCATGTCAGGCATATCTAAACATTTCCTGGAAAAACACTAGGGAGATATTTCCTCCCTGGCAGTCATTGGTATCAATAAAGTGAATTGACCTTGTAGAGGGGACTGGACTAAAATTTTACTTAAGATAGAGGCACATTGGATCTTGAAACTAAATGCTAGATATCCGAAAGGTTTAAACTATAAAACAAATTTATTATATTTATATTGGCATGACTACACTCTTGCAAAAATGGAGTGCTTTTTGTCTGTGTATTTATATTCATATCAACATGGTTACATTCGTGTAGACAAAGTATCTCTGACCTTTGTCTATTTTACATATGCCCTTTCTTGCTATACTTATGAGTGTATTTTTGTTGCGATACCTGTCACCACCTGAATGGGTTTTACCCTATCTCATTAGTGATTGTTAACTCCATGGTGTGTTTCTCATTGGTTTTTCCTATCTTGTTTCCTTATAAAGCATTGGACTATGGACACAAACGTTGTCAGGATTAGCGGTTATGCTCGATACGCGTAAACCCATGTCATATTCATCATTTTGTATGTCTCATTTTCGATTTTCATTCCCTTGCTTTTAAATGGTCGCTAAAGTAATGTTTTAATATACTTACCTCATTTTCTGTGGATGCTGGATCTTCCTGCTTGCTGTTATACTTTCTAACCAGAAGCTGGTCTGGAGTCTCCGTGCACCGCACCTTTATTCAAGGCATTTTTCAGCATTTGGTGACCCGATATATATTCTCCTCAGATCTACAGCCTTATTTGCTTACAAATTAAAACACTGATTTCTTAGTAATGACGGAAAAGACTGACCATTTAAAGGTATTGCTGGACTTGTCTTTGAAAGAGCTCCATGCACATATAAATAGTTTGTAGGGGGAGGGTTATCCTGCTGACAGATTCCCTTTAAATACTTAATTGAGGGTTGTAACAAAACAGCATTTATTCTTAATTAGGCCAGATGTATTTTTCAGTAGGTCAGGAGACATAGGCCATTGTTCATATGAGCCTGAACGTTGACTCTTCAGTTGATGTTTGTTCAAGCTTATTATGCTGCTATCCTTGGAGGACAGGAATGCAGGCTAATTGAACAATCGATGATTGCTAATATGTTGATTACCCATTGTATCAGCCCATGCAGCTTGTTGACCTGCAAACACTGAAAGACTGTAATTTTCTGTTGGTGATTCAATAAAGTATTGCCACACTGTTTTACCCTCACCCTGTGTTGTCTGAGTAGTATTATACCCACGTGGAAGGGGAACGGGTGTTCAGTGGGATGAGCCCTGGTCCATGCGGTCCTTCTAAAGACAGCCAGGCCAGCAGACAAGAGCATCCACTGACCCTCGTGTCTCCACAAGGGTGTCTGGTGTTAATTTGTAGTTACTAAAGCAAATATGACAGCAAAAGTCTGCGGTAACACTTCATCAAGTTCTCCAAGGAGTTTGCACAAAAGTGTCCGTACACCTTCTACACTGTAAGCTTATATGGGCAACTCTTTCTAGCTTGTACTATTTTTTTTAGCTGAAATGCTTTGCATGCTGTATTGTCTCGATGAATTTGATTTAATATGATATACATTTCATATTAATTTGATTTAGTTTTTAATTAATGATCTTTATATTTTCAGATATATGTAACTGCTTCATATTTATTTTTTTCAGTAATTTATGTATTTGCATGTAGTAAGATTTGTACACAGTAATGTATACGTAAATCATAAAATGAAATGTTAGAATATAAATGAATATTATTCTCATCTTGGTCATTAAAGAACATCATCCATATTTATTCCTATTACTATGACTGTTTACTGCTCGTTTTACGGCTACATCAGATACGGCTACAGATTTCTAAAACTTAACATGGATAAAACTGAATTCATCATCTTTCCACCGTCTCACTCAACCCCCCCATCTGACCTATCCATCATAGTCAATGGCTGCTCACTCTCCCCAGTCCCGCAATCTCGCTGCCTCTGGGTAACCCTGGACTCTGATCTCTCCTTCAAACCACATATCCAAGCCCTTTCCACTTCCTGCCAACTCCAACTCAAAAATATCTCCCGAATCTGCACATTCCTCAACTACGAATCTGCAAAAACACTAGTGCACGCCCTCAACATCTCCTGCCTCGACTGCTGCAACCTCCTGCTCTGTGGCCTCCCTTCCAACACTCTTTCACCCCTCCAATCTATCCTAAACTCTGCTGCCCCAATAATCAACCTGTCCCCCCGCTATTCCCCAGCTTCTCCTCTCTGTCAATCCCTTCACTGGCTCCCCATTACCCAGAGACTCCAGTTCAAAACCCTAACCATGGCATACAAAGCCATCCACAACCTGTCTCCTCCATACATCTGCGACCTAGTCTCCCGGTACATACAGTACAGACCAAATGTTTGGACACACCTTCTCATTTAAAGATTTTTCTGTATTTTCATGACTTTGAAAATTGTACATTCACACTGAAGGCATCAAAACTATGAATTAACACATGTGGAATTATATACTTAACAAAAAAGTGTGAAATAACTGAAAATATGTCTTATATTCTAGGTTCTTCAAAGTAGCCAACTTTTGCTTTGATGACTGCTTTGCACACTCTTGGCATTCTCTTGATGAACTTCAAGAGGTAGTCACCGGAAATGGTCTTCCAACAGTCTTGAAGGAGTTCCCAGAGATGCTTAGCACTTGTTGGTCCTTTTGCCTTCACTCTGCGGTCCAGTTCACCCCAAACCATCTCGATTGGGTTCAGGTCTGGTGACTGTGGAGGCCAGGTCATCTGGCGTAGCACCCCATCACTCTCCTTCTTGGTAAAATAGCCCTTACACAGCCTGGAGGTGTGTTTGGGGTCATTGTCCTGTTGAAAAATAAATGATGGTCCAACTAAACGCAAACCGGATGGAATAGCATGCCGCTGCAAGATACTGTGGTAGCCATGCTGGTTCAGTATGCCTTCAATTTTGAATAAATCCCCAACAGTGTCACCAGCAAAGCACCCCCACACCATCACACCTCCTCCTTCATGCTTCACGGTGGGAACCAGGCATGTAGAGTCCATCCGTTCACCTTTTCTGCGTTGCACAAAGACACGGTGGTTGGAACCAAAGATCTCAAATTTGGACTCATCAGACCAAAGCACAGATTTCCACTGGTCTAATGTCCATTCCTTGTGTTCTTTAGCCCAAACTTGTCTCTTCTGCTTGTTGCCTGTCCTTAGCAGAGGTTTCCTGGCAGCTATTTTACCATGAAGGCCTGCTGCACAAAGTCTCCTCTTAACAGTTGTTGTAGAGATGTGTCTGCTGCTAGAACTCTGTGTGGCATTGACCTGGCCTCTAATCTGAGCTGCTGTTAACCTGCGATTTCTGAGGCTGGTGACTCGGATAAACTTATCCTCAGAAGCAAAGGTGACTCTTGGTCTTCCTTTCCTGGGGCGGTCCTCATGTGAGCCAGTTTCTTTGTAGCGCTTGATGGTTTTTGCAACTGCACTTGGGGTCACTTTCAAAGTTTGCCCAATTTTTCGGACTGTCTGACCTTCATTTCTTAAAGTAATGATGGCCACTCGTTTTTCTTTACTTAGCTGCTTTTTCTTGCCATAATACAAATTCTAACAGTCTATTCAGTAGGACTATCAGCTGTGTATCCACCTGACTTCTGCACAACGCAACTGATGGTCCCAACCCCATTTATAAGGCAAGAAATCCCACTTATTAAACCTGACAGGGCACACCTGTGAAGTGAAAACCATTTCCGGTGACTACCTCTTGAAGCTCATCAAGAGAATGCCAAGAGTGTGCAAAGCAGTTATCAAAGCAAAAGGTGGCTACTTTGAAGAACCTAGAATATAAGACATATTTTCAGTTGTTTCACACTTTTTTGTTAAGTATATAATTCCACATGTGTCAATTCATAGTTTTGATGCCTTCAGTGTGAATGTACAATTTTCAAAGTAATGAAAATACAGAAAAATCTTTAAATGAGGTGTGTCCAAACTTTTGGTCTGTACTGTACCTGCACACAACCTCCGATTCTCACAAGACCTCCTCCTCTACTCCCTTTTTATCTCCTCTTCCCACAATCGCATACAAGATTTCTCCTGTGCATCCCCCCTACTCTGGAACTCTCTACCCCAACATATCAGACTCTCGCCTACCATGGAAACCTTTAAAAGGAACCTGAAGACCCACCTTTTCCGATAAGCCTACAACCTGCAGTAACCACCGCTTCACCATACCGCTGCATGGCCAGCTCTACCTTCACCTACTGTATTCTCACCCATCCCTTGTAGATTGTGAGCCCTCATGGGCAGGGTCTTCTCTCCTCCTGTAACAGTCGCTGACTTGTATTGTTCAAATTATTGTAATTGTTTTATGTATACCCCTTTCACATATAAAGCGCCATGGAATAATTGGCGCTATGATAATAAATAATAATAATAATAATAAGTGATATATATAGGGGGTATTCACCTAACATAGTTTACTTTTTTACAATACAGTGCTGCACATTAGCCACTGAAAAAAACAAAAAAAAAAGTATGACAAGCATATATTTTTCTGCATAGAAAAATGTAATAAACTATAAAAGGGTATGCCATAACACACCTTCTCATCATATGCCAAAGGGACTTTATTCTATTATTTGTTGGGTGCTTGGATACTTTGGGATGTGTTGGGGGGTACACATTAGGGCATATTTTCAACCTATACCTCTAACATATCCAAAAACAAGAAGTGAGCCAAGATTATGTCATTGCAACTATCTGCAGCTATCTACCATATCTTATCATCTCTATAACAACCATTACATATCTAAGGGTCCGTTCACAGGGAGCGACAAATGGCACTAAACAAGCACCAAGCAGTAAATCTTCACCGATCTGCGGTCATCTAAAAGCCTGTTTACACAGGCAGTCCACAGTAAATGATGCACACTGAGCAATCTGTAATAGATCCCTCAGTAGCCATAAACTGCCATGTTTCTCGCAAAGATCATCTCACCCGTTTTGCTCATTCATCGTGTGATTGGCAGCCTGTATGCACAGCGAAACGAACGTTCTCAAGAACTCAATCACAATCTTTCTGCATAAATGCAGCTAAATATATGAATTGTTTCTTTTAAAGCTATCAACTAATGTAAAGTATAAGAAGTCAGACATGTTCTCTAGGATAACCTACCTTTATAGAATCTGTGTGGCAGCCAAATATAGTATATGCAGAATGCATTGGTTAATTCATTAACAGCTGTTTGAGTTCTGTCTTTGTGACAACTATATGTAAGGGGGAAGACTGGGGTGTAAGTACTATCAGAACAAGGATCCGGAACTGCTGGGGCCGTACCTCTGGTTGCAGGGGGAAGACAGACTGCGAGCACCGGAGTCAGGTGACTGGGAAGCTGGGGGCGTGTCCAGAGTGAGAGCTGGGAGGTCAGGTGACCAGGAAACTGGTGGCGTGGCTAGAGAGAGGGGGAGACGAGGACTTTTGCATGGGAAAGCGGCAAGAGAGTTCTGCTCAGGAGAGCAGTGTGAGAGGGTCCAGGCTCCTGGCTCCATTACTGGGAGCAAGATCCGAGTGCAGTGGACCGGAGGAGTCAAGCCGACTAGAGGGAGAAGAGACGCAGGGTCCGTGGAGCTGAGCATGTGAGGTGCACTGTTATGGACTAGGGGCTAAGCGGGTAAAACCTCAGACCGCCCGCTGCCGCCAGAAGACGGAGCATTGTTTGGGCAGGGAAGCCTGAAGAAAGCGTCACTAGCATCAGCTGGCAACTGCCTTGTGGAGGATAAAAGTCAGCTAAGTGTAAAAACTGTCGATTACAACCGGTTTGACTTTGCTACATCTAGTTAAACTGTGAACTGTCAGTTATAGACTTCTACCTGCTATTTCCCTTGTTTTCCCCCATATTTTCCCCTGTTACTCCCTGCGTGGAGATTTACCCTGTTATCATAAACCTCCCCTGTTTATTAACCCTGTACTGGCTGCTCTGTGTTTCTGTGTCACTGCATCTAAAGTACCCGTGTTACATTTGGCGTAGTTGGCAGGATGCAGTAGTTAGACACAGACACTGCAGAGCAGTCCATCCTGGGAGCCCCTAAATCTAGCTTGCCGCTGGGGGGCCATGCTCAGCAATCTCCCAAAGTTCACCGGGGACAATATGATGCTGTGAGACTGGATTGAGAGAGTTAGGAGTATGTTACGTATGCATCCGATGACCTCAGATATGCAAGCCGAAATAGCCATACTGGCGCTGGACGGCGAGGCCCAACAATCCGTGATGTACCGCCCTCCCCATGACCGGGATACTGTAGAAAAAGTGGTACGGATACTGGAGGAGATGCATGGGGATCCCACCAATGTAGGAGAGCTGAGGATACGGCTGTTTCACCAAGTGCAACAGGTGGGGGAGACTGTGACGCAGTATGTTAATGCCTTACAGAGGGTGCATGCCTATATCACTAGAAAAGACGACATGGGGAATTTGGGAATGGGCCCCTCTGACGTGATCTCAAGGGACCTGTTTGTGGCAGGCCTCAAGGATGTGCATCTGAAGCAGGCCTTGCGGGAGCGCCTGCGTGCCAACCCACGTCTGACTTTTCTAGAAGTGGAGGCGGAGGCACGTGTGAGAGAGCAGGACATGGAGGTGACGGCCCTGGCAGGAATGGTCTGGAGTAACGAGGTACCCACCCCGCCTGCAGCTGAACCGGAATGGGCTCGAGAGATGCGAAAGGAGATACAGGAGATGCGTGATGAATGGTTCAGTCTCAAGAAGACCCCTGCCCCGACACCAGAGATACCCATATCGATTGCCCCAGTTATGGAAAGAAGTGAATTCAGCCACCCCCCTGCAGGAGAGTTCTGTAGAGGAGTGAGGCAGCCCTACACAGACAGAAACACGACCTGCTGGAAGTGTGGAGGCGCAGGACACTGCGCTAGCAGAGGGCGGCCCCTGTCGCGGCAGCCATTAAACTAGCGGGCTCCGTGTTTGGGGGACACAGCCTGGAGCCTGAGGAAGGGGAAAGAAAAAGAGGAAGTCCCAAGAACCTGGTTTCCACCAGCCCAACTGTCTGGGCCGAAATAAGCGGTCTGCTGTTCACTGCCTAATTGACACGGGATCCCAGGTGACTACGATGACAGAAGCCTACTTTCAACAACGATTTCCAGAGATAGCGCGGCCTGAATGGGAACCTGTAATTAGACTCACGGCAGCTAATCAACTACCCATCCCGATCGCAGGGGTGGTGTGGATGAAGATCTGAGTGTGTGGAAAAGATGTGGGAAAAAAAGGAGTCGTCCTAGTCGCAGGGGGAACCGGAAGTGGACCCCCGGTGACCCTCGGAATGAATGTACTGAAAGAGATCGGGCAAATCCTGACTAGTGAGCCGAAGGAGATTCCTCTAGACCAGTGGGACCTGTGAACCCCCCAAAGGAGGGCCTTTCAACAACTAATCTGAGCTGTCCAGGCTCTGGAGACGTCGAGTGGAGGGAAAGTCCTGGGGAACATAATAGTACCAGCAGCTACAGCGCTCACCTTACCGCCCGGACAAACTCTATTCACGTTATCCTCACGGGCCTGCACACCTCTTGAGGGGGTCGAAGTTCAGATAGAACTAACATCGATGGACAAAGTACCCCCCGGACTCTTGGTGGCTCGGACACTGACCACCGTCCAGGGTGGCAATGTTATAGTGCGGTGTGTTAATCTGGGCGAAGATCATCTCCCACTCCCTCCCAGGGCGGAAATAGCCCAGATTCTGGGAATGCCAGAGAAGTTGGTGCAACCTGATGTGGTACAGCTGTCCGCTTTACGAGGAGACCCCTGGACTCTGGTGGTCACCGTGCCGCCGGAATCCCACCGGGCTAGTGTGAAGGGGGGACGAAGAATCCTAGAACGAATGCAGGCTGAATTGATGGGACTTACACCTCGACAGGTGCAGCAGGTTGAGGAGGTACTGGAGCGGTACCAGGAAGTCTTTGCTCACCATGAGGATGATTTTGGTTGCACCAAAGCAATTACCCACGAGATTCCCACGGGGAGCCCTGCCCCAGTGCAGGAGAGATACCAGCTGATACCTCCCCAGATGTATAAAGAGGTTAAGGAGATGCTACCCATATGTTACAGAATGGTGTGATACGGGACAGTCAGAGTCCGTGGGCAGCCCCGATTGTCCTGGTCCAGAAGAAAGATGGGACCCTGCGGTTGTGTGTGGACTATAGACGACTGAATGCCTGTACAGTACTGGACTCTTACCCACTACCCCAAATTGAAGAGTGCCTGTCGGCATTAGGGAAGGCAAGATACTTCTCATCCTTGGATCTGGCCAGTGGGTACTGGCAGGTGCCCGTGGCCAAACATGACCGTGCAAAGACAGCGTTCATATTGCCCATGGGACTGTTCGAGTTCAATCGGATGCCCTTCAGCCTGACTAACGCCCCCGGGACGTTCCAGCGTCTGATGGAGAGGTGCTTGGGCGATTTGAACTTCGAGGCGACACTGATTTACCTTGACGACATAATTGTCTATGCCGCCACCTTCGAGGAGCACCTACAGTGACTGGAGCAAGTACTGAGTCGCCTACAGAGTCATGGCCTAAAGGTGAAGCCCCAGAAGTGCCACCTGTTCCGCAAACAGATCGAATATCTCGGTCATACTGTGTCCGGTGAAGGAGTCAGGCCCACCCAGGAAAAGGTGGCCGCCGTACAGGAGTGGCCTACCCCGAAGACAGTGGAGGACGTTCGGGCCTTCCTGGGACTTGCCGGGTACTACCGAAGATTCGTGAAGAACTTCACCCACATAGCCAACCCATTGCTGGAGCTACTTAAGGGAGTGCCGGCGGGCTCCAAGAATCAGGCTATTCGGTGGGGAAGCAGCCAGGAAGAGGCCTTCCGTGCCCTAAAAATGGCCCTGACCTAGGCCCCAATACTTGCCTATGCAGATTTCTCCCAACCATTCATACTCCACACTGATGGGAGCCTACATGGTCTGGGAGCCGTGTTATCCCAAGCATAGGAGGGGAAAGAGTGCGTGATTGCGTACGCCAGCCGCTCCCTTCACGACTCCGAGAGGAACCCAGATAATTATAGCTCTTTCAAATTAGAGTTGCTGGCTCTGGTTTGGGCAATGACTGAGAAGTTTGCAGAGTATTTGTCCAGGAAGTCTTTGCTCGCCATGAGGATGATTTTGGTTGCACCGAGAATAGATAACAACCCGCTGGCCCACCTGGAGAATGTGAAATTGGGGGCCCTGGAGCAGCGGTGGGTGGCCCGCATGGCCAGGTACCGGTATAAGATCGCCTACCGGCCTAAGGCAGAGAATACTCACACCGACGCCCTCTCCAGAGTGACATATGAACGGCCTGATCATGACCGCGAAGAAGATTTGGAGGCAGATGAGACCCCTAGCTTCCGAAGTTTCGTGGGACCGCTGGCCGCGGCGCAGGGACAGATCGGAGAGACGTCGGAAGAACAAGTGCTAGGGCGGCCAAGAGATGACTGGATCCGACTTCAACAGACTGACAGAGAAGTTTCTCAATTACGTCAATGGGTGGCTTTGCAGCAAGTCCCCAGTCGAGAAGAGAGGAGTACCCTGTCCCCGGGAGCACTGAAAATGCAGGGACAATGGAAAAGACTGTGTTTGCGAGACGGGCTGCTGTACCGACGGGTGCAGCTACTGCGAGAGTTCGGGACCACCTGGCAAGTGGTGATCCCAGAGAAGTTGGTCGGAGTAGTGGCTAAGGAGAAATTGATTCGTAAAAATGAAAAAGTGAAAAAAAAAACACTTTTTCATTGTTACGAATCAATTTGTGAAGCACCTGGGGGTTCCAACTGCTCACTATGCATCTAGATAGGTGCCTTGGGGGGTCTAGTTTCCAAAATGGGGTCACTTGTGGGGGAGCTCCAATGTTTGGGCACACAGGGACACTCCAAATGCAACATGGTGTCTGCTAACAAATTGAATGGAAAATCGGCTCAAATTGTTAGCGGACACCATGTTGCATTTAGAGAGCCCCTTTGTGCCCAAACATTGGAGCTCCCCCACAAGTGACCCCATTTTGGAAACTAGACCCCCCAAGGCACCTATCTAGATGCATAGTGAGCAGTTGGAACCCCCAGGTGCTTCACAAATTGATTCGTAACAATGAAAAAGTGGTTTTTTTCACTTTTTCATTTTTACGAATCAATTTGTGAAGCACCTGGGGGTTGCAACTGCTCACTATGCATCTAGATAGGTGCCTTGGGGGGTCTAGTTTCCAAAATGGGGTCACTTGTGGGGGAGCTCCAATGTTTGGGCACACAGGGGCTCTCTAAACGCAACATGGTGTCCGCTAATTATTCAAGCAAATTTTACAATCAAAAAGTCAAATGGCGCTCCTTCCCTTCCGAGCCCTACAGTGCGCCCAAACAGTGTTTTTTCCCCAAATATTGGGTATCTGCGTGCCCAGGGGAAATTGCACAACAAATTTTGCGGTCCATTTTTTCTTGTTACCCCTGTGAAAATAAAAAAAATTGGGTCTAAAGTAACATTTTTGTGAAAAAAGTTAAATGTTCATTTTTTTCTTCCACATTCAAAAAATTCCTATGAAGCACCTGAAGGGTAAATAAATTTCTTGAATGTGGTTTTGAGCACCTTGAGGGGTGCAGTTTTTAGAATGGTGTCAGTTTTGGGTATTTTCTGTCATAAAGACCTCTCAAAGTGACTTCAAATGTGATGTGGTCCCTAAAAAAATGGTTTTGTAAATTTTGTTGGAAAAATGAGAAATCGATGGTCAACTTTTAACCCTTATAGCTCCCTAACAAAAAAAAATTTTGGTTCCAAAATTGTGCTGATGTAAAGTAGACATGTGGGAAATGTTATTTATTAACTCTTTTGTGTGACATATCGCTCTGATTTCAGGGCTTAAAAATTCAAATTTTGAAAATTGCAAAATTTTCAAAATTTTCGCCAAATTTCCGTTTTTTTCAGAAATAAACGCAAGTGATATCGAATAAATTTTTCCACAATCATGAAGTACAATATGTCACGAAAAAACAGTCTCAGAATCAGGGGGATCCGTTGAAGCGTTCCAGAGTTTCTCCTACATATAGGAGGCCACATGGACATTTCACCACATAGATGACGAAGTTTGAGTCACATGTAAAGAATCCCTTAATGGAATAACTTTTGCCAGTTCTGGGGTGCGTGATGGTATCTTATTTAATAACGTTAGAGCAGGCGGCACAGCCCAGGCGGCACAGCTCAGGCAGGGGAAGGTGCCATGTTTCCGGGCACGAGGAGACGTTGGGATGAGGTGATACGTGTGCTCCCTAAATCAGCTCTGATAATTTTATCCTTGATGTTCGGCGCTCTCCTGGTACACATTAAGGCTGGGGCAGTGAAGGCTGGTATCTCTGGGTACGCTTTTGTCAGAAGGGGCCAGTGTTTCCTTATGGTGGTATGGACCCTAGATATAAGTGGATGGTAAGTGTGAACAAAGAGCACCTGTAGTCCTCCTCAAATTTGTGCATGTAGGCGTTAGCCAGCTTATGCTAACGCCTACATGCACAAATTTGAGGAGGACTACGTCTACTCTAATGAGCTCTTTACCAAACACTGTACCAGTTACTATCGTTATATAGAACTTCGTCATCTATGTGGTGAAATGTCCATGTGGCCTCCTATATGTAGGAGAAACGACGCAACATATCAGGGACCGCATAGCGAGCCATAAATCCACCATTAGATGCGGCAAAAACTTGTTACCACTACCAGATCACTTTTCTAAGGCCAAACACACTGTGGCACAGCTTCGCTTTCAGGTTATCGAACATGTACCCAGACCCAGGAGGGGGGGAAATCACGTGAAAATACTCAGACAGCGTGAATCATATTGGATTTACACCTTGCAGACTCCCAGGGGTCTGAATAGAGAAATTGACTGGGTTCACTAATCTATTTATTCCTTCCTACAGACACATCAACCGCAATCTACCCCCTTGGTGAGTGCCTGCACATATAATTTTGATTCTACCCACATCAGCCCCCTAGTTCAGGGCTCCTCCTCCCCCCCCTTTTTCCTACATAATGCCCCCCACTGCTACCAATTCTCATGGTCAGCTACATGGCCAATACATACAGCGCTGGGACTCAGTCCTGTCCCCCTGCGCATGCGCCCCATTGGTCTCTCTAGCGACCCCTCTGTTCAGGCAGGGTCTATACACAGCACTACACACAGTAAAGAGCCGGTGTAACGTCACTTCCGGTGACACGCCCCCACCGGTGACGCACTTCCGGTCCGGCGCCGCTGCTAGGCACAGATAAGAAGGCAGCCTCTGCACACTAGTGATGGGTAAAATGCGATTTTTTGGTGAGCCGGCTCTTTTGGCTCCGAAAATGGCTCTTCATTTCCTATTACCTTTGGCTTTAAATTTGAAGCCAAATTCTGGTATGTTTTAACCCATGATTGTATACCTTTTAGTAAAAATCTACACATGTGCCAATTTATGACATAAAACAGAATAGTTTCCAGAATAACCAGATTTTATATTATTTGCTGTAAAAACTTTAACAAACACAAAATGAACATGCAAAATACCAACAAGATACTAATTATCAGTGCCACATTTTAAAGCTACCTTCACACTTGGCGAGTTCGCTGTGGGCTGTCTGCTGCAAACAGTCTGCAGCAAAACTGCAGTGTCAAATGTCGCATCTGCATCCAGGCGGATTTAGATAAGGAATTTGCTGCGGAATTCACCTGTCCATTGACTGCAATGAATTTCGCATATCGGATATTCTGCACATACTGACATGCTGCTGAAGCCAATTTCACACCTTATGTCAGATTCTGAATTTTTCCACGAAGTGAGAATGTGTTTTGGATAAAAACCATTGCCACTGTTGGCTTCTGTAAATGCCATGGAATTTCCACGCTGATGATCTGCATGGAAACTCCGCTGCAAATCCACAAAGTGTGAAGGCAGCCTAAAATTGTCTTTAGGGCCCATTGGATAGATAAACTAAGTGCCATAGCTTGGATGGACTGATTCAGTTTATTTCTTCTGTTATTATCTGTTTTGGAAAAGACTGTTTTTTTGGTGTCCCATCAAGGACCAATGTCTTTTGCCATCACTAATATAATGTCATTAAAGGGGTTGGATCACATGGGCATTAGTGCCATTAATTGAATAGAACTTTTTAAAATAGGTATATTCTCCATATACTTATTTTAAAAATTCTGCTTCAATCCTGCTGGTATTCCATAAAAACCTATGTAACTGTTTACATGGGTTTCCATGGAAGTTGTCCTGTGCCGGAGCCCTATTCAGCAAAAGACACACAGGATGCGACCATGTTGTCGGCCAGCGCTCTCTGACTGACCGCATGGACCATGCAGCATCCGAGCCTGCGATCCAGTGATGCTCAATCCAGCGATGGTATGTTTGCAGAGGAGATCCTTATCTGCCCTGCCCATATGCATCGCTGGATCATTTGTTCTCTTCCATTCAAGTGAATGAGAGAGAACAAGGGACGCACATTTACATCCGCTGTTTCTCCCTCGCTCAGCGAGGATTTACAAGCTGGCGGTAAATAACTATAAACATGCTAAATCCAGATGTCAGTGTTCCTTTAATAAAGTGCCTGACTGCCTGACTGCTGCTTGCTTGTCACAGATTGGAGGGGGGCGGGGCTGTGAGTCAGTGCTATGTGCGGCAGCAGGAGGAGCATGCATTCTCAGTCTCCTGGATAAGATCAGAGTGACTACTGCCGGGAGGGAGGGGCCGGGAGGGGCAGGGCCAGAGGGGAGGGAGGGGCAGGGCCAGAGGGAGAGGGGGGGCAGAGGGGAGGGAGGGGCGGGGCCAGAGCGGACTGACTGTGGAACGTGAACTGGCAAAGAGCCGTTTAAATTTCAATTGGCTCCCTGCCAGGAGCCGACTCATATGATTCACTATAAAGAGCCGGCTCTTAGAGCCGGCTCGTTCAGGAGCTACCCATCACTACTGCACACTGCCACCACTGACAGCCACAGCAAGGCGCGGGAGCGCCGCTTTCCTCTACTGGACCACCACTGTTTGACCCACCTCTACAGGGGACGCCATAAGGGGACCAGACCTGACACAGGAACGAGTCAGGCATCTACCAGAAGGTATTATCTCATCAGGACTGTATCCCTATACCAACTTGACAGCCTTTGTCTACTCCTAACTATCTATTGCACTGTATTTTATAGATCCCTGTGACCCCATATCCACTGTGAACTTAAGGTAACCCCCCTGCAAGTATATAAGAAAACTCCTGGCTACACCAATATACCTTGCTAGCAACTTGCACAGCATACCTAACCACATTGCCTTGACATTGCAGCCGTGCACCTGAAGAATCCCTTTCCCTTGATCCATTTACTGTAGCACGCCCTCAAACAGCATAACAAGTAAGACAATTCCTGGCACTACTCTGACTGTAAATATTGTGCTATGTATATAATGTATATATTTGTACACTGTCCTGTGATCCCTCTCCCCCACCCCCTCTCTTTGCCCCTTTCTCCTCCATTCCTCCGCCCTCCAATCACCCCTCTAATCCAGTCTACCCTTCCCTCTTTCCCTCCCCCCCCCCTTTTTTTGTCATAGTCATGCTTTGTCTACACTCAACTGTATATAATGTAATTGATTGTCTCCATTGACACCGTTTATGTCTTCTCCTTTTACAGTAGCGACGTAATGATTAAGGCTGCCTGAAAGGCCGAAACGTCTACTGTCGCCCTGAAACCCGGTTTGATTGTTTAATTTTGTCTCATCTTATCCACAATAAATTAACTTTGCATTCAATTGCGTGTGCGATGAAGTAATTCTGTCTGGTAGTAATAACACAGCAGAAGCGACACAAAAGCACAATTAGAAGTGCAGTGTCACCCCTGCCGCATCATTACTAGCAGACACAGCCGTACAGCACACTGCGTGCGGCCATGTCTGGTGAAGTGCCAGCAATCAAGCAGCGCCGGCGGTCCTGCACAGATGCAGGGGAAGCAGCCCAGGCTGCGACAGCGAGTGGGCTCCCCTGATGGTCCAGGGCATTTGCTCGGGTGCTGATGCCGAACCTGAGTCCACATTTCAACATCTAATTTTTTTTGTTAATTGCGTGTTCCAGACATCAGTCCACATTTCAGCATCTAACTCCTTTGTGCTAATTGTGTGATCCAGCCAGCAGTCCACATTTCAACATCTAAATCCTTTGTGCTAATTGTGTGGTCCAACCAGCAGTCCACATTTCAACATCTACATTTTTTTTGCTAATTTTGTGGTTGTAACAGTGTGTCAGGTGTGACAGACAGTCACCCTGGATCCGGCTGTAGAAGGTCACTGCGCTTGGCATTGCAGACGCCTTCTTGATCCTCTCTTCTCTGTAGTATAGTTATATCGTTCTTCCATTAGGGCCCAGCAGCAACCTTCTGCTACTGATAGACACACCCTTGCTTGGTAGTTAAAAACTCTTAGTTTCTTCAGAGAGTCGCCGGTGATAGTTCTATGTACCTCTGTGCAGGCTTGGAGTACTGGCAGTCAGCTAGTCTCGTCTTTGGTGCCCTTGGAGGACAGTTGGCTTTATCTCTCTGGTGTCTTCTCAAGCTAAGTGTATCCCCTTTGTTTGTTTACCTTGTTGTCTTCAGTTTGTAGTGGGGCCTGACTAGTTCTCACCCCGTTCCCTCCCTCTAGGGTCTAGCTCTAGGGACATTCAGGGTTTAGGTTGTTGCTCGGCGATAGGTGCAAAACCTATATAGAGAAGATGGGGTAGGCAGGGTGATATCATATCTGCTTAGGGGTCTCCACTCCCCCTTTCCCTAGTTGTTTGGCTCCCTTCCCCCTCTTCCTGTCATTATTCACTTATTCCTTCCCTCACCTTGCGTGACGTTATCACTGGCCATGCATAAAAAAACAAACTGACTAGTGTTTTTTTTATGTGTATTTTTTTTGTGTGTGTTTTTTTTTTCCTTCTCCCCTGGTTCATGGATCCCGTTGCAATGCTGCCAGAGCAGCTGCACAAGCTGTCTCTGGAGGTGACTGACCTCTGCTCTGAGGTTCAGCAGCAGCAGCAGCGGCGGCTGCAGGTCCCTAATGTTAGGGTCTCTGCGGGTAGGCCGGTCCAGCTTGAACCCAAAATTGCCCTCCCACACAGGTTTTCAGGAGGTAGGGACAAGTTTTTTGTGTTCAAGGAAGCTTGCAAGTTATATTTTAAACTTCATCCTTACTCCTCTGGAGATGAGGAGCGGCGAGTGGAGATTGTGATCTCACTGTTGCAAGAGCCTTAATCCTGGGCTTTCTCTTTGCCGCAGGGTTCTGTTTGTCTCCAGTCAGTGGAGGGGTTTTTCGGGGCTCTAGCCCTCATCTACGATAATGCTGATTGTATCTCCTTGGCTGAGTCCATGCTGCGTCACCTTCAGCAGGGAAATCGGTCAGTGGAAGCGTACAGCTCCAAATTCCGCAGATGGGCAACCAATACCAAATGGAATGACTCGGCTCTTAGAAGCTAATTTTGTCAGGGCCTTACTGAAAGGTTGAAAGATGCCTTTGTGGTGTATAAAACCCCAGAGTCCTTGGAGGTTGCCGCGTCATTGGCTATACGTGTTGATAGACGCCTCCGAGACAGGTGGGTGAGACCCCCTACTCCAGAGTCCTCTTTTCAGGGTAATGCCCCTTTGCTGGGGAAGGGCAATCTGGGGGTGAACCAATACTGGTGGAAGTAGAAGAACCCATGCAGTTGGGGGGTGCCTCTGCATTGTATGTTTCCCCTGAGATCTGCAAAAAGAAGGGCATGTGTTTTTTTTTGTGGAAAAAAGGGGCCTTTTTTTGGAGGCCTGTCCCTCCATTCCTAAGCAAAATGAAGCTCGATTAACCCTTGGTAGTCTGGAGTTGGATAATCAGGTGGTGTTTGTCGTCAACTTCAGTTCTCAGTTTGTCCCGACAGCAGAGGTGGTGTTAGAGAGCAGGACTGAGAAAATTTCTGTGTTTGTAGCCAGTGGAACCGGAGTCAGCATGGTTGATGCTGAGTTTGTGAGAACTCATGGGCTTGCTCGCTTGCTGCACTTTAGCTAAACCCATTCCTATTTTTGCCATTGACTCAGCGCCACTTGCACAGAAAGCTCTGACTCAGATTGTACATAATGTAAGACTGAGGGTGGGGTCTGTTCATTGTGAGATAATTCCTTGTTATTTCCTGGATAGCCTTCCCACTTCAATTGTACTTGGTCTACCCTGGTTGGTGAAGCATAATCCAATAGTGGATTGGCAATAAAGAGAGATTATTGAATGGGAGATTACTGCTATGAGAACTGTTTAAACATTTCCTTTTCTGCAGTCTCTACAGAGACCTTACCTGCGTTTTTGTCTGGTTTTGAGGACATTTTTTTCTGAGAAGGGGTGTCAGGATTTGCCTCCTCATCGTGCATATGACTGTCCTATCAACCTGAGCCCTGGAACTAAACTACCAAAATCTAGACTGTATAATCTTTCTGGCCCTGAGAGACAAGCCATGAAGGATTTCATTGCGGAAAGTCTAGAGAAGGGACATATCAGACCCTCATCTTCGCTCGTGGTGGCAGAGTTCTTCTTTGTGAAGAAGAAAGATGGCGGTCTCCATCCCTGTTTAGAGTTCCAGGAACTGAATCAAATTACCATCCGAGATCCATACCCTCTTTCTGTGATTCCAGATTTGTTCAGCTAGGTTGTAGGAGCTAATGTGTTCTCCAAATTGGATTTAAGGGAAGCTTACAATTTGGCTAGAATCAGAGAAGAGGATGAATGGAAAACAGCGTTCAATACCCCTGATGGGTATTTCAAGAGTTTGTTTATGCCTTTCGATCTGACCAATTTACCTGCGGTTTTCCAGCATTTCAAAAATGACATTTTCCATCATTTGGTGGGCAGGTTTGTGGTGGTCTATCTGGATGATATTTTTGTTTACTCACCTGATTTTGAGACACATCGGGGGCATGTTAAACAGGTGCTTCAGATACTAAGGGATAACAAACTATGTGCCAAACTAGAAAAATGTGTTTTCGCCATCCAGGAGGTGCAGTTTTTTGGGTACCTGTTGTCATCTTCGCATTTTCGGATGGATCTGGGGAAGATCCGTGCTGTCCTTGATTGAGACCGTCCCGAGAACCTGAAGGCTTTAAACCATTTTCTGGGCTTTACTATTTTTTACAGGAAATATATCCTAAATTATTCGGTAATTGTGAAACCCCTCACTGACATGACAAGGAAGGGGTCTGATTTTTCTAAATGGACCAACGTCGCCCTGCAGGCTTTTTCCTCCCTAAAGAGTTGCTTTGCCACAGCACCTAAACTCAGTCAACCCGATGTTTCTCAATGTTTTTTCGTTGAAGTTGATGCTTCGGAGGTGGGGGTTGGGGCTGTGTTGTCTCAGGGTCCGTCCCCTGGTAAATGGCATCCATGTGCTTTCTTTTCCAAGAAATTATCTTCGACTGAGAGAAATTATGACGTGGGTAATAGGGAGCTTTGGGCGACTAAATTGGTGTTCGAAGAATGGCAACATTGGTTGGAGGAGGCTGTCCATCCTATTACTGTTATCATGAACCATAAGAACCTGTCATATTTTCAATCGACTAAACGTCTCAACCCTAGGCAAGCTAGATGGTCCCTGTTTTTTACTAGGTTCAATTTTGTTGTCACTTTCCGTCCAGGGGTCAAAAATGTCAAGGCTGATGCTTTGTCCCAGAGCTTCCCTGGTAGTGGTGACCATGAGAACCCTGCCCCGATTTTGCTGAAGGGGGTAGTCATTTCATCAATGTACCCTGAACTGGAGGGTGAGGTGTTGGAGGCTCAGGGGGACGCCCCTGCCTCCTGCCCTTTGGGGAGGTTATTTGTACCAGCTAATCTATGCCGCAAAGTAATTAGGGAACATCACAACTCTGTGCTTGCTGGTCATCCAGGTGGTAAGGCAACTGTGGACCTCCTTTCTCGTTCTTTTTGATGGCCAGGGTTGCATCGGGATGTGATTGAACATATGTCTGCTTGTAGTATTTGCGTGTGTTCTAAAGTATCGCACACCTGTCTGTTTAGTACTCTCCTTCCACTACCTATTCCTAGCAGGCCATGGACACATTTGTCCATGGATTTTATTACTGACCTACTGGTATCTGCAGCCAAGACTGTGGTTTTGGTGGTAGTAGATAGGTTCGGTAAAATGGTTAACTTCGTCGCACTTTCGAATGCCAAGACTCTTGCTCAGGTATTTATAAATGAGATTGTGAAGCTTCACGGGATTCCCTCCAATGTGGTTTCAGATCAGAGGACCCAGTTTGTTTCTAAGTTCTGGAAAGCTTTCTGTACTCAACTGGGAGTGCAGCTGTCCTTTTCCTCTGCCTTCCATTCTCAGTCGAATGGACAGACCGAACGCATTAATCAGTGTTTTATCTCCAAAACCAAGAGGATTGGGCATCTTGCTTACCGTTGGCAGAATTTGCTATTAATAATCATCGCCAAGAATCTACCGGCAGGTCACCATCCACAGTTTGGTACTTTTAGGGGGGGGGGGCTTCGGGAGTTCCTGAGGAGGAACGTTTTGCTTCCTCGCTCTCTTCTGTTTGGCGGAGGACTCTGAGTAATTTGAAGATCATGGGACAGGTACAAACGTATAGCTGACAGGAAGCACTCGCCAGGTCCGGATCTAATTGTGAATGACTTTGTGTGATTGTCTACCAGGAATATCAAGTTGAAGGTTCCTTCCTGGAAGCTGGGACCTAGATTTATTGGTCCCTATAAAATAATCGCTGTCATTAACTCAGCAGCGTTTCGTCTTGAGCTACCTCAGGCCCTTAAGATCAACAATGTGTTTCACAGGCCTCTGCTCAAGAAATATGTAGAACCACTTGAGTCCTCTCCCCTGCCGCCACCCCCAATCATGGTTGATAGTAATTTGGATTTTCAAATTTCGAGGATTGTAGATTCTCGCCTCCAACGTCGTTCCCTACAGTACTTGGTGCACTGGAAGGGTTATGGTCCAGTGGAAAGTATGTGGGTTTCGGCATCAGAGGTCAATGCTCCCAGGCTGGTTCATTTGTTCCACACCTCTTATCTTGAGAAACCTGGTCCTGAGTGTCTTGAGGCCACTCGTAGTAGAGGGGGTACTGTCACGGGTGTGTCAGGTGTGATAGACAGTCGCTTTGGATCTGTCTGTAGAAGGTCACTGCGGTTGGCATTGCAGACGCCTTCTTGATCCTCTCATCTCTGTAGTATAGTTATATCCTTCTTCCTTTTGGACCCAGCAGCGACCTCCATGTTCTGCTGCTGATTGACACACTCTTGCTTGGTAGTTAAAAACTCTCAGTTTCTCCAGAGAGTCACCAGTGATAGTTCTATGTACCTCTGTGCAGGCTTGGAGTACTGGCAGTTGGCTAGTTTAATGGTTTTTGGTGCCCTTGGAGATCAGTTGGCGTTATCTCCCTGGTGTCTGCTCAAGCTAAGTGTATCCCCTTTGTTTGTTTACCTTTTTGTCTTTAGTTTGTAGTGGGGCCTGACTAGTGCTCACCCCGTCGCCTCCCTATCTAGGGACTAGCTCTAGGCACATTCAGGGTTTAGGTTCTTGCTCGGCGATAGGCGCAGAACCTATATAGAGACGATAGGGTAGGCAGGGTGATATTATATCTGCCTAGGGGTCTCCACTCCCCCTTTCCCTAGTTTTTATGCTCCCTTCCCTCTCTTCCCATTGTTGTTCACTTATTCTTTACCTCACCTTTACCTCACCTTGCTAATTGTGTGGTCCAGACACTAGTCTACATTTCAGCATCTAAATTATTTGTGCTAATTGTGTGGTCCAGACACTAGTCCACATTTCAGCATCTAAATCCTTTGTGATAATTGTGTGGTCCAGCCTGCAGTCCACATTTCAACATCTACATTTTTTTTGCTAATTGTGTGGTCCAGACACCAGTCCACATTTCAGCATCTAAATCTTTTGAGCTAATTGTGTGGTCCAGACATCAGTTCACACAGGGCCGACTCAAGGGTTTTGTGGGCCCCGGGCGAAAGAGTCTCAGTGGGCCCCTTTAACACATACCACCATTCATGATGCACAGATATGGAGGAGAAATATAGGTGTTATGCACACGCCCGGGCTGACTGGCGTCTGCGTGATTTAGTGATTCCACTGTGCCATGAACCGGAGAGTGCCTGGAGGGGCGTAACTAAGTATCAACCCGATCCGACCAAGGTCGCACGACGGCTACGACGCCGTGCACCAGGGAGGAACCGAGCAGAGGGACCAGGTGCTGCTCCAGGCCAGACCCCGGACACGGCTGTTTACCCACACTGGGGAATACAGGAGCAGGCAGGTTAGGCTGGCAAACAGACAGGTAGGTATTGGCAGGCACGGCTGTCATGCAGACAGGAGGATACTGGCAGGCACGGCTGGTATGCAGACAGGAGGGTACTGAGAAGTACGGCTGGCGTGCAGACGGAGAGGTACTAGCAGGTTGGAGCACAGGCTGGATAGGGTCCAGTACAGACTGGGATTCAGGAACAGAACCGCAGATGCGGTAGACAAGCAGAGCAGAGAGGAAACGCCGGAGCGGTGGGCAAGGCGGAGCGGGCAGAAACCGCCGGAGCGGTGAGCAAGGCAGAGCAGAATGAAACCGCCGGAGCGGTGAGCAAGGCAGAGCAGAGATAAACCGCCGGAGCAGTGAGCAAGGCAGAGCAGAGATAAACCGCCGGAGCGGTGAGCAAGGCAGAGCGGGCAGAGACCGCCAGAGTGGTGAGCAAGGCAGAGCAGAGGGGAAAGGGCTCTGTTCACACGGAACAGACTGGAAAGGAAAGGCAGAACCAGATACACACAAGATACTTGCAATGAAGTAGCGAGTGGACTCTAAACTCACAAACGGAAGTACAACGACAACGAGTAGGAGTTAGGTGCAGGTTCAGACTCTGCAGAAAAAGGGAAGGTACTGACATAGAGAAAAACAGGTAACAGGCTAGGAGAGTGTTCAGACAGGAACTGAGTGTTCAGACAGGAACTGACACTACAGCGAGATACAGGAGCGAGTCTGGGTATGCGGCCCCCAGAAGGTGGGACGAACATGCTAGGAGCGTGTTCAGACTGGCCTGGAAATACAGCCTCCAGGAAGGCGGACAGACAGGCAAGAAAACACAGATAACAGATATAGGTATGCGGCCCCTAGAAGGCGGGACGAACAGGCTAGGAGCGTGTTCAGACAGGCCTGGAAATACAGCCTCCAGGAAGGCGGAGAGGCAGGAGAAACAGAACAGGACCTGGCACATTCAGAGTCAAGGAGCACACTGAATGATAGAGTTGCTCAGGCATCAGCTTCCAGGTGAAGCTGGTTTAAATATCCAGTGACAGACAGCAATAGGCTGAGGACACATTAGGGGTGTGCCCACAGCAGCTACAAGAAACAGGAAGTAACTGGGCCGCCGCCCTAAGCAGTCAGAACAGAGACAAGCAGACAGCATAAATAGAAGCCAGGCTAGCAGACTGGACTGAAGATCAAGTTTGCGATCTTGCATAGTGGGAGATTGTGCACTATGCAAGCCCGCCACCAGGTATGTTACAATAGGTATACAACTACAACACAGGGCCCAGGCTGTCACCTCATCCTTCACATATGCAGACATGCACACACACACAGCACGCAGACATGTGCACACACACAGTACACAGACATGCACATGCACACAGTACCCAGGCATGTGCACACAGTACGCAGACATGCACACATGAACAGTACGCAGACATGCACACACACACACTACGCAGACATGCACACACACAGTACGCAGACATGGATACCTAGGACATATATTTATATACTTGTATTATTGCTTTATATCTATTATCTGTCACTAGGGAAGGTGTTTTTTTTGTCATCTTAATCTCTATTTTTATGTCATTGCATGTGATATTGTTTTCTAATTAATAACGTGTATTTACATTTTTGCCATGATGACCAGATCATGCAGCCTTATATGAAAATCCCTATTTATTATAATTGCTAGACCTGAAATAACAAGCACTTTTCACCTATTGTGTCCCCCCCATTTCCTTGAAGATTGTAAGCTTAGGAGCAGGGACCTCAATTCTAATCCTGTTTAAACTGTCTTGCTTTGTATTGAATTTATTGTCTGTACATGTCCCCGCTGCAGAATATGTTGGTGCTATATAAATACAAATTATTATTACTATTGCTGGCCATTTTAAAACAGTCCATTTTTCCTTTTTCAACCATTCCTGTGTACTTTTGGATGTGTGCTTTGGGTCATTGTCTTGCTGGAGGACCCATGATCTTCGACTCAAACCAAGTTTTCTTACATTAGGTAGGACATTTTGCTCTAAAATCTCTTGATAATTCTCTGATTTCATTATTCCTGTGATACGGTCAAGGCCTCCAGTACCAGACACAGCAAAGCAACCCCACAGCATTATAGATACTCCACCATGCTTAACTGTTGGTAAGGTGTTCTTTTCCTTATAAACTTCATTGCGCCGTCTGTAAACAAACTGTTGCTTTACATTGCCAAAAAGCTCTATTTTTGTTTCATCTGTTCACAGAACATTTTCCCTGAAGGATTGTGGTCTGTCAAAGTACTCTTTAGCAAAGATCAGTCGTTCTTTTTTATGTCTTTTCTTCATTAATGGTTTCTTCCTTGGCATTTGCCCATAAAGCTCTACTTGGTTTAGTGTGCGGTGTATGGTGCTTGTTTAAACCATGACCCCAGACTGTTCCAGGTTGGCTTTCAGATCTTTGGTTGTTTCATGTGGTGTTTTTTCCACCATTCGCACTAACCTTCAAAGACATCACTTGTCAATTTACCTTTTTCCCTCACGTTCAGGAAGGTTCTTGATGGTTCCATGTTTGGCAAAATTCTTAATAACATTGCGCACTGTTGAAACTGGGATTCCAAGGTCTTTGGAGATGGCATTATAGCCTTTGGAAGTCTTGTGTTTGCTAATAACAGTAGTTCTGATGTCCTCAGACAGCTCATTTGTCTTCACCATTGTGACAAAGGAACAGGGCCTACTATGTGGCTTTTTAAAACACTGAAGTCATCATTCATTGGCTAATTCATGTCACATGAACACCGACAATTAATCATTGGAGAATCTCTTTTGTGATTTATCACAGGCGAGACAAAATGTGTTTCCATAACAATAATAATAATAATCTTTATTTTTATATAGTGCCAACATATTCTGCAGCGCTTTACATACATTATCATCACTGTCCCCATTGGGGTTCACAATCTGAATTCCCTATCAGTATGTCTTTGGAGTGTGGGAGGAAACCGGAGAACCCGGACTAAATTAATGTTAAGGGTGCCATACCAGTGACACAGCAAGCTTTAGGTTTTTCTATTTTTCCCTCCCATTGTTTTTTGCTTTAAATTATTGTTTATCATTTGCTCTTTTGTATTTAACACGAGTGCTCTATACAGAAAACTGTTTCACTTGATTCATTTTTTTCAGGAGATATTCCACATTATGTACTTAAACTTCATGGGTGCCAATAACGATGAGCAGGACTGTACCTGATGAATCTACTGTATTGCTATTTACGTTCAATTTATTGCGGTCATCTGGGCTGATATTGTCCTTTTCATGTGAATTGAAGCCCTAGCTCATCATGCAGGCAGCAGCTTATCACTTTTGATAACTTTTGTTGTTGAGAATGTTGTCAAAATAATCTGTTATTATTGTCATGTTTCTGATATACTTCCTTTTTGTCAATCTGTCATATTCTTATTTAGGATTTTAATTACGGAAATAATTATGTAAATAATTATTTCTCTACAGTGTTGTGAATTGGTTTACTTATTTAACAAGCACAGGAATCTATGTTTAGGAGGAATTATGTCACTAGAGACTGTTATGGTATCATATTGGGATGTATGATCTAAAATCCTTTGGTAAAGGTACAACCGCTGTGATTATTGCTGATTTCTAAAATTAATGGTCATGTCACTTTTTTCTTTGGTAGCATTGATGATGTCATGCTTAAGGGGGGGGGGTTATCCAATTTTTATAAACTCTGAGCTAAAACATGTATGGTAAGGATACATAGTAATTGGTCATTTTAATAATTTTTTTTCTAATTCCTGCTTCCCTGTGTCCTCCCTACCTCTGATAATATGGTCCCTTTGCTGCTCCAAGGCTACAAAACTACACTTCCGATGATTGTTCTCTTTCAATCACAGTGTACAAACCAGCCCAGTGCCGATTAGCACCACTCCTGGCCTCTCGCTAGGAAGCATCACAAAGAAAACATTCCATGTAATAGGGGATGACACAGGAAAAGGGACACCAGGACTCTGATGTAAGTTTTGCCATGTGGCTTTCTCAAGGAATATCAGTTTTGATATGTAATATAGTAACATAGTAACGTAGGTTGAATAAAGACCTAGGTCCATCAAGTTCAACATTTCTCCCCCTGTTGTACTCCCCACACTAACATTACACTAACTTACTAACTTACTGAGACTAGGCCTCAGAAATGTATTATTACCATTTTTATTATTACTGCACTATTACTATTACAAATGAACCAGTTTATAATTTTTTTAATTAGTTTTATTTTTTTGTATTACTCTTGTGATTCTAATAATAGTATTACTAAAATCCCTATACTTAAATCTGTTGATCCAGAAGAAGGCAAAAACCCCAGGACATATTCAGCCAATTTGCATCACAGGGAAAAAATTCCTTCTTGACTCCGAGAAAAGGCGATCGGTCCTAGAACCCTGGATCAAATGTACTACTATAGGTGTAACATTTTGTCTAATTTAACTGTAACCCACAATGTTACCTGTATCAAGGAAATATACAGCCCTTTTTTGAAAGCTGTTATAGTGTCGGCCATTACTACCTCTTGTGGTCGGGCATCTACAGTCCGACTGCTCTGACTGTAAAGAAACCTTTCCTGTTTAGGTGCCGGAATCGCCTTTCTTCCACCCGTAATGAGTGCCCCCTGGTCCTTAGCATGGTCTTTGGAAGGAATAAGTCATGTGCTAGTCCTTTGTACTGATCACTCATATATGTATACATGTAAATCTGAGGCGTAGTTTTTCTAAGCTAAACAAGCTCAACTTTTTCAACCTCTCTTCATATCAGAGGCCTTCCATCCCTTGTAATAATCTAGTTGCCCGCCTTTGAACTAACTCTAACTTCTGAATATCCTTTTTAAAATGTGGAGCCCAAAACTGGATCCCATATTTCACATGTGGCCTCACCAGTGATTTATAAAGGGGTAACAATACATTGGGATTGCGGGATTTTATTTCTCTTTTTATACATCCTAAAATCTTGTTTGCTTTTGCGGCTGCTGCTTAACATTGAGTACTGCTGCTCAGCTTACTTGTAACCAGAATACCCAAGTCCTTCTCCTGTTCTGTAGTCCTGAGTCTACTCCCATTTAATGTATATGTAGCAAATAGGATTACTCTGTCCTAGGTGCATTACTCTACATTTATCTACATTAGACCTCATCTGCCAAGTGTTTGCCATTCAGTCATTTTACCCAGATCATTCTGTAATATTGTAATGTCAAGATCAGATTTTAATATCCTACATAGTTTGGTATCGTCAGCAAAAACTTACACTTTACTCTCAATCCCATCCTCCAGGTCATTAATAAAGAGGTTAAAAAGAATCGGTCCTAGCACAGATCCCTGCAGCACTCCACTTCTGACTATGTCCCATTTAGAGAACGTACCATTTATGACGACTCTTTGTTTCCTATCATTTAGCCAATTCCTTACCCATCTACATATGGTTCCCCCAAGTCCTTGCTTCTGTAGCTTCAGTATAAGGTTGCTATGAGGTACAGTATCAAATGCTTTTGCAAAGTCCAGATAAATCACAGCACCCGCATTACCAACATCCAGATTTGCACTTACCTCCTCATAGAAACCCAACATGTTGGTTAGACATGAACTATTTTTCATGAATCCGTGCGGATTATTATTTATTATATTATTCTCTGCGATATAACTCTGTAGACTACTGATGTCAGACTTACTCTACGTTTGTCACCCAGTCATGGCTTTCATCCAGCCAGGTTTCCGTAATGCCCACCACATCGTATTCTGTGACCGACATGAGAGTTTCCAGTTCAGCCATTTTGTTAGCGAGACTTCTTGCATTTGCCAGCAGACATTTAATACTATTAGCACATTTGTTACTCCTACTCATCTCCCTACTTTCCTTGCATATCCCAGCCCCCCTAGATCCTCATTAACCCCTACTGTCACACTCTCTCTGGCTACTCTATCTATCCCCTTATTAGCACAAATACCCTCCCTCCCCCCAGATCCTAGTTTAAAAGCTCTGCCATCCATCTGACCATTTCCCCCCCCAGCATAGCTGTACCCTCCCCATTGAGATGCAGGCCGTCCCTACCATAGAGCCTATAGCCGACAGCGAAGTCGGCCCAGTTCTCCATGAACCCAACCCTTCCTTCCTGCACCAATTTCTAAGCCACTTATTTATCTCCCTAAGCTCCCGCTGTCTATCTAGTGACGCACGTGGCACCGGCAGTATTTCTGAAAACACCACTTTGGAGGTCCTGGCCTTCAGCTTCTCTCCTAGTTCCCTGTAATCATTTTTAAGGACCTTCCACCTCCCTCTAACTTTGTGATTAGTACCGATGTGTACCATGACTGCTGAGTTTTCCCTAGCTCCACCCAGCAATCTGTTTATCCGATCCGCAATATCCGAGCACCCGACAACACACTGTTCGGCATTCACGGTCTCGGCGGCAGATGACCCTGTCTGTCCGCCTAATTATAGAGTCCCCTACAATCAACATCTGTCTGGCCTTTGCTGCACTCCTATTTCCCTCCTTCCTACAGCAGTTGTCTTCCTGGTTGCTAGGAGCGACGTCCTGCTGTAGTGACCCCAATCCTTATTCTGGGAATATAGCATTGCTATTTTTATTTATTACACCCATTTTTTTATACGTTTAGAGTCCTGGGGTTTTATTTTCCTGTGTTATTTCTATGGCATATTTGCCCATGTGACTTTTTGATATGTGTTTAGGGTTTTTTATACTTACCTGTTCATTTGACAATTACTTGAAGCCATATTGCTACAGGTTAAATTTTTTTTCCGATAGATGCTACTGCGCAAGCGCTGCCAGCAGCGCCATTTTGTTGGAGAAAAAAAACTCTGCCTGAAGCAATATGGCGCCACCGGCCGCCCTTGCGCAGTAACATCTATCGGCAAACTACTGTCCTTACTGCTGAATGGGGCCACGTGAGCAACAGCACAGAGGGGGGGCCCCTTGTGTGCTTCTGCTCACGGGGCCCCCATGTTGTAGCAAGGTGTCGAGCTGTCCAGAAGTCAGGAGAACCCAGCGCTCGTACCTCTTCTGGTGCAGGGACCCCCGGAGATCTCACGGCCTTCAACACTGAACGGCTGTGCAGCGGCTCCAAGGGAGTTCCTCCTACCTTGTGACACGCTGGCGAAGCTGTGACAGGATGCCAGCACAGCTGCAGGGATCGTATGACAGGTAAGTATGAAAACTTTATTTTTTTTAATTAATTAATGGTCTTGGGGATGAGCACATGGAGGGTGGAAAGAGCACATGGGGAATTTGGAGTGGAGGGTGGGAAGAGAGCATGGGGAATTTGGAGTGGAGAGTGGGAGAAGCACATGGGGATTTTGGAGTGGAGGGTGGGAACAGCACATGGGGAATTGGGAGTGGAGGGTGGGTGGGAAGAGAACATGGGGAATTGGGAGTGGAGGTTTGGAATAGCAAATGGTGAATTGGGAGTGGGGGGTGAGGAGAGCTCATGACGAATTGGGGGTGGGGGAGAGTAAATGATGATGAATAGAGGTGGGGGTGTGGAGAGCACAGACATGACATAACGAATTGGGGGAGAGGGTGCATGGAAATATAATGAATCGGGGGAGCAGGAGGTACAGAGTAGGGGGCGTTGAGGATGCAGGAGTGTGACTGGTAATGAATTGGGGGAAACAGTACAGCTTCTAATTAATTTATATATTTATTAGGTCGGGAAGTGGTTATTTACAGTTAGTGGGAGCACGGGGTGGATTACAATTTATATTTGGAATGGTGGGTTGCATAATGACTAATTACATATTAATGGTGGGTGCACGTCTGTATTCAGTTGTGTAATGTAGAAGTTGGGGAATGTGCTCTAGATAACTGTGTTATTTTATGCAGAGACGAGTGATGGCGGTCTGTGCTGGATGAAGGAGAAAAGCGAAGATGAAGGACTTCACCTAGAGATATCACCGGTGAGTCAGTGTGTTATCTGTACACTGATACTATACAATATATGCTATGTACAGGGCTCCTGTGTATAATGTCACTGGTGATCACTGTATTACCTGTACACTGACACTATATACAGAGATACTGTGTATAATGTCACCGGTGTTCACTATATTAACTGTACACTTACATTATACACTGTATACCATGTACAGAGCTCCCGTGTATAATGGCGACTTATGGTAATATTAGTATTGTGTTTTTTTTTATTAATGATCAGTATTGTAGTATTCGGTGACTATGTGGTGGTAATATGTGGTCCAGTCATGGTGTGGCGGTATTTGTCCCTCGTATGTGATATTATTCGGTGACAATGTGGTGATAATATGTGGTCTGGTCATGGTGTGGTGGTTTTTGTCCCTTGTATGTGGTATTATTGGTCATTTAAAAAAATGTGCAGTACAGACCAAAAGTTTGGACACACCTTCTCATTTAAAGATTTTTCTGTATTTTCATGACTTTGAAAATTGTACATTCACACTGAAGGCATCAAAACTATGAATTAACACATGTGGAATTATATACTTAACAAAAAAGTGTGAAACAACTGAAAATATGTCTTATATTCTAGGTTCTTCAAAGTAGCCACATTTTGCTTTGATGACTGCTTTGCACACTCTTGGCATTCTCTTGATGAGCTTCAAGAGGTAGTCACCGGAAATGGTCTTCACTTCACAGGTGTGCCCTGTCAGGTTTAATAAGTGGGATTTCTTGCCTTATAAATGGGGTTGGGACCATCAGTTGTGTTGTCCTGTGGATACACAGCTGATAGTCCTACTGAATAGACTGTTAGAATTTGTATTGTGGCAAGAAAACAGCAGCTAAGTAAAGAAAAACGAGTGGCCATCATTACTTTAAGAAATGAAGGTCAGTCAGTCTGAAAAATTGGGCAAACTTTGAAAGTGTCCCCAAGTGCAGTTGCAAAAACCATCAAGCGCTACAAAGAAACTGGCTCACATGAGGACCGCCCCCGGAAAGGAAGACCAAGAGTCACCTCTGCTTCTTAGGATAAGTTTATCCGAGGCACCAGCCTCAGAAATCGCAGGTTAACAGCAGCTCAGATTAGAGACCAGGTCAATGCCACACCGAGTTCTAGCAGCAGACACATCTCTACAACAACTGTTAAGAGGAGACTTTGTGCAGCAGGCTTTCATGGTAAAATAGCTGCTAGGAAACCACTGCTAAAGGACAGGCAACAAGCAGAAGAGACTTGTTTGGGCTAAAAAACACAAGGAATGGACATTAGACCAGTGGAAATCTGTGCTTTGGTCTGATGTGCGACGCAGAAAAGGTGAACGGATGGACGCTACATGCCTGGTTCCTACTGTGAAGCATGGAGGAGGAGGTGTGATGGTGTGGGGGTGCTTTGCTGGTGACACTGTTGGGGATTTATTTAAAATTGAAGGCATACTGAACCAGCATGGCTACCACAGCATCTTGTAGCGGCATGCTATTCCATCCAGTTTGCGTTTAGTTTGGACCATCATTTATTTTTCAACAGGACAATGACCCCAAACACACCTCCAGGCTGTGTAAGGGCTATTTGACCAAGAGGGAGAGTGATTGGGGCTACGCCAGATGACTTGGCCTCCACAGTCACCAGACCTGAACCCAATCGAGATGGTTTGGGGTGAGCTGGACCGCAGAGTGAAGGCAAAAGGGCCAACAAGTGCTAAGCATCTCTGGGAAGTCCTTCAAGATTGTTGGAAGACCATTTCCGGTGACTACCTCTTGAAGCTCATCAAGAGAATACCAAGAGTGTGCAAAGCAATCATCAAAGCGAAAGGTGGCTACTTTGAAGATCCTAGAATATAAGACATATTTTCAGTTGTTTCACACTTTTTTGTTAAGTATATAATTCCACATGTGTTAATTCATAGTTTTGATGCCTTCGGTGTGAATGTACAATTTTCAAAGTCATGAAAATACAGAGAAATCTTTAAAGAGAAGGTGTGTCCAAACTTTTGGTCTGTACTGTATATGACACATTTCCTTAAAGAAAAATAAAGAAAAATATACCTAAAAAGAGTATTGGATATTTTAAGAAATTTTTAATAGGTTAGAGTAGAGTAGCACCTGGCCAGAAGAGTCTACCTTTTCGTGGTGGCGGCTATAAAAGTCTTTTGGCCAAAACAAAAGCTGCTGGCTATGTGTGTGATCTGGTGTTCACTGGGAACTGGTAATGTGTGATTGGTGAAGAAGTAGAGTTTTTCCAAGAGTGGGAGGTGGGACTGTAGACGATTTGAGGGAAGGAGGCGGAGCTGGGGTGGAGCATGGGCGGATTCTCAAGGAAGCCCAAAAATTTTGCCAGTATGGGGCACTGAAATTCCTGGTGGCAGTCCTGGGTGGCGCCATATTGTTGCAGGGACATTTCTAGATTTCTACCACAGAATTACACAGACAGTTTTTAATATAGGAGGCAGGTCAAGCAAGGCACAGTGATCTGTCAGAAGGCATACATATGAATACATAAGCAGAGCACCAGATAGAGCCCACCCCACAGGCCACCCTGAAGTACGAGAATATCATTATCTCAAACCTGAAAACAAAGATTAAAAAAAAACACAGGAAGGATTTCATCAACCAAGGTATCATATTAATCAGTGTAACGGCGCCGACCTGACAGTGTATGTAGTTTACTGAGCACAATCCTGCTGACAGATGCGCTTTAATTCTTGGAATATAATGTTGCCATTTATATTATACTCAATCGTTTTACTGTGAATTTTCATTATGTATGGTCGCCCTTCCCCCCTTTTCTAACTGTTTTTAAGTCTTATGTATCAATAAAATAATGTCCCTTTTTTTAAAATAATTTTTTGATTTCTTTGTGATTATTCATTCCATTGGTAGGTTTTCTATTAGTCAAAGACATAACACCGAATAAATTGTTTGAGTATGTGGTTGGAACATTCAGTTTGACCACTGGTTTCTCCGGGTGTTAAGTAGATGAGAAGGACAATTCTACATTGCTCTACTTTAAAAAATACCCTCCAGAATTTTGAAACAAACTGAGTCCCACGGTCGGACACTATATTTTCAGAAATAACATGTAAATGCACAATGTGTTGAATTAATTATTTATTTAAACTTTGAGATTGAGATCACACAGACAGAGGAACAAAATCACACTGTTTACTAAATGTATTGACCACCTTCTGTAATAAAGTCCATGTAGAGATGAATCCAAGGGCCTCTAGAAGTAGGTAAGCACTGGAAAAGTCCAGTAGGACAAGTTCGGGGTTCTTAGCTCGGGCAGAGATTTCATAAGCAATGACATATTTTTGTCCTGAGAATCAGGGCTTCAGTGTACAATGTCACCCTAGTGCCAGTTAATAACCGGCAAGGTACCAACAAGCAGGGGCAGTAAATTTCATAGCAAAACAATTTTAGTAAGGGTAAAATAAGATCTTTAGCCACTTGGGCATCAACAAAATTAGTGGCAGAACCACAATGAATAAAGGCCTTAATCCAAACAGATTTTTAAAGTTGAGACAAACAAACAGGGAGCAATAATTTTGTAGAATAATAGGGAAATGCCTGTCAGTCCAGATGGATATCCTCGGACCCAATTTGGCGATTGCGACTTTCTGGCAGTGATTGTCTTGGACAAGTATGCATCTGATGTCCAGACTCTCCAGTTGCTACCAAGATTCAGTTTTTGGTGCTTGGCCCCTTGTTGTTAATGGGAGTTGGTCATCCCAATCTGCATAGGCTCCTTAGTAAGGGTAGCAGGTACACTAGTCTTATGTGGAGGTGTAGCTTCAGAAGTGTTCTCCTGTCTGTGTTCACACAACCACAACACTGATTGCCAGGGACATGGCAGAATTTCCGCAGCAAAAACGCTTAAAAAACACTTGGTAATACGTGTCCCATGGTTCGAAATGATAATCCGAAATTTCCGCTGCGGATTATCATTGTGGAAAAATACGCAGCATGTCCATTAATTTTGTGGACACGCAGCGTAATTGCCGCCATTGATTTGCATTGAAACGCATATTATCCGTGTCAGCACATTTGCATGCTATTCCATCCGGTTTGCGTTTAGTTGGACCATCATTTATTTTTCAACAGGACAATGACCCCCAGCACACCTCCTGGCTGTGTAAGGGCTATTTGACCAAGGAGGAGAGTGATGAGGTGCTACGCCAGATGACCTGGCCTCCACAGTCACCAGACCTGAACCCAATCGAGATGGTTTGGGGTGAGCTGGACCGCAGAGTAAAGGCAAAAGGGCCAACAAGTGCTAAGCATCTCTGGGAACTCTCTGGGAACTCCTTCAAGATTGTTGGAAGACCGTTTCTGGTGACTACATCTTGAAGCTCATCAAGAGAATGCCAAGAGTGTGCAAAGCAGTCATCAAAGCAAAAGGTGGCTACTTTGAAGAACCTAGAATATAAGACATATTTTCAGTTGTTTCACACTTTTTTGTTAAGTATATAATTCCACATGTGTTAATTCAGTTTTGATGCCTTCAGTGTGAATGTACAATTTTCATAGTCATGAAAATACAGAAAAATCTTTAAATGAGAAGGTGTGTCCAAACTTTTGGTCTGTACTGTAATTCACAGCCAAAAGAACACAGCGAAAACACTGAAAAATGGACATTTTAAAGGCAGCGTTTTTACTGCCAAGAGAGCAGGGTCTGGCTGCGGTAAAAAAACACAGCAAAAATGCTGCGTGTGAACAAAGCCTTAGTATTAGTGACTTTTGTTTTATCTGACTACACTGCTGTCATACTACTTGCCACCTCTACTTGACTACTATCTGAAGTCTTTTGAAGCTGGCAGAATGTAGTCCCTATATACTTTTTGTACTTGTATTTCTACTTGATTACTGTTTCCTAACATTTGGCTTTCCAAATATGCTTATTAGTGTTGAGCGAGCATGCTCAACACTGACCGGTACTCGCCCAGGCATCTCACTACTCGGGATGTTCGGCGAGCACCGAGCATTTTCGGGTTACTCGGGCGGGAGCTCGGGTCTCCGCCCTGCATGTTTGGCGCTCTTTACAGAGCCAATGAACATGCAGGGATTGCCAGCCAGTCACTGTAATGCCGCAGCCATGTTGGTTGTGGGCATTACAGTGATTGGCTGGCCGCACAGCTTCACCTCGAGTATTTAAAACCGGGCGCCCTCATCTTGGACACAGTCGCTCCGGATCAGACAGTGTAGGGAGAGTGCTGCTGAGCTAGGGAGAGATTTATACTGCGAAATAGGTAGTGTAGGGTCTCTAAAGCCTGCAAAATCAAACAAACAGTCCTTCTGAGGACTAATATCCATCCCAGATATCAGGCAGGCAGGCTGTATAGGAGACACAGTGGTCATACCAACAAACACTGCATTACAGTCCTGTGTGCTACCGCTGCTCAAATTGCTAGACTTAGCCCCAGGTCTCAGGGGCCAGGAAAAATCCTTTTTTTTTCATCTAAATCCTCTTTTTTTTCAGACTGTGCAAATACCCGTTTTATTAACCTTTTGGTATTCCCCCCCAAAAAAAAAAATTGAGTGTGTCTGTGACTGTTCTGACACAAATATACCTGTTTAAAAGATTCTGGTGTAATCCAGAGAAATAGAACTGTGGTTTTCCTCTTCCACGGTTCAAATCTGGGTGTAATCCACCTTTTTGGCTTTTTTACATAAAAAAAACAGTTTCAGTGTCTCGCTGACTGTTCAGACACAAATATATTGGTTTAAAAGATTCTGGTGTAGGACAGAGAACTAGAACTGTGGTTTTCCTCTTCCACTGTTCAAATCTGGGTGTAATCCACCTTTTTGCATAAAACAAAACAGTTTGAGTGTCTCGCTGACTGTTCAGACACAAATATATCTGTTTAAAAGATTCTGGTGTAGGCCAGAGAAATAGAACTGTGGTTTTCCTCTTCCACGGTTCAAATCTGGGTGTAATCCACCTTTTTGCCTTTGTTACATAAAAAAAACCAGTTTGAGTGTCTTGCTGACTGTTCAGACACAAATATATCTGTTTAAAAGATTCTGGTGTAGGCCAGAGAACTAGAACTGTGGTTTTCCTCTTCCACTGTTCAAATCTGGGTGTAATCCACCTTTTTGCATAAAAAAAAACAGTTTGAGTGTCTCGCTGACTGTTCAGACACAAATATATCTGTTTAAAAGATTCTGGTGTAGGCCAGAGAGCTAGAACTGTGGTTTTCCTCTTCCACGGTTCAAATCTCCTTTTTGTTATCCTTTTGCCATTGATAGTGCGAGTGTAAGCTATTTTGCTTCATTTACAATGGGCAAGGCGCGTGGCAAGGGCAGTGGAACTGGACGATCTGGTGATGGTGCAGAGGACGGGGCCGTGGCCAAGGTGAAAATATGCCACAACCAATAGCCACATCTTCTCGCTCCCAGTTCTTGACCAAATTACTATGGAAGCACACAACAACCCCACTATTGCGAACTGATCAGTGTGAACAAGTTATTAATTGGATAGCAGATAATACTTCCAGTCACCTGGGCACCACCACCTCCGGTCTAACTTCCACACGGTCAAGTCTTAGTAGCCGTGAGTCTCGACCGCATACTCCTCCTCACCCTGATGCTCTTTCCTCCCACCATGCTGAGTGTCGTCAGACAGCAACCGATCCCACAGTTGGACACTCTGAAGAGCTGTTCACTGGTCCATTTCCATATTTGGGCCCCTCGCCTGCTCCGCTTGAAGTGGTGGAAGAGGAGACCCATGTAGCGATGGCCAAATATTTGAACAGCCAAGGCCACAGGAAGGCGACGCTGGCAATTTGTCACAAGAGGTGGACGATGACGAGACACAATTGCCACGAAGTGAAGAGGAGGACCGTGGTGCGGAAGTGGAAGAGGAGGAGGTGGTGGATGATCTAGTAACTGACTCAACGTGCCAGGAGGACACGCAGAGCGAGGCCAGCAGCACACAGGGGGAGGGAGGCAGAGTACCCCAACAGGCAGGAAGAAGCAGTGTGGTGGCTGCAGACAGAAGGCGGGCAACCGTTCCCCGTAATACCAACACGAGGGACGTTGTCAGTACAACCGGTAGGTCTTTCAGAGTCTGGAATTTTTTTAAAGACTCTGCTGATAACCCCAAAAAGGCCATTTGTACCACCTGCCAGGCCAGCATCAGCAGGGGTGACAAAACTACCAGCCTGACCACCACCAGCATGATCAGGCACATGTCAGCAAAGCACCCGACTTTGTGGGGTGAACCCCAGGGTCCACGACCAGTGTCAACGGGTGTCACCACTGCTTCGTCCGCTGTTGTGTGTGTAAGAGAACCCCCTGTTGTGCATGCAAGGAAATCCCCTGTCCATACTGCATGCAAAGATGCCCCCTCCTCTCAGTCTTCACTTGTTATGGCAGTTTCTCAAGAAACAGCATCAACGTCCACGTCCACGTCCCACCGCAGCATTCAATTGTCCATATCCCAGACCTTTGAACGAAAGCGCAAATTCGCAGCCAACGCCCCACAGGCCACAGTCCTAAATTCGCACATGTCACGACTGCTTGCGTTGGAAATGCTGCCTTTTAGGCTGGTGGAGACGGAATCCTTCCGCAACCTTATGGCGGTGGCCGTCCCTCGGTACTCGGTCCCCAGCCGACACTATTTTGCCCGGTGTGCCATCCCCGCACTACACAAGCACGTGTCCCAAAACATCTGCCGTGCCCTCAACAACGCAGTTACTGGGAGAGTCCACCTGACAACGGACACGTGGACAAGTGCCAGGGACGGTACATCTTCCTGACCGCACACTGGGTAAACATAGTGGAAGCCGGGACCCAGTCGGACCTTGGGACGGAACACATCCTCCCCACACTGAGGATTGCGGGCCCTATGTCAGTCAGAGTTTCCCCCACAGTGTACAGCTCCAGCGCATCATCCTCCTCCTCATGTTCAGCCTCCATCTCAGATATCACCACATCAGTTACAAGCTGGAAGCACTGCAGTACTGCCTCAGCCAAGCGGCAACAGGCTCTGCTGAAACTCATAAGTTTAGGTGATAAACCTCACACTGCTTCTGAGTTGTGGACAGCTGTGAAAGAGCAGGCAGATCTGTGGCTGAGACCGCTGAACCTACATCCAGGCATGGTCGTGTGGGACAATGGCCGTAACCTGGTGGCGGCTCTGAGGCGAGGCGAGATCACACACGTACCATGCCTGGCTCATGTGCTTAACCTCGTGGTTCAGCGGTTTCTTAAATCGTACCCCGAGTTGCCAGATCTGCTCGTGAAAGTACGCCGCCTGTCAGCTCATTTTCGGAAGTCGGCTACAGCTTCCGCCGCCCTTGCTGTGTTGCAGCAGCGTTTGCAGCTTCCGGCACACCAACTGGTGTGTGATGTCCCCACACGTTGGAACTCTTCCCTCCACTCGTTGCAAAGGATTTGTGATCAGAAGAGAGCAGTTGTGGAGTACCAGCTGCAACAAGGCCGTCGATATTCAGATCAGACTCCACACATAAGACCTCAGGACTGGACCTGGATGTCTGACATATGTACCATCCTGACAAACTTTGAGGAGTCCACCAAGATGGTGAGTGGCGATGACGCCATCATTAGCGTCAACATCCCACTTGTCTGTCTTTTGCAACGCTCTCTGCAGAGAATTAAAAAGGAGGCATTGCAGCCAGAGTATGATGAGATGGATCAAGAAGCCATAGTGGGCGATTACACACAGCCCAGCCTCATCTCATCCCAACGTGCATTGGGGGACAATGAGGGAGAGGAGGAGGAGGAAGAACAGGAGCTGGTATCATGCGCTGTAGACGGTAGTATCTGTACAACTGTCATACCGTCGGTTCAGCGTGGGTGGCCTGAGGACAGGGGGGAGGAGGAGGAGAGCATGGTCAGTCGTCATCTTGGTGAGGACATGGAAGTCTTGCCCGTTACCAGTCTGCCACACATGGCTGACTTTATGTTACGCTGCCTTAACCGTGACCCTCGCGTTGTCAAAATGTTGGGTGACAGTCATTACTGGTTGGTGACACTTTTAGACCCCCGCTACAAGGAGAACTTTCACTCTCTTATTCCTGAGGTGGAGAGGTCTACAAAAATGGGGCAGTACCAGAAGGCCCTTGCTGCAGAACTGTTAAAAAAATTCCCATCTGAACACGCTAGCGGCAGAGGTCACAGTTCGTTGCCCAACCAAGGCGCACAGGCGAGAGAGACGCAACTCCAATCCAGCAAAGGCAGGGGATCACTGTCAACGTTCTGGGACAGTTTTCTGAGACCCGCCCAGCTTACAGGCCCTGAGGCGCGGGGTACTCTCACAAGGAGTGGAAAGTTTCAAAAGATGGTGAGGGAGTACCTTGCCGACCATACCAGCGTCCTCCGTGATTCCTATGTGCCTTTTAATTATTGGGTATCCAAGCTGGACACTTGGAATGAACTCGCTCTGTATGCCTTGGAGGTCCTGGCCTTCCCTGCCGCTAGCGTGTTATCTGAGCGTGTTTTTAGTGCCGCTGGGGGAATTATAACTGATAAGCGCACTCGCCTGTCAACTGACAATGCTGACAAGCTGACCCTTATCAAAATGAACAAGGGCTGGATTGGGCCAGACTTCTCATCACCACCAAATGACAGCAGAGTAACATAAAGTCAAATCCACTGTGTTATTTCGGGAGGTGTATTCCCATGCACCGCTTCACACCGACACATGGGTATACGCTTCCTCATTTCAGCTGTTTTTTGCTCTTCTCCTTATCCTCAGCCTCCACCACCACTATACCACCAGGGTGACCGTGGTCCGTGTTGCCAGCATTGCAAGTTCCTCCGTCCTAATTTTTGGCAGCTTTTGCTTGGAAGGCATAGGCAAAGACTATGGGAGACCCACTCCCCAATAATGGGAATAATGTTTTTAATATGCTGTACTGCATGGCTCTTGTAAGGGACAGTGCAAGTTCCTCCGTCCTAATTTTTGGCAGCTTTTGCTTGGAAGGCATAGGCAAAGACTATGGGAGACCCACTCCCCAATAATGGGAATCATGTTTTTAATATGCTGTACTGCATGACTCTTGTAAGGTGCATTGCAAGTTCCTCCGTCCTAATTTTTGGCAGCTTTTGCTTCGAAGGCATAGGCAAAGACTATGGGAGACCCACCCCCCAATAATGGGAATAATGTTTTTAATATGCTGTACTGCATGGCTCTTGTAAGGGGCATTAAAATCGTCTTGTTAAGCTACTGTGACCTCCATGTCTCTTCCAAGGGTCATTGATATTGTCTTTTTATTCCACTGCGACCTCCATGTCTCTTCCAAGGGGCATTGATATTGTCTTTTTATTCCACTGTGACCTCCACGTCTCTTCCAAGGGGCATTAAAACCGTCTTGTTAAGCTACTGTGACCTCCACGTCTCTTCCAAGGGGCATTAAAACCGTCTTGTTAAGCTACTGTGACCTCCACGTCTCTTCCAAAGGGCATTAAAAGAGTCTTGTTAAGCTACTGTGACCTCCACGTCTCTTCCAAGGGGCATTAAAACGTCTTGTTAAGCTACTGTGACCTCCACGTCTCTTCCAAGGGTTATTGATATTGTCTTTTTATTCCACTGGGACCTCCACGTCTCTTCCAAGGGGCATTAAAACCATCTTGTTAAACCACTCTGAACTCCACGTCTCTTCCAAGGGGCATTAAAACCGTCTTGTTAAGCTACTGTGACCTCCACGTCTCTTCCAAGGGGCATTAAAATCGTCTTGTTAAGCTACTGTGACCTCCACGTCTCTTCCAAGGGTCATTGATATTGTCTTTTTATTCCACTGGGACCTCCACCACTCTTCCAAGGGGCATTGATATTGTCTTTTTATTCCACTGTGACCTCCACGTCTCTTCCAAGGGGCATTAAAACAGTCTTGTTAAGCTACTGTGACCTCCACGTCTCTTCCAAGGGTCATTGATATTGTCATTTTATTCCACTGGGACCTCCACGTCTCTTCCAAGGGGCATTAAAACCATCTTGTTAAGCCACTCTGAACTCCACGTCTCTTCCAAGGGGCATTAAAACCGTCTTGTTAAGCTACTGTGACCTCCACGTCTCTTCCAAGGGGCATTAAAATCGTCTTGTTAAGCTACTGTGACCTCCACGTCTCTTCCAAGGGTCATTAATATTGTCTTTTTATTCCACTGGGACCTCCACCACTCTTCCAAAGGGCATTGATATTGTCTTTTTATTCCACTGGGACCTCCACGTCTGTTCCAAGGGGCATTAAAACCGTCTTGTTAAGCTACTGTGACCTCCACGTCTCTTCCAAGGGGCATTAAAACCATCTTGTTAATCCACTCTGAACTCCACGTCTCTTCCAAGGGGCATTAAAATCGTCTTGTTAAGCTACTGTGACCTCCACGTCTCTTCCAAGGGTCATTGATATTGTCTTTTATTCCACTGGGACCTCCACCTGTTATGATCTGCTACAGGGACTAAGGAAAGACAGGAGAACTGTCCCTACAATAGAACTAAACTAGATCCCTACGATGTAACGGGGAACCTGATCCTGCGATCAGACCCGCTAAAGTCCTCGGCTAGTCTGAACGAAGACCTATAGATGTGAGGGAGGGATCCCTACAAGAACTAGGGACTGGGATAAGTTGGACACCTCCTAGCAGAAATAGTAGCAGTCAAAGACAAACACACAACAAAAAGCATAGAGGTCAGAAGACCTAGCAAAACTAACAGAGAACGGCAACAGAGCACCAAGCTAGCTCAAGAGTAGTAAATACAATGAAGTCCAGCAAGACCAGGAGGGCGGAGCCGGATTAAATAGGCAAAAATGGTCATGTGACCAGCAAACTAAAAAAAAACCTAACAGGAGAGTTCTAACACCACCACTCTTCCAAGGGGCATTGATATTGTCTTTTTATTTCACTGGGACCTCCACGTCTCTTCCAAGGGGCATTAAAACAGTCTTGTTAAGCTACTGTGACCTCCACGTCTCTTCCAAGGGGCATTAAAACGTCTTGTTAAGCTACTGTGACCTCCACGTCTCTTCCAAGGGGCATTAAAACCGTCTTGTTAAACCACTCTGAACTCCACGTCTCTTCCAAGGGGCATTAAAACCGTCTTTGTAAGCTACTGTGACCTCCACGTCTCTTCCAAGGGGCATTAAAAGCGTCTTGTTAAGCTACTGTGACCTCCACGTCTCTTCCAAGGGGCATTAAAACCGTCTTGTTAAACCACTCTAACCTCCACGACTCTTCCAACGGGCATTGCATTTCCTCCTAATTTTAGTCAGCTTTTTCTTTTCAATGCATAGGCGAACACTAAGGGAGACCCACTCCCCAATAATGGGTAGGTTTTTAGTACGCTGTAATCCACGTCTGTTTCAAGGGGCATTGCAGTTCCTCATAATTTTTGGAAAGCCTTCCATTCACTGCTTAGGCCAACAGTGTACAGGAGACCCAGTTGTTATAAATGGAAAAAACGGTTTAATTAAGGTCCTCTGACCTCCATGTCATTTCCAAACGGCATTGGAGTGCCTCGAAATTTTTGGTAGGCATTGCACTCACTGTATGCCCTATAACTGTGTAGCTCCTTTTGGTACAGAAACATATCCTACAAGACATGTGTGGTTGACTGGCCTGATATTGATGTGAATGGTCCCTGCTCCTCCTGCTCTTTCTCCTTTGCCACCACCTTATCCATCATTCATCACCTGAAGCTTCGTTTTAATGGGAGTCATAGAACAGGGATAGTAGCAGGAAAACATCCAGCAATCCTCGGAGGAGGTAGGATATGCGCCAAAACGCTGACCACCTCAGGCCTAGCCGCTACTACATACATGCGCTTGCATTCCAAGGAACAGAAAGCTAAGGAGATAGATGGCCTCATGATGATGAATAATTTACTCATTGTGTAGGAGGCCGACCACTGCTGCAGTCTACCTTCTGAACTTTGTGTTGAAGCCTGATTGACCTAGGACCCGCAATCCTCTATGTCTGGAGGACGTGTTGCATCCCAGTGTCCAACTGTGTCCCGGCTTCCACAATATTAACCCAGTGTGAAGGCATCAGTGAGATGGACCATCCCTGGCCACATTCACTTGACCACGTGTTTATGGTTAGGCTGTCCTTCCCACTAAATGCACTGGGGAGGGCACAGGTAATGTTTTGGTATGCTTGCTTGTGTATAAGGCGCACCGGGACAAATAGGGGCGGCTGGGGACTGAGTGTGGACACCCAGCCGCCGGGCGGCTGGGGACTGAGTATGGATACCAGGTCGCCGACGCAGCCATGACATGGTGGCCGGCGTCTGCCTCCACAAGCCTAAAAGGCCTCATTTCAAGTGCAAGCAAGCTAGCAGTATGGTATTGCAGCCCGGGGGTGGGTGGGTGGCAGGCTGCACACTTATGCTTGCATTCCAAGAAAACAAAGCTGATGCTAACCTCTATCATCATCATCATGCTCCTCACCTTGGCACTCTCAACTCCCCTGATGGAGAAGCCAGGGCCGACCGGAGGAGTCTGGTTGTCTGGTGGGCTCGTCCAATGCTGCCCTAAAGCAGGCCAGGCTAAGACAAGTGTGGGGAAGGATCCCGGGACAAATAGTGGCGGCTGGGGACTGAGTATGGAGACCTCGCCGCCAACGCAGCCTTGAGGTAGTGGCCAGCTTCGGCCTCCTCCAAACTAAAAGGCCCCATTTCAAGTGCAAGCTAGCAGTACTAGTATTGCAGCCTGCGAGTGGGTGGGTGGTTGTCTGCATATTTGCGCTTGCATTGGAAGGAATGGGGGAGGTACAATTGAACACTGCCCTGGGACAAGGACTTGCACGGGGATAGTTGCAAGTCTGCATCTTCTGATGCGGCAAGGATCACTTCTGATGGGCACACTTTTAGGCAGTGACCTGTATGTCAGAGATGCTTCCAGGGGTCTTCCCCATGCTGTTCCCATGTCTTTTCAGCACTGTATGCATGTGTCACACAGCACATGACCAGATAAGGTTGTAAAATGTTAAAATGACATTTCCCGGTGAATGCATTTGTCACGGTTGACAGCAATGCAAAAGTGCAAAAACGCATAAAAAATGCTACTTGTGAACATAGCCCAAGGTGTGGAGGAGTATTTTTGTTTTTGGTTATTTATTTTACCTTATACACAAGTCTTTACCATGGAAAGGAAGTTCCTTAACATGTTTCACAGGAAAACAGTTTCAGTTTAGTTTTTGAACGTTTTATTGCGAGCCCGTAAAAGTGGCTTAATACCCCTGACCACGTTGTTGACAGCAGTGACCTGGGCGTCAGAAATGCTTCCTGGGGCGATCCCCATGCTGTACCCATGTCATTTGAGCACTGTCACTATCGTTTTGGGCACTTTTTAGGCTTTCTACAGACTGCCGGGGGTGCCGCCGCAAAAATGCTCAGGTCTCCCATAGACTAACATTGGGCTCATTGATCGGGTCGAGCACCCGAGTATCACGGTGAGCTCGGCCCGAGCTTCGAGCACCCGAGCATTTTAGTGCTTGCTCAGCACTAATGCTTATTCCTCACTCCTGGTACCTCACTTGTACTTTCTGACTTATGACGCCAACTTCTACAATGCCTGAACTTGCTTTATTCCTATTTTCTATACATAGACTTTTCTGTGCCTTATTATGTGTGGGGATGTTGTTGCCATTGGAGTTCCCTTCCCATCTACCTCAGTCTTTAGACTGGAGGAACTTTAAGGCCGGAGTCACACTAGCGTAAAGCATCTGATGCAATATGCTAATGACCCTTGCCTCCTGGTCTGCTACGACCATGAGCCGAGTGTCCGTGCTCTGTGCTCCTATCCTCTTGCGGAGAAGACATCCACAGGAATCGCACTGCACTTGGGTGACATTCGAATGCAGTGCAATGTTTCACACGCACCCATAGGCTTATATGGGTAGGTATGATACAAATTTCGCATGCAATCGCAGCATGCTGTGTTTTTTTTCCAGTCTGATCTCGATCTGATCCAAATTGAAAAAAAAGCCGAATATGAGCACAGAATCATAGAATAATATTGGTCCGAATGCAATCCGATTTTTTATCGGATTGCATTAGTCCGATTTATTCGTATGTGTCAGTTTATTGCCTATTTTTTGCTATGGAGCTAAAAACTTATGGACTGGTAGTTGTTTTGCCTTCTGTATTTCCGGTGACATTATGTTGACAGAGCAGCCTTTTCTTTTCCGCTCTGTCGATGGGTCGTCACAGCTGATGTCATGCTCAATGACAGCCGGATGTCAATCAACATGGCATCGGTAGTGATGCCCCATCGACAGCGCAGACCAGAAGAGGAGGAGCTTCTCTGTTGACGTGAGGTCAAATAAATCAACAGAATCGCTGTCAGGAGTGGTCCGTGAGCGCTCTGAACCAGCAGAGATTAGAGGGCAGAACAGGCAGATAGTTAGCTACTACCAGCATGTAAGATATTAGCCCTATAGCAAAAAAATAAGAAAAGTCCTGGATAACCTTTTTAAAATCTAGTAATATTGATACGCATTATGTTGCTTTAACAGCTTCTACCAGCAGGGGGTAGCATCACTCTCTTGCAGTGTTGGAGAGTTTCAGAATGGGAATGAAGTGTAAATAAGAGATGGCTGTTTTATGATGTGGGATTTTTAGGACTACACTTGCATGTTTACCCTATAATGTACTCTTATTTGTGCAAAGCAGGTACTCGGGACACTGTGTGGTGCTAATTGAGTACTAGTTGGCACATTGTGAGCATAGCAAACCATTGTGTGATCATAGCAATGAAAAACCGTTTTTGTATTTGTAAGCCAAATCCAGGAGTGGGTGATAAATACAGAAGTTGTGACGTGTTTCTATTATATTTTTTCTCTGATTGATCCATTCCTGGTTTTGGTTTACAAATACTGATGTAAAGTACTGACCAAATACTGAACATGTGAGTGTGGCCGAAATGTGTCTGGTTATGGTGGAGGTAGTGGAATATGTTTGAGCCAATTGGGGATATTCAAGTAATTTTTATTCAGTGAAAGTATATACAGTTTAATTTATTACATACAGTGACCTCCCTTAAAGTGTTATTCCTATCCCTGCCTTTCATGGCCGAATGGAAATAGCTGCTCCTTGGCACACACTAGTGACTGACCTCCATGGAAACTAGCTGTACTCTATAAAAGATAAAAGCTGCCATAGCAGAGAATGTCAGCAGAAAGAAAAAGCAAGTCAATTGTAAACTAGCTTCTTTTCAAGCTGTCTAACTAGTTAAATCCCTTGAGAATACCCCTTTTATGCAGCATACAACAAATTACACTTTTTTTTTATTCTTCTCCAAAGTTGTCAAGTACAGTTGTATGTCCAATCACCATAAAAGCCTGAAAGCATGACTATACATTAAATGTGGTTTAATGTGGAAATAAATGATATGTCAACAGTTTAATAATTTGCTTGCAATACTTTTATTTGCATACCTAGGCAACCTTATACATTACACACATCATTTGTCACAATCTTCTGGACCCACTTCCTCTAGTTAAATTTCTGGTTGTGCCCTTCATGTACTTACTTGTCCACAATCCACTATCATCTTTTATTTCTCCCAGCTGCTTCTTTAAGTACTAACTCTTGTGAGAATGCTGAAAAAAATATTAAGTTGATCTCAGTGCTGGTTATAAATGTTTGTACCATGCTCTGATTTCTGCTTTGTTACCCAGATTGGATTCTTCAACACTCATTGCTCGGAGGGACCCATCAGGAGCGACCAACACTCTTAACTATATCAGCATAACAGTACACCGACACAGTGAGACTCTGCTCTAGAGCAGGGAAAATTATCTGCAGAATGGCATTGTGACGCACTGGCTGAGTCCTAGATGAAACCATGTGATAACATTATTGCGCCTGACCTCTGACATCCTGTGCATGCCACAGCGCGATGACATCACCGCATCAATCCGCCCGCATCTTGCCACAGTCTGCCATTGGACTCGCCAGGATCCAGTGTTAGGTGAGTATATAATTTTTTTTTATTTTAGTACTGCTTGTAGGGTTACTGTGGAGGTCGTCATACAGTGTGTGGAGATTACTGTGAGGGCAGTCATACAGTGTGGAGACCCTCATACAGTGTGGGGGTTACTTTTGGGTCATTATACAGTATGGGAAACATCATACAGTGTAGGAGCTATTGTGGAGGCATCATAAACTATGTGGACTACTGTGGGGGCATCATACAGTGTGAGTGCCATCATGCCATGTGGAGATGACTGATGGGGCCATCATACAATGTGTGAGGGCATTATACTGTGTATAGGGGAGCTGTGGGCCCATCATACTGTGTATAGGGGAGCTGTGGGCCTTTATGTTTATAGGGGAGCTGTGGGCCCATCATACTGTGCATAGAGGAGTTGTGTGGGTCATCACATTTTGTATACAGGAGCTGTGGGGGCATCACACTGTGCGTAGGGGAGCTGTGGGCTCATTATACTGTATATAGGGAGTTGCAGGCATATCATACTCTATATTGGGTAGCTGTGGGCCCACTATACTGTGTATAGGGACTGAGCTGTGAGGACATCACACTGTACATGGGGGAACTCAGAGGACATTATTACTGTACGTGGGTGACGGGCTCAGGGGACATTATTAAATGTTAAGTGGGCACTTATTATTATAGGGGCACTCCGGGTATTGTGACTTTCAAAGGTGCACACATGGGGCATTATTACTTTTTAAGGGTCAAAATGTGGGCACTGTTTTCTATGGCACTTTCACAGAGCATTAATATTTTCTAGGGGGCAATTTTGCCATCTAGAAGGCAAAAAAGAGGTATTTTACTTTGTTAGGGGTAGAGTGGTGGGCATTATGTGGGGCACTAAGAGCAGCACTGTTTTGTGCCACACAGCAGATGCAGTAATAGGAACATACTGCAGCAGAGGGCTCTGCATTGGGATGAACAGTATATGCCGGCTGGGAATAGAAGGGAATGGTGCTGGAATTGTGAGAATTCAAATTAGTCTTTGTTATAAGCTCTGCAGACAAAAAGATGGGAAAAGTGAACAATTCTATCAGAAACAACATCACCTGTAAGTCTATTATTGGTGTTGGTATTTGTGCAGAGATTTATTTTCAGTAACATCATCTGCTGAGGTTCCCCTATACCCACAATTAGGGTGCGCCGCCGTAGTTGTAAACATGGTTACTTGGTTAGTGACCTACTCAGAAGTTTCACCTCCCCCCCCAGCTGAACAATAAATTGTGCCATCTGGTTTATTCTTTCATTAGGTAATGCAGAGATTAAGCCACTATGGCATGGCAGTAAATCTGCCAAGAGAGGTCAACTGTTCAATAAGGATGCTTCACAGACAATGCTGAGGCCATTACAAGTTTTAGTATTAATATTTGAGATGAAAGAGACTATGCATGCAGCTTTTTCCTAAATGCTTCAACAGATGCCTTTATAAAACAAAGTGGCAAAGAGAATGCAATTTTTGAGAAAATAAACCATGATGCTAAAAAAATAAAATTCTCCTCACCACCAAAAAGAAAAAAATATCCTAAATGATTTTAATGGCAGCATCAGGTTGTGAGAATGCTTTGCTGTCAAAAATTGTGGAGATTAAGGGTAAAATGCAACATTCAGCAAAATCTGGAAATTCTGGAAAAAAACGCCAGAAAACTCCAGTGTCCACATGTGTAAACCATGTAGAATCCTATCATCGACACTTATTTGCTTTTAGGCAAATTAATACTTTACACATTTTCAATTGTTAACATTTTTTTTGAGGGGTAACACATTCCCTTTAATCAGTCTTGCCTTTCCTAATTAGGTAAGATTAGCAATGAATTGATGTCAAGCTAAGGCACAGTGCACACATTCAGTATTTGGTCAGTATTTTACATCAATATTTGTAAGCCAAAACCAGGAACAATCAAAGAAAAATTATAATAAAAACACGTCACCACTTCTGTATTTTTTACCCACTAAAAATCCTCTTTTATTTCATAAGTTAAAAATCCATAGCAGGGTGGGTTAGTGGTACACATTGAAGGACTACAGCTGTTTTGCGCTCACCACGCTTCCGCGGGTCTAAGAGATACCCTGGTATCTCTTGGACCCGTGGAAGCGCGATGTGCGCAAAACGGCCGTTGTCCTTCAATGTGTGCCACTGACCCCCCTGCTATGGATTTTTAACTTATGAAATAAAGGAGGATTTTTTAGGCTATGTGCCCACGTTGCATTTATGAAGCAGAAAATTTCCTCTCCCGGAAAAACGCATGCGGAATTCCGCACGCGTTTATCGCGCATTTTTCGCGCGTTTATCACGCGTTTTCCACATGCGGAATTGCCTTGCGTTTTTTATGCATTGGACAAAGGCAATTCCGCTTGCGGAAACGCAAAATTAAATGACATGCTGCGGATTTTTGAACGCAGCATAAACGCTGCGGAAAAATCCGCAGCATGTGCATGGAAGTTGCGGAAACCCATTGGGGATCATGGGGTGCGGGTTACCAAGCGTTTTACAAGCGTTTCCGCTGCGGAAATTCCGCATCAAAAACGCTTGAAAAACGCTATGTGGGCACACAGCCTTAGACTGGTGAGTGCTCTCTTGTTTTTCTCCATATTGTTTCTTGCTGTACTCACTTTTTGCACTTATAGTAGCACCCGGTCTCCACAGGGCGAGGTGCCTCAGTTTACCTTAAACAACAATTGATTACAGACCCTATAACAGTACTTGGTGCTGGCTTTCTCTTCTTCCCAATTTGGATACGTTCTTCAACTGCTACTACTTGTATGTGTTCCTGGGAAACAAGGGGGTAGTTTGTGCCCCTTCACCCAGCTCTTGCTCCTCGGTAACACTGGTCCTGGTCATCACTCACCTCCAGGGGCGTACATAGAAGTCATGGGGCCCCATAGCAGAAGCTCTAATTGCCCCCCCCCCCCTACAAAAAATAAATATTTGTCTGTGTCACAGAAGAGCAGATCTCATAACTTTCCAGCCTTTACATAGTAATTTACCTCCTTCTGAAGTCGTAGATTCCTCCTTCATTGCCCCCATAAAGTATGGTGCCAACAAAAGTTCCCCCCAAACAGTATGATACCCCTATGGTGCATTCCTCCACATGCACAGTATAATGACCCTATTGTATCCCACTTCAACTCCCACGGCAAAGTATGGTGACCCTAACACAGTATAATCCCCCAACTGTGAACCCCACAGAGCCCTCCATACACTCTCATGGCCCCCACACAGCCCTCTAAACAGTATAATGGCCCCCACACAGCCCTCCAAACAGTATAATGACCCCACACAAACCTTCACACTGTATAATTGCTTTCATACAGTATAATGGCCCCCCACATAGCCCTCAAAATGTTATAATGGCCCCACATAGCCTTCCATATAGTATAATGCACCACCAATAATCTTCCATATAGTATAATGCGCCCCCATAATCCTCCATATAGTATAATGCGCCCCCCATAATCCTCCATATAGTATAATGAACTTCCCATGGTCCTCCATAGAATATAATGCACTCCCCATAGTCCTCCATACAGTATATTACACACCCCATAGGGTAAAATGCAGCCCCCATATAGTATAATGCACGCCACCGTCCTGCAGTATTATGGGCACCACGTACTCACTGATTTTAAAATACCGTATATTTTAAATAAGCCGACCCGAATATAAGCCGAGGCCCCTAATTTTACCACATAAAAATGGGAAAACCTATTGACTTGAGTATAAGCCTACGGTGGGAAATGCAGCAGCTACTGGTAAATTTCCCCATCCTCGTACGTGTGGCCCCTCAATCCCACAATCCCTGGTATGTGTGGCCCCCACAATCCCTGGTATGTGTGGCCCCCACAATCCCTGGTATGTGTGGCCCCCACAATCCCTGGTATGTGTGGCCCCCACAATCCCTGGTATGTGTGGCCCCCATAATCCCTGGTATGTGTGGCCCCCACAATCCCTGGTATGTGTGGCCCCCACAATCCCTGGTATGTGTGGCCCCCACAATCCCTGGTATGTGTGGCCCCCACAATCCCTGGTATGTGTGGCCCCCACAATCCCTGGTATGTGTAGCCTCCTCAATCCCCAAATCCTGGTATGTGTGGCCTCCTCAATCCCCCAATTCTGGTATGTGTGGCCTCCTCAATCCCCCATTCCTGGTATGTGTGGCCTCCTCAATCCCCAAATCCTGGTATGTGTGGCCTCCTCAATCCCCAAATCCTGGTATGTGTGGCCTCCTCAATCCCCCATTCCTGGTATGTGTGGCCTCCTCAATCCCACAATCCTGGTATGTGTGGCCTCCCCATCTCCCAATCCTGGTATGTGTGGCCTCCTCAATCCAAGTATCCTGGTATATGTGGCCTCCTCAATCCCCTAATCCCTGGTATGTGTGGCCTCCTCAATCCCCAAATCCTGGTATGTGTGGCCTCCTCAATCCCCAAATCCTGGTATGTGTGGCCTCCTCAATCCCCAAATCCTGGTATGTGTGGCCTCCTCAATCCCCCATTCCTGGTATGTGTGGCCTCCTCAATCCCCCATTCCTGGTATGTGTGGCCTCCTCAATCCCCCATTCATGGTATGTGTGGCCTCCTCAATCCCCCAATCCTGGTATGTGTGGCCTCCTCAATCCCCCAATCCTGGTATGTGTGGCCTCCTCAATCCAGGTATCCTGGTATGTGTGGCCTCCTCAATCCCCTAATCCCTGGTATGTGTGGCCTCCTCAATCCCCAAATCCTGGTATGTGTGGCCTCCTCAATCCCCAAATCCTGGTATGTGTGGCCTCCTCAATCCCCAAATCCTGGTATGTGTGGCCTCCTCAATCCCCAAATCCTGGTATGTGTGGCCTCCTCAATCCCCCATTCCTGGTATGTGTGGCCTCCTCAATTCCCCATTCCTGGTATGTGTGGCCTCCTCAATCCTAGTATCCTGGTATGTGTGGCCTCCTCAATCCCCTAATCCCTGGTATGTGTGGCCTCCTCAATCCCCCATTCCTGGTATGTGTGGCCTCCTCAATCCAAGTATCCTGGTATGTGTGGCTTACTCATCCCCCCAATCACTGCACACATGAAACAATAAACACTTATACTCACCTTCCTTCCACACCTCTGCTCCAGCGGTGCGTCCTGTCTGTAGCAGCTCATGTCGGCATCTGAGCAGCGAGCGCTCTCAGAAGCCGAGGTGATCTGCTGCCGGCACATTCACTCCTCTGCACTGACAGCAGGAGCCGGGGCTCAGCGCTCCTCCGTGCCCGCTACTAAAGAGAATGAATATTCCGTCTTCTCCACGCCCATGGGAGTGGAGAAGAGGGAATATTCATGTCCCTTTAGCAGCGGGGACACGTGGTGGCTGCAGCAGCCGGCTACTGCATGTGCACCGCTCCTCCACTGCGCAACCCGCTCCTCTGCCGCTGCAACCTCCTACTCACCTACCCTCCTCGTTCCCACGCTGCTTGGGGCCCTCAGGGGCCCCCTCCGACCACGGGCCACGTACCAGTGGCGTGGTCTGCCGCCATTGGCGGTACGCCACTGCTCACCTCTATTTAAAAAAAACAGCAAAAAAAACAAAAATTAATTTGAAATTTGAATCCCTAACTTATCTCCTTGATTCGGCGGTGTCCGTCTTTTTAAGCATACATAAGTGTGGTCAGCCACAGTTTTGTGCACCTCTGAAAAGAAGGACACCGTTAAACAGAGACCAGATGGAGTCCAGAGTAACTCTGCTGCCTCATTATAGTAAATGGATCCCTCGGGGGGATTCATCTGAATCATTTCACTCAGACATTAGATGGAAACGCTGATGTAAGAGCTCAGCATAGAGCACACGATAAATGTGATTTAAAATGTTATTGTGACGTGAGTCACTACAGAAATAACAGTCTCAGAAGAGGAGAGAAGAGACTAATATTACTGAAAGAAATATTATGTAAGTACTACTTACTGAATAAATAGAGGGAGTCAAGCAATCCAAAGTCAAGTCCAGGAAAATGGCGCAGTACAACAAGGAGAAGTCAGAGACGTAAGCCACTACAACAAGCCGGGGTCAGGAAAACCAGAAAGACAAGGCAGTATACAGGGAGCAGACAAAAGAGTGGTCAGATAACAGGCAAATGGTCAAAATCCAGGTAAGGGAAAATAGTCAGGCTGGGTCAGGCACAGCGCACAGAGAGCTCAGTCCTACACAGGCAATAGCAAGTGTACAATTGACACTGGGTGAAAGAGCTAGCATTCTTAAGTAGAAGACTAATCAAGGGAAGTGAACACAGATGATTGCAGAACCGACCCAGCAAAACCAAAACAGACTGACAGCCTCCACACAATAGTAACATAGCAGACAAGGAAAGTGTTGAGACTGTGACAGTACCCCCTCTTCAAGGGGGGGCCACCGGACCCCCAGGTCTCCCAGGAAACCGCCGATGAAAGGCCCAGACCAACCGATCAGCCCTCACAGAATGAGCTGGAACCCAGGACCGTTCTTCGGGTGAATACCCCTTTCAATGTATAAGATATTGAAGGGAATTCCGGACCATACGGGAATCAATTAACTTTTGTACCTCATATTCTAAGCTTCCCTCAATAGACACCGGAGGAGGCGGGGTGAGGGAGACAGAACAAGGGGAATAAACTCCTTCAACAAAGACTTGTGGAACACATTAGGAATACGGAAAGACTGAGGGAGTCGTAATCGGAAGGAAACTGGATTGACCACCTCCAGAATCTCATATGGACCAATGAATCTAGGACCCAACTTCAGCGAGGGCATCTTCAATCTAATATTCTCAGAGGATAGCCATACTTTATCTCCCACCTTGAAGGCGGCACCTGACGAACGTCTCCTATCGGCCTTTTGTTTCTGCCGATTCTGAGCCACCTCAATATTCTTTTTAACCTCCCTCCAGACATCCCCCAACTCTTGAATGGTTACATCTACCCCAGGACACCCAAAACTTATCCTGGAGAACTCACCAAAATGAGGATGAAACCCATAATTACAGAAGAACGGCGAGGTCCTTGTGGACTGATTAACCCGACTGTTAAAGGCAAACTCAGCCAGAGAAAGAAAGGATGACCAATTCTCCTGCTGATCGGCGACAAAACATCTTAAAATTTGTTCCAAAGACTGATTTGTCCTTTCAGTCTGACCGTTAGTTTCAGGATGATAAGCAGAGGAAAAGGACTAATCAATCCCAAACATTCTGTAGAAAGCCCTCCAAAATATAGAGACGAATTGTACTCCCCTATCAGATACAATATTAAGAGGAATCCCATGCAATCGTACCACATGAGTAATAAACAGTTTAAAGAGAGTCTCAGAATTGGGTAACGAAGTGAGCCTGTTTGCTGAATCGATTGACTACCTCCCAAATAGCCGTCAACCCCCCAGACAGAGGTAAATTGGAAATGAAATCCATGGACAAATGAGTCCATGGTCTTTCTGGAATGGGCAAAGGAGCCAATTCTCCAGCCGGCCGGCAATGTTGCACTTTGGCGAGTGCACAAGTTTCACAAGCAGACACAAAATCTTTAATGTCCCTACACATAACAGACCACCAAAAGAGTCTAGCAACCGCCTTCTGGGTGGCAGTAACTCCAGGATGACCACTCAACTCAGAATCATGGAATTCTTGCAAAAGGCGTAATCTGAGATACACAGGGACAAACAACTTGCATTCAGGAATATTGGAAGGAGCCAAGGACTGAGCAGTACGGATTTCCACTTCCAGCTCAGAGGAAACCATGACCACAACTATACCCTGAGGAAGAATGGAGGAAGGAGGCTCCGGAGGAGACACAGAATCAAGGCTACGAGATAGGGCATCCGCCCTCACGTTCTTAGACCTAGGTCTGAACGTAATAGAAAAATTAAATCTTGAAAAAATAAAGACCATCTGCCCTGTCTAGGTGTCAACCGCTTAGCAGATTCGATATACACTAGATTCTTGTGATCTGTCACCACGGTGACCAGATAAGTGGCTCCTTCCAAAAAATGCCTCCATTCTTCAAAAGCCAATTTGACAGCAAGTAACTCTCGATTACCCACATCATAGTTTCTTTCAGCAGGAGAAAATTTCTTAGAGAAAAAGGCACATGGTTGCAGATTAGTTAAACTCTTAGGACCTTGAGACAACACAGCCCCCACCTCAGAAGCATCCACCTCCACAATGAACGGCCTCTGGAGGTCTGGTTGAACAAGTACAGGAGCAGACATAAAACATTTCTTCAAGTTTTCAAAAGCCCCGACTGCTTCTGACGACCAAACCTTTAGCTCCGCCCCTTTGCGAGTGAGGTCCGTAAGAGGCTTGACGATCTGAGAAAAAACCTTTAACAAATTTTCTGCAATAATTTGCTTATCCTAAAAAGCGTTGCAGAGTTTTAATGTTGTTCGGTTGAACCCAATCAATGATGGCCTGAACCTTCCCAGGATCCATCTTAAACCCGGAGGCTGACACAATGAAGCCCAAGAATGATATTTTTTGAACAGAAAAGGTACATTTTTCAATCTTGGCGAACAAACAATTATCTCTTAACCTTTGCAGAACCAAACGGACATGTTTATAATGAATATCCAGATCAGGTGAAAAAATTAGAATATCATCTAAATAAACCACAATAAATCTCCCAATATAATCAGAGAGAATATCATTCATAAAATTCTGAAAGAACGCGGGTGCATTTGTTAGCCCAGAAGGCATGACGAGGCTTTCAAAAAGACCTTCAGAGGGTAAAAATGCTGTCTTCCACTCATCACCCTCACGAATACGTATCAGATTATATGCCCCTCTGAGATCCAGTTTGGAAAACCATTTGGCCCCCGAAAGCTGATTATATCGGGGATAAGTGGAAGCGGATAAGTATTTTTAACCGTTATCTTGTTTAATTCTCGGAAATCGAGGCAGGGACGGAGACCTCCATCTTTTTTTTTAACAAAAAAGAATCCGGCGGCAACCGGCGATGAGGAAGGACGAATATGACCTTTCCTTAAACTTTCGCTAATATAAGCCTTCATGGATGCCCGCTCAGGGCCAGACAAGTTATACAAGAGAGCTTTGGGTAATTTGGCGTTAGGAATGAGATTAATAGCACAGTCATGGGGACGGTGAGGAGGTAAAATCTCAGACTCTACTTCCAAAAAAACATCTCCGAAGTCCTTCAGGTATTCCGGAAGACCCTCCAGACTAACGGAGCAAGCATGCACAGATTTAAGACATTTTTCAATACAATGAGGGTCCCATTTGACAATATCTTTCTGATACCAGTCAATGATCAGATTATGAATGCGCAGCCAAGGAAGACCCAACACAATCCCAGCAGGTAACTTGTCCAAGACATAACAGGAGATTAATTCTGTATGAAGTGACCCCACCTTGAGTGTGAACTCCACCGTAACTAACTGAACCAGATTTTTTAGCAATGGTGTTCTATCAATAGCCACAATTTGAATAGGGTCTTCTAGCTTAACTGCCCCTAATCCTAACTTCTGAACAAGTCCCGAATCAATGAAATTAGCCGCGGCTCCACAGTCAATAAAGGCAAATGTTGATAGACACTGTTTTTGAAACAGAAGTTCAGCATTCAACAACACTTTATCTGAGGAGTAAAAGGGCACCTGTAAGTCTGGGTGACCTCCTCGACAATCACCCAGACCTAGGCGTTTCCCGACGGCTTATTTGTTGCAGGTCGTGCCAGGCAATCCTTTAAGAGATGTCCAGATTGGCCACAATACAGACAAAGTACAAGTTCTAAACGGCGTCTCCTCTCCTTAACCCTTGAGCTGGCAGCTCCAACCTCCATAGGTTCTACCTCAGGTAAACGACCCGGGCCCCGTGGACAAAATGGAACCTCTTGTTGAACCTTGCATCTCTCCCGCATCCTCCGATCAATTATTAACACAAATTTTTTACCAGGATGTATTGTGATAACCCAGTAAAACAGGAAGTAACAAAATAATTTTAAAATAAATATTTTATTATAGACATGTTAAAATCCAGGATAAAACCGTAAAAAGAAAGGTACCAATCATAGGGAGACAGGAGAAAAAACATTAAAGTCTTTAGAGAAGTATGCATAAATTGTTGGTTAATTATTGATACATACACCCAGCTTAAATAATCTTACAACAAATTTGTTGTACCATTAATGAAGTACCCATAATAAATTAGAAGGGTGATTATTGATACATACACCCAGCTTAAATAATCTTACAACAAATTTGTTGTACCATTAATGAAGTACCCATAATAAATTAGAAAGGTGTATCTTTTTTAAAAATTTGTGTTATATATATCAACATGGAGTATCAGAAATCAGTTTATTATGCCGCAGTTTATTATGCCACACATTGGACCAAATCAACAAGGCAGCAGTGCTGTAACATACTAGTGCTCTCGTGCACAAAGGCACATAGATCAGCACAATTCATTAATTACATGACCAGCACCTGCTGCCAAAGTGATCCCTCCAGTGCACATAGAAACATATAGATCTCCTACTGCCGATAATAACTGATACTAAATGGGTGCAATCAACACATGGGCATATATCAACAATAATAAAATGTATAATACTATTCCATACCAATGTAGATGCTCCTGCTTCCTGCCCCGACGCGCACGTTTCGCATTAGCTTCTTCGGGAGGCGTGTCAAACTAAGGGGTGTGCGTGTTTTTAATGTAGCAACAGGCCAATGAGGGGATAGTGGGCGGAGATGAGAAAATAATGCTGTCAGCGTGGAGCCAATGGCGCGTGCGAAGATTGAGGCGGCATCCAGGAAACGAGTCCTGTGACCAGCGGTCACATGCTGGATGACGCACCCGCCCTCAACTACCCAGTGAAAGCGAGGCGTGATCCGCATGGAAAGACCACGGTACTCAGGGCTCAGAGCCGCGACAACCCGCGCATGCGCACCAACCACAAGAGGAACAGGTCATAAATTGGGACAATGAATATAGTGAAATGAGTGTAAAAAGAAGAGGGATGATGTGAAAATTAGTAAGTGTATGCATAAGGGCAGGAAGATATATAGAAAATCTCATGGAATCAATCAAAATGCAGCATAAATAATTATACCGCACGAAATAATGTGCAAGTAATCAGCGGATAGCAATCATGCTGATAAATTAATTGCAGGGTTAATGGCATAAAGTGACAGTGCAGTCAAAAAAGGTATATATATGTAGTGGTCATCATAATGTACATACATATAATTTTATGCTAAAAAATCAAGTGCTGTGGCTACATAAAGTAACAGTGCAATAATATCATCACATAGACATTGTAAAGTGACAATGCAAGACACCAATAAAGAGGTGTACTGTAGACAATGTAAGAAAATAATATTCTGTCCAAATTCTTCATAATTTCATGCGGCGGCACTGATTGGCATCTGTGCATCATGATCTCATCTCCATCCACATTTGCTAAACCCCAGGTACCATACTAAAAACTGAAAAATATAAAAATTAAAATCAAGACAAACAGCGCACATCGAATATCTAGTTTCAAATCTCATATACCTCATATAACTCACATAACTCACAGAAAAACCCCAAACCCAAAACTCTCATTCAAGCCTTGAGGGGCCAGGGAACCCAACCGATATATACATCTGCTTTCGGTTTTCGCTAATCTTTTGTGTAAATCACCCCCTCTAATGCCCATAGTAACTACATCAATGCCCCTAATTTTTAATAAATGAGGATTACAATTGTGATACCTCTTAAAATGTTTGGGTATCGTTTTGAGAAGAGAGTCATTAATGTTAGTTTTGGTTTTCTCAATGTCTAAACAGTGCTCACGAGTCCTTACCTTAAGTTCTCTACTGGTCAGCCCGACGTAGATTTTATTACAGGGACATTCAGCCAGATAAATGACACCCTTGGTTGCACAAGTGATGTGGTGGCGAATTTCAAATGTCCGAGACCCATCATGATTTCTGAAGTTTGTTGCTTTAATTAGATTACCACAGGCCTTACATAAACCGCAAGGAAAGAAGCCATTTTTGTATTTAGATATCTTCTGGGCCTTTGGTTCATAATGACTATGAACCAGAATGTCATTTAAATTACGGGAGCGTTTAGCAATAATCTGTGGTGAGTCAGGTAGGATTCGTTTGAGAATTGGGTCAGTGGAGAGGACATCCCAATATTTCAAAATTATATTTTTAAAATCCGTCCATTGAGAATGGTAATTGGTGATTAGGCGTACTTGGTTATCAGCCGCGGGTGATTTTTTGCTGAATTGATTATTATAGAGCAGAGAATTCCTAGAAGTAGTCTTAGCACGTTGGTAGCCTCTCCTAATTGCACGATGGCTATATCCTCTGGCCTTGAACCGTTCCGATAATTCATGTGATTGTATTTCAAATTGTTCATCGTTGGAACAGATCCTTTTAATGCGTAAAAATTGTCCAATTGGAATGCCATTGATGGTGGACTGTAGATGTGATGATGATGCATGAAGCAAGGAATTTGTTGCTGTAGTTTTCCGGAACAAAGTAGTCTATAACTGGCCATCTGGGTTAGTGGAAATGAAAATATCCAAAAATTCAGCAGTTCTGCCAAATTTATACGTGAGCTTAATATTGTATTCGTTGCAATTCAGGCTATCCATAAATACTTTCAACTCCTCGCTGGAACCCTCCCAAATGAACATAAGGTCGTCAATGTAACGAAGCCAATTGTGGATTTTGTCAATACCAGGCCTTGTTTCATCTTGCAATACTTGACGTTCCCAAAACCCCATAAACAGGTTAGCATAAGCAGGGGCACAGGATGCCCCCATGGCGGTCCCCTGTAACTGTAAATAGGTTTTGCTGTTGAAAGTAAACACATTATGAGTTAATATGAATTCCAGCAAAACCAAAATTAGTTTAACTAATGAGTGATCAACATTGCTAGATCGAAGAAACCAGGAGACCGCCATGAGGCCATCACTGTGTCTTATAGAGGTATACAAGGCCTCTACATCTGCTGTCACAATCAACATATTGTCATTTAGTTGTATATTGTCAAGCCGACGTAGGACCATAGTAGTGTCCTTAACAAATGATGGTAATTCAGAAACAAGTGGTTTAAGATAAAAATCCACAATCTTGCATATAGTCTCACAGAGACTTTCATTTCCGGAGACAATTGGTCTCCCTGGGGGGTCCAACGTGTTTTTGTGTATCTTAGGAATCAAGTATAATGTGGCTAATCTAGGGTTCAAATTCTTATACAGATCCAGAAGTTTTTTGGGGATAACGTGGTCTTCAAAGGCCGATGACAAAAGGCCAAGAAGTTCGGAATGAAATGCGGCGGTGGGATTAAAGGTCAACTCTTTGTAGCATTTACGATCGCCAAGTAACTTATTGGCTTGTTTCTCATACATTGAATTAGGCCACACCACCACATTACCGCCTTTATCGGCCATTTTGAAGACCACATCATCCCAACCCTTCATTTCCTCTATAGCCTTTCTTTCTCTAAAACTCAAATTAGACTGGCCTCTAGATTCAAGGGCCAGTTTTTCAACATCACGTGATACTATTTTAGTAAAAATTTCCACCGCCGGTACGAGAGAGAGAGCAGGAAATTTTTTGGTTTGACCTACCAAATGTATAGGGAAGGCATTCACATCTGCGGAACTTTCTTCAGCTAAAGATTGCAGAGTAGCCAAAGCTTCCTGTTCTTCCATACTTGGGAACATATCAAAGATATCAGATTTATGGTGAAATTTCTTTAAGATTAATTTACGGGCAAATAGATGTATGTCCTTTATGGCCGTAAATGTGTCTAAATGAAATGAGGGAGAAAACGTTAAGCCTTTCTGTAGGACAGACATTTGAATTTCAGATATGGTATGAGATGACAAATTAATTACCTTCAAAGAATCCTCACGGAAGTTTTTATTGTACGTTCTTGTATTCGGTCTCCTCTTTTGAAATTGCCTTGTGTTGGATCGCGTTTCAGAATCAGTTTCAGAACTAAAGTCCCCCGGATAGGAGGACAAAGATTGACCAGACGTACTCCTAGGTAAATCCTTTTTGTTCGTATTTTTCCTCAACTGCCATTTAAAGATAGTACCACTCTGAAAATCATTGATGTCCCGTTCATACTTTTTATGCTTATCCAGACTAATATTTTTCTCCCATTTTTCAAAATCCTTGTCTAAATTTTTTAGAGTTTCCTGAAAAGTGTCAGCTGACAGCTCTTGTTGTAATTTTCGTTGAAGAGCCTCAATCTCTTCCTCGGTAGATTTAATTGTTTGATCATTTTTGTCAATTATAATTTGGATGAATTGCAGAGAACACGTGTTGGCAGCATTAATCCATCTTTGGATGAGGGCTTCATCGTCAAGGTCAAAGGCAGGAAAAGTCTGAATCCTCAAGCCCCGCGGAATTATTTTCTGATCCAAATAATTATGTAGCGACGTCCTCGTCCACCACAATTTGGTCTTTCTATAGAGTAAATTCTTATATTTTTTGAGATTCTCCTGATTGGAGTATGAAACACAACGTGACTCAGGATTGGTACCTTTCCTGAATATGTCAGTAGCTTTGGCTAACCAGGAAATTTCCTTGGCTTTAAAATCCATATTGAGGACAATCTGTTAGGATAACAGTAATAGCAAGTTTCACAAAAAGTGTCCAAATAATTGATAAACTAATAATACTTCCAAAACAACAATTATTAACACAAATTTTTTACCAGGATGTATTGTGATAACCCAGTAAAACAGGAAGTAACAAAATAATTTTAAAATAAATATTTTATTATAGACATGTTAAAATCCAGGATAAAACCGTAAAAAGAAAGGTACCAATCATAGGGAGACAGGAGAAAAAACATTAAAGTCTTTAGAGAAGTATGCATAAATTGTTGGTTGATTATTGATACATACACCCAGCTTAAATAATCTTACAACAAATTTGTTGTACCATTAATGAAGTACCCATAATAAATTAGAAGGGTGATTATTGATACATACACCCAGCTTAAATAATCTTACAACAAATTTGTTGTACCATTAATGAAGTACCCATAATAAATTAGAAAGGTGTATCTTTTTTAAAAATTTGTGTTATATATATCAACATGGAGTATCAGAAATCAGTTTATTATGCCACAGTTTATTATGCCACACATTGGACCAAATCAACAAGGCAGCAGTGCTGTAACATACTAGTGCTCTCGTGCACAAAGGCACATAGATCAGCACAATTCATTAATTACATGACCAGCACCTGCTGCCAAAGTGATCCCTCCAGTGCACATAGATATATATAGATCTCCTACTGCCGATAATAACTGATACTAAATGGGTACAATCAACACATGGGCATATATCAACAATAATAAAATGTATAATACTATTCCATACCAATGTCGATGCTCCTGCTTCCTGCCCTGACGCGCACGTTTCGCATTAGCTTCTTCGGGAGGCGTGTCAAACTAAGACTGTTTTTAATGTAGCAACAGGCCAATGAGGGGATAGTGGGCGGAGATGAGAAAATAATGCTGTCAGCGTGGAGCCAATGGCGCGTGCGAAGATTGAGGCGGCATCCAGGAAATGAGTCCTGTGACCAGCGGTCACGTGCTGGATGACGCACCCACCCTCAACTACCCAGTGAAAGCGAGGCGTGATCCGCATGGAAAGACCACGGTACTCAGGGCTCAGAGCCGCGACAACCCGCGCATGCGCACCAACCACAAGAGGAACAGGTCATAAATTGGGACAATGAATATAGTGAAATGAGTGTAAAAAGAAGAGGGATGATGTGAAAATTAGTAAGTGTAACTTTACAATGTCTATGTGATGATATTATTGCACTGTTACTTTATGTAGCCACAGCACTTGATTTTTTAGCATAAAATTATATGTATGTATATTATGATGACCACTACATATATATACCTTTTTTGACTGCACTGTCACTTTATGCCATTAACCCTGCAATTAATTTATCAGCATGATTGCTATCCGCTGATTACTTGCACATTATTTCGTGCGGTATAATTATTTATGCTGCATTTTGATTGATTCCATGAGATTTTCTATATATCTTCCTGCCCTTATGCATACACTTACTAATTTTCACATCATCCCTCTTCTTTTTACACTCATTTCACTATATTCATTGTCCCAATTTATGACCTGTTCCTCTTGTGGTTGGTGCGCATGCGCGGGTTGTCGCAGCTCTGAGCCCTGAGTACCGTGGTCTTTCCATGCGGATCACGCCTCGCTTTCACTGGGTAGTTGAGGGCGGGTGCGTCATCCAGCACGTGACCGCTGGTCACAGGACTCGTTTCCTGGATGCCGCCTCAATCTTCGCACGCGCCATTGGCTCCACGCTGACAGCATTATTTTCTCATCTCCGCCCACTATCCCCTCATTGGCCTGTTGCTACATTAAAAACACGCACACCCCTTAGTTTGACACGCCTCCCGAAGAAGCTAATGCGAAACGTGCGCGTCGGGGCAGGAAGCAGGAGCATCTACATTGGTATGGAATAGTATTATACATTTTATTATTGTTGATATATGCCCATGTGTTGATTGTACCCATTTAGTATCAGTTATTATCGGCAGTAGGAGATCTATATATATCTATGTGCACTGGAGTGATCACTTTGGCAGCAGGTGCTGGTCAGGTAATTAATGAATTGTGCTGATCTATGTGCCTTTGTGCACGAGAGCACTAGTATGTTACAGCACTGCTGCCTTGTTGATTTGGTCCAATGTGTGGCATAATAAACTGCGGCATAATAAACTGATTTCTGATACTCCATGTTGATATATATAACACAAATTTTTAAAAAAGATACACCTTTCTAATTTATTATGGGTACTTCATTAATGGTACAACAAATTTGTTGTAAGATTATTTAAGCTGGGTGTATCAATAATCAACCAACAATTTATGCATACTTCTCTAAAGACTTTAATGTTTTTTCTCCTGTCTCCCTATGATTGGTACCTTTCTTTTTACGGTTTTATCCTGGATTTTAACGTGTCTATAATAAAATATTTATTTTCAAATTATTTTGTTGCTTCCTGTTTTACTGGGTTATCACAATACATCCTGGTAAAAAATTTGCGTTAATAATTGTTGTTTTGGAAGTATTATCAGTTTATCAATTATTTGGACACTTTTTGTGAAACATCCTCCGATCAATGCGGATAGCCTGAGTCATGGCCTCCACCAAACAACCAGGTGGAGCATGCAAAGCCAGAGCGTCCTTTAGAGACTCTGAAAGACCCCTGAGGAATTGGCACCTGAGAGCCGCGTCATTCCAGAGAACCTCAGTAGACCACTGACGAAACTCAGAACAGTAGTCTTCCACTGTGTGGTTCCCCTGTGTTAGGTTCATGATCCTTGTATCTGCCACCTTGACCCTGTCAGGTTCGTCATAGATCTGTCCTAAAGCGTCAAAGAAAGCATCCACAGATAGACGTTCAGGAGTAAAAGGGGGTAGAGAAAATGCCCAAGTCTTGGGACCCTCCCCGCAGAAGTGACATTATAATTCCCACCCGCTGTGATTCATTCCCTGATGACCAAGGTAAACAATAATTTACAACTCTCTTTGAAAATTCTGAACTGATCTTTCTCCCCCGAAAATTTGTCAGGGAGTGCTGTAGCCGGTTCAGGGGGACACAAAGATACGTCAGATGGTACAGAAGTCATGACAGCGGTCGGAGAGGAAAGATTCTGAGGGGCAGTAAACGTACCAGAAATCTGGTCTTGTAACTGAGCCTGTGCGGATGCCAGTTTGTGTTGTGACAAGCCTAGATCCTGAACTATCTGAGTCAGATTCGCCACCTGATCACACAAAATATGTAACGGATCCATAGGTGGGAAAAAGAAAAAATGAACGGTCAATTGTAATGTGACGCGAGTCACTACAGAAATAACAGTCTCAGAAGAGGAGAGAAGAGACTAATATTACTGAAAGAAATATTATCTAAGTACTACTTACTGGATAAATAGAGGGAGGTCAAGCAATCCAAAGTCAAGTCCAGGAAAATGGCGCAGTACAACAAGGAGAAGTCAGAGACGTAAGCCACTACACAAGACGGGGTCAGGAAAACCAGAAAGACAAGGCAGTACACAGGGAGCTGACAAAAGAGTGGTCAGATAACAGGCAAATGGCCAAAATCCAGGTAAGGGAAAATAGTCAGGCTGGGTCAGGCACAGAGCACAGAGAGATCAGTCCTACACAGGCAATAGCAAGTGTACAATTAACACTGGGTGAAGGAGCTAGCATTCTTAAGTAGAAGACTAATCAAGGGAAGTGAACACAGATGATTGCAGTACTGACCCAGCAAAACCAAAACAGACTGACAGCCTTCACACAATAGTAACATAGCAGACAAGGAAAGTGTTGAGACCGTGACAGTACTCCCTCTTCAAGGGGGGCCACTGGACCCCCAGGTCTCCCAGGAAACCGCCGATGAAAGGCCCAGACCAACCGATCAGCCCTCACAGAATGAGCCGGAGCCCAGGACCGTTCTTCGGGTCTATACCCCTTCCAATGTATAAGATATGGAAGGGAATTCACGGACCATATGGGAATCACTGATCTTTTGTACCTCACATTCTAAGCTTGTAAAATGTTCCTAATAAAATCTTCAACTCATCCACCAAAAAAGCAAATCCCCACTCAGGTCCCTTATCTGTCAATGGAAATATAGGGGGCTTCCAACCCTAACCCTATTGGTAGCTCAAGGGCATTGAAAAAACACTATGGCTCCTCGCCCCCCCCAAAAAATGCAGCTGATTCTGCTCTCCCAAATCCCGATGCCCCTCTCCCTTCTGAGCCACATAGTGTACCTAAACCACATTTGGCGTCCACATGTCTGGCATTTCAGTAGCGATGAGAGCCTGCCAAATTTACGAGGTCCATGTCTCCAGAAGCACAAGGTGGGCACAATGTATGGGTAGTACAATGTATGGGCATTACCATGTACTGGGAGCTAAAAAATACTGGCCACTACAATGTACGGGCACTACAATGGCAGATTTGCAATTTTCACTCGGCAACATACATTATTGCTTGTGTGGCACCCCAGGGGGTCTGGTTGCCACAGTGGTAGAAATACCATGTCTGAGAGTGAGCATGGGTTTTCCTGGTCAGGAGCACTATTGCATGCAACACCTCCTGCCCCAGTCCAGGGAGGGGACGAATCTGCCCTTTATAAACTGGATCTGGGGCGGGGTTAGCAGAGTAGACTAGTTGCAGATGAAGGGACAGAGGAGCAGCAAGGAGCTCTGTAGGAGACAGGAGCTGAAGGCCAGGGACTGGAGTTAGCAGAGCTCGTCCTGGCCGAAGACGCAGAGAACCGGTCACCGGAGTCCGAGGCTGTGAGGATATCCACATCCAGCAGCAGAAACCACCTGGCAGGGGATTTCAGGTCCTCTGGCCATAGAAAGCCCGGAGGCTCAGTCACACGCAAGGGACCGGCACCGCCATCGAGGAGCGGAAGGTACCAAAGGCCCCAAGTCACCAGCCATATGGGTGAGCACCACACTCAGGGATGTGAGCTACTACACAGCTACAGCAGGGTAGCCAGGAAGAGTGCAGTCAGACGGGAAGGCCTACACCTCCACCTGGCCAGGGGGACTCTTGTTCGCTCACAGACTGACCAGGCCGCTAATGTTAGCCAGTACTCCCGGCAGGGCCTTCTTCATTACCAACAGTAAAGACCCTGAACTGCACTGCACGGACTCTGAGTCATTTCTGCTGCGCCCACTAACCACAACCCTCACCATCTACACACGCTGCCCTTAGGCTATACTCCTCCCGTGGGGAGTTATACTACCCTCTGCTGCGCACCCAACATCAGCCTCAGCGGTCTGCCCCGCAGCGGCGGTTCCCAGTGACCGCAATCCACGGGTGGCGTAGTCGGACATTTCAACATTAAAAACCAAGTAAACAGATCCGCCACTGGTTTGACCACCCTGAGCCACGGGACCGGGTCACCGCCACAGAGACTACAACCTCTGACATTACACAGAGACCCAGCTCCGGGCATTCCCCCACACACGGCCCAGGGGGCGCATCAATTGTTTCTGGAAAACACACATGGAGTCAAAATCGTCACTACACCTGTAGATAAATTCCCAGAGGGGTGTAATTTCCAAAATGGGGTCACTTAAGGGGGGGACTCTGCTCTTCTGTCACTTAGAGGCTCTGCATATGGAGTCCGCAAACTATTCTACAATAATTTATTCTCCAAGAGTCAAATAGTGCTCATACTCTCCCGAGTCTCGCCGTGTGGCTAAGCAGCATAGTATAGCCACATATGCAGTATTGCCACGTTCAACATAAATTGTGTGATGAATTTTGTTGCCAGTTTTACTCCTTTCCCCATGTGAAAATTTTAAATTTGGGGCTAAAACAGCATTTTAGTGGTAAAAATGTAATTATTCCTTCTTCACCTCCTAATGGTACAAAATTCTGCAAGTCACATGTGGTTTCAATATGCTCACTGTACCCCTAGATGAATTCATTGAAAGGTGTAGTTTGTAAAATGGGGTAATTTATGGGTTCTGCTGTTCTGGCACCTCTGGGTCTCTGCCAATGTGACATGGCACCCTCACACCATTCTTGCAAAATCTGCACTCTAAGGCCATGGCCCCACTATCAGTATTTGGTCAGTATTCAGTCAGTATTTTTTCTCAGGAGTGGGAGCCAAAACCAGAAGTGGGTGAAAAATGCAGAATTTGTGCACTTGTTTCTATTATACCTTTTCTCTAATTGTTCCTCACCTTGTTTTGGCTCCCACTCCTGAGAAAAAATACTGACCGAATACTGACCAAATACTGATAGTGGGACCATGGCCTAATATGGAGTTCCTTCCCTTCTGAGTTTTCCAATGTGCCGCAATATTGGCATACTCATGCAAAATTGTGTAACAAATTGTACAGTTAATTTTCTCCTATTATTCCTTTTGAAAATTAAAAACTTGGGGCTAAAACACCATTTTAGTGGAATAAATATTAATTTTCTATTGACTCAGCCAAATATTATACAATTCTGTGAATCGCCTTAGGGTTAAAAATGCTCCATACACCCATAGATAAATTCCTCAAGAGGTATAGTTTCCATAATGGGGTAATTTGTGGGGGTTTCGGTTTGTTTTGGCATGTTAGGGGCTCTTCAAATGTGCAAGGCATCCGCAATCTATTTCAGCCAAAATTGCACTCCAGAATTCAATTCTTCCCTTCTGAACCCTGCTGTGTGCCCAAGCAGTAGTTTTCCACCACATATAGGGCATCAGTGTACTCAGGAGAAATCGCACAACATATTTTGGGGTCCATTTTTTCCTGTTACCCTGTTGTGAAAATGAAAAATCTGGGGCTAAAACTACATTTTTGTAGGAAAAATTTATTTTTCCATTTTCAAGGCTCAACATTATAAAATTCTGTGAAGCACCTATGGGTTCAAGGTGCTCACCACACCGGTAGATAAGTTCCTTGAGGGGTGTAGTTTCCAAAATGAGGTCACTTGTGGGGGGTTTCCACTGTTTAGGCACATCAGGGGCACTGCAAGCATGACAGGGCGTCTGCTATCTATTGCAGCCAATTTTGCGCTCCAAAAGACAAATGGTGCTCCTTCCCTTCCGAGCCCTGCCGTGCAGCCAAAAAGTAGTTTTCCACCACATATAGGGTATTGGTGTGCTCAGGAGGAATTGCCCAATAAATTCTACTGTCCATTTTCTCCTGTTACCCAAGTGAAAATGAAAAGTTGGGGCTGAAACAATATTTTTGTGGGAAAAATATAGATTTTTTTCATTTTCATGGCTCAATGTTTCCGTGAAACACCTGTGGATTCATGATGCTCACCACACCTCTAGATAAGTTCCTTAAGGGTTTATTGTTTCCAAAACGGGGTAACTTGTTGGGGACTTCCACTGTTAAGGTACATCTGGGGCTCTGCATTGTGGCATAGCGTCCGCTATCGATTCTAGACAATATTCAGCTCCAAATGTCAAATGGTGCTCCTTCATTTCTGAGACCTGTCATGCGCCCAAACAGTAGTTTTCCACCACATATTGGGTATCGGTGTACTCAGGAGAAACCCAGCAAATTGTATGGTCCATTTTCTCCTGTTACCCTTATGAAAATGAATAATTTGGGGCTAAAGCAACTTTTTTGTTGGAATAATGTGATTTTTTATTTTCACAGCTCAACAATATAAAATTATGCGAAGCACCTGCAGGTTGAAGGTGCTCACCACACCTCTAGATAAGTTCTTTGTGGGGTATAGTTTACAAAATAGAATCACTTGTTGGGGTTACCACTGTTAAGGCATATTAGGGGCTCTGCAAACGCGACATGGCATCCGCAAACTACTCCTGCAATTTTCTGCTCCAAAAATTAAATGGTGCTCCTTCCTTTCTTAGACCTGCTTTGTACCCAAACAATTGTATTCCCCTACATATCGGGGATTGGCGTACTCAGGAGAAACTGCACAACAAATTGTACGGTCAATTTTCTCCTGTTAACCTTTTGAAAATCCAAAATTTGGGGCTAAATCAATATTTTTTGGGGAAAAGAAAACATTTTATTTTTTTCTTCCACATTGCTTTAATTCTGGTAAAGCCCTTAACGGTTAGTAAACTTCTTGAATGTGATTTTGAACACTTCGAGAGGTGCAGTGGGTAACATAGTGTCATTTTGGGTATTTTTTGTCACATATAGCCCGCAAAGTCACTTCAAAAGGGATGTGGTCCCCAAAACATTCGGTTTTGAAAATTTTGTTGGAAAAATGAGAAATTGCTGATAAACTTTTAACCCTTTTAACTTCCTAACAAAAAAAAAATACGTTTCAAAAATTATGCTGATGTGAAGTAGACATGTAGTAAATGTTATTTATTATCCATCTTGTGTGGTATAACTATCTGATTTAAGGGCATAAAAATGTAAAGTTTGAAAATTGCAAAATTTTCACATTTTGGCAAATTTTCAATATTTTCATAAATAAACCCAAATCATATAGACCTAAATTTACCACTAATATGAAGTACAATAGCTAAGCAATAGAGAAGCAGGCAATGCCAGCAGGTAAAGAAATTCACAGGCCCCTCATCATGTCCACCGGTCACAGATTACTGATCTCATTGATGAACCAAATGGATTATACCACCTCTATTAACCCCTTAATGACCGGAGCATTTTCCGTTTTTGCATTTTCATTTTTTGCTCCCCTTCTTCCCAGAGCCACAGCCTTTTTATTTTTCATTCAATATTGCCATGTGAGGGCTTATTTTTTGCGGGACAAGTCGTTCTTTTAAACGCAAGAACCGGTTTTACCATATCGTGTACTGGAAATCGGGAAAAAAATTCCAAGTGCGGTGAAATTGAAAAAAAAAAATGCAATTCCACGTTGTTGTTTTTTTTACCACGTTCACTAAATGCTAAAACTGACCTGCCATTATTATTCTCCAGGTCATTATGAGATTGTAGACCCCAAACATGTATATTTTATTTAAGTGGTGAAAAAAAAATCCAAAATTTGCTAAAAGAAAAAAATGGCGCCATTTTCCGTCTCCATTTTTCGGGATCTGGGGCCGAGTGAGGGTTTATTTTTTGCGTGTCGAGCTGACGTTTTTATTGATACTATTTTGGGGTAGATGTGATGTTTTGATCGCCCATTATTGCATTTTATTTCAATGTTGCGACGACCAAAAAAACGTAATTCTGGCGTTTAGAATTTTTTGCTCGTTACACCATTTACCGATCGGATTAATTTTTTTTTTATATTGATAGATCGGGCGATTCTGAACGCGGCGATACCAAATATGTGTATGTGTTTTTTTTTTATTATTATTTTGAATGGGGCGAAAGGGGGGCGATTTAAACTTTTATATTTTTATAACAGGCCTCCGGACTGTTCATTACGCGCCATACCATGCGACGCGGTGCCCGTACTCCGCGCACTACTACCCCCTCTCTTTCCTGTTTGCCTGCCCTGAGGCCTTGCTCCGCCTGTGGGGAGCAGTGAGAACTTTGGCCGCCATGACACCTGGCCTCAGCGGACTGTAGCGGCGCTGGTGACCCTTCACCAGGCACCACAGGTGGCGTAGTCGTTAATCAGCCACTCAACCCGGACAAGCCCACACCATCTCTTTCTAATGTGACGGCCCTGAGCACGGGTCGGGCTCGAGCCACGGCTGCATCCCATCTCTCCATCACAGGGCCCAACATCGAGTCCCCCAACACCCAGGGTAATACACGGGCTTTACGAGTAGAGGCGTCACAACCTGGCGTAGTCGGCAGGATCGCGTGCCCGCAACCTGCCGTAGTCGGCAGGATCGCGTGCCCGCAGCAAGGGAAGAAGTGCCCATTGCTATCGGGTACTGTGTGCCTTACACCTTGAACTGTTGTTTTACACTTAAAATGGCGCCCGCCCAAGAAGAACAGATGCCATAACGCTGTAAAAAGACTGTCTTTGAACGCCTCCCATCGTGGGCTGGGCTCCCGCTTGGTGCCAAAAATGTGGACTGCCCCTTCCATCAGAGACTGTTCGCGGGGTAATGCCCATCAAACTGGATGGGCTGAATGAAGGCGGGCCTGTCAGCATTCCGCCCAGGAACCGCCCCGAAAGAGGAGGAAGAAGCAAAGCAACAAGGTGCGGCCATTGCAGTCGGAGCTTGGCAGTCAACGGAGGCAGACATGGATGCCTCTGGGGAGCAAGTCCATGCATCTACTGAACCCGGTTCAGGCCCTTCACCCGGCAGAGAGCAAGGCAGCAGCGTATTGACCCCGGGAGATATTGCATTTCTCCAGCAGGAAGCTCCAGAACTCCTAAGAAGGCAGAAAGAGGCCCAGGAGGCGGCGACGGCTTCGTGGCGGGAGGAGATGCTGCTGCGTATCCGGGACCGCCGCCAAGGAGTTGAAGGCCCAGGACAAGTCGACTCGGTGACAGGTCGAGAGCGGCCCAGAGGCGGGTGAGTGTGCAACCCCTGCCCCGGCTGCAGAGCCTACCATGACTATCTTGGACCTCATGTCGGAGTACCTGATTCCCCACGCGGTCACCTGGGAGCAAGCGTTGACTCCAGAGCTGCAATCGGCAGCCATGGGTGGGGACCTGCGATGCCGCCCAAACCCTGATACGGAGGTGCCTGAAGCTGCGGAGGAAACTACCGGCTCCAAAGCGGATTGGTCCGCGTTTGCAGAGGACTCGCAGCAACCCGTTCTAACCCCGCTACCTGCACCGGCAGTAACCTGGCCCGAGGCTGAGGAGTGGGCCTGGGAAAACCAGGGGGGGCACCTAATGGGCTTCCCCCGGGAGACCCGGGCTGAAGCGCGGAGGAGGAGCCAGTGGTGCAGCGACCAGATATTCCAGCTTGCATGGGAGCAGCGTCGGCGGGAGCAACGCTGCGAGCGCCTCGAGGCCCGGACAATTGCTGCAAAGACTCGGGCGCATCAGGAGGAGGCCACCCGTCCCAGTCCCCGGTACGAAGGCCAAGTCGTCCGTTTTCATCATGAGGCAGGGTGGGGGTTTATCCGGTGTCCCCAGTTCCAGGACGATGTGTTCGTCAGCCGGCAGGACGTTGAGCAGCGCCTCAGAAGGGACACCCCGGTCGGAACCTCTTCCCGGGCGACACAGTGACTTTCACTCGCCACCAGGGGGAGTGTGGGTGGTACGCCCTGGACGTACACAAGGTGTCCGGGAGCGACGCCACCCCGCGCTCAGCCTCAGGGGACCGGCTAGCCTCCGTCGGGAGGAATGAGCCCTTTTCAAGAAGGCAGCCCGAAGTTTAAAGCAGCCCCCGGCTGTTGTTGCAGTTTTGTTTACAAGTTTAAAAGTTGACTTTTTCTATTATGCCTGATTTCTAACCCGGTTTTTCTAGAGACACGTGTCCCTGCGGACTGGCAGCAGACAGACTCCTTCACCATGTATATAGTTTGCATCTCTTTAGGTGCTCTGTAGCATCGGCATCTCTGCCCGAGCAATGTTGTTGCAAAGCCTTCACTCTGCTTCAGCCCTCAGGTCCCGTTACCAGTTACCAGCCAGTCACCTGCCGGATTCCTGCCTGTTACCTGCCAGTTACCTGCCAGATTCCTGCTTGATACCTGCCTGATATCCGTTTATCTGCTTGCAAGCCTGCGGTCCGACGGTCTGCTTTCCGACACCTGTCAGTCTGTCTATGGACCAGCCTGCCCGCTCACCTGGGAGCGCCCACCTGCTACCTGCCTGCTAGCCTACCTGGAGGCTCCGCCGTCACTTGCCGTGACCACCTGCCTGTCCAGAGACTCTTGCCTGCTCACCTGGGAGCGCTCACCTGCTACCTGCCTGCTAGCCTACCTGGAGGCTCTGCCGTCACTTGCCGTGACCACCTGCCCGTCCAGAGACTCTCGCCCGCTCACCTGGGAGCGCTCACCAGCCACCTGCCTGCTGTCCTTCTACCCAGAGACTGTCCCTGTCACTTGCCGTGAGTACCCGTCCTTTTACCCAGAGACTGTCCCTGTCACTTGCCGTGACTACCTGCCCCTCTACCCAGAGACTGTCCCTGTCACTTGCCGTGACTACCTGCCCCTCTACCCAGAGACTGTCCCTGTCACTTGCCGTGACTACCTGCCCGTCTTCCCTGGGAGCCACCCGCTTCCTTACAAGGACTGCCCCCTTGTATAGTTGCACAGAGGTTCCACCTCCCAGACCCGTTACAGTTTGCTCGGGCCATGGAACCCGGTGGCCCCCAGATCTCCGATCTGCACCAGGAAGTCTTACGTCAGAAAACTCAGCAGGAGGTGGTACTGTCCTATCTACGGTCCGTTAACTCTCGTCTAGGCGCATTGTGTAACTTGTCTATGTCTACCTCTGGTCCAGCCGTGCCCATTCCTGCGGTACCGCAATCCAGTCCCTTCACGGTACCCGACTATGGACCTCGGCTTCTGGCACCTCCACGCTTTGCCGGCGAACCTACTTTAGCTCGGGGTTTCATAAACCAGTGCACCCTGCACTTTGAGCTATTGGCATACCAGTTCATCTCCGACCGGGCCAAGGTGGCCTTCATCATGTCCCATCTTACTGGGGAGGCACTGGCATGGCTAAATCCCCTGTGGGAGAGAGGGGATCCCCTGGTGTCCGACCTGCCATCTTTCCTCGCTGCTTTCCGGAAAGTCTTCGATGAACCTGGACGGAAAACCTCTTCTGCCTCCTCACTGCTACGTCTCCGCCAAGGGAGTCTCACCGTGGGCCAATATGCCATACGGTTCCGCACCCTCGCTTCTGAGCTTGCCTGGGAAAATGAGGCTCTGGTGTCCGTCTTCTGGGAGGGTCTTTCCGGTCGGATTAAGGACGAGTTAGCTGGTCGGGACATTCCTACCACTCTGGATGACCTGGTGTCACTAGCTACCCGGATTGGCATCCGGTTCCAAGAACGTGCCAAAGAGACTACCTGGGAGAAAGACTTTTCTTGCTCTGCCCCTACTTCCCTGAGACCTGCCTCTCAATCAGTCACTCCGCGGGCGCCCTCGCCTGAACCTATGCAGATCGACCAGACCAAGATGGTCAAATCTCGCCAAGAATCTCGCTGAGCCGAGGGAAGCTGTTTCTATTGTGGCAGTATGGAGCACTTCATCCGTTCCTGCCCGAAGAAGCCGGGAAACGCCAGTGTCTAGGACCGCTCGGAGAGGTCGTCCTAGACAAAAGTAAGCCCTCTCCGTCTCTGACTTTACCGGTCTCTATTGCTTGGGGAGAAAACCGTCACTTTGAACTTGCCCACCTGGATTCTGGAGCTGCTGGAAACCTCATCTCCCAGTCTCTGGTAGAGAGATACCGTATTCCCACCAAGTCCCTGGCTGAACCATTATCAGTCGCCTCCGTGGATGGAAGACTTCTCTCGGAGACCATCCTGCTCGTCACTGAACCCATAACCCTGCAGGTGGGAATGCTGCACTCTGAGGAAATCTCATTCCATGTGTTGTCCGGACTTTCTCACTCCCTGTTGCTAGGTCTACCTTGGCTCCAGACACACGAACCCGTATTGAACTGGCGATCCAGTGAAGTACTCCGATGGGGTCCAGACTGCCATAGGACCTGCCTGGTTCTGGTCCGCCCAGTTCGCCCTCCGCCTACTCCAGCTAATTTACCAGGTCTCCCGGCTCCTTACTGGCCCTATGCGGACGTCTTCGGTAAGAAGGAAGCAGAGACGTTGCCACCCCATAGGCCATATGACTGCCCGATCGACCTGGTACCTGGCACCACTCCTCCCCGTGGGCGTATCTACCCGTTGTCTGCAGCTGAGACCCGGGCCATGTCTGAGTACATTGAAGAGAATCTGGCTAGGGGATTTATCCGGAAATCTACCTCCCCGGCTGGAGCCGGATTCTTCTTTGTCAAAAAGAAAGACGGCTCGCTACGCCCCTGTATTGACTATAGAGGACTCAATCAGATCACGGTTAAAAATAAATACCCCCTTCCGCTCATCTCTGAGTTATTTGATCGTCTTAAAGGCGCCAGGATCTTCTCCAAGCTGGATCTACGTGGAGCTTATAACCTGGTCCGTATCTGTCAGGGAGACGAGTGGAAAACAGCATTTAATACCCGGGACGGACACTATGAGTACCGTGTGATGCCCTTCGGTCTCTGCAATGCTCCCGCCGTCTTCCAAGAACTGGTCAACGACATCTTCCGTGACCTTCTTTACTCCTGCGTGGTGGTGTACCTGGACGACATCTTGGTCTTCTCTCCTGATCTTCCCACACACCGGAGGGATGTTCGTCAGGTCCTGCTTAGGCTCAGGCAGAACCACCTCTATGCTAAATACGAGAAGTGCCTTTTTGAGCAGACCTCTCTTCCTTTCCTGGGCTATGTTATCTCCCAGACAGGCTTGCGAATGGATCCCGAGAAGCTCTCTGCTGTCCTAAAGTGGCCCCGTCCGGAGGGCTTGAAGGCGATACAGCGATTCCTGGGCTTCGCTAATTACTATCGTCTCTTCATTCCTCACTTCTCGTCACGGACTGCGCCCATATCTGCGCTCACCCGTAAGGGAGCAAATCCCAAGGTATGGTCATCCGAAGCTGAGGAGGCCTTCCTTTCCCTGAAACAAGCCTTCTCCTCTGCCCCTGTGCTGCACCGTCCGGACTGCAACAAACAGTTCTACCTGGAGGTTGATGCCTCCTCCTCTGGAGCCGGAGCGGTGCTCACCCAGAAGTCTTCCTCCGGGAGAATGGTAACCTGCGGCTTTTTCTCTAAAATCTTCTCCTCCTCTGAGCGCAATTATTCCATAGGAGACCGAGAACTGCTTGCCGTTAAATTGGCGCTGGAGGAGTGGCGTTACCTGCTTGAAGGGGCCCTATACCCGGTGATCATCTATACGGATCACAAGAACCTGGCATATCTCCAAAATGCCCAGAGACTTAATCCACGTCAAGCCCGGTGGTCTTTGTTCTTTGCCCGCTTCGATTTCATCCTTCATTTCCGCCCGGCGGACAAAAATGTCAAAGCTGATGCCTTGTCCCGATCCTTCCTGTCCTCCGACCAAGAGGAGGAGCCTACGCACATTATCGACCCCTCCAAGGTGATGAATGTGGCCCCCTTGGATTTGACTCGTCTTCCACCCGGCAAGACGTTCGTGGCGCCTCCAGACCGTGAGAGGGTTCTTCGCTGGGGTCATTCTTCTAAACTAGCTGGCCATGCCGGCCAAAAGAAGACCTTTCTACTCATTTCCCGGCATTACTGGTGGTCTACCCTGCGTAAGGATGTGGTAGACTTCGTCTCTGCCTGTTCATCTTGTGGCCGCAACAAAATTCCCAGACACTTACCAGCTGGTCATCTCCTGCCGCTTCCCATACCTGTTGCCCCGTGGCAACACATCGCTATGGACTTCATTACCGATCTTCCTGTCTCTGCCGGGTGTACTGTCATTTGGGTGGTCGCGGACCGCTTCTCTAAAATGGCCCACTTCATTCCCCTGCCTGGTCTTCCGTCTGCACCTGAGCTGGCTAAGGACTTTATTCGCCATATCTTCCGTCTCCATGGCCTACCCCTCCACATCGTGTCGGATCGAGGGGTTCAGTTTACCTCACGCTTCTGGAGAGCCACATGTAAACTGCTGGACGTCACCCTGGACTTCTCCTCCGCTTACCACCCTCAGTACAATGGTCAAGTGGAGTGGATCAATCAGATCCTTACCAGCTATCTCCGGCACTTCGTTAATGCCCACGATTCTGATTGGGTGGACCTCCTTCCTTGGGCCGAGTTCTCTTATAATAGCCACGAGAGCGAATCCTCTTCCAAGTCCCCGTTTTTTATTGTCTATGGCCAGCACCTCCGGATTCCGCTCCCTGTCTCCGTTTCTGTGGACAACCCTGCTGCGGAGTCTCTTGTCAGCGAATTTTCTACTATTTGGGAGAGTACCAGGTCCGCTCTTCTTCTTTCCTCTGAGCGGATGAAGAGATATGCTGATAAGAGACGTCTGGATCCGCCTCACTTCCGTCCGGGAGACAAGGTTTGGCTCTCGTCCAAACATGTGCGGCTCAAAGTACCCTCCTTCAAGTTGGGCCCTCGATTCATCGGTCCCTTCAAAGTCCTCAGGCAAATTAACCCTGTGGCCTACAAATTAAAACTCCCGGCCACCCTACGGATTCCCAACTCCTTCCACGTATCTCTCCTCAAACCCGTTGTCTTTAACTCTTTTTCCAATAATCCAGGTGCCCCTCCTGCTCCGGTTTCCGCTGATGACGTCTTTGAGGTAGAGAGTATTCTGGCCTCCAAGAGGGTAAGAGGAAAGACCTTTTTCTGGTAGATTGGAGGGGGTTTGGTCCTGAGGAGAGAACTTGGGAACCCAGGGAGAACATCAACGCCCCGCTTCTCCTTGAAAAATTTCTTTCTGGCCAAAAAAAGAGGGGGCCTAAAGGGGGGGGGTACTGTAGCATCGGCGTCTCTGCCCCGTACTAGGCAGAGACGCCATCCCTCTCACCTCCCCGCTCCTGGCGCGGCGTCCTCCTGCGCTTCTCTCTCCGCTGCTTCCGGCACGCGCTCCTTCCCCGGCAGTGTGCTTAGGGCGCGCGCGCTCCCCCTCTCTTAAAGGGACCGCGCGCGCCGTCCTAAGGAGTCCCCGGCCAATTGCTGGAGGACCTCCCATATTTAAGGCACCTCCTCCAAAATGGAGGTGTCCGAGCAATGTTGTTGCAAAGCCTTCACTCTGCTTCAGCCCTCAGGTCCCGTTACCAGTTACCAGCCAGTCACCTGCCGGATTCCTGCCTGTTACCTGCCAGTTACCTGCCAGATTCCTGCTTGATACCTTCCTGATATCTGTTTACCTGCTTGCAAGCCTGCGGTCCGACGGTCTGCTTTCCGACACCTGTCAGTCTGTCTATGGACCAGCCTGCCCGCTCACCTGGGAGCGCCCACCTGCTACCTGCCTGCTAGCCTACCTGGAGGCTCCGCCGTCACTTGCCGTGACCACCTGCCTGTCCAGAAACTCTTGCCTGCTCACCTGGGAGCGCTCACCTGCTACCTGCCTGCTAGCTTACTTGGAGGCTCTGCCGTCACTTGCCGTGACCACCTGCCCGTCCAGAGACTCTCGCCCGCTCACCTGGGAGCGCTCACCAGCCACCTGCCTGCTGTCCTTCTACCCAGAGACTGTCCCTGTCACTTGCCGTGAGTACCCGTCCTTTTACCCAGAGACTGTCCCTGTCACTTGCCGTGACTACCTGCCCCTCTACCCAGAGACTGTCCCTGTCACTTGCCGTGACTACCTGCCCCTCTACCCAGAGACTGTCCCTGTCACTTGCCGTGACTACCTGCCCGTCTTCCCTGGGAGCCACCCGCTTCCTTACAAGGACTGCCCCCTTGTATAGTTGCACAGAGGTTCCACCTCCCAGACCCGTTACATGCTCCATATTGGTTTTATACAAAAACGCGGATATTTCTGCCTCAACTGACTCTGTGTCTTTGCACCTTAACTTGTCTGTTTGCACTAATGTCTCTGGAAAAATGCTAGCACTTTTATAATTTTATCATTTTATACTTTTGTACTTTTATACTATGCACCTTGTAATGTAACGTTTAAGAAATGTGCCTCCCATAAAGGGATGATAGTTTTCTCGTTATCATAAAAGATCCTGTGTGGGCCTGCACCGGTAAGGGACACAGCCCTCGTACCCTGGCCTTGGGACGAGAGGTAGATTGTAGACAAGGAATGTCTCAACCCGGCCAAGGACCAGGATCAAGAAGGCCCCGGGAGCTTTAGAGTGTGGCTCCCTAGCAAATGGGTCCCGGGCAGGATGCAGATGGAGCGGAGCTCGCCACCTGTCCTCGCCTACCTGATCTATTCAGAGGGATCCCGGATGCAATAGGGGTACCGGCCCCCGACACCCGACCTTGTACTCTATGTCCTGGACGGGAAAGCCCGGTTAGGCCCTGAGGATCCCACCGGGCATCGGATGGAGAGGAATTGCCACCCGTGCCCTAGTCCTGAGAGGAGCTCAGAGGGAGACCTGGCCTATTGTAGTGCCGGCGTCCCTGCCCTCTGCTAGGCAGGGACGCTGTTCCCCTCACCTCTCTGCTCCGTGCCCGGCGTCCTCCTCCCGCTCTGCTGGCAGCGCGCGCTCCTTCCCGGCCACTGTGCTTAGGGCGCGCGCTCTCCCTCCCTCTTAAAGGGGCCGCGCGCGCCGTCCTAAGGAGTCCCCGGCCAATGGCCGGAGGACTTCACCATATATAAGGCACCTCCTCCAAAATGGAGGTGCCCGAGCAATGTTGTTGCACTGTTCACTACTCTGCTTCAGCCCTCAGGTCCCGTTGCCAGTTACCTGCCAGATACCTGCTAGATTCCTGCCAGCTTGCTGTCTTATTCCTGCCTAATATTCTGCTACCTGCCTGCTAGCCTGAGCACCGACGGTCTGCCTTACTACTCCTGTCAGTCTGTCTAAGGACCAGCTTGCCCGCTCACCTGGGAGCGCACATCAACTACCTGCCTGCTTGCCTGAGGTCCGACGGTCTGCCTTCCAACTCTTGTCAGTCTGTCTATGGACCAGCTTGCCCGCTCACCTGGGAGCGCACATCTGCTACCTGCCTGCTAGCCTACCTGGAGGCTCTGCCGTCACGTGCTGTGACCACCTGCCTGTCCAGTGACTCCTGCCCGCTCACCTGGGAGCGCTCATCTGCTGCCTGTCTGCTAGCCTACCTGGAGGCTCTGCCGTCACGTGCTGTGACCACCCGCCTGTCCAAAGACTTCTGCCCGCTCACCTGGGAGCGCTCATCTGCCGCCTGTCTGTTGGTCTTCCTGGAGGCTCCGCCGTCACATGCTGTGACCACCCATTTATCCAGAGACTCTCGCCTGCTCACCTGGGAGCTCACGTCTACCATCAGCCGCCACAGGTCGTACCAACCCTTTACCCAGAGACTGCCCCGGTCACTTGCCGTGACCATCTGCCCGTTCACCCAGAGACTGCCCCGGTCACTTGCCGTGACCATCTGCCCGTTCACCCAGAGACTGCCCCGGTCACTTGCCGTGACCATCTGCCCGTTCATCCAGAGACTGCCCCGGTCACTTGCCGTGACCTCCTGCCCGTTCTTCTAGAGACTGTCCCGGTCACCTGCTGTGACTGCCTGCCTGGTCGCCACCCGCTCCCTTACAAGGACCGCCCCCTTGTATAGTAGCTCAGAGGTTCCGCCTCCCAGACCCGTTACAGTTTGCTCGGGCCATGGAACCCGGTGGCACCCAAGCTCCCTCGCTCTCGGACCTGTGTCATGAACTGTCCCGTCAGAGGTCCCAACAGGAGTCCATCCTGGGTCACCTGCGGAATGTCAATTCTCGCCTGGACACTCTGACTGCCCCGCCAGCAACCTCCGCCAGTGCCATGACTCGCAATCCGGCAGCTCCGCTGTCCACTAATACCATGGTATCCTACCCCGGACCCCGGCTTTCTGCACCTCCTCGCTTCGGAGGCGACTCCGCCCAGGCTCGGGGCTTCATAAATCAGTGCACCCTGCACTTTGAACTCCTGTCCCACCAGTTTAACTCCGACCGGGCCAAAATTGCCTTCATCATGTCCCATCTCACCGGGGAGGCCCTGGCCTGGTTAAATCCTCTATGGGAGAGAGGAGACCCCCTGGTGTCCGACTTGCCTGCCTTTCTCATGGCTTTCCGGAAAGTCTTCGACGAACCCGGACGGAAGACCTCATCCGCATCATCACTGCTACGCCTCCGTCAGGGAAGTCTCACCGTGGGCCAATATGCCATACGGTTCCGTACCCTTGCCTCGGAGCTGGCCTGGGATAACGACGCTCTGGTATCCGTCTTCTGGGAGGGTCTGTCCGGCCGTATTAAAGATGAACTTGCCGGTCGGGACATTCCTACCACTCTCGATGACCTAATAACTCTTGCCACCCGGATTGACCTACGGTTCCAGGAGCGTGCCAAAGAGGTCACCCGTGAGAGGAGGTTTCCACGTCTAGCTCCTACTTTTCAGAAATCCGTCTCTCCCCAGGTACACTCTCCTGAGCCTATGCAGGTCGACCAGACCAAGATGGTCAAAACCCGTCAGGACTTACGCCGTGCCAAGGGGAGCTGCTTCTACTGTGGCAGTAAGGAGCACCGGATCCGTGCCTGCCCGGAGAGGTCGGGAAACGCCTGTGTCTAGGTTCGCTCAGAGAGGTCGACCTAGACAAGAATAAATCCTCTCCATCTCTGCTGCTGTCAGTCTCAATTGTCTGCGGGGAGAACCGTTATTTCGAACTAGCCCAACTTGACTCTGGAGCAGCCGGGAATCTTATTTCACAGTCCCTGGTAGAGAAATACCGCATCCCCACCAAACCTCTGGCTGTACCCTTGTCTGTTGCTGCCGTGGATGGGGGTCTCTTACCACGCCCCATCCAACTCATCACCGAATCCATTACTCTGCAGGTGGGAATGCTGCATTCTGAGAGTATCTCCTTTCATGTTCTGCCTGGACTCTCTCACGCCCTCTTGCTAGGTCTACCTTGGCTCCAGAGACATGCACCCGTGCTTGACTGGCAGACCGGAGAAGTCCTTCGCTGGGGACAGGACTGCCATAAGACCTGTCTGGTTCCCGTCCATCCCGTCCGTCCTTCTCCTACCCCAGCTAATCTACCTGGACTTCCGATTCCTTATTGGTCTTATGCTGATGTCTTTAATAAAAAGGAGGCAGAGACACTACCCCCTCATAGACCATACGACTGCCCTATCGACCTGTTACCTGGTACTACTCCTCCCCGTGGGCGTATTTATCCATTATCCGCTGCTGAGACCCGGTCGATGTCCGAATATATTGAGGAGAATCTGGCCAGGGGATTCATCTGGAAATCTACCTCCCCGGCGGGAGCAGGCTTCTTTTTCGTCAAAAAGAAGGACGGCTCTCTCCGTCCCTGTATAGACTATAGAGGCCTTAACCAGATCATGGTGAAGAATAAGTACCCCCTTCCGCTCATTCCGGAGTTATTTGATCGTCTGAGGGGGGCTAGAATCTTCACCAAACTAGACCTCCGTGGGGCGTACAACCTGGTTCGTATCCGTCAGGGGGATGAATGGAAGACGGCATTCAACACCCGGGACGGCCACTATGAATATCTGGTAATGCCCTTTGGTCTCTGTAACGCTCCTGCCGTCTTTCAAGAGTTGGTCAATGACATCTTCCGGGACCTTCTCTACTCCTGCGTAGTGGTGTACCTGGACGACATCTTGGTCTTCTCTCCGGATCTCCAGACTCACCGGAGGGACGTTCGTCAGGTCCTGCTCAGGCTCAGGCAGAATCACCTCTTCGCTAAATACGAGAAGTGCCTCTTTGAGCAGACCTCGCTTCCGTTTTTGGGCTACATTATTTCTCAGACCGGCCTACGAATGGATCCAGAGAAACTGTCTGCCATCGAGAAATGGCCTCGACCGGAGGGGTTGAAGGCCATTCAGCGGTTCCTGGGCTTCGCCAACTACTACCGCCTCTTCATACCGCACTTCTCTTCCCGGACTGCCCCAATTTCCGCGCTCACCCGTAAGGGTACTAATCCCAAAGAGTGGCCGCCCGAAGCAGAGGAGGCCTTTCTTTCCTTAAAACAGGCCTTCTCTTCCGCCCCGGTGCTGCATCGCCCGGACGGCAACAAGCAGTTCTTCCTGGAAGTTGACGCCTCCTCCTCTGGAGCCGGAGCGGTACTTACTCAAAAATCATCTTCCGGGAGGATGGTAACTTGCGGCTTCTTCTCTAAACTCTTCTCCTCCTCAGAGCGCAATTATTCCATAGGAGACCGAGAGTTATTGGCCATCAAACTGGCATTGGAGGAGTGGCGTTACCTGCTCGAGGGGGCTCTTCACCCGGTAATAATTTACACTGACCACAAGAACTTGGCTTACCTCCAGCATGCCCAGAGACTTAACCCGCGCCAAGCCCGGTGGTCCTTGTTTTTTGCTCGCTTTGATTTTGTTCTTCATTTTCGCCCGGCTGACAAAAACGTCAAGGCGGACGCCTTGTCTCGATCCTTTCTGGTGTCTGATCTCGAGGAAGATCCGAAACACATCATCGATCCCGCCAGAGTAATGCAGGTGGCTCCCGTGAGTCTAAATCGTCTCCCTCCCGGAAAGACGTTCGTATCAGTACCTGATCGGGAGAAGATCCTTCACTGGGGTCACTCGTCTAAACTGGCTGGCCACGCCGGTCAGAAAAAGACCCTCCAGCTTATTACCCGGCACTACTGGTGGCCTACCCTGCACAAGGACGTAATAGACTTTGTTTCTGCCTGTGTGTCCTGCGCCCGCAACAAGGTTCCGAGACATCTGCCAGCCGGTCGCCTCCTTCCGCTTTCTGTACCTGCTGCCCCCTGGCAGCATATAGCAATGGACTTTATAACTGACCTCCCAGTCTCTGCCGGTTGTACGGTCATTTGGGTGGTCGCTGACCGCTTCTCCAAGATGGCTCATTTCGTTCCCCTGCCAGGCCTCCCGTCTGCACCCGAGCTAGCGAAAGACTTTATTCGTCACATCTTTCGTCTTCATGGCCTGCCCCTCCACATCGTGTCGGATCGTGGGGTACAGTTCACCTCACGCTTCTGGAGAGCCACTTGTAAACTGCTAGACGTCACCCTGGACTTCTCTTCCGCTTACCACCCACAGTCCAATGGTCAAGTGGAGCGGATCAATCAGAACCTGACCAGTTACCTCCGGCACTTCGTTAATGCCCATCATTCAGACTGGGTGGATCTCCTACCATGGGCCGAGTTCTCTTATAACAATCACGAGAGCGAATCCTCCTCCAAATCCCCGTTTTTTGTAGTCTTCGGTCAGCATCCTCGGATTCCTTTTCCTGTCTCCACCTCTGTGGACAACCCGGCTGCGGAATCTCTCGTTAGCAAATTTTCCTCCATTTGGGAGAGTACCCGATCCGCACTCCTTCAGTCGTCTGAACGGATGAAAAGACACGCTGACAAAAAACGCCTGGATCCTCCACAATTTCGTCCTGGAGATAAAGTCTGGCTCTCATCTAAATATGTCCGACTCAAGATACCTTCTTACAAGTTAGGGCCTCGGTTCATCGGTCCTCTGGAGGTCATCAGTCAGATCAACCCGGTGGCCTATAAATTGAAACTCCCGGCCAACTTACGGATCCCTAACTCCTTCCATGTATCTCTCCTCAAACCTGTGGTACTTAACTCTTTTTCCAAGTCTACAGGTACGCCTCCTGCTCCGGTTTCTGCTGAGGACGAGTTTGAGGTAGAGAACATTCTTGCCACCAAAAGGGTAAGAGGAAAGACCTTTTTTCTAGTAGATTGGAAGGGGTTTGGTCCTGAGGAGAGAACGTGGGAGCCCCGGGAGAACATCCATGCCCCGCTCATCCTTGCTAAATTTCTGTCTGGCCTAAAAAAGGGGGGGCCTAAAGGGGGGGGTACTGTAGCGCCGGCGTCCCTGCCCTCTGCTAGGCAGGGACGCTGTTCCCCTCACCTCTCTGCTCCGTGCCCGGGGCCCTCCTCCCGCTCTGCTGGCAGCGCGCGCTCCTTCCCGGCCACTGTGCTTAGGGCGCGCGCGCTCTCCCTCCCTCTTAAAGGGGCCGCGCGCGCCGTCCTAAGGAGTCCCCGGCCAATGGCCGGAGGACTTCACCATATATAAGGCACCTCCTCCAAAATGGAGGTGCCCGAGCAATGTTGTTGCACTGTTCACTACTCTGCTTCAGCCCTCAGGTCCCGTTGCCAGTTACCTGCCAGATACCTGCTAGATTCCTGCCAGCTTGCTGTCTTATTCCTGCCTGATATTCTGCTACCTGCCTGCTAGCCTGAGGTCCGACGGTCTGCCTTACTACTCCTGTCAGTCTGTCTAAGGACCAGCTTGCCCGCTCACCTGGGAGCGCACATCAACTACCTGCCTGCTTGCCTGAGGTCCGACGGTCTGCCTTCCAACTCTTGTCAGTCTGTCTATGGACCAGCTTGCCCGCTCACCTGGGAGCGCACATCTGCTACCTGCCTGCTAGCCTACCTGGAGGCTCTGCCGTCACGTGCTGTGACCACCTGCCTGTCCAGTGACTCCTGCCCACTCACCTGGGAGCGCTCATCTGCTGCCTGTCTGCTAGCCTACCTGGAGGCTCTGCCGTCACGTGCTGTGACCACCCGCCTGTCCAGAGACTTCTGCACGCTCACCTGGGAGCGCTCATCTGCTGCCTGTCTGTTGGTCTTCCTGGAGGCTCCGCCGTCACATGCTGTGACCACCCGTTTATCCAGAGACTCTCGCCTGCTCACCTGGGAGCTCACGTCTACCATCAGCCGCCACAGGTCGTACCAACCCTTTACCCAGAGACTGCCCCGGTCACTTGCCGTGACCATCTGCCCGTTCACCCAGAGACTGCCCCGGTCACTTGCCGTGACCATCTGCCCGTTCACCCAGAGACTGCCCCGGTCACTTGCCGTGACCATCTGCCCGTTCATCTAGAGACTGCCCCGGTCACTTGCCGTGACCTCCTGCCCGTTCTTCTAGAGACTGTCCCGGTCACCTGCTGTGACTGCCTGCCTGGTCGCCACCCGCTCCCTTACAAGGACCGCCCCCTTGTATAGTAGCTCAGAGGTTCCGCCTCCCAGACCCATTACACCTATCCACACAGGTTTATTTTTTGCGTGTCGAGCTGACATTTTTATTGATACTATTTTGGGGCAGATGTGATGTTTTGATCGCCCATTATTGCATTTTATTTCAATGTTGCGACGACCAATAAAACCTAATTCTGGCGTTTAGAATTTTTTGCTCGTTACGCCATTTACCGATCGGATTATTATTTTTTTTATATTGATCGGGCGATTCTGAACGCGGCGATACCAAATATGTGTATGTGGTATCTGGCTGTATGTGTATGTGGCTACAGCGATCCCGACAACGATACGACCTGTCAGGGATCGCTGCTGCGTCGCTATGTGGTCGCTGGTGAGATGTCAAACAGTCAGATCTTCCCAACGACCCAACGACGCAGCAACTGTGACGCACTCCCTGAGCAAATGGGGAATACTCGGAGCCGGGCCTTGCAGATGTTGTGGGGGGATGCAGTCGTGGCTTAGACCCGTTCCATGCCCAGGGCTGTTACATAAAAAAAATGGGCTTTCTGGATGAGTGGTTGTTCGACTACGCTACCTGTGGTTTCTGGTGAAGGCCACCAGCGCTGCAACAGTCCTCTGAGGTTGGTGTTCTGGCAGCTTGGTTGATACTACTCCCCACAGGCGGAGTAGGCCTCAGGGCAGTGATTGATGAACTGAGTGGAAGAGTGGTGGGTGCAGTGCCGCGCAGGAATAAACAAGCGGAGGCAGTAAATGAAGTCATCCAGGTACTTTACTCACGTTAGATGAACTTTCAGCCGCAAAGCTTCTCTCTGCTTCACACGACGTACTGCGGCCACCGGGTAGGGGATTCAGCACTTCCCAGGTAGATCAAGAGCACCTGTCAAGGCCCTGCTGGTGTGTTCCTCTCCTTCTTATCTCCTCCCACTTGTGTTCCTCCCTGGGATCCACTAAGCCGCCGGGCTTTTCTGACTGAGATGTGAAGTGACAAAGTCAGATATCGGGGGCCGGTCACCCCTCTTGCAGCAGGAATCCCTCTGGCTAAGCCAGAGTGAAGAATACAGGTGGCGACTCCGCTCCGTCCGTATCCCCCTGGGATCCTTTTGCCTGTGGAGCCTATCTCCTCTGCTCCCCTCCAAGGCCTTCTTAGAACAGGACTCTGACCGGGTAGAGACAGTGGTTAACTCAGACCTGCTCCTCGTCTCAAAGCAAGAGTACGAGGACCGTGAATCTTCAGCCAGCTGCAGACTCTTGCTGGACCCTGACAGAAGACCACAATCAAAGACCTTGAACTTAAGATGGGCATAGATTATATATTATACTGTATGTGCTCCCTGTAAGTGTGTCCTCCACCCTCATCCACTACTTGATTCCCCCTATTTCTGGTTCCCCCCATCTCCTCTATCCCGGGCCGGGGCAGCACCCTGGTGCATTTAGGCCCCCTACAGGACAGGAGTGGTGTAGTGTTGAGTGGTGAAGTGGGGTCCTGGGTGATGCTCCATCCTTACCTGGATGAGGAGATACCACACCTCTAGCTGACGTGCAGTACCCCTGTGGTGACTGAACCCTCAGGGGCGCCACACAACGATGCAGCAACCCGTAACAATCTGTATAACGATGCACGCCTATGTGTTTCTGTGTCTGAGTCGGCAACAAGGTCGTTGGTAAGGTGTCAAACACACCGATGCATGCTACCCAGCGGGGCCTCAACGATCAAAGAAATGTCCAGACCATTCCGACACGACCAGCAATCTCACAGCAGGGGCCTGGTCGCTGCTAAGTGTCAAAAGTAGCAAGATCGCTACTGAGGTCGCTGTTGCGTCACAAAACTTGTGACTCAGCAGCGATCTCGCTAGCGATCTCGCTTAGTGTGACAGGGCCTTTAGCATGTTAAATGTTCAAGTACATGACAGAACAATTAGAAAAATACTGAACAAATATGGCTTGTTTGAATGGTTGCCCGGAGAAAATCTTTTTCTAAAAACAACATGACAACATGGCTAAAGTTTGCAAAGGCAAGACCAAAGTGTAAATGTTTGACTATAATGCTTTGCACCTTGTTTGGTGAAAAAACGAAACCCAACACAAACATCTCATGTTAACTGTCAAACCCGGTGGTAGAAGGATCGTGATTTGAGTTTCTTTTGCAGCCATAGACTCAGGAACCTTGCAATCATTGAGTCAGCCATGAACTCCTCTATATCGTATATAGTGTTTTAGGGTCATATGGGAGGCCATTTATCCAAAACCTAAACATAGGTCGAAACTGGGGCATGCAAAAGGATAATGATCCCAAGCACATCACCAAATCCGCATCACAATGACGGAAATAATAATAATATAATAATAAAATCAAAGTCTTGCAATGAACCAAACTCCAGACCTCAACCCATTGATATGCTGTGGTAGAACCTTAAGAAAACTGTGCATACATGAATGCCCACTACCATAAATTAACTTAAGTAGTATTGAAAAGAAGAGGGGCAAACATTTATCCAAACAATGTGACAGATACAGAATACTTTTACTTTAAATTATTCATGCTAAAAGTGTCTCTACAAGCTAAATAAAATACAATTTTCACACATTGCCCTTGTATTTTGGCATAGGTTTTGGTAAATAAATGACAAGGTGTAATTTGTTATTTATAGTTCATCTGAGGTTGAATTTACCGAATTTTAAGACGTTCTAAAGACCAGATATAGAATTCATTGAGGGTGTATTTAGTTTTTCTCATGACTGAATGTCAGTTCAGTATATTTGTTTCCTAGGCCTATGGCTGATGTGGTTCTTTTTAGTGTTGTCAACATAGTTGTGAATGACAAGGGTATTTTAGAGCCTCATAAAAAACACTGTGCAGTGTCTCATTGTATTGCAAACAAATCACTCGTATAACATTCAAATAATATCCAAAACAATGGCCTATTATGTGCAATAAATTACCCACATAATACAAAGGTACACTGACATATAGTAATGACAGTCATAGTGTGTGTTATAAGAAGTCCGGGGCACCAAAGGATAATCCTTGTGTAGAAAACATAACTTTTATTCCATGATTTTAAAAAGAGCATAGCCACCATACTTTCTATTGTTATTTATTATGGAATAAAAGGTAAGTTTTCTATACAAGGATTATTCTTTGGCACCGTATTTTTCGGACCATAAGACGCACTCCCTCCCCCCCCCAAATTTGGGAAGAAAATGGGGGATGTGTCTTATGGTCCGAAAGTAACTTACCGGTGATGGTGGAGTGGGATTGCAGGGACATCTGGAAGGCGGCGGCGGTGGCAGAAGAAGAGGAGGAGGTGAGGTGGGCCGGTATCTGCCTGGGGGCTGGGGCCTTGCCGGGTACCGGGACCGATGTCTTGCTGTGAGCGGCGTGAGTGGCTTCCAATGCGCGTGGCCATCTTTCTGAAGCTGTAATCTACAGAAAAATGGCCGCTGAAGCCGGTGCATGTGCTCTGCCACACCGGTAGCCATTTTCCTGTAGATCACAGCTTCAGAAAGATGTCCGGGCGCACCAGACGCTGATCACGCCGCTCTGCCACGCCAGCAAGACACCGGCCCCGGTACCAGGCCCCAGTCCACCAGTGCCAGGCACCCAGGCCCCAAGCCCCTATTGCCAGCCACCAGGCTCTCAGTGCCAGGCCCCCAGTGCCAGGCCACCAGCGCCAGCCACCAGGCCCCCAGCCCCAGGCCACCAGTGCCAGGCACCCATGCCCCAAGCCCCCAGAGCCAGCCACCAGGCCCCCAGACCCAGGCCACCAGCGCCAGGCACCAGGCCCCCAGCGCCAGCCACCAGGCTCCCAGCCCCAGGCCACCAGCGCCAGTCCCGGCTTGCAGAAGGACCCTGCCTCCTGTGAGCCCGCTCCACCGCCCCCCCAGGTAAGATACCTATTCAGACTATAAGGCGGACCCCCATCTTATAAAAAATATTTTTTTCCTATTTTCCACCCCAAAATATGGGGTGTGTCTTATGGTCCGGTGCGTCTTATAGTCCAAAAAATACGGTAATCCTAAAATGCATCTTTAGACCAGCTGCATGGATAAAGCATAAAATCTTCTTTATTGAATGTTGAGTAAAAACATACTGCAACAGAATAACATTATAAAATGAGGTACAAAACTTACACGTTACGAGTGGTTAACCCACTCTTAATCATTGCACTCATACCATGCTTAAGAACTTGTCGAAACGCGTATACTCTGTAAGTCATTTTATGATGTTACTCTGTTGCAACATGTTTTTACTCAACATTCAAGAAAGTAGATTTTATGCTTTATCCATGTGGCTGGACTGAAGATGCTTTGTTGGATTCTCATTGAAATGCTACACAGAAGCAAGGTCCATGCCTTGGGTTAAGCTTATCTACAACTGGTGAGCTGGTATATTTTTGTTTTTTGGAATATTCTTTAGTGCCTCAGACTTTTTGGAATTCTGCTGTTTTGGACCTGGTAGGAGGTCAAAATGATTTAAACGCTAATCGATCAAAGGTGCATGAGATTTATCTACTGAACTGAGTGTCAGCCCAACGGAGACTACAGCTCGAGCTACAGTACATACACTACATAGATAATAATACTGAGACACGTACACATTTCACCTAAAGGAACTCTCCGGATCACACTGCACTCTATGTGTGAGCTGGAACTCTCTTTTATAAAGTAAGCCTATGGAGCCTTGGACACTCCATAGGCTTACATTGTAAAAGCCACTTCCGGGTCATGCAGAGCATAGTTTTACCTGGAGGAGTGTGAATTGACATCACGTGACTCAGAAGAGAAGTGGAACGGCACTGGATACAGAAGAAGACAGCGATCGGTGAGAACATAAACACCCTGACACTACAGTACACTAACATTTACACAGGTTTAGGGAGTAAAAAAATTAACAGGACTGCATGTTTAAAGGGGTTGTCAACCACTGTTGAAAATAGCCCAATGTATTTTTATGATGAAAAGAAGCTTCTTTGTAATTACCTTCCTCTGCTGTTTCTGCCTGTGAGCGGCGCTATCATTGGTCGCTCACAGGCATCACGTGACCCCCTGGTTGCAGTCGGCTTTGACATCCGCTGATGTCACGTCATGGTTCCGGATGCAGCCGGGGGTCTCTTATTTCTGCGTTACACGGTGGATGTGTGTCACCCAGGGGGAATATAGGGGACTCGGTACCCGGGCCTTTTACCTTGTTTAGGATGTCACGGCAGTCGGCTCCCGGGCCCATACTCTGGGTCTCTCTTTAAAAATGGGTTTTAGTGTACAGTTTGTCTCGTGACGCCACCTGTGGTTTCCGGTAATGGTTACCGGCGCTGCTGCAGACCTCCGGGGGGTGATGGGATGGCAGCTGGGATGTTTCTGCTCCCCACAGGCGGAGCGGGCCCCCCGCGGCAGTGTAGGTGCAAATGGTGGTGATGCTGGGGCTTGCAGTGCAGGAGAGATGGCGCAGCAGAAATAACTGACGGAGGCAGTGCAGTGCAGTCATCCGAGTTTTACTCACAGTTCTTGATCAAGTTTCTCAGGTACACCGTACGGGTGTCAGCCTCCCACGTCGCACTGTGTCTACCAGCCAAGGGGTTCAGCACTTTCTCAAGTATATCAGGTGCGCTTGACGGAACCCCGCTTTCTTTATGTTCCTTACTAGACCGACTTCCCGCCCTGGGTCTTCTCTCTCCTGCCCTGCACTTTCCCACACACAGTCCCGATCGGGTGCTCTGAAGTCCCTTCTGGGCAACCTGGAGTTCCCGGACCCACTTGATGCCCTTCACGGTGACTAGGGTGAGACTGTGGCAACTGCACCATGGAAGTGCAGAAGCCTCAGGTTTTTCCAGCCGAGACCTGGAGTAACACGGCTGGTCCAGGGACCGGTTCCCTTCCTGTGGCCTGATCCCTCTGACACCTGGCAGATTCGGGGCGTACGGGTGCCATCCTGCATTCACCGTACCCCCTGGCATCCCTTATGTCAACGGAGCCTTGCTCCTCTGCTCCCCTCCTGGGCCTCTATTACTAGGCCCCTTATGGAGCAGAGCTCCTAAAGAGACTCTGCTCCCCTCCTCTCCTTGCTACTCTCTCTCTGTCCTCTGCACTACTCCTCACTAACTAAGATGGCTTCCCTTTATATATACCTCCTATAAAAGTGCTCCCCTGTTCTGCGTCCTCCAGCCACACCCACTACTGGTTCCCCCTCTCTTTGGTTTCCCCCACTCCAGCCAGGGACAGGGTTCAGCAGGAACATAATGCATCTTGCTCTTCCAGCTGGCCTGGAGTAGTGTAGTGTTGAATGTGCGTGTTGGGGTCCCGGGCAGCACTCCCTCCTTACCTGAGAGGAGACACCACACCTCTGGGTGAGGTGCAGTACCTCTGTGGCAACTGAACCCTCAGGGGCGCCAAAGATGCTGGGTTGTGGGCGGGGTTCCCCCCCACATCACACCCTGCATCCACTGCGCGCTTTCCCAATGAATAGGGAGTGGGAGAGCACGCGGTGGATGCCGGGTGTGACACGTGGGGTAACCCCCCCACAACCCAGTATCCACTGTGGAACTCAGAAGAGAGAGACCCCTGACTGCATCCGGAACCATGACGTGACATCAGCGGATGTCAGAGCCGGCTGCAGCCGGGGTCACTTGCTGCCTGTGAGCGGCCAGTGATAGCGCCACTCACAGGCAGAAACAGCAGACGAAGGTATTTACAAAGAAGCTTCTAGTCATCATAAAAATACATTGGGCTATTTTCAATAGTAGTGGACAATCCCTTTAATATGGAGTTTGTTCCCCTTTTCAGCTATTATTGCTTCCAATCTTCTTGGAAAGGTTTTATACATGATTTTGGAGGTGTGTATGGGAATTTTTACCAATTCATCCAGAAGAGAATTTGTGAGGACAGACATTGATGTTGGAAGAGAGTGCCGTGCTCACAATTAACATTCTAGTTCTTCCATAAGATGTTCAGTGCGGTTGAGGTCAGGGCTCTATGAGGGCCAGTGAATTTCTTTCACACCAAACTCTCCCAATCTTGAATTTATGGACTTTGTTAAGTGCATTGGGACACAGCCATATAGGAACAGAAGCTCCCCCAATCTGTTCTTACAAAGTTGGAAGCATACAATTGTCCAAAATGTCTTGGTATCTTGAAGCATTAAGCTTTCTCTTAGCATTACACAGCATTATCCCTCATCCACCAAACTTTACAGTTACCACAATGCAGTCAGGCAGGTAATATTATCCTGGCTTACACCAAGGCCAAACTGATTCACTTGTCACCCAGTTAGAGAACTGTTTTGTCACTCCGCAGAACACATTTCCATTGCTCCAGAGTCTAGTCGCGGAGTGTTTCACAGCTCTCCATCCAATTCTTGGCATTGTGCTTGGTGATATAAGGCTTGTATGCAGTTACTTGTATGTCTTGAAGCTTACGTTCTACAGATTTTTGTCTCTGCAGTTAATGAGTCAGCTGAGAAATGTGATTTTTATGCACGATGTGCCTCAGCACTCAGCGACCTTTACATTGTCTACCACTTCATGGCTGATTTACTATGGATCCTTAACGCTTCCACTTTTCTATAACACCACCCACAGTTGTTCATGAAGTATTGGAGGAGGTAAGAAATTTCATGAACAGACTTGTTACAACGGCATGGTGAGGGGCTGGATTTAACACACCTGTGGAAATAGGGCTGAATGAAAAAAATAAATTCAATGATTAAGATGTTTGCCCTGAGAATTTTGTCCATATAATGTATTTGTGTCCACACTTACAGTATTACTCCATTGTACATACCTACACAATTGGTAATCTGGAGTATAATCAATTACCCATTGATAGATAATGTGTACAAAAGAACATAGCAATTCTGCACATTTAATACTTGATTTCTACCACTAATTTCATTTTCTTGCATGCATCTTTACTTTCAATTTCTCAGGAGAACAGAGCTATATGGTAAGTGGATTGTTTGAAGGTTAATAGTCTGGAAATGCATTGCAGCTATGAAATTGGTAGGGTGCAGCAGAAAGTAGATTGACCTTTGGAGAGCAATTACTCCAGATATTGGATATTTGTTTTGATGAGAGCAGTTTCCCTCTAATACAATGAGCCTGTGTTATTGCAGTAGCCCTTTATATATTGTTACAATGTGAATAGGGCTAATGATTTTCTATCCTGAAAAAGACAAAGACACATTACACTTTAAACTTGCTATTTATCCTCTTTAATTGTATACATGTGAGGTGAAGATTTTGCTGGCGCAGGGACAGTAAGACGTGAGGTCACAGTAGGAGATGTGAGGTTACTGGGTGGGTTCTGAAGGGTCCCTCTTTAGTGCCCTTTTCCCACCAGTTTATAAGAAAGGTTAAAAAGTGCACCATATATTGCCCATATTATATTAGTGTGCAGAGATGTCAACATGACACCTATTTAATCAGTTTTTCACACTGCTCTCTTGTTATACATAAAAAACCTTCAGATCTGGTAATACATCCATTCAAATATTCCACTCATTCAGCTACCGAAGAAATATATTAACAAGTTCTGTTATTCAGTTAAACCTATGTTCACAGTCCCAATGTCTCTTTAACTAGATTTCTTTTACTAATCACTACATTATACACCCCTTGTCGATCTTCAATTTTGCTCCTTCTTTCCTTTTTTTGGCACATATGGTAGCACAGTCTGGGTGCTCTTGTCGCACACAGTTTGGGTGCTGCAGTTCCTTGTGCCCCTCTTGACTCCAGGCATTCCTCCTTTACTGCTTCGTATAACATTACAAGGTACAGCAGGCCTAGGAGGTTCTCGAGGCGCGTCTTGGCCATATGGGGGATCTTCACTGTCATCACAACATAGTGCATGATACAGAACTTTATCACTAAATCTTACTCTGTCTCTGGAGCCAGGGGTCCTTGTTGGTAGAGGCTTCTGTGGTGGGACAGGAGTTTCTTCACTAGAAGAATCTGGACCATTGGGTGTAGCCCCACCATTAAGTAGCCTAAAATCAGGAGGACGGTCTGAGCCATCTCCAGAGTCAGAAGGGGTGGAGGCTTCTAGAAAAGAACAGAATTCCCAGCTGTCTGAACTCAGGAAATCCAGGGGTCCCAGATCACAGAGAGGACCTTTTTCACTGCTTGATGTGCTACTAACAGTTCCTGGGGTCCAGTCATCGGCATCCAACTCAAACTCAAAGTCCGAAGTAAGTCTGTCTATCTGCTCCACAACCTAAAACATATATACAATGTGTTACTTGGTGGTTCTCATGAAGTACAGATTTTACAAAATAGCAGTGTACATGACGCATTCTATAACATATTGTTCAACTACGGTCAATATTTTACTAAAAACCTATAGCAAAGTTTAATAAGATGAGAGTGTCATAAAATTTCACCAGTTGTCTCACATCTACATTATTTGCCCGTTCCAAATTTCTTCTATTTTTATCAATTTGTCACACTTGAGTGTTTGAGATCATGAAACTTATCATTTGAGGCAATATTACATATTACACACACCCAACCATGATTACAGTCAGACCTAGTAAATCTGAACGTTACTTAAAAAAAACCTGTCTGTCTGGCAAAGTGAGGCAGGCTAGAAGGTCTGCAGAAGCAGCACATGATTCCACCTTCTAAAGAGATTCACAAACAAATGGCAAAGAAAGTAACTGAAATCTAAACTACGCTATTGTGTTCACCTAAAAGGATAGACATTGATGGAAAAAAGTTCAATTGGACACCAAACGTCCAAGGTTTAGATTCCGTTTGCATATTTGAAGTAAATGACTCTATTGGGGGATGTCATGAGTCATAAACATGTACACAGATGTGGTCTCAGCAAACCGCAAGCAGTTCAAATGGAGAAATCCTGAAGCAGCTGGTTCAACTTCGGTCCTGTCCTCCTACTTCTAGTTCTACACTGTGGGATTTCTCATCCCGAGGTTATTGCAGCACTTGTCATACTTTGATTCCTCAGTTGTGGGCTAAACAACACCAAAAGGTGATCATTTCCTATACCTCTCACCTAGACCTATTTCTCCACCGGATAAGACCTTATTACGCTTTGTGTCCTTTCCTCTTACCTGTTCTCAGAAAAGTTGCAAGGTGCAAACTACTGTTGAGCAAAAAGCACACAAAAGCTTGTCTCACATTTGCCCCACAATCCCTTTGGGATATTATTCTGAAGGAATGTTTTGGAAGACACAGTCCTCTACATCTAATGTAAAGCTAATACCACATTCTCCCATAAGTACATAACACTAATAGTCAAACATGGTGGTGGTAGTATGATGGTTTGGAACTGCTTAGCTTTATCAGGACCTGGGTGACTTGTCATATATATTGTGGAATTCTACTCTTTATCATCAAAAAATTATGAAGGAGAATGTCCTACAGCTCAAACGTAGTTGGCTTTTGGAGCAGAATAGTGATCCGGGCACACAAGCAAGACCACTTTGAATCCAATTAAGATGCTGCGGCAAGACCTTAAATGGGCAGTTCATGCTCGAAAACCCTCCAATAAAGTCGAATGAAAACAATTATGCAAAGAAGAGTGGGACAAAATTGCTCCACAGCAATCAACTCAATTCACATTATCACAAACTCTTGATTGCAGCTTTACTGCACAATTAGTTATTAGGTTTAGGGGTTTTTCACAGAGGTGATAAAGCTTATAAATAAATCTTTATCGCCAATAAATGAAATGATCTTTTAAATGCCACATTTTACTCATGTTGACTTCAAATGAAAATAAGTTTGGTGATCCAAAACATTTAAAATGTGAAAAAGCAAACATATAAGAAATAGAGGGAGAGGCAATTGCTTTTTCACAGCCTGTATTTACAAGGACTAGTAGCCATTTTAGAAAGCTCTAAGCTATTATCAGTAAGCAATAATACTTAATAATAGAGTAGTCGTTTACCTTGTGATGTCCCTTTCAGTTCTAGTAGATGTCTTACTTTCTTCTACCCATTTTCTATCATTGAGAGCATTGACTAATAGGTTGTTTGGGGATCTTCAGGAATTACATGTGTTTTATATTATAAAATTCCTCAGCTTGTGTGAATGAATATATTATTTTTAGTTAATCTGCTTCCACAATATATATATAGCACTTCATAAACAGAGTCAAGCTTGTATGTACAGCGCTGAAAATAACAGAGCTATAATTTCCATGGAAACCATCCATATATTAGCCAAGGGTTTTAGTCATCCCCTTGTCTTCATGTCACTGAAAGTATAAACAATTGCATTTTCAAGTCAGTATGTTCCAGCAGGAAGAAAGGTGAGTATACGATGGCTTGAAATTACACACAATCTGGCACTCCGGAATAAAACTTCAAATTATTGGTCCGATTTGTCAAGACAGGTGTAGCCTACGCTCGCTTGATGGAGTAGAAGAGGTGCCGAATTCATTAAGAGGTGCGCACACTTATTGAAATCGGTGCTTCTTCTGAGTGCCTTGCGCATCCATGCTCTGCGCCAGAAATGTTAGCATTTCTTTTCTAAACAACACCAGCACTTTTCATGAATCAGATGGATGGGTGTGCGTAATAACACCCCCATCCTGCTCTGGTTCCTCCCCTTGTGGCAGAGCTGATCCAAAGTGCTGTGAAAACACCAAAAATCTCAACATTTTTGTGACTTTTCAAAGCTTTTACACCACAAAGTGATGATTCGGTTTTGATGATTAGGCCCCTACATGTCCAATACAATTAGAAGTCACCATATATACAGCAAATGGTATTATTGTGAAAAAAGTACTGTATAAAAACGTCGCAATTCAAAATCTATTCTAAAAAATCACCTCCCTAACGTATATGTTATTCCCCGTCTTTATTACTACTTATGCTTCTGTAATATTACATTATTGGAGTTAGGTACTAGTTGCTACAACCAGTGTTATGGCAAATAAAGACTTATTATAGCAATATATTCATGCTAATATCTCCTAAAGAGAAAATAACTGCTAAAAAATATAAAATAATGATACTAGTACTTAATAAAAATAGCGCATTTATAGCTATGTCCAATCTTAGTCCAGGTAACTATATGCACATTGTGCCGCATGTCCGGTTTCCCTTACATTTATTTTGCAAATGGAGTGTCTGGTTTGGCTTTTTATCTTAAGTCATGTGGCAAGGATCAATAAAGGGTCGATACTGACTTTTAGGGTTGCTGTCCCCATTAGGAGGTACTAGAGTTGTTGTCCTCTTCCTCTCTGAAGAGGATACTTGCATATTTAAATTCCCAGAGGAGCACGGCATGGTCTAAAAATCTCAATACGCTGGCTTGGCACTCTCCACAAGGAGAAACCGAACCCCTTATATCATATTTCTTATAACACTGAGATCTTATACATATTAGAGGAAAAATTTCATTAACATGGTATAAATATCAATGTATGAAAATTACTAATAATTTTACAATGAAGGGTTACTTTCCAAGATTGTTTTGACAACAAAATGAATAGCACTTTGATTGTAAGTTTGCATATAGGGGTTTAGATATAGCTGTATAGAGGTATCAGTCACACTTGGGAACTGGGGCATTAGCAGAAGCAAAGTCCTATTTGATAAATGAAAAGGTCAATGTCATAAATGTCTCGTAATGGGAAGAACTGTTACAAATCGTTTACTGGGACCCGAGAGCCTAAAGTTAATCCTCTGTTTCAATTCCTAGTGTTACGCTTGTTTTATGATATCAAATGTACTTACACATTAAATAAAATTAAATAAAATAGCTTTGAGTGTTTCATTTAGTTGTGGCATTGTGGTAATACATGAATAGATTCAAATCTAAGTAACGTAGACGAAAACACAGTATGATGAATTTTTAGAATAAGAAACATTTATTATCCACTCACCTCTCTCAGTTCTTTTGCCACTTCCTTGAGATCCCGTAAGATTCCTTCTAGTTGACCAATTACTGCCCGGACTCTCCCTCGAATTCTCTCCCTCTCCCCAGTTCTGGAGCTGCGTCCCCCTTGCTCCGTGGTCTTCCCCACCCCCCGAGAGCACATGATTCAGAGAGAGGCCTCCAGCCTCCTCTACAGCTTCTCTCCTCTGGGGGGAGCTCTGCATCTTAACGTTTAACCCCCCTCTTGCCCTGCACCCCCTCCCTATGCACAGCCACACACAATACTCCCCAGCCTCCTTTTCAGGAGGATTGATAAAAATCAAATAAATCTATTTCTATAAAGTTGGTAAGTTAGGTCGGATTAGAGAGAATAGAAGATAGGCAAAAGTTGGAATATTTGATAGTAGCTTAGGAGGCAGGGTTGTGCAAGTCATGAAGATCTGAGATGTTGCTGCCTATAAATAGAAAATAAAAAGTTGGGGTTACATTGAGTGCAACTGTATGGAACAATTAGAATTACAGTCAATGTATAGCACCACAGGTGATACTATACTGAACAGGAAATAAATAAATAGCTATGTTGACAGCTGGAAATAATAAAACTATGCCAAAGAAAAGATTGTGAAACAATAATTGAAGTCATATGGGAGCATACAATGAGATGTAACACAAAACCAGGGCTGTAGAGTCGATAATCCAAACCACCGACTCCAACTCTGACTCTTGACTCCTCAATATCCCTCACTTACAACACCAACTCCGACTCCACAGCCCAGCCTCACTACTGAGCATGTACATAAAGTGCAGCACAGATTCATCTCAACTAAAAGACTAGATCATTAGATAAGGAATAGGACAGACATTTATAGGACATTTCATAACTTTCCCAAATTCTTATGAAAACATTTCTAGCACATCCTGCACTAAACTACTGAACCCAATTTATTATATAATTTAGGAGTCAGAGTCGGTCCATTTTATACCGACTCCGACTCCACAGCCCTGCACAAAACGCTGCATACAGCATATACTGTATAATGCAAGTAAAGTTCAACTTTCATTGTTAAAAGACAAAATAATTATTGGGGCAGGTAAAGTATTTCTATAGTAACATTATGTATATTCTGAAAGAGTCAGTTTTATAGCACGTTTTATTCACTTAACGCATGTCAAAATGCTACAGACCCACAGGGTGTACTTTATAGACATTACGGAAGTCAGAAAATGCATATTCAATACATTCTTGGAAATGGGGGCTGCAGGGCACTTGTATTTTTCCGTATATGCCACAAGCACAGACTTTTTCAGAGGAAACAGAGCTTAGTTTTGCCAGGAAATATACTATTCACGTGTTTTTCTAACCAAGTTTTATTCAAAAATGAAAGAGACTGCCTCATATAGACAATCCCACTTTATTACACTCTTTATACAGTACAGACCAAAAGTTTGGACACACCTTCTCATTTAAAAATTTTTCTGTATTTTCATGACTATGAAAATTGTACATTCATACTGAAGGCATCAAAACTATGAATTAACACATGCGGAATTATATACTTAACAAAATAGTGTGAAACAACTGAAAATATGTCTTATATTCTAGGTTCTTCAAAGTAGCCACCTTTTGCTTTGATGACTGCTTTGCACACTCTTGGCATTCTCTTGATGAGCTTCAAGAGGTAGTCACCGGAAATGGTCTTCCAACAATCTTGAAGGAGTGCCCAGAGATGCTTAGCACTTGTTGGCCCTTTTGCCTTCACTCTGCGGTCCAGAGTTCAGGTCTGGTGACTGTGGAGGCCAGGTCATCTGGCGTAGCACCCCATCACCCTCCTTCTTGGTCAAATAGCCCTTACACAGCCTGGAGGTGTGTTTGGGGTCATTGTCCTGTTGAAAAATAAATGATGGTCCAACTAAATGCAAACTGGATGGAATAGCATGCCGCTGCAAGATGCTGTGGTAGCCATTCTGGTTCAGTATGCCTTCAATTTTGAATAAATCCCCAACAGTGTCACCAGCAAAGCACCCCCACACCATCACACCTCCTCCTCCATGCTTCACGGTGGGAACCAGGCATGTAGAGTCCATCCGTTCACCTTTTCTGCATCACAGAAAGACACGGTGGTTGGAACCAAAGATCTCAAATTTGGACTCATCAGACCAAAGCACAGATTTCCACTGGTCTAATGTCCATTCCTTGTGTTCTTTAGCCCAAACAAGTCTCTTCTGCTTGTTGCCTGTCCTTAGCAGTGGTTTCCTAGCAGCTATTTTACCATGAAGGCCTGCTGCACAAAGTCTCCTCTTAACAGTTATTGTAGAGATGTGTCTGCTGCTAGAACTCTGTGTAGCATTGACCTGGTCTCTAATCTGAGCTGCTGTTAACCTGCGATTTCTGAGGCTGGTGACTCAGATAAAGCAGAGGTGACTCTTGGTCTTCCTTTCCTGGGGCGGTCCTCATGTGAGCCAGTTTCTTTGTAGCGCTTGATGGTTTTTGCAACTGCACTTGGGGACACTTTCAAAGTTTGCCCAATTTTTTGGACTGACTGACCTTCATTTCTTAAAGTAATGATGGCCACTCGATTTTCTTTACTTAGCTGCTTTTTTCTTGCCATAATACAAATTCTAACAGGCTATTCAGTAGGACTATCAGCTGTGTATCCACCAGACTTCTGCACAACACAACTGATGGTCCCAACCCCATTTATAAGGCAAGAAATCCCACTTATTAAACCTGACAGGGCACACCTGTGACGTGAAAACCATTTCCGGTGACTACCTCTTGAAGCTCATAAAGAGAATGCCAAGAGTGTGCAAAGCAGTCATCAAAGCAAAAGGTGGCTACTTTGAAGAACCTAGAATATAAGACATATTTTCAGTTGTTTCACACTTTTTTGTTAAGTATACAATTCCACATGTGTTAATTCATAGTTTTGATGCCTTCAGTGTGAATGTACAATTTTCATAGTCATGAAAATACAGAAAAATCTTTAAATGAGAAGGTGTGTCCAAACTTTTGGTCTGTACTGTATATGGACATCATATAAAGGGGTCCCTCACTAAGGGCAACTCTCACTGAGCCAAAGCAGAAAGATACTAAAAAGAGCTGATGTCTCTCTGGCAGACTTGAAACCTGGTATCCTGAAATTTTTGTCTTTTCTATGTAATGTTTTTGTTACATCATTTTAAATCTCTTCATAACATTATTAATTATTAGACAACAATGAAAATATGTAACACGCGTAAAAAACAAAGAAAAAAACATTGTAATGTATTGGGTCAGGGGCCATTAGATGTCCAATAATCATTTAGTCATTAGAAAACTTTTTTTGAAAAATACTGTTGGATCAGAGACAGTTTTATATTATATTAGCAAAGAATTATTCAGCTACTGCCATTCAATATTTTTGTATAAAACAGAAAATGTATTTTCTTTGCATCCTTCAATTGAGTAGTAAACTCAACACTATTTATGCAGTCTCCAGTCTTTACCATATGAAAGAAAACAGTCTGATTAATTAGGCTTCATTCACACGACTGTATAACAACTACATATTAATCAGTGTTTATTACAGATGCAATTGCAGATCTGACCACACGTCTCCTGCTCTGAACTAACAGCCTCATAGGCATACATGATACTGCTAGTTTGGCCCCATTCACGTCTGCTTAAAAAAACGCACACACTATCCGTTAAGTTTTCTGTTGTCCGTCCGTGTACCATTTGTGTGTGATCCTTGTGCCACCCTTGTGTACGAGTGTACCATTCATGTGACATCCGTATGCCATCCTTGTGACATGTACCGGAATAGAATGCAGAATAGAAATTACACATATTTAGGTGTTAATGACGTGCAAAGATATAGATACAGTAGATAGATAGATGTAAGGTAGATGATAGAGAGATAGATATTGTAGATAATAGATATGGGAGAGATAGATACAAGTGAGATATATAATTAGTGCCTTGCGTGTGTAGCTTACTGTACATGCATTAAGCTAATAAATAAGTAGAGCGGCCTTTGGGTCCGGAAACCTGTCCCTGCAGCCGAAAAACATCCCCACAGCATAATGCTGCCACCTCCATGTTTCACTGTGAGGATGGTGTTCTTGGGGTGATGAGCTGTGTTTTAAGGAGGAATGGATGAAAAGCTCTCAAAACAGAAATGAAAGACTCTTGTCTGGCTACAAAAAGTGATTACAAGCTGTGATACTTTCAAAACGGGGTGCTACTATGTACTATCCATAAAATATGCAACAACCAAGATAACCAAAGTTCTCTAATTATAAATATAGCATAGGTGGGTATTCACCCCTGAGATATATAAGCAGCAACAAAATTTAGTGAACGCCCAAATAATCAATAAAAATATTTTTATTACTACATAAATCTAAAAACTGCATATTGGCAGAAAGAGAAAATTACATAAAAGGGGAACAAGTTAAACACAGGGAAACATGTACGTTTCGCCAGGTGGCTTTCTCATACTAATTGAGAAAGCCACTTGGCCAAACGTACGTTGGAGCTGTAGGGTATTTATATCTGGTAAAAACTTCTCTATTTATTTACTTACCTGCTGTACTATGATGTATTTGTTGGGGTGTTTATATATACAATGATTTGTCTTCTAGATCCACTTGGATATACATGACTATGTAATATTGTTTACACCTTTGCTGCTAAACACAATGTGCTGCTTATATATTGTATATTAGGGATAATACCATTTGACTATTCGACCCACTTTCTATACGCGTTTCCCTGTGATTTCCCTGTGTTTAACTTTTTCCCCTTTTATGTAATTTTATCTTTCTGCCAATATGCAGTTTTTATATTTATGTAGTAATAAAATTATTGTTTATTGATTACTTGGGTGTTCACTCAATTTTTGTTGTTGCTGGGTGCCCAAACTTTTGCATCAGTCCATTTTCCTTTTTGTAATTTTTAAAATGGAAAAATGGAAAAAAATAAATAAATAAATAAAAAAAAAATAATAAAAAAAAATATATATATATATATATATATATATATATATATATATATATATTTGTCTAAATACAAAGGGAATGTATCATCTTTAACTAGGCATTTTAGAGATCATTTCATCTTCAAGTTGCTTAACTGTTCACAATAACACTAATTTTGACCAGGGGTGCCCAAACTTTTACATGCTACTTTATATTTTATGATGCTCCCACAGTCACATGATGCCTCCATACTTTTTAATGCTCCCATACTTTATGTTGCCCCCACAATTTATAATGCCACCACACTTTGATGCTGCCATACTTTATGATGCCCCCATACTTTATGATGCCACCACACTTTGATGCCCCCATATGTTTTAATTAAATAAAAAAACATTATATACTCACCTAATCCAGGATCCTAAGAAGTCCTTCTGCAAAGCGCTGGAACACGCACTGGACATCAGAGTCCCGGCGCGGTGTGATGATGTCACCGTGCCGGGACGCTGGAGTACTGTGCATGTGCTGGTTCTTCTGCCTTTCTGTAGACCGCAAGCTTAAAGCGCCCTGTGATCTACAGAAAAGAGAGCAGTAGTACCCCTCTGGTAGCTATGCTTCTGATACTTGTACATGCCAAATGTTATTGTTTTCTACCTAGACTACTACAACAACCTATTCTGTAGTCTCCCTTCTGATGTTCTGGCAGCCTTCTAATTTCTCACCAGTTCTGCTGCTTGGTTATATCACAACTTCTTTCATTCATCTTTTCTCTGGCAATCCCTTTACTGTAGAACCACTGACCAGTATTACTTTCAAAATACAATGACATACAAGGCTGTGTATAATCTGTCCCCTGCATACAACTCTGCCTTAATCCTCCAGTACCTTCTCACATGTGATTTATGATCCCTGCAAGACCTTGTTATTTGCTCTGCCTATGTCTGTTCCTCAAATTATCATCTTCAAGACAGCAAGTGTCCAGGTATTTTTTGAATTTGATGTTTTGGAAGCAGGAAAAATGGATGAATGTAGAGACCTGAGCAACCTTGAAACCTTGATAACGGCAAAGATGTGCTAATTAGATGACTGGGTACAAGCAGTTCTGACTTGGAATGTGTTTTGCGTTGTTTCTGCCTTTCAGAAGTGCTTTATGTAAGGACATACTCATGGGTCTATGGCTCACTGATATGAATGGGGAGCAAGGCCTAGCCTGTCTAGTCCGATCTCACAGGGACTGTGGTATGTAGTGGGTTTTTTATAATTGGCATTCATTTGTGGGGAGAATATGTGGGGCCATCATAGTGAATTGGGGGGCTGTGGAGGATCACATTGTATAGGGAACTGTGGGCCATAATACTGTGTATTGGGGGCTGTAGGGGCAATCATACTGTGTGTAGTGGACTGTAGGTGATCATACTATTTGAGGGCTGTGGTGGGAATCATACTGCGTTGTGAGGCTGTGGTGATCATACTGTGTTGTGGACTGTATGTGCCATCATACAGTGTATAGGGGGATGAGGAGGCAAACATTCTGTGAGGGGCCATCATTCTGCTTGTGGGATCATAATTTTTGAGGGGCTTTTTGGTGCCATCATACTCTGTGGGAGGTGAGGTGTATAGTGTTTTTTTTTCTAATTGGCATTCATTTGTGGGGAGAATATGTGGGGTCATCATAGTGAATTGGGGGGCTGTGGAGGATTACACTGTATAGGGAACTTTGGAGACCAATATACTTTGTGGGGAAGTAGTGGGACCATCATACTGTGTTGGGGACTGTGGGGACATCATACTGAGTGTGTGGACATCATACTATATGAGTGTAGGTGTTGTGACATCATGCTGTTGTGGGGGAGCTGTTCATCATGGTACAAGGGTTGAATAACAGGTCATAAATTTTTATGAGAGATATTACATTTTGATAACACTGAACCTTATTTATCAAAGTAAATCAGTAAAGTAAGACACACAACCCTGTTCAACCAAAATTATTCAGTAACAGTGAATATTTTAGTCACATGGCTGCATGTCATTGTAAAGAACTCACAATTAGCTGGGATAGTCTGAAATAAAAAGGTCTTATTTTGTTCTATAATTAGTGGAACTTGGCTTGTGACTGCTAGTACAGCTTAGCCCTCTTCAATTGAGTTCTGCTGAGCTGCAATACCAGAAACAAAAGTGGTCTAGAATTTAGAGAATGCAGTTAAAGCTACTTAATCAGAAACAGTTATTGGCCAAAACAAAAAAAGTAGGAAGGATGGGTTCAAAGAAAAGGTAACATGGAATAAAAATGGCAGCAGGTAAATGGTTTTCAATAGACTCTAACAAGGGCTTAGGAAAGCAGATAGAGTACACAATCAGTAGTTAAAGAAGCAGTCCTATTCGGTTTTTTGTTCATTAGATGTGTGTATATACAGGTTTTTCTCACTAAATTAGAATATCATCAAAAAGTTAAGTTATTTCAGTTCTTTAATACAAAAAGTGAAACTCACATATTATATAGAGTCATTACAAACAGAGTGATGTATTTCAAGTGTTTATTTCTGTTAATGTTGATGATTATGGCTTACAGCCAATGAAAACACAAAAGTCATTATCTCAGTAAACTAGAATACTTTATAACAGCTTGAAAAATGTTTTTAAAATCTGAAATGTTGGCCTACTGAAATGTATGTTCAGTAAATGCACTCAATACTTGGTCAGGGCTCATTTTGTATCAATTACTGCATCAATACGGCGTGGCATGGAGGCGATCAGCCTGTGGCACTGCTGAGGTGTTGTGGAAGCCCAGGTTGCTTTGATAGCAGCCTTCAGCTCGTCTGCATTGTTGGGACTGGTGTCTCTCATCTTCCCCTTGACAATACCCCATAGATTCTCTATGGGGTTAAGGTCAGGTGAGTTTGCTGGCCAATCAAGCACAGTGATACTGTTGTTTTTAAACCAGGTATTGGTACTTTTGACAGTGTGGACAGGTGCCAAGTCCTGCTAGAGAATGATATTTCCATCTCCAAAAAGCTTGTCGACAGAGGGAAGCATGAAGTGCTCTAAAATTTCCTGGTAGACGGCTGCCCTGACTTTGGTCTTGATAAAACACAATGGACCTACACCAGCAGATAACATGGCTCCCCAAACCATCACTGATTGTGGAAACTTCACACTAGACCTCAAGCAGCTTGGATTGTGGCCTCTCAACTCTTCCTCCAGTCTCTGGGACCCTGATTTCCAAATGAAATGCAAAATTTACTTTAATCTGAAGACAACTCCTTGGACCACTGAGCAACAGTCCAGGTCTTTCTCTCTTTGGTCTAGGTAAGACGCTTCGGCGTTGTCTATTGGTCATGAGTGGCTTGACACAAGGAATGCGACACTTGTAGCTCATGTCCTGGATACGTCTGTGTGTGGTGGTGGTTCTTGAAGCAATGACTCCAGCAGCAGTCCACTCCTTGTGAATCTCCCCCAAATTTTTGAATGGCCTTTTCTTAACAATCCTTTCAAGGCTGCTGTTATCCCGGTGCACCTTTCCTACCACACTTTTTCCTTCCATTCAACTTTCCATTAATATGCTTGGATACAGCACTCTGTAAACAGCCAGCTTCTTTAGCAATTACCTTTTGTGACTTACCCTCCTTGTGGAGTGTGTCAATGACTGCCTTCTGGACATCTGTCAAGTCAGCAGTCTTCCCCATGATTGTGGAGCCTACTGAAACAGACTAAGGGACCATTTTAACAGCTTAGGAAGCCTTTGCAGGTGTTTTTTGTTAATTATTCTAATTTAATCATCAACATTAACAGAAATAAACACTTGAAATATATCACTCTGTTTGTAATGACTTTATGTAATATATGAGTTTCACTTTTTGTATTGAAGAACTGAAATAAATTAACTTTTTGATGATATTCTAATTTTGTGAGAAGCACCTGTATGCATGTAGTGTAGTGTGAGTGTATTAATATACTCACCTACTGCTGCTCTCTCCAGGATCCAGCACCGTTTTCCTCCACTTCTCAGTGACATCACCCCTCTGCAGATCCTCTGGGTCATACTGCGCTTTGTGTGACCCGAAAGTGACTTTTACAATGTAAGTCTATGGAGAGTCAGAACGAGGCTCGATAGACTTTAATTGTAAAAGAGACTTCCGGCTCATGTATAGAACATTGAGTGACCCACCTAGCCACAACTGCGTTGATGCACTGAGAAGAGGAGAACTGTGCTGGACACCGGAGAGAGCAGTGGCAGGTATTTATATACACTTACACTACATTATATGCATACGCACACATTTAATGAATAAAAAACTTAATGGGAGTGCTTCTTCAAGAAAAAATGTTTAGATTTTACTTTGTCAAGCCTAGAAACGTAGGTATTAATCACTACCATTGCAATTGTACCATTAGCACTACGTGTGTGCATACAACTGATAGAAATGGAAGAATAGTGCATTATAATTACTCGGGCTCGTTTATGAGCAAGTAGATTATTTTCAGCTTGCACAGTTTAAAATCCAAGCAATATAACAATATACAGTCATAGCATGAAAATACCAAGATTTATATACCACAAATAATATTTTCCACCAGCATCTAGCTTTTCAGTATGGAGATCTGACACCCACTGATTGTGTCGAATACATATATCAATAGAGTAAAGTAATAATGTTTAGACTGAGTCCACCACATCCATGGTAACATGTACAAAATTACATATTACCTAAAAGTGGCTGATACAGTAACAAAAGGATCTATCCCTCTCCGAACATTGTCTGATATTTGTAGAAATCAGTCTAAAATGGAATTTGTTATCCCTGCTCCAAGAGGTCTGCAGCTTTACCAGGATAAACTAACAGCAGAGAAGTCATTACCTAGAAAGCTGCTAACATTGGTAGAGAGAATGTCCTGGTCCAACCTCATCATGATGTCAGGACCTATCAGAATGAATGATTAGGTTTTGCTGAATTACTAGACTTTGATCATTATTTTCTTTAACATCGCCCAAAAAAATGCATTGCTATTTTGGGTCGGAGTTATGAGATTTAATTTTCTTATGCCTTCTCAAAAGTAAAATTATATTAAAGTGTGTTTTCCACCATTCTTTATCAGAAAAAAAAAATAATTTTCTGCTTTTGCACCCATGTGCCTACTGCCCTTCTCTTTTTAACAGTTTGCCTGTCAGTACTATGGCTACTTGCAACCTACTGACACATAAGACAAGGAAAAGCTATGGGACGCCTCTGCACATGCTCAGGTTCAATTTCAGATAATTCATCAATAGTGGTTTGTCCTGGGCATGTGCAGCTAACGTAGGAAGTTACACAGCTGGTCAAAATAGTAGCATGGTGATGTACTTAAAACAGCAAATCCATATTTGAAATACAGCAGTTTTCATTTACTGAAATCAATTCCCTGTTTTTGATCCTTATATTAATTGAAATATGTATATGTATAAATCATTGAAATACACCCCGTTTAAGAACAATATATGAGCTAGATATCATTATAGCAGGGTACTTATAATAGAAAATGAATGTTTATGGACTGGATAGTTATGTTACATCTGGTAAACGTCGTTCAAGAATAATCAATTGTATATTAACACAATTTAACGGGTATTCATGCATGATATAGTCATGCCTCTTGACTGTTTATCATGTGCAGATGCCCAGTACCTCCCCCCAAAAATAATTACCCTAGAGAACGTCCAAGGATAATTTGCCTTTTACAGAGCAAGTGATGTATTTCTATGGAGAGATTATTTATAGAAATAGGAGGACCTGCTGTCGAGAGGTTAACTAGAGCATGCATAGCCAGGGTAAAATAACAGGGGCATAACAAATGGTTGTCAGATGCAGAATATTGTAATTATTATTTATCTGGATCTTTTTGGCCTCTTCCCCTTTTTTAACTTATTGGTTTTGATTCCATTTTTGCCTTGACCCATACTGTCCACTTTGCTTCTCCATACACCCCACCCACAATCCTCCATCTCCTTTTCCTCTTCACATTTTGTCAAGAGGTGCCAGAGGCAGATTGTAGCTTCGTCTTACCTGCTCATTGAGATGGGTGATGTGACTATGTTCATCAACTGGAAAGGACAGAGAGAGACGTTCCTGCGTTTTAGTGTTCTGCTCTGATGATTGTAAAATGACATCCAGGCAACCCCAGTGTGCACACAATCCAAAACAGGGAGTTCTCCCTCCCAAGGATTCTCACAAGGCCACCAGAAGAAGAAATGTTTCCGTCATGTTTCCACATCCCGATCCCATATGAGACAGTGTGGATTGCTTACAGGGGTTCTGATAAGTAAGGAGCAGCTCCTCCAACCTATGTAGACAGATAGAATCTTAGTAATGGTTCTTGCTTTAGCTCCAGCCTTTACTCCATGCCTTTCAGCTCCACCATGTCTTTACATACTAGTCGTACCTTTTCCTAGGCAATCTAGAGTGTCATCTATTAGAAACCCCCTCAATCCCTTTCTGCCCCATATTTTTACCCTGTCAGCGCCCTTTATTTTCCTCCTTCTTGACTTGCACGCTTAACATTACAGTCATGTATACTTGCCTGCATCATCTGTACTGTATACAGTATGTGTTGTCATTTCGCCTCCTTCTCTCCCTCCGCATCCCTGTCCTCTCCACATTTATTCCTTCAGTTTCTCCCCATTCCTTTCTGTCCTACCTTCCTATGCCCAATGTGATATCTCGCTCACCATGCAGCGTTGGAAGGGTCGATGTTCCCTTTATTCAGAATGAGCCTCTTTCTCCCCTCTGGTAGACAGGAGCAGACACACAGCTCAGGCCTCATCTCTCCCTCTCTGGTCCTGATGCTGTAACACAGTGCTGGATGCTTCAGCCCTCTGCGACATTCCTTCTTCTTTACCCTTCTCTTCTTCACAATTTCCTCAGCTGGCCTGTGGGAGGGGACACTCTCACTCTCCTCTTTCTATCATGGGGGATGCACAGCTATCTCTCGCTGTGTCTCTGGATTCCCCCTTGTCAAGCACAGTGGCCAGAGCGTGTGCCCCAGCTCTGCCTAAAAGAAGCAGGAGGGGGAGGGAGGAAGTTATGGAGGAGGGAAAGATACTGAACACTGTTTAGTAGGCACTTGCAGACTATTGCTCCAGTGCCATATTTCTCATAGTCACATTTGTTGTACCATTTACTGCACTAGGGGCATTTACTTAACTATTTCCTTGCTCGGAATGCACCGTGTCCCAAAAGCCTTCTCCCAGAGCAGATGTGCAGGGGCACTGCTGCATTAACCCCTCCCCTGCTAGAGAACTGCAGCATGTTTATCTTAACTCATGTTCACATCAATAGTCAGGCCATGTAGCCTTCCATTGGTTTTGGTAACCCCTTAGTCTAGCACTGCAGGTTTTTATTATCTTAAAGAGGGAATAGTTATGGACCGTGATTACGACTGGACGATAAATCTGGATTGTTTATATGTATTAAGATTTAGATGACAAGCGCCCTGGTTAGGTAGTTATGTATAAAAGAAATTCACTACACCAAGAAGTTAAAGGGTTTTGGAAACCAGGGCAGTGCCACTGGTAGCCATTCACTGAAAAATCCATCAAATCTGAAAAGCATGCTATTGGAAGTCACGATTACAAACAAGTCACTTACTCAAAAAGTCATAATTGCCTTCTAACATCTAAAATCTGTTTCCTTCTCAATACGTAAAATTCACAACACAAAGCAACCAACCGTATATGACCTCCAAAGATATATATCAATAGGGGAGAACAAGTCTGGCCTCGTTCCCTCCGTAGTAATCCCTGGGAACAGGGTAACCAACTTGATTTTTTATTTTTTTTTCTGGAAAATTTGTCTTAATATCAAGGTTCAACATTTTTTACAGACACAATGGAAAAACATAATAAATCATTAGGATTTTAAAGGAAACCTGTCAGATCCCATGTCTTCCCCAAATGATACTATAGTGGTATGGATACAGATTTCTTTAATCTGATCATGTCTTTTATGTAGCTTACTAATGATGCTGCAGTTTTATTCCGCAGCATCGCATGTGATTGAGACAGGACTAGTTCAGTGGGGCCCCCAGACTAGTCCTTTTCCCCCAGACTAGTCTTGTCCCGGATCTTCTAATTATGCCTCCCTGGGCATGATTGACAGTATGCACAACAATTCTACCATAACCAGTATTGTATGCAGGCTGTCAATTATACCCATGGAGGTTCAATTAGAAGATCTGAGGCAGGACTAGTCCAGGGAAGAGACAACCTGCTGGACTAGTCCTGCCTCATTTGCATAGACGTTGCTGAGGAATACAATTACATTCTTCAAAGGCTGCAGCATTAGTGAGTTACATAAAAGATATAATCAAATTAAAGAAATCTGCACACATGCCGCTACAGTAGCAGTTGTGAGCAGTCAGGGAACATGACAGATTCCCCTTAAATTATATTTGTTTACAGGCTATAATATTAATATGAACACAATAGCAACACTTGCTGTGAACTTTCAAATGATGAATATTGCAGTGAAATTATAATTTACAAGTTTCTCCGGAGTCAAAAAAATCATGAACATATCAATGAATTTTACAGACGTAGAAAAAGTGATCTATTTTTATGTACTGTCCAGGAAATTTTGGACAGTTGGCAACCCTGCCTAATAATTTTGGCCCAGAGAAACATCATAGATCTCTATGCTCAAGTCTCAAATCCATAACAGACCAAGAACAAGATTCTCAATTACTTGGAAGCCAATAATAGTTATGATAGAGACATTATTGATTAATTACAAATGAAAGAAAAATAAGGAAATGTTATTATCCTCCTGAGCTCTGCTACATCTAAAAACTCTGATTGTTTCACAACTGCTACATTCAGTAAACTAAGATCGTTGGAATCCGGGGCTCTTTTCCTACATTATGCTGCTTTCAGATGAGCTAGCAAAAACCTGGTGAACGATTCCTTTTAACCCCTTCACGACATTTGATGCAAGTTTACCTCATGGTCGCAAAATGACGTAAATTTACGTCAAGGCGATCATGTGGGCACAGGAGCAGTACGCGCACGATTGCCGCCGTGATCTCGGCTTAAGTGACAGCTGAGGCCCTGCTGTCACAGCCAGGGGTGATGCCCACACTATCCCTGGCTGCTTAAGCCCCAAAATGCTGTAAGGTTGTCCCTGTCTCACATGATCACCACCCCGTGACGTCATTATGGGCTGCCGATCGTTGCCATGGCAACCCGAGGTCATCATGACAGCCTCCTGGTCTGCCAGCTACGGTGGCCTGTTTAGACCATGCCAGGAGCATGGTCTAAGAGGCTTCTATCAGTGCAGCACTGACAGGTATAATGCATTGCAGTGCTGGTGCATTGCTATGCTTTATATCAGCGATCAGAGTAATAAGATTTAAAGTTCCATAGAAGGACTAAGTAGAAAAGTAAAAAAAAAAAAAAAATGGAAACATATTTTTTAAAAATCACAAAATTAAAATAAAAAAATGAAGAAAAAAAATTATACCCATAAATATGGATATTTATGTAAAAACAAAAATAAACAAAAAAAAGTACACATATTTGGTATCACCGCGTCTGGAACCACCGATCTATAAAACTGTCACACTATTAAACCCCTTCAATGAACACCGTAAAAAAATAAAAAACACGGCAAAAAAACCTATGCTTTTTCATCATACCGCACCCAAGAAAGTGGAATAAAACACGATAAAAAAATTGAATGTAAATAAAAAATGTATTGCTGAAAACGTTATCTTGTCCTGCAAAAACCAAGCTGCCTTACAGCTCTGTCAGCAGATAAATAAAAAAAATTATAGCTCTCAGAATATAACAATGCAAAAACAATTCTTTTTTCTATAAAATAGTTTTTATTGTGTAAAAGTGCCAAAACATAAAACAATGATATAAATGTGCTATTTCTGTATTCATACTGACCTCAAGAATAAAGCTGTTTTATCACTTTTACCACATGGTGAATGGCATAAAAAGACAAAAAAAAACAATTTCTCAATTCTCAATTTGTTCATTTTCCCTTCCAAAAATTGGAATAGAAAGCGATCAAAAAATATTATGTGCCAGAAAATGGTAACAATTAATAGTCCACTCATCCAGCAAAAAACAAGCTCTCACATGTTCTCAGCAGAAATATAGAAAAATTAAAGCTCTTAAAATATGGCGATGCAAATAGTTTATTTTTGCAAAAAAAAAAGAAGTTTAGTGTGTGACAGCAGCCAAACATAAAAAAAGATAAATCTGTAATTGCTGTAATTGCACCGACACGAAGAATAAAGTTGTCTAATCATTTATACAGCACGGTGAATGGCGTAAAAAAATAAATAAAAGCAATACTCAACCTACTATTGATTTGTTCATTCTACCTCCCAAAGATCGCAGTATGAAACGCAGTATGATCGCAGTACTGAAACCCCGGTGTAAGGGCTCAGCGCAGAGCGCAGGATAAATGTGAGCCGATCCAGCTCACATTTATCCTGCGCTCTGGGCTGAGCGCTTACACCAGGGTTTCAGTGTAAATCTCTGAAATATGTGATGCACACAAAATCCACAATGGAAGAGCCCCTATTATGAGACACTGTTGAAGCCGTCTGGCTTAAGATCCAGCGGTGTCAGTCTTTTTAAGCATGTATAAAAGCACAGTCGGCCACAGTTTTGAAAAGAAGGACATCGTTGAACAGAGGCCAGATGGAGTCCAGAGTAACTCTGCTGCCCCATTATAGTGAAGGAATGCCTCAGGTGTTTCATCTGAATGGAAACCCCGATGTATGTGCTCAGAGCGGAGCACAGAATAAATGTGATCCAAAATGTTATGTAAAATGTTCCCAATAAAAGCTTCAAGTCAATCCACAAAAAAGCAAGTCTCCACTCAGGTCCGTCATCTGTCAATGGAAATATAGGGGGCTTCCACGCCATGAAATTACTGGCCAATGAAACCTTACTTGTTTACCAGGAATGAGCTTTGATCAAATTATAATTTGTTAATAATTATTAAACCGCATGTATGTAAGTACTTGGATATGAATACAATAGTTAACCAGAGCCAGCATGGGTTTGTAGTAAACAAGTCATACCAGACTAATCTAATTTCCTTCTATGATGGAATCACTAACTGGGTGGTCAGACCTCATCTGGAATACTGTGTCCAGTTCTGGGCACCACATTTTAAAAAAGACATTGAAAAACTGGAGCAAGTTCAGAGAAGAGCTACCAGGATGGTGAGCAGACTGCAAACTATGTCCTACGAGGAACAGTTAAAGGATATGAGAATGTTTAGCAAAAAATAAAGCTTAGAGGAAACTTAATAGCTGCCTACAAATATCTGAAGGGATGTCACAGTGTAGAGGGATCATCCTTATTATCATTTGCACATAGAAACACGAGAAGCAATGGAATGAAACTGAAAGGGAGAAGATTCAGATTAGATATTAGAAAAAACTTTTTGACAGTGAGGGTGATCAATGAGTGGAACAGGCTGCTACAAGAGGTGGTGAGTTCTCCTTCAATGGAAGTCTTCAAACAGAGGCTGAGATGGTCTGAGATGGCTTAGTGAATCCTGCATTGAGAAGGGGTTGGACACGATGACCCTGGAGGTCACTTCAAACTCTATATAAAAAAGTCCCAGAATGGGGAACTCCGAACTCTTTGACAGAGAAATTCATGAGTGTCGGTGCTGTGTGAAACATATGGGTTATTGGTGTAAATTCCACAATAAATTGTACAGTTCATTTTCTCCTGCTACTCTTGTGAAAATCAAAAATTTTGGACAAAAACAACAATTTTGTGGGAAAAATTAAAATGTTCATTTTTTCCTTTCACATTGCTTTAATTCCTGTGAAACACGTAAAGGGTTAATACACTTCTTGAATGTTGTTTTGAGAACTTTGAGGTCTGCAGTTTTTTAAAATATTGTCACTTTCGGATATCTTCTGTCACATAAGCCCCTCAAAGTCACTTCAAATGTTCTGTGATCCTGAAAAAAATTGGTTTTGTAAATGTTGTTGGAAAAATGAAAAATTGCTGATAAATGTTTAACCTATCTAACTTCGTAACAAAAAAATTCTGTTTAAAAAATTATGCTGGTGTAAAGTAGGCATGTGGTAAAAGTTATTTATTATCTATGTTGGGTGATATAACACTCTGGTTTAAGGGCATGAAAATTCAAAGTTTGAAAATTGCAAAATTTTCAAATTTGTTGTAAAATTTTCAATATTTTTAGAAATAGACGCAAAATACATCGAACAAAATTTACCATTAACATGAAGTACAATTTGTCACGAAAAAACAGTCTCAGAATCACTGGGATATGTTGAGGCTTCCAGAGTAGTGATGAGTAAACGTGCTCGGTGATGCTCGGAGCATTATCTGGTGCTTGGATGTAATGCCTGAATTCCCGCCCCGCATGTTTGGTGCCTGTTACACAGTCAATAGACTTGCGGGGATTGCCTGCCAGTCACTGTAATGCAGTAGCCATCATGGTATTGGCATTACTTGGGTTGGCTGGCAGCATTACCTCATCAGAAGTCATAAAAGGACCGTCTCTGCCACGCTCGGCACACTAACGCCGTTAAATAGCTCAGGGATAGTTCTGATTGGAAAGAGAGAGTAGTTGTCCAGGCCTGTGTTCACAGTTTTAGGAATCAGAGTCCTCTAGTAGTGATACTGTTGCTGACCTTGTGCTTTTCCATTTTTATGTGATACATCCTGCATTTAGCTTAGGGACAGCTGCTGGAGCAGGGAGAGTGGCTGAATACAGCCTCTAGGCAGGGCTTAGGGCTTTGCAGTCTGTTTCTAAATAGATAGCTGCTGCAGGAGACCACATTTTTTTCTTGGATAAAAAAATTGACCAAGTCAGGAGGATCAGAATGTGGCGGTGGAAGATGAGGTGGTGGATGACGAAGTCACTGACCCAACCCGGGAAGCTGCCATACAGAGCGAAGATAGCGGTGCTGAGGTGGAGGGATCGGCAGCACCGAAACAGGCAGGAAGAAGCAGTGGGGTGACCAGTGGGAGAAGGCAGGCAACTGTTACGCAGAGCACCGACACTCATGAATTTCTCCGTCAAAGAGTCAAGTATTTCCCAGTCTGGGAATTTTTTAAAGAGAGTTCTGAGACAAAAAAATGGTCATTTGCAACCTGTGCAATGCCAATATCAGCAGAGGCCTGACCATTAAGAGCCTAACCACCACCAGCATGATCAGGCACATGTCATCTAAGCACCCAACTCGGTGGACTAAAAGCTTGGGTCCACAATTGGTGCCAGTGGGTGACACCACTGCCTCTTCCCCTGTTCTAGATGCTTGCCAATCCCTTGTCCATGACACTGGCGCAGATGCCTCCCGCCCAGCACCTGTCCTTGCACATTCTGAGGCACCATCATCATGCACTTCAAAATCCTTGTCTCAGCACATGCATTGGAATGAAAAATAAAGTTCCCAGCCACCCAGTCACAGGCCCAAAAGCTAAAGTGGCACATTTCCAGGCTGCTTGCTGTGGAAATGTTGTCGCTTAGGCTTGTTGACACAAAGGATTTTCACCGACTCATGGAGCCAGCCATCCCTTGGTAATCGGTCTTCAACCGCCACTATTTCTTCATGTGTGGAGTCCCCGCCTATACCAGCACGTGTCCAGGAACATTACCCGTGCCCTTACCATGGTCCACTTAACGACCGACACTTAGACAGGTGCTTGTTGCCAGGGATGCTATCTTTCCATGATTGCACACTGGGTGAACATTGTGGAGGCCGGGGACGAGTCCCACCTTGGCACAGGATTGCTGGCCCTACTTCTATCAGGGTTTCCTCCGCCTCCTTCATCAGTTACTGCACCCCCTCCTGTCCCTCCTCATCCTCCAGCTCCGATTTGTCATCTCAGAGCATGTCGTCCACATAAGCCAAAAGCTCTGCAGCACTGCTTCAGTGCAGCGGCAACAGGCACTGCTGAAGCTAATTTGTCTAGGAGACAAACAGCACACTGCCGCAGAGTTGTTGAAAGATCTGTGGCCCTCTCTGCTGAACCTACAACCAGGCATAGTCATGTGTGATTATTGCCGTAACCTGGGCTGCTGTGAAGCTTGGCAAGCTCACACATGTACCATGCTTGGCCCACGTGCTCAACTTAGTGGTTCAGCGGTTTCTGAAAACCTACCCAGATTTGCCAGAGCCACTTGTTAAGGTATGCCGTGTGAGTGCCCATTTCCGCAAGTCAGCTACAGCTGGCGCTGCTCGGGCAGTGCTGCAGCAGCACATGCAAGTGCCAGCTCATTGACTGGTGTACAACGTGACCATGCGCTGGAACTCCACAGTGCACATGCTGGCAAGTCTTTGTGAGCAGCAGAGGCCAATTGTTGAATACCAGCTCCAACACGCTCGTCGGTATTCTAGTCAGCCTCTGCACATAACAACTGAAGAGTGGGCATGGATGTTTGACATTTTTGCTGATCTCCAAGACTTTGAGGTCTCTACAAAGATGGTGAGGGCAATGACGCCATAATCAGAAGAACGGTTCCGCTTCTGTGCCTACTTAAACAGTCGCTGCTCACAATTAAAGATGAAGATTTGCATGCGGACCAGGTGGAGATGGAGGAAGACATGAGACAGGGAGATACTAACCAGCCCAGCCTCATCTCATCTGCTCAGCGTGGATTGGGTATCAATGAATAGAAGGAGGCTGAGGAGGAGGAGAAGGAACAGGAGATGGTTACTTGCTCAAAAGTGGCTAGTACCTACACAAGCTTCGTCCCATCTCTCCTATGTGGATGGGCTGAGGAGGAAGAGAGGGAGGAGGAGATGGAGAGTCGTCATAATGGTGGAAACATGGAAGTGTTAGCTGTAGGGAGCTTGGCACATATGGCCGACTTTATTTACTTTTATGTGCTTTTCCCGTGACCCTCGTGTTATATTCATCTTGCCCAAAAAAGAGTACTGGTTGTTCACCCTGCTAGTCACACGCTACAAAGAGAACCTTGCATCTCTCCTTCCTGAGGCGGAGAGGTCTACTAAAATGATGCTATACCAGAAGGCCATTGTGGAAAATATGTAGAAAAAATTCCCATCAGACAACGCTAGTGATAGGGGCAAGCTTCCTTGCCCAACCAAGAAGGAGAAGCGAGGGAGACACACCAGGAACAACAGAGGCAGGGGTACACTCTAAAAGGCCTGGGCCAATTTCATGACACTCTTCCAGCATCCAGGTCTTGATGATCCGGTATTTTTGACAAGGAGGGAAACGTTTTTAAAGATGGTTAAGCAATACCTGGCCAACCAAACCAGCGTACTCCCTAATTCCTCCTTGACTGTCAAGGGTTTACCATGATAGAGAGGAGCCAGAAGACCACGCTGTCTTATTTCTCCTACTCCTGCACTGACTAGAAGCACTTCTTCTTCCTATTAAACGGTGCAGGTTTCTTCTAGCAGTGCAGGGGTTAATCTGCTCAGTTGTGAGCTTCTGGAAACTTACCTGCATTAAGGCTCTCAGCTGTTCACTGTTGTCCACTCCCCACTCCTATATATACTGGACTCTGGCAAGCAGTCATTGCCAGAGCTAGTTTCATTGCTGCATGGTTTCAGGAGTTGGTGGAGAGTTGTTTGAGAAGGTGTTTGGTGGATTTATCTGAGACTGTTGCGTGGTTTTGGTTGTGTGCAAATTCTCTCCTTCTCCTACTTTGATTTTTCCCATCCTCCACTCCCTGGTGTTTTTCTCTGTTGCTTGTGTGTGCATATTTGTATGATTGGTATTTTCCTTTATCCCTGTTTGCATTACCTTGTTAGTCTGGTTGATGTATTGGCATACACCACTATCCCCCTCTTCCCTGGGTGGGGGGAGGGAACAGACTGAGCACGGATTCAGGAGCTCAGCAAAATACGTGACCCCGACGTCTTCACCATCAGAAATTATCCAGGGAACAGGGTTAGCTAGGGCGCCCCCTAGTGTTAGGGTCAGGGAAGGAGCTCCTGGTCCCGGGATACCCGACAACAGAGTCGTCACAGCCACCTTCAACTATTGTGTCTCAAAGCTGGACACCTGGCATGAGCTGTCTCTCTATGCCTTGGAGGTACTGTGCTGCCCTGCTGCTAGCATCATGTCTGAGTGGGTTTTTAGTGGCGCCGGGGAGGGCATAATAGACAGGCGCTTTCGCCTATCAACAGAAAATGCTGACAGGCTCACTTTGATAAAAATCAACAAAGCTCAGACTAGCCCCAACTTTTCCACACCACCAGATGACAGCAGAACATAAAGTGTTTTTAATCTTCAATATTTGAATGCGGACCTCCAGTTGTCGCTTTCAAGGGTCTATCGATGACACTGCTTGTAATTTTTGTCTGGCTTTGCACTGTGTGCAGAACCTTTATGAGTGTAGGAGTACCACAATGACACTTTCTTCTCAATATTTGAATGAGGCACTATAGTTGGTGCCTTCAAGGGTCTATGGATGACCCTGCTTGTAATTTTTGGCAGGTTTTGCATTGTGTGCAGAGCTTTTATAAGTGTAGGAGTACCATAACTGCACTTTGTTCACAAAATTTGAATGAGGCACTACAGTTGGTGCCTTCAAGGGTATATGGATGACACTGCTTGTAATTTTTGGCAGTGTTTGCACTTAGTGCATAGCCTTTATGAGTCTAGGAGTATCACTACATGACAATTTGAACAGAATGTGTATGAGGCCTTTATGTATCCGAGTCTTTGTTCCATCTAATTTTTGGCAGTTCTTGCTTCCTTCATAAATTACACTGACATTTCCAATATTTTAATAAAAATTTAAATTTTGGTTTGTTTAAATTGTAATTTTTTAAAATCCTTTTTAAATTTTGTCTTATACAGTATTCAAGTCATTATACAGGATAGATAGTTTCTTAACATTTTTTTTCCTGTAAAGTCCAATTTCTCTTCAATTTTGAATGTTTTATTGTCTGTCCTTAACCCTTTCACCACCTTGAATTTTTCTGTTTTTGCGTTTTCGTTTTTTGCTCCTCTTCTTCCCAGAGCCATAACTTGTTTACTTTTCCATTAATATGGCCAAGTGAGGACTTGTTTTTTTGCAGGACAAGTTGCACTTTTGAACAACAGCATTGTTTTTACCATATCGTGTACTGGAAATCAGGAAAAAAATTCAAAGTGTGGTGAAATTGCAAAAAAAGTGCAATTCCACAATTGTTTTTTTTTTTTTTTTTTTTTTTTTTACCATGTTCATATTCAGTCAATGCTTAAACTGACCTGCCATTATGATTCCCCAGGTCATTTCGAGTCCATAGATACCAAACATATATAGGTTCTTTTTTATTTAAGTGGTGAAAAAAAAATCCAAAGTTTGCAGAAAAAAAAAAGTCGCCATTTTCCGAGACCCGTAGCATCTCAATTTTGCAGGATCTGGGACCAGGTAAAGGCTTATTTTTTGTGCGCCGAGCTGAAGTTTTTATTGATACCATTTTGGGGTAGATACAGGGTCGGACTGGAGTGTCTGGGGCCCACAGGGGGAATTGATTCTAGGGGCCCACATACAGCAATATGCAAATATGTTATCCGCTATCTCTGTTATAGTGGAGCATTGACTTGCGGCTACTGTGCGACACTATAACTGGGATATACATGTTTGCATTAAAGGGCTTCTTTGGTTAAAACAAGTTATCACAAGTTATTGAGCGTTTGTGTCCGAACATTGGAAAACGCATCTATCGGAAGAATGGGGAAGTTTTATCCCTGACAGGACACTTATCCCCATTTTAAAATGTAGCGACAGGTGGGACGTCTGACCGCAGCTCTATTAATTCTCTTGGCAACTTCCAAAAAAGAGCAGCACTCACAGCCACTGAGGGAATGAATGGATCAGTGGTCACATCTCACATGCCACGCCAGTCTAATGGGGAGAAAAGCTTCACATTCTGTCGATTGTGTGCCTGCAGTCAGACCCCCACCAATCAATATTATTACTGATCCTGTGGAGAGGTGATTACTTGTTTTCACCAGAGAACCCCTTTAGGTGCATCTCTGCCGCTCTGGTCCAAGTATTTAATCTCTAAGGCCATGGTCCTACTATCAGTATTCGGTCAGTATTTTTTCTCAGGAGTTGGAGCCAAAACCAGGTAAGGAACAATCAGAGAAAGGACTAATAGAAACAAGTCACAAATTCTGCATTTATCACCCACTCCTGGTTTTGGCAGCCACTCCTGAGAAAAAATACTGACCAAATACTGATGGTGGGGCTGTGGCTTAATAGAAAAAAATCTTTTCCTAGTTAATATCAGCGAGAACAAATGACCGCCATGCACAACACAGTCCACTATATCAACACCAATAATACCACATACAAAAGGGACAAATATCGCCACACCATGACTAGATCACATATTACCACCACAAAGTGACCGAATAATACCACATACAAGGAATAAATACGGCCACACCATGACCAGACCATATATTACCATCAAAAAGAGACCAAATACTACAATACTGATCATGAATACAAACCACAATACTAACTACACTGTTATTACCACCAGCGACATTATACACAGGAGCTCTGTATATAGTGTCAGTGTACAGGTAACACAGTGATCACCAGTGATATTATACACAGGAGCTCTGTATATAGTGTATAGGTAATACAGTGATCACCAGTGACATTATACACAGGAGCTCTGTATATACTCGTTTAATGAAAGAAAAACCCACAATGGTCACAGAAAAAACTTGAACCTGACAAAAGTAATACATTAAAAATCTATGAAAATGAATAAATGAAAGTCAGACATTGCTTTTCAACCCTGCTTCCACAGAATTTAAAAAAAAATTAAACTCATGAAATAGGCCTGGACAGAAATGATGGTACCCTTGAAAATAATGTGACAAAAGGGACATATTAAATCAAGTTGTGTCCACTAATTAGCGTCACAGGTGTCTACAATCTTGTAATCAGTCAGTGGGCCTGTATATTGGGCTACAGATACTCACTGCGCTGTTTGGTGACATGGTGTGTACCACACTCAACATGGACCATGGGAAGCAAAGGAAAGAGTTGTCTCAGGAGATTAGAAAGAAAATTATAGATAAGCATGTTAAAAGTAAATGTTATAAGTGTTATTGTGGCACCCCAGGGGTCTGGTTGCCACAGTGGTAGAAATACCATGTCTGAGAGAGAGCATGGGTTTTCCTGGTCAGGTGCACTTTTGCTGCAACGCCTCCTGCCCCAGTTGGGGGAGGGGAGGAACCTGCCCTTTATAAACTGGATCTGGGGCGGGGTTAGAAGAAGTCGAGTCGAGTCTAGTCAGAGCAAGGAGCTCTGGAGGCAACACAGGAGCAGAGAGCCAGGGATTGAAGCTGATAGAGCTCATCCTGGCAGAAGACGCAGAGAACCGGACACCGGAGTCCGAGGCTGTGAGGATATCCACATCCAGCAGCAGAAACCACCTGGCAGGGGATTTCAGGTCCTCTGGCCATAGAAAGCCCGCAGGCTCAGTCACACGCAAGGGACCGGCACCACCATCGAGGAGCGGAAGGTACCAAAGGCCCCAAGTCACCAGCCATACGGGTGAGCACCACACGGTACACTCAGGGACGTGGGCTACTACACGACTACAGCAAGGTAGCCAGGAAGACTGCAGTCAGACGGGAAGGCCTACACCTCCACCTGGCCAGGGGGACTCTTGTTCGCTCACAGACTGACCAGGCCTCTAATGTTAACCAGTACTCCCGGCAGGGCCTTCTTCATTACCAACAGTAAAGACCCTGAACTGCACTGCACGGACTCTGAGTCATTTCTGCTGCGCCCATGCACCACAACCCTCACCATCTACATACGCTGCCCTGAGGCTATACTCCTCCCGTGGGGAGTTATACTACCCTCTGCTGCGCACCCAACATCAGCCTCAGCGATCTGCCCCGCAGCGGCGGTTCTCAGTGACCACAATCCACGGGTGGCGTAGTTGGACAATTAAACATTAAAAACCAAATAAACAGATCCGCCACTGGTTTGACCACCCTGAGCTACGGGACCGGGTCGCCGCCACGGAGACTACAAACCCCCAGCATTACACAGAGACCTGGCTTCGGGTATTTCCCCACACACGGCCCAGGGGGCACGTCATTATGATCTGCAATAAGAACTAAGGAAAGATAGGGGAAAGCTGTCCCTACAGTAAGACTAAGCTGATTCCCTACGATGTAGCGGGCTGCCTGTTCCTAGTGAACAGACCCGCCTTCGTCCTCGGCTAGTCTGAACGAAGACCTATAGAATTAAGGGAGGGGTCCGTAAAAGAACTAAGGACTGGGACAAAAATGGGACACCTCCTAAACAGAAGTTGTTGTAGAACACAAAAGACAAACTGACAAAAAGTACTAGAGGTCCCAGAGGACCAAGCAAACGAACAGAGATAGGCACCGAAGCACCAGGCTAGCAAGACAGTCAAACAACACTGAAGTCCAGCAAAGCCAGTAGGGCGGAGCTGGAATATATAGGCAGATGGTCACGTGACCGTAAAACACAACATAGAAAAAACTAACAGGAGGGTTCTAACAGTACCCCCTCTTTTATGAGGATCCTCCGGATCCTCCAGGCCCAGGCCTATCCGGAAACCTCCTGTGGAAAGCTTTAACAAGCCTAGGAGCAGAGACATCATCCGTCCTTACCCAGGAGTTGTCTTCGGGACCGAAACCCTTCCAGGAGACAAGATACTGTAATCTCCCACTATGCCATCTAGAATTCAAAATACGCAAAATTTCAAATTCGCCGTCTTCCACCACAGGAGGAGCTGTGACAGTGGCGTCCCTATCAGAAACGTCAGCCTTTTTCAACAAGGAAACATGAAACACAGGATTAATCTTCCAGGAAGTAGGGACATCCAACCTAACAGCAGACGGGTTAACAACCTGAAGCACTTTAAATGGACCCACAAACTTAGGACCCAGTTTTTTAGAGGGAATCCTCAACCGCAGGTTCTTCGAGGACAACCAAAGCATGTCACCCACAGTAAACGAAACCTCTTTACGTTTCCTGTCAAAATACTTCTTGGATTTCTTGTTAGCCTCTTGAAGGTTGCAACGTACATTAGTCAAAACTTTCTCCAAATCACAGGAAAAATTTTCCTCCTCTGGCACCGCCGACCCTAATTTGGAGAACAAACCAAAAGACGGATGTCTCCCAGTACAGCAAAAAAAAGGAGAACACCCAGCAGAGGAGGATGTATGATTGTTAAGAGTAAATTCTGCGAGAGGCAGAAACTCAGACCACACCTCTTGATTGTCTGCCACAAAACAACGTAAAAACTGTTCAACATCCTGGTTCTTTCTTTCAGTCTGTCCATTAGACTCAGGATGATAACCAGACGAAAATGACAAATGGACTCCCAACCTGTCACAAAAAGCACGCCAAAAGCGAGCCACAAACTGAGGTCCTCTATCAGAAACAATATCTGTGGGAACGCCATGGAGTTTGACAATATCCTTAACAAACGCCTTAGCGAGTGTCTTGGCGCAGGGCAACTTAATGAATGGAACCAAATGACACATCTTACTAAAACGGTCCACGACCACCCAGATGACAGTAAAACCCTCGGACACAGGAAGATCAGTAATAAAATCCATTGTGAGATGCGTCCAAGGCACACTAGGAACTTCCAGAGGGCAAAGCAAGCCCGCAGCAGGAGTATGTGAAGCCTTTGACCTAGCACACATAGTACACTGACGCACCCACTTGATGACTTCCTTCTGCCATCCAGGCACACCAAAAACTGCGACTGATAAGTCTCTTAGTTTCCGAAATTCCTGGATGACTTGCCAACCGAGACTCATGACACTCCACAAACAAATCTCTCCTAAAGGCTCTAGGCACGAACAACCTCCCATGGGGAGTGTTAGATGGAGCATCATCTTGAGCTTTCAGAATCCCATTCTCCAAAATGGAGTCCAAAGCCGCCACCACAACTCCTTTCTGTAAAATGCTCTCCTCCTCCTCGGCACTGACCGTAGGAGAGAAACTGCGAGATAAAGCATCGGCTTTAACATTCTTAGTACCAGGGATATAGGTAACAGAAAAATGAAACCGAGAAAATAAAAGTGCCCACCTAGCTTGACGGGCATTCAAGCGCTTGGCAGCATCCAGATAGATCAAATTCTTATGATCTGTGAAAACATGAATAGGAAATCTAGCGCCTTCCAAAAAATGACGCCAATGTTCAAACGCAAGTTTAATAGCCAGCAACTCCCAATTTACAACATCATAATTCAGTTCGGTTTCTGAAAATTTCCTCGAAAAGAAGGCACAAGGATGTACTCCACCCTTGTTCTCCTGAGACAAAACTGCCCCGACCCCCACCGATGAAGCATCGACCTCTACCAAAAAAGGCTTGGTCTCATCAGGCTGCATAAGGATAGGGGCAGAACTGAACCTCTCCTTGAGATACTCAAACGCTTCAATGGCCTCAGTAGTCCACTGGGCCGTATTCGCACCTTTCTTGGTGAGATCGGTTAGAGGTTTAACAATTACAGAATTTTTTTTAATGAATTTCCTGTAATAATTGGCAAAACCCAAAAATCTCTGTATAGATTTCAAACCAATAGGCCTAGGCCATTCCTGCACAGCCTGAACCTTCACAGGGCCCATCTCAAAGCCCTCGCTGGAGACAATGTAGCCCAAAAAACTAATTTTCTGCACAGCGAACTCACATTTCTCCAGCTTCGCAAAGAGTGAATTATCACTCAATAACTGCAAAACTTCACGTACACTCTGCCAATGGAACTCCAGATCTGGCGAATAAATGAAAATGTCATCCAAATACACAACCACATTCTTACCAATCAAAGATCTCAGGACGTCGTTAATAAGGTTCTGAAAAAATGCAGGTGCATTGGTAAGACCAAAAGGCATCACCAGATTCTCAAAATGACCTACCGGAGTGTTAAAAGCAGTTTTGCATTCATCACCCTCCTTCACTCGTAACAAATTGTATGTCCCCCGGAGATCAATTTTGTAGAACCATTTGGCTCCCACTAACTGGTTGAACAAGTCAGGAATTAACGGCAATGGGTAGGAATTGCGTACGGTAATCTTATTAATTTCACGAAAATCCAGACATGGACATAAACCGCTGTCCTTTTTTTTAACAAAGAAGAATCCAACTGCCACCGGCGACTTAGAAGGTCTAATGTAACCAGCAGCCTGGCTAGTCTCTATGTACTCCTCCAAAGCCTTTCTTTCAGGGATAGTCAAAATAAACAAGCGACTTTTGGGAAGAGTGGCACCCGGAATAAACTCAATGGCACAATCATAATCCCTATGAGGAGGTAAAACTTACGACTCCTCCTCCGAAAAACCCTCCAAAAATCTTGAATAGGTACAGGTAATTCCCCTTTTACCACAGCCGCAATGCAACCATTACAACATTTATCATAGCACTTCGGACTCCAAGACTTAATCACATTAGTAGACCAGTCCAATAAAGGATTGTGCAGTTTTAACCAAGGCAATCCTAGAACAACTGGAGAGAGCAAATTATCCAAAACAACCAAGTCCAAAATTTCTTGGTGAACTCCATTGATAGTGAGGGAAAATGCAGCAGTCTTGTGAGTAATACATTTCAAAGGAGTGTTATCAATTGCAACCACAGAAATAGTTGATGACAAAGATTTGGATTTCAATTTAAGGTTTTCCAAAAACCCTTTATCAATCACATTAAGTGTTGAACCACAATCCACAAATACCTGAAATTCAATCAAATCTCCCTGCAGAGTGGTACTCCCAGAAAGAAATACTCCTGCAGAGCGTAAACAAGCTATACGGGCGTAACTGACCTTTTTTTTTTCTTTACTTAAACAACGCTCACAATACTTAATCAAATGGTCAGCTTTACCACAATAAAGACAGAAACCTTCGGCGAATCTCCGGTCTCTTTCCTGAGAGCGGAGTGACATTGCCCCCACCTCCATTGGTTCTCCGCTGTCAGAGCAGATTTTCTGGGAACTAGGACCTGACGTTAAAGGAGTTTTTACATCATTCAACATGGACCTCAGTCTCCTGTCCACACGAACAGCTAACTGCATAGCCTCCTGCAGTGTCTCAGGTGCAGGGAACGCAATTAGCAAATCCTTAACCCTTTCAGTCAGACCAGCAAGAAATAAACATCTCAGCGCAGAATCATTCCATTTAACTTCTGAGGCCCATCTCCTGAAGTGTGTACAATAATTTTCAACATCATCTGACCCCTGATTCAGACGTCTAAGTTCTGATTCAGCAGATGAGATTCGATCAGGATCGTCATATAATAGCCCCATAGCAGAAAAAAATTCCTCAACAGACCCCAAACACGGATCATTAGGTTGGAGAAAAAAGGCCCACCCCTGTGGTTCCTTGCACCAAAGTGACATAATAAAACCAATGCGCTGTGATTCATTCCCAGAGGATCTTGGTCTCAAACGAAAATATATCAAACAAGCATTTTTAAAGGAAAAAAAATCTTGCTGTTCACCACAAAAAACATCAGTCAGTCCTACCTTGAGTTCGACAAAATGCGCTCCAGAACAGCTACTCACGTGTTGCTGGAGCTTGGCCACCTCCAGAGACAATCTCTGCAAGCGTTGAGCCAACTCCTGGACGGAAACCATACTGATCCCCAAATTTCTTTCCTTTAAGTTTTTTTTGGGCTGGACTTACTGTTATGATCTGCAACAAGAACTAAGGAAAGATAGGGGAAAGCTGTCCCTACAGTAAGACTAAGCTAAATCCCTACGATGTAGCGGGCTGCCTGTTCCTAGTGAACAGACCCGCCTTAGTCCTCGGCTAGTCTGAACGAAGACCTATAGAATTAAGGGAGGGGTCCGTAAAAGAACTAAGGACTGGGACAAAAATGGGACACCTCCTAAACAGAAGTTGTTGTAGAACACAAAAGTCAAACTGACAAAAAATACTAGAGGTCCCAGAGACCAAGCGAACTGACAGAGATAGCCACTAAAGCACCAGGCTAGCAAGACAGTCAAACAACATTGAAGTCCAGCAAAGCCAGAAGTGCGGAGCTGGAATATATAGGCAGATGGTCACGTGACCGCAAAACACAAGATAGAAAAAACTAACAGGAGGGTTCTAACAATAAGACCATCTCCAAGCAGCTTGATGTTCCTGTGACTACAGTTGCACATATTATTCAGAAATTTAAGATCCATGGGACTGTAGCCAACCTCCCTGAACGTGGCCGCAGGAGGAAAATTGCTAACAAATCAAAGAGACGGATAATACGAATGGTAACAAAAGAGCCCAGGATAACTTCTAAATAGATTAAAGGTGAACTTCAAGCTCAAGGAACATCAGTGTTAGATCGCACCACCCATCATTGTTTGATCCAAAGTGGACTTCATGGGAGACGACCAAGGAGAACACCATTGTTGAAAAAAAAATCATAAAAAAGACAGACTGGAATTTGCCAAACTACATGTTGACAAGCCACAAAGCTTCTGGGAGAATGTCCTATGGACAGATGAGACAAAAATGGAAGTTTTTGGCAAGGCACATCAACTCTATGTTTACAGAAGGAAAAATGAAGCATATCAAAAAAGAACACTGTCCCTACTGTGAAACATGGTGGAGGCTCTGTTATGTTCTGGGGCTGGTCTGCTGCATCTGCATAGGGTGTCTTGCATCTGTGCAGGGTACAATGAAATCTCAATACTATCAAGGGATTCTAGAGAGAAATGTGCTGCCCAGTGTCAGAAAGCTTGGTCTCAGTCGCAGGTCATGGGTCTTGCTACAGGATAATGACCCAAAACAAACAGCTAAAAACACCCAAAAATGGCTAAGAGGAAAACATTGGACTATTCTGAAGTGGCCAAGTGGCCTTCTATGAGCCCTGACATAAATCCTATTGAGCATCTTTGGAAAGAGCTGAAACATGCCGTCTGGAAAAGGCAACCTTCACAGACGAGATAACTGGAGCAGTTGGTTCATGAGGAGTGGGCCAAAATACCTGTCAAGAGGTGCAGAAGTCTCATTGACAGTTACAGGAATCGTTTGATTGCAGTGATTGCCTCAAAAGGTTGTTCAACAAAATATTAAGTTAAGAAGAACCATCATTTCTGTCCAGGCCTATTTCATGAGTTTAATTTTTTTTTAAATCCTGTGGAAGCTGTGAAAAGCAATGTCTGACTTTCATTTGTACATTTTCATAGATTTTTAATTTATTATTACTTTTGTCAGATTCAAGTTATTTCTGTGACCATTGTGGGTTTTTCTTTCAGTAAATGAGGGGTACCAACAATTTTGACCACGTGTGTAGTGTAAGTGTACATGTAATACTCTGATTCACCAGTGACGTCTCTAGGTGAAGTCCTTCATCTTCGCTTTTCTTCTTCATCACTTCTTCCTGCCAGGAATCATCTCTGCAGAAAATAACACACAGTTATCAATAACTGATCTCTTCTATAGCACCTTCCCCCCCGACTTCTACACTACACCAGTTGAAGGAAAAAAGCGATATAGTGCCGTCCTGCACAATAACAGGACCCCTCTTTTGTCCCATCCCATGGAAAACAATTTCCTAAAAAGTAAATTATATTACAGAAGTAATAATGTCCCTAATTGGACTCTAAAATAATAATGTTCCCCACTGGCCACCATAAACTAATAAAGTATGTTCCTCAATCTGGCCCCCAAACAGTAATTAAGTCCCTTATCCAGCCTGGCACCCCCATATATCCATCCTGGCCCCCCTTCCCTGCATATATCCATCCTGACACCCCCCTCATATATCCCTTCTGGCCATAATATGTCCAGTGTGACCCCTCCATATATTTATCCTAGCCCATGTGTATCGAGCCTGCCCCCTCCCATATACCAACCCTAGTCCCCCATGTGGCCAGCCTGCCCCCCCATATCCTTCCTGGCCTCCATGTTTTCAGCCTACCTTCCCATATATCCATCCTGGCCTCCATGTGTCCATCTTGACCCCCTGCCCCCCCATATATCCATTCTGGCCTCCATGTGTCCAGCCTGACCCCCCCATATATCCATCCTGGCCTCCATGTGTCCAGCCTGACCCCCCCATATATCCATCCTTGCCTCCATGTGTCCAGTCTGCCCCCCCCATATATCCATCCTGGCCTCCATGTGTCCATCCTGACCCCCTTCCCCCCATATATCCATCCTAGCCTCCATGAGTCCAGCCTGCCCCCCATATATCCATCCTGGCCTCCATGTGTCCAGCCTGCCCCCCCCATATATCCATCCTGGCCTCCATGTGTCCAGCCTGTCCCCCCATATATCTATCCTGGCCTCCATGTGTCCAGCCTGCCCCCCATATATCCATCCTAGCCCTCCATGTGTCCAGCCTGCCCCCCCATATATCCATCCTAACCTCCATGTGTCCAGCTTGCCCCCCCATATATCCATCCAACCTCCTCATGTGTCCTGACTGCCCCCCATATATCCATCCTAGCCCTCCATTTGTCCAGCCTGCCCCTCCCTCCATATATCCATCCTAGCCTCCATGTGTCCAGTCTGCCCCCCCATATATCCATCTTGGCCTTCATGTGTCCAGCCTGCCCCCCATACATCTATCCTGGCCTCCATGTGTCCAGCCTGCCCCCTATATATCCATCCTAGCCCTCCATGTGTCCAGCCTACCCCCCCATATATCCATCCTAACCTCCTCATGTGTCCAGCCTGCCCCCCCCATATATCCATCCTGGCCTCCACGTGTCCAGCCTGCCCCCCATATATCCATCCTGACCTCCATGTGTCCAGTCTGCCCCCTCATATATCCATCCTGCCCTTCCCCCCCTGCATATATCCATCCTGCCACCCTCCCATATATCCCTTCTGGCCCCCATATGTCCAGCATGGCCCCTCCATATATTTATCCTAGCCCACGTGTATCAAGCCTGCCCCCCACATATCCATCCTAGCCCCCCCATGTGTCCAGCCTGCCCCCCCCACATATCCATCCTGGCCTCCATGTGTCCAGCCTGCCCCCCCAGATATCCATCCTGATCTCCATGTGTCCAGCCTGCCCCCTCATATATCCATCCTGACACCCCCCCTATATATCCCTTCTGGCCCCCATATGTCTAGCGTGGCCCCTCCATATATTTATCCTAGCCCACGTGTGTCAAGCCTGCCCCCCCATATATCCATCCTGGCCTCCATGTGTCCAGCCTGCCCCCCACCACGATATATCCATCCTGAACTCCATGTGTCCAGCCTGCCCCCCCATATATCTATCCTGGCCTCCAGGTGTCCAGCCTGCCCCCCCATATATCTATCCTGGCCTCCATGTGTCCAGCCTGCCCCCCATATATCCATCCTGGCCTCCATGTGTCCAGCTTGCCCCCCCATATATCCGCCCTGACCTCCATGTGTCCAGCCTGCCCCCTCATATATCCATCCTGCCATTCCCCACTGCATATATCTACCCCCCCATATATCCCTTCTGGCCCCCATATGTCCAGCGTGGCCCCTCCATATATTTATCCTAGCCCACGTGTATCAAGCCTGCCCCCCCACATATCCATCCTAGCCCCCCCATGTGTCCAGCCTGCCCCCCCACATATCCATCCTGGCCTCCATGTGTCCAGCCTGCCCCCCCAGATATCCATCCTGACCTCCATGTGTCCAGCCTGCCCCCTCATATATCCATCCTGACACCCCAGCATATATCCCTTCTGGCCCCCATATGTCCAGCGTGGCCCCTCCATATATTTATCCTAGCCCACGTGTATCAAGCCTGCCCCCCCCATATATCCATCTTGGCCTCCATGTGTCCAGCCCCCCCTTCACGATATATTCATCCTGAACTCCATGTGTCCAGCCTGCTCCCCCCCATATATCTATCCTGGCCTCCATGTGTCTGGCCTGCCCCCCCCCATATATCTATCCTGGCCTCCATGTGTCCATCCTGCCCCCCCATATATCCATCCTGGCCTTCATGTGTCCAGCCTGCCCCCCCATATATCCATCCTGGCCTCCATGTGTCCAGCCTGCCCCTCCCCCCATATATCCATCCTAGTCCTCCATGTGTCCAGCCTGCCCCCTCATATATCCATCTTGCCCCCCATATATCCATCCTGCCCCCCCTTCCCATGTGTCCGGCCAGGGCTCCCCCCCTCGTGTGTCCGGCCAGGGCTCCCCCCACCTCGTGTGTCCGGCCAGGGCTCCCCCCCTCGTGTGTCCGGCCAGGGCTCCCCCACCTCGTGTGTCCGGCCAGGGTTCCAACTTGTGTGTCCAGCCAAGGGCCCATCCCATTCTGCATCCACTCATATACATACACAGACACACAGAGATACACAAAGATTCCTCTTACCTTCCTGCGCTCCCGTGCGGTGTCCTCCTTCTTCGGCGGCTGAGTTGCGCGCCTCCTTCACAGCAGGCACATGATGATGACGTCATATGCCGGCCAGCGAAGGGAGACGCGCAGCTTCAGCCGCTTCACTGGGATGTGCGCCGCGGCGGCTCAGGTAATGAACGCCACGTGCGCGCGTCCCTGCACACACTGTACCTGCGCTTTTAAAGGGCCAGTGCCCCTTAAAACCGCAGGTTTTTTTTTTCATTCTCTTCTCCCCCTCTCCTCTGCAGCAGGTGGCGGGGCTCACCGGAAAAATTCCCGGTACCCCGCCAGCCCAGTCCGACCCTGGGTAGATACGATCTTTTGATTGCCTGTTATTGCATTTTATTACAATGTCGCGGTGACCAAAAAAACGTAATTTTGGCGTTTTGATTCTTTTTCTTATTACGCTGTTTACCAATCGGATTAAGTATTTTTATATATTGATAGAGCGGGCGATTCTGAACTCATCGATACCAAATATGTGTATATTTGATTTTTTTTGTTTTATTTTGAATTGGGCGAAAGGGGGGTGATTTGAACTTTTATATTTTTTTAATTTGTTTAATATTTTTTTATTTTTTTTAAACTTTTCATATGCTTCAATAGTCTCTATGGGAGATTTGAAGCTGCGATCATTCAATTGCCTGTTCTACATACAGAAGCCCAGCTGTGTGCAGCTAAAGTGCTAACTTGCTATGAGCGCCGACCTCTGGGTGTCACTTATAGCATCCCGGCAATGACAATCGCAGGAGTCTCCTGCAGACCCAAGATTGACACGTCAACCCCTCGGTGACCTGCAGTCACGTGACACAGCCGCCTCTGGGCAGGACTACTAACGTCCTTCTGACGCATCCATGTTAAATGCCGCTGTCAGAAATTGATTGCGATTCCACCTGCGGCTGTTAGGAGCACATGACAGCTGATCTAATCAAAATGGAGGACACCCCTCTGAAGGACCCAGACGTGAAACGTGAGTTAGGGGTGTTCTTCTGGTTACCAGTCCTGACCCTGGGTAATTATGCTGCCTCAGAATTACTTAGAGGTTGATGTCTGTATGCCTTAAGGAGGACTATTTGAAACATATATGTGACTTGGGACACTTGATCTGGGCTATGGGCTCTGATATGCATTACTGATGGTATAACAGCATTTAGATGCTACAACAGCATGCATAATAGACTTGATTATTCATCACTTGAAACTATTATCATTGTCCTGTAGGATTGATTTATCCATATTTTACATACTTGGCTGACTAAGTGTCTATAACTTTGCCTCCTATATTTTACTTTGCCCAGTGGAATCCTCTTCTTGTTCTTTGAGCATTATATGCACACCAATAGCACTGACTATATACCCCTCCCTTTTTATGTGTTGATGGTATGTGTTACGCTCGCACCTGGACTGACTGGCGTGAGCGTGATTAGTGATCCCACTGTACCATGAACTGAGGAGTGCCTGGAGGGGCGTAACTAAGTATCAACCCAATCCGACCAAAGTCACACGGCGGCTCAGTCGACTCCGTGAACCAGGGAGGAACCGAGCAGAGGGACCAGGTGCTACTCCAGGTCAGACCCCGGTCACAGCTGTTGACCCACACCGGGGAATGCAGGAACAGGCAGGTTAGCTGGTATGCAGACAGGTGGGCACTGGCTGGCACGGTTGGTATGAAGGCAGGTGGGTACTAGCAGGCACGGCTGGTATGAAGGCAGGCGGGTGCTGACAGGCATGGCTGGAATGCAGACAGGCAGATGCTGGCAGGTATGAACGCAGGCTGGATAGGGACCAGTACAGACTGGGATACAGGAACAGAGCCGCAGGTGCGGTGGACTAGCAGAGCAAAACCGCAGGAGCGGTGAACAAGCAGAGTGGAGCAAAACCGCAGGTGCGGTGAACAAGCAGAGCGGAGCAAAACCGCAGGTGTGGTAAACAAGCGGAGCAATGCAGGACCGCCGGAGCGGTGAACAAGCAGAGCGGAACCGCAGGTGCGGTAAACAAGTAGAGCAGAGCGGAACCGCAGGTGCGGTAAACAAGCGGAGCAGAGCGGAAAAGCAGGTGCGGTAACCAAGCAGAGCAGAACGGAACCGCAGGTGCGGTGAACAAGCAGAGCAGAGCAGAACCACAGGTGCGGTAAACAAGCAGAGCAGAGCGGAACTGCAGGTGTGGTAAACAAGCGGAGCAGAGCGGAACCACAGGTTCGGTAAACAAGCGGAGCAGAGTGGAACCGCAGGTGCGGTAAACAAGCAGAGCGGAACCGCAGGTGCGGTAAACAAGCGGAGCAGAGCGGAACCGCCGGAGTGGTGAGCAAGCAAAGCAGAATAGAGCAGAAGGTGAAGGCAGACAGGACAGGGCTCTGTTCACATGGAACAGACTGGAAGATACAGGAAGATAGCTAGAACACAGGAGGTAAATACGGAGGCAGGGAAACAGAATGAGCAGAACCAGATACACACAAGGTACTTACAATGAAGTAGCGAGTGGACACAAAACTCACAAACAGAAGTACAGAGACAATGAGTTAGAGTCAGGTGCAGATTCAGACACTGCAGGAAAGGGGAAAGGTACAGACATAGAGACAAACAGGTAACGGACTAGGACACTGTTCAGACAGGATCTGAACCAGGAACAAGATACAGAAACGAGCCTGGGAACTCAGCCCCCAGGGTGGCAGAAACAGACAGGTAACAGGCCTGGGTATACAGCCCCCAGGGTGGCAGAACAGACAGGTAACAGGCCTGGGTATACAGCCCCCAGGGTGGCGGAACAGACTAGATACAGGACAGGACTGGCAATTCAGTTGAAAAGACAAACTGAGTGAAGGTGTTGCTCAGGCACCTCCTACTGGGTGGAGGGGGTTTAAGTATCCAGTGACTCACAGCAATAGGCTGTGCACAAAGTAGCTATAAGAAACAAGCAGAAAGCCGCGCCGACGCCCTAAGCAATCAGACAAGAGACATGGACAGAGCAGGTACTGGTGGAAAGAGTGCAGCATGGACTAACAGGTAAGATTGCGGTCTTGCATGGTGGGAGGTGGTGCACCATGCAAGAACGCCGCCAGGGATGTTACAGTACCCCCCCTTTACGCCCCCTCTTCCTCCAGCCAGCAAGGATTTTCTGCAGAGAATTTGGAGGCCGATCCTTCTCCTCAAGAAGATTTCCTTTTCTGTCCACTAGAGGGAACAAAGCTGGTCTCATCAACTTGGTAACTAGGATCCTTCCTTCCATCGGGCCATCCTCAGCAACAGATGAAGTGGGCGAGGTACCAGGAACAGGACACAGGAAAGTCTCTCTCCACTTATTACTATCGGGTAGCACCCCAAAGGATTCACGGGACAACTGGAGATCCTCCGCCGGGTTGGAGGGGTGCAGAGACTCGGGGGAAATCACCGCTTTAACGTACACTTTGCCAAGCTTACTGGATGAAGTGGGCAAAGTACCAGGTACAGGGTGCAGAAAAGTCTCCATTTGTTATCAGGTAGCACCCCAGAGGATTCAGGAGACAACTGGAAGTCCTTCGCCTGGTTGGGGGAGTGCAGAGACTCGGGGGTAACCACCGCCTTGACAGACACTTTGCCGAGCTTACTGGATGAAGTGGGTGAAGTATCAGGTACAGGGTGCAGAAAAGTCTCTCTCCATTTGTTATCAGGTAGCACCCCGGAGGATCCAGGAGACAACTGGAAGTCCTCCACCTGGTTGAAGGGGTGCAGAGACTCGGGGGTAACCACCGCCTTGACAGACACTTTGCCGAGCTTACTGGATGAAGTGGGCGGAGTACCAGGTACAGGGTGCAGAAAAGTCTCTCTCCATTTGTTATCAGGTAGCACCCCGGAGGATTCAGTAGACAACTGGAGGTCCTCCGCCTGGTTGGAGGAGTGCAGAGACTTGGAGGTAGCCACCGCCTTGATGGACTTATTGCCAGATTTGTTAGAGATGGAGGATCCTTGCTTAGGGACCAACCTCAGTCTGGTCTCTGAGATGACACGTCTGCGAGGCGGGGCGGTGCCTAAAGCCAGATCATTGGTACAATCGTCGAGACTGTGTGGGGACAATGCCTCCGCTTCCCTTCCTTCGGAGACTTCAGCGCACAGCGAATTAGCGACTAGCAGATCTGGTGAAGAAGAAGAAGAAACTGCTGACTGTCCTGCAGATATGGGGACTGAACACCCCTTGCACCTCAGCAGTCCCCCAGGAAACACCATGCAGGATCTCCAGACCTGAGCGGGCACTAGATCTCTTGGCTCTGGACGACCTGTGGGTAAACCAGACAGCACCTGGAATGTGAACTTCTTCATGTGTAATTCTCCAATCTGGAGCTTAATTTGTACAGACATATTTTGACTGTTTCTGAGTAGGGCTCGTCCTTCCGCAGACAATGCCCAAACCGGCTTCTGGAGTTGTCGGACAGCAATCAGACACTGACTCTCCAAAGCTTTACGCCTGAAACTTCCGGTTAATCCGAGGCCTTCACTTGCCACGGAGACAGTCGTGGTCATCTGTGGAGAGGAAACTGTTGGCATATGCAACAGATTAGGACTTATTATAAGTGAAAGGAGGACTTTATACTAGCCAGACAGCAGATGGCGATAGTGTGTAAAGTTATATGCTTGCTGTAATGTGGGGAGGGAAGCTCTCAATTGTTGGTTGTTTTTACTTCCTGTGTTTTTTTTTTCTTGTATGTGTTATGGCAGCAGCACACGGACTGTGTGACACTGAATTGTATCTCATGTTTATGCAGTATGAAGTAAATACTGTTTACTCAAGATATCTTGCTGATTGAAGCTCTCGTAAGTACAGCGGTGACTGTAAGAAGATGCACTCTGCGACAGGTTATGGGCCCAGACACAACAGGTCCGCACTACAAGCCCAGGCAGCAGGATCCTGGTTTATAACCCCAGATAACGGAGCACACAGATAAGCTCTGTAAACAGAAGGAAATAAATCCAGATACAGAGTGACAAAGGAATTCATGATCCCAGGAGCTGGATATAATTACAAAGAATTCAACACAGGCAGGACATACAGGAACTATCAGCAAGAAAAAACAGGAGAATATCTTCAGTACAACTCTCTAAACAAGTAAGACTATATAAAGATGATGAGTAACACAGAACTGAAATTCACAGTAGCTAAACTGAATAGTGAAAATTATCAGTTATGGAAATTCAAAGTAGAGATGTTGTTATCTAAGGATGATTTATGGGAAGTAATTGTTACAGAAATACCAGATCAAGATAATCAGACATGGGATAAGAAGAATAGACAAGCGAGAGCCACCATTAGCTTATTAGTGGATGATGCTCAATTAATACATATAAGAAATGAAGAAACAGCGAAAGGAATGTGGGAAGCATTAAGAAAACTGTATGAAAGATCTAGCTTGAATCACAAGTTCTTTTTATTAAGAAAGCTTTACAGTATGAGATTGAGTGCAAATGACGACATGCAGAAGCACATATTCTCAATGATGGAAGTGATATCACAGCTAAGATCTATTGGTGAAGACATTAAAGAAAGTCATGTAGCAGCTATATTATTGTGCAGTTTACCAGATTCGTATATAGCCTTGATAAATGCCCTTGAGACGAGACCAGAAACTGACATTACATTAGATTTTGTGAAAACAAGACTAATAGATGAATATCAGAGAAGAAAAGAACAAAGAAATGATTCTTCTACTGAAAAGGACAGTGAAAACGCTCTTAAAGCTACAGAATTAAAAAAAGCTATAATAAAGAGACAAGAGAATGCTTCAGATGTAAGAAAAAAGGTCATTTAAAGAAAGACTGTACCATATGGAAAGCAGAACAACAAAAATTACAACATAAAAAGCATACACAAAAAGTAAAAAACACAATTTCCGATTCATGTGAGAATAATTGGAATGGCACATTTAAAGTAACAGACAAGAAATCATCACTTGGTTGGTTTATTGATTCAGAAGCAACGAGTCATATGACAAGTGACAAGAATTTCTTTACTGATCTTGATTTAGATAAGAAAGAAGCCATTTATCTTGCAGATGGAAGCAAAATAACCTCAGAAGGTATCGGACAAGGTATGCTAAATTGTTCAAACAAGTTCGGACAAGATTCAAAGATACTTGTACAGGATGTGTTGTATGTTCCAAAATTGGAAGGTGGATTATTATCTGTGAAACGTTTAACAGCAAACGGACTTACAGTAAAATTCAAAGACAATGAGTGTGCAATTATTGCAGGAAATAAGGTGATAACCAAAGTCAAGGCAGATGAACAATTATATCACACACACCAAAGGAACAGATGTAGGTATGTACACATGATCACAAAAACTGTATTCACATGTGGCATAGACGTCTAGGACATAGACACCCTGACAGTATAAGGGAACTACAGAGAAAAGAATTGACAAAAGATTTAAAGATATCAGATTGCTCAATTACCGTAAGATGTGAATGTTGTATAAAATCCAAAGCCACAAGGATATCTATTCCAAAAGAAAGTGAGATGAAAAGCGAAAGACCACTTGATTTGGTGCATACTTATGTGGTGCATGACTTATGTGGACCCATGAAAGTGACTACATCAGGAGGCAATAGATACATGTTGACTTTTATAGACGACTATTCAAGATACACAGTCACATACTTAATTAAGAACAAAAGTGAAGTTTTTGATAAACTTGTAGACTATGTAACAAGATCAAGTAACAAATTTCAAAGGAAGCCAATTGTCATCAGAAGTGATAATGGAGGTGAATTTACAGGTCACAGAATAGAAGACTACTTAAGATAAAATGGAATAGAACACCAGAAAACTGTTCCATACACACCTGAACAAAATGGAGTAGCAGAAAGGAAAAACAGAACTCTAACAGAAATGATAAGATGTATGCTGACGGATTCCAAACTACCAGAGAAATATTGGGGTGAGGCAGCAATGAAAGCTACATATCTACAGAACCGACTTTTTTCCAGAAAACTGACGAAAACTCCATATGAACTGTGGCAAGGTATGAAACCAAGTGTCAATCATTTAAAAGTTTTTGGATGTAAAGTTTTTATATTCATTCCAACAGAAAAACGTTCCAAACTTCAAAACAGATCCATGGAAGGAATATTCGTTGGATATAGTGAAAATTGTAAAGGATATAGAATCCTAGATCCCAAAACAGACAGAGTTACGGTGAGTAACAGTGTGACATTCATTGAAGATTTAAATAAAGACATAATGATTTCAGTTGAAACAAAAAATGAGAAAAACAATAGTGACATAACTGAAGAAATATCTGATGAGAAAGAAGAAATTAATGAAGAACAAAATACTGAAAGTGAAGAATCACAACTACAAACAGACACAGAACCAAGACGTTCAATGAGAGAGAACAAAGGAAAACCACCAAAACGTCTCTCATACAAGACAAGCATAAGAAAAATCTATGAGCCTACCTCTTGGGAAGACATATCTAAACTTTCTGAAGAAGAAGCTAATAAATGGATAGAAGCAACAGAAACAGAAATTAAATCCATGCATGATTCAAATACATGGACACTAACAGATTTGCCAGAAGGAAGAAAAGCCATAGGATGTAAATGGATTTTTAAAGTAAAATACCAAACAGATGGCACAGCTGAAAGATACCGAGCAAGACTCGTAGCTAAAGGGTATTCTCAAAAATATGGAGAAGACTATGATGAGACATTTGCTCCAGTTGTCAAACACACTACAATAAGAACTTTACTTACAGTTGCAGCAATGAAACAGATGGAACTGAGACATCTGGATGTAAAGACAGCTTTTTTGAATGGAGATTTAACAGAAGACATTTACAAGGAACAACCTCCAGGATTCAAAGATGAAAGAAATCCAAACAAAGTTTGCAAACTACAGAAAAGCATATATGGTTTAAAGCAAGCAGCTAAAGCGTGGAATGACAAAATCACGGAAGTACTTACAAATGACGACATTTTGATTTGTTTTAAACAAGAAACAGATAAAGAAAACATTCTAAAAATCCTGAAGCAACATTTCAAAATCAAAGACTTGGGAAATGTGAAACAGTACCTAGGAATACAGGTAGAAAGAGAAGAAGACGGAAGTTTCCTACTGAATAAAAATCACATGATTCAAGACATAACAGAAAAATTTGGATTGAAGGATGCAAAAACAGTAAAGTCTCCAATGGAAACTAATTATCTCAAAGAGATGAACAGTGAAAAAATATGCTACCAAATAATGAAGAATATAGAACGGCAATAGGAAAACTACTGTATCTAGCGACCGTTGCAAGACCAGACAACGCAGCAGCAGTAGGAATCCTGAGTAGAAAGGTATCAAAACCAAATAAAGCTGATTGGAATGCCATGAAGAGAGTAATGCGTTATTTGAAAGTAACTAGCAATGTTAAGCGGAAATTACTCACAAGTGATAATTGCATTTTAACAGGATATGTTGATGCAGATTGGGCTGGAGATCCAACTGACAGAAGATCTACCAGTGGACATATTTTTTTTCTCTCAGGTGGACCAATAAGTTGGACAAGTAAGAAACAGTCAATTGTGACACTGTCTTCAACAGAAGCAGAATATGTTGCCGCAGCACATGCGAGTCAAGAAGTACTGTGGTTAAGACAATTGTTGACAGAATTAGGACAACCACAGTTGGAACCAACAAAACTGAAAGAGGACAATCAAGGATGTCTTGTTCTTGCTCAGACAGAAAGAGTCAATCCAAGAACCAAGCATATTGATGTGAAATATCATTTCTTGAGAGATCATCAGGAACAAGGAGTCTTGAAGTTAGAGTATTGTCCTACTGAAGAAATGACAGCAGACATCTTCACGAAGGCGTTGAATGCTGATAAACACCAGAGACTAATAAAAAAAGTTGGGTTTGATTGAATAAGTCCTTACTGTTGAGAAAGGGTGTTGGCATATGCAACAGATTAGGACTATATAGGATTATAAGTGAAAGGAGGACTTTATACTAGCCAGACAGCAGATGGCGATAGTGTGTAAAGTTATATGCTTGCTGTAATGTGGGGAGGGAATCTCTCAATTGTTGGTTGTTTTTACTTCCTGTGTTTTTTTTTTCTTGTATGTGTTATGTCAGCAGCACACGGACTGTGTGACACTGAATTGTATCTCATGTTTATCCAGTATGAAGTAAATACTGTGTACAGCGGTGACTGTAAGAAGATGTACTCTGCAACAGAAACACTAACGCCAAGGGCAGCCTCTCCTACAGGCCTAATGTCTTGGGATTCTCCAACCTTCGCTGGACAAAGACCGTCAGGGGGTCCCAAACAACCGCAGTGGGACCGCAATTCGATTTTGTGATTGAGTTCCTGCCTCTGCTTTGCTTGACGAACATAGTCATCCTTCATGTATTCTGTGCGGAGAGCTGCCTCTACAGGCTGGGGAACAGGAGGTCTTTGGGAGGACAGAACCTGGCGTGACGGTTTACCTCTACGCCTTGCACGTCTGGACTGCCTCTTGAGGTTGGGAAGGGAAGTATTCTGTGGAGCATTGTCATCCTGTGTGGATTCTGTGTGGGTAGCAGTCTCTTCAGGCTGGAGAACTGGTAGGCTACCTACACACATCACCCATCGGGGCTGCTCCAGGATATTGGGAAGGGAAGCTTTAGCAGAAGCTTCAGGATTAGGGTCATCGAAGACCATTAGAAAGGCCACCAGGATGGCCTGCAAGTCAGAGATGATAGGATCCCATGCTTCCCATAGGGGGGTGATCCATTTCAAGGCATCACCCGCTAGGTAGGACATCATGAATGCTACTTTAACCCGATCAGTAGGAAAATAGTGAGCATAGAACTTGAAATGCAGCATGCATTGCTCCACAAATGCACAGCTTCATTTTGGATCCCCATAGTATCGTGGTGGATCCGCAGGAACGAGTGCTGATAGATCCATTTGGGCTGGTGCGTAAATCGCCCAGGCCACAGCTTGAGAAATTTTTTTTTCTTGGTGCACGTATTCGCCAGACAAGGATTCAAAATGTCTCTGAGAGCGAAAGGCCGTGGGGCTCAACGGGAACCATAGCCTGAGCAAACTATTACGCTCGCGCCCGGACTGACTGGCGTGAGCGTGATTAGTGATCCCACTGTACCATGAACCGAGGAGTGCCTGGAGGGGCGTAACTAAGTATCAACCCAATCCGACCAAGGTCACACGGCGGCTCAGTCGACTCCGTGAACCAGGGAGGAACCGAGCAGAGGGACCAGGTGCTACTCCAGGTCAGACCCCGGTCACAGCTGTTGACCCACACCGGGGAATGCAGGAACAGGCAGGTTAGCTGGTATGCAGACAGGTGGACACTGGCTGGCACGGCTGATATGAAGGCAGGTGGGTACTAACAGGCACGGCTGGTATGAAGACAGGCAGGTGCTGACAGGCACAGCTGGAATGCAGACAGGCAGATACTGGCAGGTATGAACACAGGCTGGATAGGGATCAGTACAGACTGGGATACAGGAACAAAACCGCAGGTTCAGTGGACTAGCAGAGCAAAACCGCAGGAGCGGTGAACAAGCAGAGCGGAGCAGAACCGCAGGTGCGGTGAACAAGCAGAGCGGAGCAAAACCGCAGGTGCGGTAAACAAGCGGAGCAGTGCGGAACCGCCAGAGCGGTGAACAAGCAGAGCAGAGCGGAACCGCAGGTGCGGTAAACAAGCAGAGCAGAGCGGAACCGCAGGTGCGGTAAACAAACGGAGCAGAGCGGAACTGCAGGTGCGGTAACCAACCATAGCAGAGCGGAACCGCAGGTGCGGTAAACAAGTGGAGCAGTTTATTTTGCCACATTCTCAATAGTGAGATTGTGGCCTTCGGGTGCTAGTGTCCCAATTTGAAAATCTAAAAACGTTCTTTTTTGATAAGATTCGATAAGCAATGTAATTCCTTTTTGTCTATTTGGTAAATAATTTTAAGGGTCATCTTATTGGGATCTCTATGATGTACAGCATTAAAATGTTTAGAAAGACTATGCATTAGATACCTGTTCCGAATATTTTGCCTGTGCTTATTCAAATGGGCATGCATAGTTTGCACAGTGCGGCCCTCATACTGTAGACCACATGTGCATTCTAAAAGATATACCACATAAGTGGATTGACTTGTTAATCTATGTTTGATCAAAAGACTTTCCCCAGTCGTACTAGATGTAAAATTTAGTGCTCCATCAACGATAGTGTGACAACACAGACATCTGGGGCTGCGACATTGGTAACAGCCCATATTACCAATATTAGATTCGTGTGCAGCAGCTGTTTTAATAGTCGTGTTACTAGGTGCCACAAGATTTTGTAGACTCCTATTCTTCCTATAAATGACCATTGGCTTCTCAGGGAGAGTGTTGGATAGTATTGGATCAGCTCTTAAAATATACCAATATTTCTGTAATAGTTTATATACAGTATTGCGGGATTGGCAAAAAGTTGTCACCAAACTCCACCGTGAAATATCATTAGATGTACCTACGGATGATCTAGAATTCAGCAACTTATCAACACACAATTCTTGTGTGAGGCTTTTTGTTTTATTAAATGCACCTTGTAGAAGCCGCTTAGGCTAACCTTTTTCCAGAAAACGTTTTTTTTTAAATGTGAGATTCTTTAAAATTCAGAATCTCGCGTGCAATTTTTGCGTATTCTCCAATATTGGCCATATGGCACATTTCGAATCCAACCGGGGAGGTGTCCACTGTCAAACCTCGAATAGCTGTTCACATCAACAGACTTAAAAAAGGCTGACGTGAACAGTCCCCCCGTGTCATCGAACCGCACCAACAGGTCCAAAAATTGGATAGCTGAAAAAGACAGGGTGGCCGTGAACGATAAACCCCAAGGATTCTTATTGAGCTCTTCCACAAAGGGGAGTGCTTCATCCTCAGTGCCATCCCATAAAAAGATTAAGTCGTCTATGTAACGCCTATATAAAATAATGCGGGATCCACCCAAGAGGGACTGCGCAATGAAAACAGATTCAAATGCACCCATAAAGAGATCAGCATAACTGGGTGCAAATCTCGTCCCCATTGCGCAGCCCCCTCAATTGGCAGTAAAAGGATCCCTCAAAAGTGAAAACATTATTCTCTAAAATGAAAACTATAGCAGCCAATAAAAAATTCTTCTGTGGTAGGGGCAAGGTGTCATCAGATGATAAAACTAACTCTACTGCTCTCAGGCCCAAATCATGAGGAATATTACTATATAAGGCTGACACGTCAAGTGTTAGAAGAAGTCTACCTGGCTTGGGGGGGTATAGTTTTAAATTCATTAATAAGTTGGGTTGAATCCCTAAGATACGACGGTAAACTAATTACATACTTCTGTAAAAATAGATGCACAAAATGAGACAAATTGCAAGTGATAGAACCCACCCCAGAAATAATGGGATGGCCGGGGGGATTTAATGGGTCCTTATGAAGTTTGGGGAGAAAATAAAAATATGGTACTCTATATTGGGGTATGTCTAAATAATTTTTTTCTTTCTTATTTAAAAGACCTACAGTGTAAGCTTCCTTAATGAATTTATTATATTCTAAAAATATGGCAATTGATGGATCATGTGTAAGTGACTCATAATAACCTTGGTTGCCCAAGATCCTCTTACCCTCCCCCACATACCAATCCCTATTCATATGAACAATACCTCCCCCTTTATCAGCTTTCTTAATAATCAAATTCTCGTTCCTCTTAAGGGAGGTAATCACCCTCCTCTCACCTTGTGTGAGATTATCATTTGACTTAGAAGCCGTGAGGGACCGAACTTCTTTAAGTATCAGTTGTTGAAAAGTTTCAACATGTGATCCCTTGTGGTGTAAAGGGTAGAATTTACTAGAATGACCCTTAAACTCTGGATGAATGAAAGTTGCCTCAGGGGGAGGGGAATTAGATGGATCTACAACTAAACATGCATCCATAGGGGGTTTACTTCTTTTTTCCAAAATGAAATGTCGCTGTACTGTAATTTTTCTAAACATCTCATTGAGGTCCAAATAAAGTGAAAAGAGATCTAAAGGGGCCGTTGGACAAAATGATAGCCCACGTTCCAAGAGTGATATTTTATCCACACTAAGCACATGACTTGATAAATTAAAAATACCTGATTTTTATTATTATTATTATTATTATTATTATTATTATTAGAACTCAACTCAATATCTAAAGTACTGGATTCCTGTCCTAAATGGCTTTTGGTCTCTTCTGAGCAAGTTTTGGCAATGGAATAGGGTGATCTTTTAAGTTTTTTACCCCCTCTACAGCCTCGCTTCCTCTTTTTCGCTTTGGCTGGCGACCTTGGACAACTTGAAAAAACTGAGTTATCTTGGTATTACCAGATACTAAGGTGTTACTGGAAACAGAAACTGTAGGGTCGGGAGCCTGCCCTCATCAGATTGCAGCTGCTATACAGCTTGTGGCTGGGCTAGTACTGGCATGGGAGACTGGCTGGGAATCCATGATTATGATAATAATTTTATTATTTATTAGTATTTAGCATTGTTATATATATTCTTTGGGGTTTATTGTTTGTTTAATTATAAATTTGATTATGTTGTTTAAATGTTGAAGTTTTTATCTGTTTCTAATCTTAATATAAGGGGTTAATTGTCCTGTTGTTATGTCATCAATTGATGGTCCAGTCCGCATCTCTTGGACCCTTTTTAAACTTTCCAAGCCTACCCCCTTGTATCACCCGATCAAGACGGCCTGCGTGCCGTCGAAACGCGTTGTGGATTATACAAGGTTTTTCAATAAAAGGTCTCAATTGACCATTTACTCCTGTCTTATTCAGCGTTTTTTTATCCCCATCCATCACCCTAGCGCTTAAGATCACTGGCATACTCGCATTACTTTCTACTGTTTGTCCCTTTGGGACCGCTGGTGAAGCCGTTTTGGGTTTTGTTTAATATCACTTGCTATTTTGGAGGAGCTAAGTGACATTTCCATTCACCGCTGTTGCAAAGACCTGCCTGCACATCGTCCAGGACCTGCATCACATGACAACTCACGTGACAAACCAGGAAGTGTTTGGGAAGCAGCACAACAATCGGTTGGGCTCCTTTGCATCTCCAGCCAGACAACACGGCATTCAGGCTTTTACCGCAGTTGTGCAAGGGTGCACAACCTTCGGGGTGAGTGGCCTTTTGGCCCCCAATTACTTTTCATTTAATCTCAGGTGTCCTCACATTACGCTCCTGTCTCTTTTTGTCTTTCTACATTTTTAATCTTTATTTCTTTTAGTGTTTCTTAAAGCCATAAAGTTGCCATTTGAAATGACTTTAGTTTTGTGCCATGTCTGTGATCTGCTTTTTTTCAACAACATTAAACAACTGAATGAACATCCTCTGAGCCCGGTGATTCCATAATTTTTGCCAGGGGTTGTAGATGAAAGCCCTTTAATTCTGCATGCACTTTCAGATAGCAAAACATGATTTATCGCTCCACAGAACATGATTTGTGATTCCACAGAACACTACTCCAGAGTCCAGTAATAGGGTACTTTATGCCACTTCATCCAACGCTTGGCATTGTGCTTGGTGATGCAGCTACAATGGGAACCCATGCCATAAAGCTCCCAACTTTTGTGCTGATGTTAATGTCAGAAGAGGTTTGGAGTTCTTCAGGTATTGATTCAGCAGAGCATTGGTGACTTATGTGCCAAGCCCCTCAGTCCCCGTGACACCAGTCTGTAACTTTATGTGGTCTGCCTTTTCCTGTCTGCATATGGTTCCAAAACGTTTCCACTTTTGTTTTCAATAATATCACTCACAGGTGATGGTGAATATTTGGTAGAGAAGAAATTCCTTGAACTGACTTATTACTTCAGTGGAATCTTATTACAGGACCAAGCTGGTATCAAGGAGCTCTATAGATGTCTATAAAGGCAGACTGCATTGTGAGGGGCTGGGTATTATACACATTGGGATAATGGGTATGAAATTAATGAAAAATATTAACCCCTTCCCGACTCGTGTCACACCGTTTGTGACATGGAAAACAGTTCGTTCCCGACCCATGTCACAGCGTCTGTGACATGGAGGGAAAGAGCCCCTGCAGCGCCTGCGAGCGGGGTCGCTCAGGTGTCACCCCGCTCGCAGGGGTGGATTAACCCCCCGTGCCTGGGACCCCTCCGATTGGCTGTTTCATTTTCACTTTTAGTGAAACTGCCAATCGGTATGAATTAAATATTTCACCAATGAAAATTGGTGTAATATTTAAATCTGGGCATTGCCTGATGCTTACAGCATCAGCCATTGGCTGGGGGGAGTGTCACCTCTGTTCCCCCCCTCCCCCCAGATCTGATTGGGGGGCTAGCGTCACATAGATACTAGCCCCAATCAGATATGGAGGGATGGCTGAAACCTCCCAGCACCTTCCCAACCCTAGATCGTCTGCTGTGGACCCCCTGCTGCGGACCCCCTGCTGTGGACCCTGTGGATCGCGTCTGCCGCCGCCACCGCTGATCAGCGGTAAGTATTGCCGCCACTCCCCCCGACCCCCCCCCTCCACCCCCCCCTCCACTTTCATACCTGCACCCCGACCTCCGCTCCCTTTGCTCCCTCTCCCACGTCTTCATCCACCGGCTGCTGCTCTCTTTCTGACAGCCGGTGGACTGTGATCACAGCAGCAGCAGGCTCAGTGTAAATGCCCTGCTCCTGTGATCAAACCCACCATCCCCCAGTCCCAGTGATATCACCCCCCACCTCCCAATAATCACCCCCTCCCCCAGTGTTCACCCCCCCTGTTCCCAGTGTTCACCCCCCCCCTGTTCCCAGTGTTCACCCCCCCTGTTCCCAGTGATCACCCCCCCCGAAAACCCAGTAATCAGCCCCCAGCTCCTGCTCCCCTTTCTGCCCCAGTAATCACCCCCCGATGCTGCCGGCCTCCTACCCCCCCTTGCTGCTGCCGGCTCCTGCCCCAGTGATCACCCCCCTTGCTGCTGCTTCTGGCTCCTCCATCTCCTCAGCCCCCTCCTACGTCTGACCGCCCCATACGTCTGACCGCCCCATACGTCTGACCGCCCCCTACGTCTGACCACCCCCTACGCCTGACCGCCCCCTACGCCTGACCCCCCCCTACGCCTGACCGCCCCTTAGTCCTGACCGCCCCCTACGCCTGACCGGCCCCTACGCCTGACCGCCCCCACACGTGACTGCAGAAGGTTACACCAAGCACACACACGTACACTCACACTATAATAAAGTTTAGATTTTTTTTTTTTTTTTTTTTTTTTTTACACACGCACAAAGCACACAAAATGTCCCGCCCGTCCCGCTCATCCCAGTCTAGGGCGTACTCAGCTGAGGAGGCTATGTCAGGTTGGTGTGTGTGTGTTGTAGTGTATGAGATTGTGTGTGTGTGTGTGTGGTGTATGCACTACAATATACCACACCGCACACCAACCTGACATGCACTACACAATGGTGTCCGCTAACAAATTGGAACCCTTTGCGTTTGGAGAGTCCCTGTGTGCCCAAACATTGGAGCTCACCAACAAGTGACCCCATTTTGGAAACTAGACCCCCCAAGGCACCTATATAGATGCATAGTGAGCACTTGGAACCCCCAGGTGCTTCACAAATTGATTGATAAAAATGAAAAAGTGGACAAAAAAACACTTTTTTTATTTTTACGGATTAATTTGTGAAGGACCTGGGGGTTTCAAGTGCTCACTATGCATCTAGGTAGGTGCCTTGGGGGGTCTAGTTTCCAAAATGGGGTCACTTGTGGGGGAGCTCCAATGTTTGGGCACACAGCGGCTCTCCAAACGCAACATGGTGTCTTCTAACAATTTGAGTCGACAATTTGTTAGCGGACACCATGTTGCTTTTGGAGAGCCGCTGTGTGCCCAAACATTGGAGCTCCCCAACAAGTGACCCCATTTTGGAAACTAGACCCCCCAAGGCACCTATCTAGATGCATAGTGAGCACTTGGAACCCCCAGGTGCTTCACAAATTGATTCATAAAAATGAAAAAGTGGAAAAAAAACACTTTTTTGATTTTTACGGATTAATTTGTGAAGGACCTGGGGGTTTCAAGTGCTCACTATGCATCTAGGTAGGTGCCTTGGGGGGTCTAGTTTCCAAAATGGGGTCACTTGTGGGGGAGCTCCAATGTTTGGGCACACAGCGGCTCTCCAAACGCAACATGGTGTCTTCTAACAATTTGAGTCGACAATTTGTTAGCGGACACCATGTTGCTTTTGGAGAGCCGCTGTGTGCCCAAACATTGGAGCTCCCCAACAAGTGACCCCATTTTGGAAACTAGACCCCCCAAGGCACCTATCTAGATGCATAGTGAGCACTTGGAACCCCCAGGTGCTTCACAAATTGATTCATAAAAATGAAAAAGTGGAAAAAAAACACTTTTTTGATTTTTACGGATTAATTTGTGAAGGATCTGGGGGTTCCAAGTGCTCACTATGCATCTAGATAGGTGCCTTGGGGGGTATAGTTTCCAAAATGGGGTCACTTGTAGGTGAGCTCCAATGATTGGGCACACAGCGGCTCTCCAAACGGGACATGGTGTCCGCAAACAAATTGAATGGAAAATCGGCTCAAATTGTTAGCGGACACCATGTTGCGTTTGGAGAGCCCCTAATGTGCCTAAAAAGTGGAGCTCCCCCACAAGTGACCCCATTTTGGAAACTAGACCCCCCAAGGCACCTATCTAGATGCATAGTGAGCACTTGGAACCCCCAGGTGCTTCACAAAATGATCTGTGAAAACAAAAAAGTACTTTTTTTTTCACAAAAATTTTCTTTTAGCCTAAATTTTTTAATTTTCACATGGGTAACAGGATAAAATGCATCCTAAAATGTGTTGGTCAATTTCTCCTGAGTACACTGATACCTCATATGTGGTCATAAACCACTCTTTGGGCGCATGGCAGGGCTCAGAAGAGAAGGAGCGCAATTTGACTTTTGGAGCTAATTTTCCATTCAAAAAGTAAAATGGCGCTCCTTCCCTTCTGAGCCCTGCCGTGTGCCCAAACAGTGGTTTATGACCACATATGAGGTATCAGTGTACTCAGGAGAAATTGACCAACAAATTTTAGGATGCATTTTATCCTGTTACCCATGTGAAAATTAAAAAATTTAGGCTAAAAGAAAATTTTTGTTAGAAAAATAAAAATGTTCATTTTTTTCTTCCATGTGGCTTTAGTTCCTGTGATGCACCTGAAGGGTTAATAATCTTCTTGAATGTAGTTTTGAGTAGCTTGAGGGGTGCAGTTTTTGGAATGGTGTCACTTTTGGGTGTTTTCTGTCATAAAGACCCCTCAAAGGGACTTCAAATGTGATGTGGTAACTAAAAAAATGGTTTTGTAAATTTTGCTGGAAAAAAGATAAATTGCTGATGAACTTTGAACCCTTCAAACTTCCTACCAACATTTTTTTTTTTTTCCAAAATTGTGCTGATGTAAAGTAGACATGTGGGAAATGTTATTTATTAACTATTTTGTGTCACATCACTCTCTGGTTTAGTAGAAAAAAAAATCAAAATTTGAAAATTGCTAAATTTTCAAATTTTTTCCCATATTTTTGATTTTTTCACAAATAAACGCAAATATTATCGACCTAAATTTAATACTAACATGAAGCCCAATATGTCACGAAAAAACAATCTCAGAATCGCTAGGATCCGTTGAAGTGTTCCAGAGTTTTTACTTCGTAAAGGGACACTGGTCAGAATTGACAAAAATGCCAAGGTCTTTAGGGTCAAAATAGGCTGGGTCCTGAAGGGGTTAATAAAATGTTTCTGAGATGTGTCCCTATAATTCTGCCCATATAATGTATTTGGGAGAATGACGGTGACAGTCGATGGCATGTGTCTGCCTGAGAATCTTAATTATTTTTGTTGTACTGTCTGTCTTGTGCAGAGAGGATGCTAGCAGGGTTTTTTGGCATTAGAGCAGACTGTATTACGATGATTAAAATTAGACAAGTATTAAATTTTTCAAAGTGATTTTTCACCTCGTATTAGCATATTTAACATATGTACTTTATTCCTGCCTTGCTTACTTTTTTTCTTGATCCTTAAAATCATGCATCTAATCAGTGTCACCTAAGCATCTTTGTTACCATAGGAACAAAATACTGAAGCATTTATTTGCTGTAACTATTTTGAAATCAACTAGAAGTTGAAGGAACAGATACAGTGACGCTTGAAAGTTTGTGAACCCTTCAGAATTTTCCATATTTCTGCATATATTTGACCAAAAGCTACTTTAGATTTTCACACAAATCCTACAAGTAGATAAAAAGATCCAAATCAAGCAAATGAGTCAAAAAAGATTCGATTTTGTCATTTTTTTTTTCATCTGAGCCTTCTTCATACTCAGGGAGCCAACATAAGACGTACCATTACATCTTATGCCAGGAAGGGGCTAAGTAAAACAGATCATCCACTCACATCTGATGGTCATCCCACTGATTTAAAACATCAGACTTCAAATTCACCTTCAAATTAAGGCCTAATTCAGACATCAGGTTTTCATTTTACATATGAGAAAAATGGACCAAGTTTCATTTGAGAGTGTCATCAGAGTTTAGTCAGAGTTTCATCAGTTTTATCAGTTTTTGATGAAAAAAAAAAGTTTCTCCACTTTCTTCTATCAGTCAGTGAAAAACGGACAGAACACATGGATGGCATCTGAGTGGTCTGATTTTTTCAGACCCATAGACTTTTATTGTCAAGTTAGATACGACACTTGGATTAATATCGGACATGTGTCTGCGATTTTGCATGAAAAAAGAGAAAAAAACAGCTCACCCTCTGTGAAGTAGATAAATCCAGGAGCATGCAGTCAGCGCTCTGCCGGTGCTTGGCAATGTAGATTGAAAGATCAAGATGACTCAGCTCACCAGAAATCGACGTATAAAATCTAAAATATTTTTTTATTTCTTACTTAGATAAAACATAATGAAATTCACAATCCATGCAAAAGTAGAGAGGGTACAGGGGGTATAGTACTTGCTGTTATATTCCCAGACGCGTTTCAAACATGATGTTCTTAAACTTGGTATGCATGGACTACTCAGGATGCAAAAAATCACGAACTTTTGAAAAAGCCCATAGACTGTCCTACGTACGAGTTCTATTTGCGAAAAACACATATAACACTTGTACGTGAAAAACTGAAGTCTTAATGAGCTCTCCTGTTCCTAAAGGTTCACATACTTTTTCCACTGACAGATGTGATAGTGGATCATTTTCCTCAATACAAAAATGGAAAAGTCTAATATTTTTGACTTATTTGTTTGGTTTGGTTCTCTTTATCTATCTACAGTGCATTGTGAAAGTATTTGGCCCCCTTGAACTTTTCTACCTTTTGCCACATTTCAGGTTGCAAACATAAAGATATAAAATTCTAATTTTTGGGGGAAGAATCAACAACAAGTGGGACACAATCGTGAAGTGGAACGAAATTTATTGGATATTTTAAACTTTTTTAACAAATTAAAAACTGAAAAGTGGGGCGTGCAATATTATTCAGCCCCCTTGAGTTAATACTTTGTAGCGCCACCTTTTGCTGCGATTACAGCTGCAAATCGCTTGGGATATGTCTCTATCAGTTTTGCACATCAAGAGGCTGAAATTCTTGCCCATTCTTCCTTGCAAAATGTTAGAACTCTCCTGTTAGTTTTGCTATCTTGTGTTTTGCGGTCACGTGACCAGCTGCCTATATATTCCAGCTCCGCCCTTCTGGCTTTGCTGGACTTCAGTGATTTTTGCCTGTCTCTCTAGCCAGGTGCTTCGGTGCCTATCTCTGTCTAGTTTGCTTGGTCCTCTGGGACCTCTAGTACTTTTTGTCAGTTTGTCTTTTTGCTCTGCAACAACTTCTGTTAGGAGGTGTCCCATTTTTGCCCCAGTCCTTAGTTCTTTTAGGGACCCCTCCCTTTATTCTATAGGTCTAGCCGAGGACGAAGGCGGGTCTGTTCACAAGGAACAGGCTGCCCGCTACATCGTAGGGATTCAGCTTAGTCTTACTGTAGAGACAGCTTTTCCCATTCTTTCCTTAGTTTATGTTGCAGATCATAACACAAAACAGCTCGAGCTCATTGAGGTTGGATGGAGGGCGTTTGTGAACAGCAGTTTTCAGCTCTTTCCACAGATTCTCGATTAGATTCAGGTCTGGACTTTGACTTGGCCATTCTAAGACCTGGATACGTTTATTTTTGAACCATTCCATTGTAGATTTTGCTTTATGTTTGGGATCATTGTCTTGTTGGAAGATAAATCTGCATCCCAGTCTCCAGTCTTTTGCAGACTCCAACAGGTTTTCTTCCAGAATAGTCCTGTATTTGCCTCCGTCCATCTTCCCATCAATTTTAACCATCTTCCCTGTCCCTGCTGAAGAAAAGCAGGCCCAAACCATGATGCTGCCACCACCATGTTTGACAGTGGGGATGGTGTTTTGAGGGTGATGAACTGTGTTGCTTTTACGCCAAACATATCGTTTTGCATTGTGGCCAAAAAGTTCGATTTTTGGTTTCATCTGACCAGAGCACCTTATGCCACATGTTTGTTGTGTCTCCCAGGTGGCTTGTGGCAAACTTCAAACAAGACTTTTTATGGATATCTTTGAGAAATTGGCTTTCTTCTTGCCACTCTTCCATAAAGGCCAGATTTGTGCAGTGTACGACTGATTGTTGTCCTATGGACAGACTCTCCCACCTCAGCTGTAGATCTCTCCAGTTCATCCAGAGTGATCATGGGCCTTTTGGCTGCATCTCTGATCAGTCTTCTCCTTGTTCGAGATGAAAGTTTAGAGGGACGGCCGGGTCTTGGTAGATTTGCAGTGGTCTGATACTCCTTCCATTTCAATATGATCGCTTGCACAGTGCTCCTTGAGATGTTTAAAACTTGGGAAATCTTTTTGTATCCAAATCCGGCTTTAAACTTCGCCACAACAGTATCTCGAACCTGCCTGGTGTGTTCCTTGGTCTTCATGATGCTCTCTGCACTTGAAACAGAACCCTGAGACTATCACAGAGCAGGTGCATTTATACGGAGACTTGATTACACTAGATGGATTCTATTTATCATTACCAGTCATTTAGGACAACATTGGATCATTCTGAGATCCTCACTGAACTTGTGGAGTGAGTTTGCTTCACTGAAAGTAAAGGGGCCGAATAATATTGCACGCCCCACTTTTCAGTTTTTAATTTGTTAAAGTTTAAAATATCCAATATATTTCGTTCGTTCCACTTCACGATTATGTCCCACTTGTTGTTGATTCTTCCCCAAAAAATTAGAATTTTATATCTTTATGTTTGAAGCCAGAAATGTGCCAAAAGGTAGAAAAGTTCAAGGGGGTCAAATACTTTCACAATGCACTGTATTTAGGACTTCTGTGAACATCTGATGTAGTCTTAGGTCAAATTTATGCAGAAATATTGAAAATTCTGAAAGGATCACTAAATTTTAAACACCACTGTATACTATGGCCTCAATGATTAGCTTACAGAATTCTACTCTAAGGGCCCAATTCATTATTTGCAATTTATTAAGGCCACTTTTCTTCTTTTTTTTTTGTGGTGTTTTTGGACATTTTTGCAACAAATTATTCAAAATTCAGCATGATTCAAAAATTTATGTGATTGGATATTGATTCGCGTGATTCAAAAATTTGGCGTAAAATAAAAATTGCTCTCTTCTCTTTAACCAGTTTCTTCGACTTTTTAGTGCCAAAAGTCGCAAATTCTTTAAAAAAATTGCAAAAATGCGCCAAATTGAAATCGAGAAACCTTATTCCAGGAGGACTAGAGTGAGATGCTCCAAAAATGCTACCTTTGGTAAAAGTTGCATTTCATAAAATCTGGATAAGTTCGGGAAAATAAAAAAAGACTTAGAAAAGAAAGACCACTTAAAAAGTGGGCCAAAAGGTACAAAGAATTTGGCACAAATATTAAAGCCACTTAAAAAGGAGCAAATTACTCCAAAAAACTACAGAAACATCAATGATGAATTGGGGCCTATGTTTTCTGTATAGCAGACTTCAGGTGAATATTCAGTATACTTGTTTGTGTTTTGCCACACATGGTGCCATGGTGTGATCTTAAAGCTGAAATGTATGTGAGTGTATATTAAAATATGTCTACCTATTAAGAGAGAGTGACTCGCCCCCTGGGCCGTGGGGCACTCGGATCCGGGCAGTAGGGGAACGATGGGAGTAGTAGTGGCAACCCGGTTCCGTGGCTCAGGGTGGTCAGGCCAGTGGTAGTCCGTTATGCGCTGATGATTATGTCCGACTACGCCACCCGTGGATTTGCGGTCATTAGGAACCGCCGCTGCAAGGCAGACCGCTGGGGCTGATGATGTATGCAGCTGGGATGGTGTGACTCCCCACGGGAAGAGTGCGGCCCCAGGGCAGTGTAGTGGATGTTGGGCGTGATGGTAGTGGGAGTCCCCGTGCTGATAGTGCTGGAGGAGCAAGGAGCACGCAGACAACAGGTTGCAGTCCAGGGTCTTTACTAGAACAGGTAAATTGACCCACAAACAGTCCCAGCTAGGAGGGGACCTGGATGTCTGAGAGCAACGGGGAAATTGGCCCTGGTCAGGGTGAGAGTGTAGGCCTACCGTGCTTTCTGCGCTCCTTCTGGCTATCTCCTCATTATAGGGTAACAGCCTACGTTTCCGAGCTTTCCGTGTATTCTCACCTGTATGGCCTGCGACGTGGGTTCCTTTCTGCTCCCAGCCTTGTACGGCTTTACTGGTCCCTTCGGTTGTGGCAGGGCCTCCAGGCTTCTTAGGCCAAGGAAAATACAGTCCCTTGCGGACTGGTTTTCTGCTGGGGGATGTGGAATCCTCCCAGCCTCAGACACCAAAGTCTGGTAAAGTAAGTCTTTTATCTGCCAAGACAGGCTTGCTTCGCCTCTTGTCTCTGGCTTGTGGCTCTCCTCCTGCCACACTTCCTCTTAGGTGCAATACAACTGTCTGTCCCTGCTCTGCTCTGGGACAAGTCTCAGTCCTGAGACAGGCCTTCAAGTTCTCTCTAACCCTGCCCCCAGTACCAGCTTTTATAGGGGCAGCCTGCTCCCCCTACTGGCCTGAGACAGGAGGCATTGCATGCTAATGTTCCCCTGACTAGAGAACCTCCCCCTTGCTCTCAGACACAGCTTTATTACATTTTGTGGCATCCAGGCCAGGGTGACACAAGAGCAAATCAGATTTACAGCATATTCAGATGAAGTATGTCCCCTGTAAATTCCTGCAGAATGATTTTTGCATGGTATTTTCTGGGAACCATGATACAGATTTACTAATCTTGTTTAATACTTAGCATAAACGTAAGCTCCTCATACACATTTGATAGCTAGCAGCAGAATGATGAGTCAGTGGTAGATCAGCTAACTCTCCCATATATTAGAGTGCTTGCTCTGCTGAGTGCGCCTGTGTGCTCTATGAGAACGCCACTGCCAAACATCTCTGGTGGCTTTTCTCTAGAGTACTAAAGGATTAGCAGTCCGAAATCAGACATGCCAGTTCCTTAACTATGCTAGCAATCATCTGTCAGTGGCAGGAGTGGACACAGACAGAAGAGGGCCTCTGTACAAGAACAATATATGGGAAACGTACAATAGACTATGCAGTAGACTACGTCTATGTCTTGTTGCACGCCTCAACTAATGGCATATAATGATGTACAACAGCACTCCATGACTCCGTCTGCATCATTTTTTGTTAATTACTCCATCAGCGCATATGCCCAAATTCCCTTCTGAGCAGTTTGGACGTGGGCCCCAACGGATACAAAGAACATAGGGTAAAACATGACGTGATCCCTGCCTTAGACTATGCTAGATGAAAAATTTGGTGCATCTCTTGACATTTTTTTTCTAACATTACACCATCTATTGGTTGAATTAGAAGTATGGAAAAAGTTTGCTAGTATCTTCATCAATTCAAATAAAGACCCCTATGTTGTTGCTCAATACTTGGTGTTGGATGTTGGGATGCCTATAAATTCTGAATGGCTGGTAAAATTTTTCTTTTACTTGCATGAATGAAATTTGGATGGGAACCATACGCAAGGGCGTACATAGAAATCATGGGGCCTCAAAGCAGAAGCTCTAATTGGGCCCCCCCCCCAAAGAAAAAAATAATAATAAGGGGTCACAGAAGGGCATATCTCACAACTTTACAGCCTTTCCAAAATAAGTTTCCTCCTATTACCCCACCCCTCAACTCCCCTGGCAGAACAACATGAATTCTGACATTACTCTCCCTTTCAACAGCGGCCTCCAGACAATGCTTGGCTTGATTTATGTGGGTATTTTTGGTGAAACTCTTTAAGCAGTTGAGGAGCATTGATGTTTTCTACGGGTTCCCAGGAGTTATCTTCAGGGCTATACCCTTGCCACTTTATTAAGTACTGTAACTTGTTTATGAATATTCTGGAGTCCAGGACCTTTTCAGCTGTGTAATGTTCTTGTCCATCCACTTCAATAGGATCAGGAGGAGGTAGATGACGCCCTGGAAAAGGTTTTGGAACAAATGGCTTTAGTAAGGAGACATGGAACACTGCATCTTCATTGTTCTGGTCAGTTGAAGGCGAAAAGCTATTGAACTAACTTGTCCAATTATTTTAAAAGGATCAATATATTTTTGACCCAGTTTTGGTGAGGGTATATGGAGTTTTAAATTCTTGGTGGAAAGCCATACTTCATCACCCATTTGGAAACTTGGTTAAGGTCTGTGTGATTTATATGCTGCTTCCTTATTTCTCTTGGGCAATTCTTTAAGCGTCTTTTAGTATTTCCAGATTCTGCTGCAGAGATTGTATTCTGTCGGTGATAGCAAGGATAGGCATTTCTCTTGGAAAATTAAGAAGGATACTTGGATGGTACTCAGAATTTGCGAAGAACTGAGTTTGTTTGGTCGAAGTATTTTAAAAATTGCTGTATGAAAATTCTGCCATAGGAAGAAAATCAACCCAGTCATCCTGGAGATGACAAATGTAGCATCTGAGATATGGTTTTGTGCGTTCAGTCTGACCATTAGATTGTGGATGGAATGCAAAAGATAAACTGACATCAATGTCCAATGCTGCACAAATTTTTTGCCAGAATCTCTATGTAAATTGTGTTCCATGACTGGAGATGACTTCATCTGGAACCCCATGAAAACAAAACACATTTTGAATAATAAGATCAGCAGTCTCTTTAGCAGAAGGTAAACCAGTGCAGGGGACAAAATGTGCTGCTTTGGTGAGTCGGTCCACCGCTACTTGGATTGAACTATTTTCCTTTGGTAGTTCCACAATAAAGTCCACAGATATTGAGTACCAAGGACAAAATGGAATTTTCAGAGGCTGCAATAATCCCATTGGTGATGTGCAGGGAGTTTTATACATGGCACAGGTGCTACAGGAAGATACAGTACATATTAATAAACAGATTACGACCCGCATAATAAATCATGTGGGTAAGGGGTCTCCACAAAAGATTGGACCCCGTTACCACATAGCCTACTCAAAACAATACATAGAAATTGGGAGAACAGCTGAGTAGAATGGCATAGAAAAACTTTATTGTATAAATATTAAAAGACAGTACATCACTTTAGTAACAATGACATATAGATAGGACAAGCGGACATATAATCCCTCATATTGCATATAAATGGGTCTAAACAGAAGGTTCACCCTGAGGGTCAGGACATTGTGCTAAAATTAACACAGGGAGAGGGACATGTAGTTGAAATAATTAGGAATCACTCCCATGTGGGTTGTATACTCCCAAAAAGTCCCAAAAATAATGTTGCACCAGACTCACCCGGATAGAGAGGGACCCCAGACCTGCAAAAGGTGGTGCAGGGATACGACGCAGGGTTAGAAAAAGCCTCGACGCGCGTTTCGCGGTGTTGGGACCTGGCTTTCTCAAGAGGCATCCATTACAGTGCTTCCAGGACCTTTAAATACACCCCTTTGTGTGTCACATGACACATCATGTGACAATCCAATATGGCCGCCGAGTGATAGATGACGTGCGGAGCATGCGCAATGGCTTCACCCACACTGCACACGCGCCCCATCCGTCATGACGTCGGCGTGCGGCCGGAAAAGCACGTGAGCGCTATTCCCGGCAGCGCGCCGAAGGCATAGTGACAGCTGAGCGCGGCACGGGGCAGGGGAGACCGAGTGCATGCGCTCTGCATCTATAAAGAGGATGGATCAAGAAGCAGGTATGCATATAATAGGGAAGGCTCCAATAAATGCGGGGGAATTTTTTATTTTTTTTTCCTCCCTCTCTTCCTCCCCCATGCCAATCTCACCCTAATACCCATGCAAATCAAACTGCATCATAGCAAAATTATTAGGTATAAAAAAATCCAATATCACAAATGCCTTATAGGAAATAAATTATAATACTGGCCATGTGAATGAAGCCCAATATCCAGGTACAAGGGAAGGGGTGACACCTTGCATCAAAGTCTCTATGATGTTAGATCCATCAGAGTAGAACACAGCCTTCACACTTAAGAGTAATAAATAATACAAAAATATATAAATGTCATAACATATTTCAGATCAATCTTAATTCCCAATATTGGGAGGAAATCCACAGGAGAGGAAAATATATATCACTCGGCGAGTGGTGTAAAATGGGGAAAACTGATGACATCATAGGTACAGTAACAGCATATATATCAGGATCTTCATTGCTGTCAGAAGGTGGAAGAGATCCAAAGTAGAAGTCGTCCATGACAGACGCTCATCAGAAGATCCCAGAGCACAGTCACTATGAAGAAAAGGATGAGTACTAGAGAATAAAAAATAAAATAAAAATATTAGAAGGATAAAATAAAAACATAACCCCGTAGTCCATGATGGACAAAGCATGGTCTGCAGGAGAGCAGACAAAATCAAACCTGATCAAATATAATCGAATATTATGTCTCAAAGGAAGGACGAGAACCCCAAATTCTCATTAAGGCCCCGCGGAGCCACAGTATTGAGGGTTACAATCCATCTGGCCTCTTTTTGGGCCAGAAGTTGCTTGCCATTTCCACCCCGGGAGCCCAGATGTAAAACATCAATGCCGCGGATCACAATTGTGGACTACCTTGAAGTGACGTGGCAATGTTTTGAGCTCCCTGGGGTCGACCACGGTCCGAGCCGCGCCAATGTCCCGCACGTGCTCACGAATTCTGATCCTTAGCTCTCTTGTGGTGAGTCCTACATAAATTAGTTGGCAGCCACATGTGGCGTAATATATCACATGGGTTGTGCCGCACGAAATGTAATTGCGGATTTTAAACTCACAAGAGCCATCAGAGGACGTGAACGAATTACTGCGCAGGACATTGGCGCAGGCCGCACAGTGGCCACAAGGGAAGCAACCAACCGTGGGTCCACGGGATCCAAATGAATTTGTCAAGGGGGGGGACATAATGGCTAGACACAAGCAAGTCACCCAGGTTATTGGCCCGCCGAGGGGTCATTTGTGGACAGCTTCCTAATACCTCCCGTAAGGAGGGCTCCGCACTGAGAACACCCCAATGACATGAAAGAATCCACCGCATACTCCCCCACTCATGATTGTATGTGGAGATGTAGCGGATTCTTTCCGTAGTCCCCTGTTTTGGTAAACTTAAGGGGTAAATTAAATGGTCACGGAGTGTATTCCGTGTTCTTGCATAGCCACAGCCGATGGAGAGGTTACTATAGCCCCGCTGCCTAAACCGTTCTGCCAGATCTGAAGCCTGTCTTTCAAACTTGTGATCAGTAGAGCAGATCCGCCTCATCCTTAAGAACTGTCCAACTGGGACGGCACGAATTGTAGAAGGATCATGTGCAGAGGCTGCATGTACTAGGGAATTGACCGAAGTAGGTTTTCTAAAGACATCAGTCTGAATAGTGTGGTCCTCACTCACCTCCAGACTGATGTCCAAAAAGTCAATCCGTTTATGGTGATATGTATAAGTCAGCCTAATAGAGTGATTATTTAAATTAAGCTGCGTCATGAAATCATTAAGCTCCTCCACCGTCCCCCGCCAAAAGAATAAAACGTCATCAATGTATCTAAGCCATGACACAACGCGGTCGGCGCCCCGGACGCCCTCGTCGCCAAAAATATCTCTCTCCCAACACCCTAAGAAGAGATTGGCGTACGAAGGTGCACCGGCCGCCCCCATCGCCGTGCCACGTCTCTGTAGATACACCGTATCTTTAAATAAAATATAGTTGTGGTGGAGGAGCTCAAGGATAAAATCACGGGAAGGGCCGCCCAGATCGGAAGCCCCAAGGAAGAGGCGGGCCGCAGACAGGCCCAGATCATGGCTAATACACGTGTTAAGGCTCTCAACATCGGCCATGACCAGCAAGATGTCATCCGTCACAAGGACGCCGTCGACTAGTGTTGAGCGAGCACTGAAATGCTCGGGTGCTCGAAGTTCGGGCCGAGCTCGCCGTGATACTCGGGTGCTCGACCCGAGCAACGAGCCCAATGTTAGTCTATGGGAGACCCGAGCATTTTTGCAGCGGCACCTGCGGCAGTCTTTTAAAAGCCTAACAAGTGCCCAAAACGATAGTGACAGTGATCAAATGACATGGGGACAGCATGGGGATCGCCCCAGGAAGCATTTATGACCCCCAGGTCACTTCTGTCAACAACGTGGTCAGAGGTATTAAGCCACTTTTAAGGGCTCACAATAAAACGTTCAAAAACAAAACTGAAACTGCTTTCCTGTGAAATATGTTAAGGAAGTTCCTTTCCAGGGTAAAGACTTGTGTATAAGGTAAAATAAATAACAAAAAAACAAAAATACTCCTCCACACCTTGGTCTATGTTCACAAGTAGCATTTTTTATGCGTTTTTGCACTTTTGTATTGCTTTCAACCGTGACAAATGCATTCTCCGGGAAATGTAATTTTAACATTTTACAACCTTATCTGGCCATGTGCTGTGTGACACATGCATACAGTGCTGAAAAGACATGGGAACAGCATGGGGAAGACCCCTGGAAGCTTCTCTGATACCCAGGTCACTGCCTAAAAGTGTGCCCATCAGAAGTCATCCTTGCCGCTTCAGAAGATGCAGACTTGCAACTATCCCCGTGCAAGTTCTTGTCCCAGGGCAGTGTTCAATTGTACCTCCCCCATTCCTTGCAATGCAAGCGCAAATATGCAGCCAACCACCCACCCACCCCCAGGCTGCAATACCATACTGCTTGCTTGCACTTGAAATTGGGCCTTTTAGGCATGTGGAGGAGGAATCTGGCCACCACGTCATGGCTGCGTTGGCGGCCTGGAATCCATACTCAGTCCCCAGCCGCCCGGCGGCCGGGTGTCCACACACGGTCCCCAGCCGCCAGGGGGCAGCCGGGTGTCCATTAACGGTCCCCAGCCGCCCCTATTTCTCCTTGGAACATCCCCCCCACACACTTTTCTTAGCCTGGCCTGCTTTAGGGCAGCATTGGACGAGCCCACCAGAGAACCAGACTCCTCCGGTGGGCCCTGGCTTCTCCATCAGGGGAGTTGAGAGTGCCAAGGTGAGGAGCATGATGATGATGATAGAAGTTAGCATCTGCTTTGTTTTCTTGGAATGCAAGCGCATGTGTGTAGTAGCGGCTAGGCCTGAGGTGGTCAGCGTTTTGGTGCATATCCTACCTTCTCCGAGGATTGCTGGATGTTTTCCTGCTACTATCCCAGTTCTATGACTCCCGTTAAAACAAAGCTTCAGGTGATAAATGATGGATGAGGTAGTGGCAAAGGAGAAAGAGCAGGAGGAACAGGGACCATTCACATCAATATCAGGCCAGTCAACCTCATACCGTTTTTTCCATTTATAGCAACTGGGTCTCCTGTACACTGTTGGCCTAAGCAGTGAATGGAAGGCTTTCCAAAAATTATGAGGAACTGCAATGCCCCTTGAAACAGACGTGGATTACAGCGTACTAAAAACCTTCTACCCATTATTGGGGAGTGGGTCTCCCTTAGTTTTCGCCTTTGCATTGAAAAGCAAAAGCTTACTAAAATTAGGAGGAAATGCAATGCCCGTTGGAAGAGTCGTGGAGGTTAGAGGAAATTAAAAACAACATTTCAATGCCCCTTGGAAGAGCTGTGGAGTTCAGAGTGGCTTAAGAAGATGCTTTTAATGCCCCTTTGAAGAAACGTGGAGGTCACAGTAGCTTAACAAGACGGTTTTAATGCCCCTCAGAAAAGACATGGAGGTCCCAGTAGCTTAAGAAGACGCTTTTAATGCCCCTTCCAAGAGCCATACAGTACAGCATATTACAATCATTATTCCCATTATTGGGGAGTGGGTCTCCCATAGTCTTTGCTTATGCCTTCCAAGCAAAAGCTGCCAAAAATTAGGACGGAGGAACTTGCAATGCCCCTTACAAGAGCCATGCAGTACAGCATATTCCAAACATTATTCCCATTATTGGGGACTGTGTCTCCCATAGTCTTTGCTTATGCCTTCCAAGCAAAAGCTGCCAAAAATTAGGACGGAGAAACTTGCAATGCCCCTTACAAGAGCCATGCAGTACAGCATATTCCAAACATTACTCCCATTATTGGGGAGTGTGTCTCCCATAATCATTGCCTATGCCTTCCAAGCAAAAGCTACCAAAAATTAGGATGGATGAACTTGCAATGCCTCTTACAAGAGCCATGCAGTACAGCATATTGTCTTTGCTTATGCCTTCCAAGCAAAAGCTGACAAAAATAAGGAAGGAGGAACTTTCAATAATTGCAACACGGACCACGGTCACCCTGGTGGTATAGTGGTGGTGGAGGCTGAGGAGAAGGAGAAGAACAGAAAACAGCCAAAATGAGGAAGCGTATACCCATGTGTGGGTGTGAAGCGGTGCATGTAAATACACCTCCCGAAATAACACATTGGACTTGACTTTGTTACTCTGCTGTCATTTGCTGGTGATGAGAAGTCTGGCCCAAATCCAGCCCTTGTTCATTTTGATAAGGGTCAGCTTGTCAGCATTGTCAGTTGACAATGCTGAGTGCGCTTATCAGTTATAATTCCCCCAGCGGCACTAAAAACACGCTCCGATAACATGCTAGCGGCAGGGCAGGCCAGGACCTCCAAGGCGTACAGAGCGAGTTCATTCCAATTGTCCAGCTTGGATACCCAATAATTAAAAGGCACAGAGGAATCACGGAGGACGCTGGTACGGTCGGCAAGGTACTCCCTCACCATCTTTTGAAACCTTCCACTCCTTGTTAGAGTACCCCGCGCCTCAGGGCCTGTAAGCTGGGCGGGTCTCAGAAAGCTGTCCCAGAACGTTGACAGTGATCCCCTGCCTCTCCTGGATTGGAGTTGCCTCTCTCTCGCTTGTACGCCTTGTTTGGTCAACGAACTGTGACCTCTGCCGCTAGCATGTTCAGATGGGAATTTTTTTAACAGTTCTGCAGCAAGGGCCTTCTGGTACTGCCCCATTTTTGTAGACCTCTCCACCTCAGGAATAAGAGAGTGAAAGTTCTCCTTGTAGCGGGGGTCTAAAAGTGTCACCAACCAGTAATGACTGTCACCCAACATTTTGACAACGCGAGGGTCACAGTTAAGGCAGCGTAACATAAAGTCAGCCATGCGTGCCACACTGGTAACGGGCAAGACTTCCGTGTCCTCACCAAGATGACAACTGACCATGCTCTCCTCCTCCTCCTCCTCCTCCCCCCCCTGTCCTCAGGCCACCCACGCTGAACCGACGGTATGACAGTTGTACAGGTACTACCGTCTACAGCGCATGATACAAGCTCCTGTTCTTCCTCCTCCTCCTCCTCCTCTCCCTCATTGTCCCCCAATGCACGTTGGGATGAGATGAGGCTGGGCTGTGTGTAATCGACCGCTACGGCTTCTTGATCCATCTCATCATACTCTGGCTGCAATGCCTCCTCTTTAATTCTCTGCAGAGAGAGTTGCAAAAGACAGACAAGTGGGATGCTGACACTAATGATGGCGTCATCGCCACTCACCATCTTGGTGGACTCCTCAAAGTTTGTCAAGATGGTACATATGTCAGACATCCTGGTCCACTCCTGAGGTCTTATGTGTGGAGTCTGACCTGAATATCGATGGCCTTGTTGCAGCTGGTACTCCACAACTGCTCTCTTCTGCTCACAAATCCTTTGCAACATGTGGAGGGTAGAGTTCCAACATGTGGGGACATCACACACCAGTCGGTGTGACGGAAGCTGCAAACGCTGCTGCAACACAGCAAGGGCGGCAGAAGCTGTAGCCGACTTGCGAAAATGAGCTGACAGGCGGCGTACTTTGACAAGCAGATCTGGCAACTCGGGGTACAATTTAAGAAACTGCTGAACCACGAGGTTAAGCACATGAGCCAGGCATGGTATGTGTGTGATCTGGCCTCGCCTCCGAGCCGCCACCAGGTTACGGCCATTGTCACACATGACCATGCCTGGATGTAGGTTCAGCGGTCTCAGCCACAGATCTGCCTGCTCTTTCACAGCTGTCCACAACTCACAAGCAGTGTGAGGTTTCTCACCAAAGCTTATGAGTTTCAGCACAGCCTGTTGCCGCTTGGCGGAGGCTGTACTGCAGTGCTTCCAGCTTGTAACTGATGTGGTGATATCTGAGATGGAGGCTGAACATGAGGAGGAGGAAGAGGATGATGCGCAGGAGCTGTACACTGTGGGGGCAACTCTGACTGACATAGGTCCCGCAATCCTCGGTGTGGGGAGGATGTGTTCCGTCCCAAGGTCCAACTGGGTCCCGGCTTCCACTATGTTTACCCAGTGTGCCGTCGGGGAGATGTACCGTCCTGGCCACAAGCACTTGTCCACGTGTCCGTTGTCAGGTGGACTCTCCCAGTAACTGCGTTGTTGAGGGCACGGCAGATGTTTTGGGACACGTGCTTGTGTAGTGCGGGGATGGCACACCGGGCAAAATAGTGTCGGCTGGGGACCGAGTACTGAGGGACGGCCACCGCCATAAGGTTGTGGAAGGATTCCGTCTCCACCAGCCTAAAAGGCAGCATTTCCAACGCAAGCAGTCGTGAAATGTGCGAATTTAGGACTGTGGCCTGTGGGGCATTAGCTGCGAATTTCCACTTTCGTTCAAAGGTCTGGGATATGGACAATTGAACGCTGCGGTGGGACGTGGACATTGATGCTGTTTCTTGAGAAACTGCCATAACAAGTGAAGACTGAGAGGAGGGGGCATCTTTGCATGCAGTATGGACAGGGGATTGCCTTGCACACACAACAGGGGGTTCTATTGCACGCACAACAGCGGAAGAAGCAGTGGTGACATCCGCTGACACTGGTCGTGGACCCAGGGATTCGCCCCACAAAGTCGGGTGCTTTGCTGCCATGTGCCTGATCATGCTGGTGGTGGTCAGGCTGGTAGTTTTGTCACCCCTGCTGATGCTGGCATGGCAGGTGGTACAAATGGCCTTTTTGGGGTTATCAGCAGAGTCTTTAAAAAAATTCCAGCCTCTGGAAGACCTACAGGTTGTACTGGCAACGTCCCTCGTGTTGGTGTTACGGGGAACTGTTGCCCGCCTTCTGTCTGCGGCCACCACACTCCTTCTTCCTACCTGTTGGGGTACTCTGCCTCCCTCACTCTGTGTGCTGCTGGCCTCGCTCTGCATGTCCTCCTGCCACGTTGGGTCAATTACTAGATTATCCACCACCTCCTCCTCTTCCACTTGCGCACCACGATCCTCCTCCTCACTTCCTGGCAATTGTGTCTCGTCATCGTCCACCTCTTGTGACAAATTGCCAGCGTCGACTTCCTGTGGCCATGGCTGTTAAAATATTTGGGCATCGCTACATGGGATCTCCTCTTCCACCACTTCAAGCGGAGCAGGCGAGGGGCACAAAAATGAAAATGGACCAGTGAACAGCTCTTCAGAGTGTCCAAGTGTGGGATCAGTTGCTGTCTGACAACACTCGGCATGGTGGGAGGAAGGAGCATCATGGTGAGGAGGAGTATGCGGTCGAGACTCACGGCTACTAAGAGTTGACCGTGTGGAAGACAGACCGGAGGTGGTGGTGCCCAGGTAACTGGAAGTATTATCTGCTATCCAATTAATAACCTGTTCACACTGATCAGTTTGCAATACTGGTGTTGTTCTGTGTTTCCCTAGTAATTCGGTCAAGAAGTGGAAGCGAGAAGATGTGGCTGTTGGTTGTGGCACATTTTCACGGCCCTGTCCTCTGCACGCCCCATCACCAGAACGTCTTTTAATATTTATACAATAAAGTTTTTCTATGCCATTCTACTCAGCTGTTCTCCCAATTTCTATGTATTGTTTTGAGTAGGCTATGTGGTAACGGGGTCCAATCTTTTGTGGAGACCCCTTACCCACATGATTTATTATGCGGGTCGTAATCTGTTTATTAATTTGTTTCTGTGTTTTCACAGTGTGCCATAGGCCCGATATGGATTTCTGAGCTCGGGATCACACCTGGCTCACCCAGTTAAATGAACTTTCTGTTGACAATGCGGACATTGCCCTTGGTGCGTTCCATGGTTTGCAGGAGAGCATTAGCAAATTCAAAATATTGCTGAAACGTAGAACCCGCATCTGGTGGAACCACGCTTTTCTAACAAAGTATATTGACAAATCACTTATTCCCAGAGGATTGAGGGTACAAATATTTCCTTCGTTTCCAATTGAGGACGAGACCTTTAAGAACAAATGGGAGGAACTGGCAGACACCGGCTCCCTGGGCTTTCTCAAACTACTAAAAGGACTAAACGAGACATCTCTGAATGAGATGGAGAGCGAAATTGAGCTATTACAAGCTCAATTCAAAAAAGAAATGTCAACAGACAAACTTAAACAGTTGAACGATGAGATAGATCTTGAGTGTCAGAAATGGGTGAAGAAAATACAATCTAATAAAATCAAGAAATTTCAACGTGATATAAAAGACAAACAATCCCGAAGTGTTTACAGATGGCGATTGCCACCTGTCAGATCACGTTCCAGATCCCACAACGATTCTTTCTCTCGCTCAAGATTGACATCAGTCGCTTCAACTGTTTGAAACAATGAATCAATACCGCCTGAAAACCCAGTTGGCAACCTAAGTGGTCACCCAGGTGCGGATGGCTCGATGCCCTCAAAGATTCAAACAAGGCCTACCAATAAAAGAACACATGCTACGCCTCACCAGGTTAGTGCCTCTGGGGGAGGGCTCCGCATTGTTAACTTATCTAATCATGTTTTGACTAAGGCACAGATGGAGGTCCTGGGGTTAGGTCTATCTTTTGCACCTACCAATGCATTTAATTTCTTCACGGCCTTGAAGGACCTCCATCTGTTTGCGCGGAAACTCATTCTTAAAAAATTGCATTCCAGGTCTCATGGTGAGGATGGCCCTGTGACCGCGGCAGAGAAGGAGGCATTGAGTAACTTGGAGGACCTCCTCATGGAGCAGGAACAGCCCCCCAATACAGGTGGGTTACCACAGTTGAGATATCCTAAATCCACAAGGTTCCCTCCCTTGTCCCTTAGTCCAGCGGTTGACATATTTGTGCGTCTGGTGACGGAGGATATGAAACATCTTCCCACACGTAGACGCTTCGATAATCTTACTCATTCCCAGCGTATCGCGATACAACAGCTGAAATCGCTTCATGATGTAGTTATCAAACCGGCGGACAAGGGAGGGAACATTGTACTGTGGCCCTGTTCCAAATACGAGAAAGAGGCGATACGCCAACTCGGAGATACTGAGACATATTTGAGGTTGTCTTATAATCCAACTGCCTCCTTCTCTGCTGCGCTCCAGGGGATCCTGGGCAGGGCCTGTGATCAGGTAATTGTTAATAAACAAACAGTTGAAGCCTTAACTGTTCGATTCCCGAAAACCGCCACTTTTTATTTACTTCCCAAAATTCACAAGGACGCCCTCGACCCGCCGGGACGCCCTCGACCTGCCGGGACGTCCCATCGTGTCAGGGCTGGGCGATTTGTGTGGTCCCATTTGTCAATATATTGACAGCCACCTCCGCCCACTTGTGGAGACACTCCCATCATACATCAAGGACATGATGGACGTCCTGAGACGCGTCGACGGCGTCCTTGTGATGGATGACATCTTGCTGGTCATGGCCGATGTTGAGAGCCTTTACACATGTATTATCCATGATCTGGGCCTGTCTGCGGCCCGCCTCTTCCTTGGGGCTTCCGATCTGGGCGGCCCGTCCCGTGATTTTATCCTTGAGCTCCTCCACTTCGTCCTCCACCATAACTATTTTTTATTTAAAGATACGGTGTATCTACAGAGACGTGGCACGGCGATGGGGGCGGCCGGTGCGCCTTCGTACGCCAATCTCTTCTTAGGGTCCTGGGAGATATTTTTGGCGACGAGGGCGTCCGGGGCGCCGACCGCGTCGTGTCATGGCTTAGATACATTGATGACGTTTTATTCTTTTGGCGGGGGACGGTGGAGGAGCTTAATGATTTCATGACGCAGCTTAATTTAAATAATTGCTCTATTAGGCTGACTTATACATATCACCATAAACGGATTGACTTTTTGGACATCAGTCTGGAGGTGAGTGAGGACCACACTATTCAGACTGATGTCTTTAGAAAACCTACTTCGGTCAATTCCCTAGTACATGCAGCCTCTGCACATGATCCTTCTACAATTCGTGCCGTCCCAGTTGGACAGTTCCTAAGGATGAGGCGGATCTGCTCTACTGATCACAAGTTTGAAAGACAGGCTTCAGAACTGGCAGAACGGTTTAGGCAGCGGGGCTATAGTAACCTCTCCATTGGCCGTGGCTATGCAAGAGCACGGAATACACTCCGTGACCATTTAATTTACCCCTTAAGTTTACCAAAACAGGGGACTGCGGAAAGAATCCGCTACATCTCCACATACAATCATGAGTGGGGGAGTATGCGGCGTATTCTTTCACGTCATTGGGGTGTTCTCAGTGCGGAGCCCTCCTTACGGGAGGTATTAGGAAGCTGTCCACAAATGACCCCTCGGCGGGCCAATAACCTGGGTGACTTGCTTGTGTCTAGCCATTATGTCCCCCCTTGACAAATCCATTTTGGTCCCGTGGACCCACGGTTGGTTGCTTCCCTTGCGGCCACTGTGCGGCCTGCGCCAATGTCCTGCGCAGTAATTCGTTCACGTCCTCTGATGGCTTTCGTGAGTTTAAAATCCGCAATTACATTTCGTACGGCACAACCCATGTGATATATTACTCCACATGTGGCTGCCAACTAATTTTATGTAGGACTCACCACAAGAGAGCTAAGGATCAGAATTCGTGAGCACGTGCGGGACATTGGTGCGGCTCGGACCGTGGTCGACCCCAGGGAGCTCAAAACATTGCCGCGTCACTTCAAGGTAGTCCACCATTGTGATCCGCGGACATTGATGTTTTACATCTGGGCTTCCGGGGTGGAAATGGCAAGCAACTTCTGGCCCAAAAAGAGGCCAGATGGATTGTAACCCTCAATACCATGGCTCCGCGGGGCCTTAATGAGAATTTGGGGTTCTCGTCCTTCCTTTGAGACATAATATTCGATTATATTTGATCATGTTTGATTTTGTCTGCTCTCCTGCAGACCATGCTTTGTCCATCATGGACTACGGGGTTATGTTTTTATTTTATCCTTCTAATATTTTTATTTTATTTTTTATTCTCTAGTACTCATCCTTTTCTTCATAGTGACTGTGTTCTGGGATCTTCTGATGAGCGTCTGTCATGGACGACTTCTACTTTGGATCTCTTCCACCTTCTGACAGCAATGAAGATCCTGATATATATGCTGTTACTGTACCTATGATGTCATCAGTTTTCCCCATTTTACACCACTCGCCGAGTGATATATATTTTCCTCTCCTGTGGATTTCCTCCCAATATTGGGAATTAAGATTGATCTGAAATATGTTATGATATTTATATATTTTTGTATTATTTATTACTCTTAAGTGTGAAGGCTGTGATCTACTCTGATGGATCTAACATCATAGAGACTTTGATGCAAGGTGTCACCCCTTTCCTTGTACCTGGATATTGGGCTTCATTCACATGGCCAGTATTATAATTTATTTCCTATAAGGCATTTGTGATATTGGATTTTTTTATACCTAATAATTTTGCTATGATGCAGTTTGATTTGCATGGGTATTAGGGTGAGATTGGCATGGGGGAGGAAGAGAGGGAGGGAAAAAAAAAAATTTCCCCGAATTTATTGGAGCCTTCCCTACTATATGCATACCTGCTTATTGATTTATCCTCTTTATAGATGCAGAGCGCATGCGCTCAGTCTCCCCTGCCCCGTGCCGCGCTCAGCTGTCACTATGCCTTCGGCACACTGCCGGGAATAGCGCTCATGTGATTTTCCGGCCGCGAGTCGACATCATGACGGATGGGGCGCGTGCACGGTGTGGGTGACGCCGTTGCGCATGCGCCGCACGTCATCTATCACTCGGCGGCCATATTGGATTGTCACATGATGTGTCATGTGACACACAAAGGGGTGTATTTAAAGGTCCTGGAAGCACTATAATGGATGCCTCTTGAGAAAGCCAGGTCCTAACACCAGCGAAACGCGCGTCAAGGCTTTTTCTAACCCAGCGTCCTATCCCTGCACCACCTTTTGCAGGTCTGGGGTCCCTGTCTATCCGGGTGAGTCTGATGCAACATGATTTTTGGGACTTTTGGGAGTATACAACCCACATGGGAATGATTCCTAATTATTTCAACTACATGTCCCTCTCCCTGTCTTAATTTTAGCACCATGTCCTGACCCTCAGGGTGAACCTTCTCTTTAGACCTACACTGTGTTCCAAATTATTATGCAAATAATATTTTCTCAGATTTTCCCAAATTACCTATATGAATTGCAGTCATTGTAATTTTCCAGTCAAATAACTATTAGAGTACAATTGAAAGGTTTTTGTACAAACTGCCTATGATAACAGTATATTTTTAAAAAAATGTAAAACTCAAACTGCACTCAAAATGCATGTTCCAAATTATTATGCACAGCAGAGTTTTCAACCTTTTCATTTTAATAAAGAACAAAAAAATGGTCATTTTTGAAATTATAAGCATTAGCAGGTTATTACAAACTGAAATCAAACAGTTTTCAACTCAAAACTTTATTCTAGGTGATGTAACATTTGCACATAGACCCCTTGTTCGAAAGGAGCTTCTGAACTCTCTCGTCCATTGAATTTGTCAGGTCTTGGATGGTTTCTGCTTTAATTGTTTTGCATGAGGACAGAATACCCTCCCAGAGCTGTTGCTTAGATGTGAACTGCCTCCCGCCATCATAGACACTCCCTTTTGATGATGCTCCAGAGGTTCTCAATGGGGTTGAGGTCAGGGGAGCATGGGTGCCACGCCATAAGTTTGTCCCCTTTTATGCCCATAGCAGCCAGAGATGCAGATGTGTTATGTGCAGCATGAGACGCGGCATTATCATGCATGAAATGATCTCGATGGTCCAGATGGATGGAGTGGAGGATGGCTGGTTGATGGACACCCCATGCAAACACGGCTACGGCGCTAACAAGGAGGAGGTGGAGTAATGTTTTGGGCTGGAATCATGGGGAGAGAGATTGTCGGCCCTTTTAGGATCCCTGAAGGGGTAAAGATGAACTCCATAATGTATGTTGAGTTTCTCAAACAGCACTTCCTTCCATGGTTCAAGAAGAAGAACCGTGCATTCCGCAGCAAGATCATTTTCATGCATGATCATGCCCCGTCTCATGCTGCACATAACACATCGGCATCTCTGGCTGCTATGGGCATAAAAGGGGACAAACTTATGGTGTGGCACCCATGCTCCCCTGACCTCAACCCCATTGAGAACCTCTGGAGCATCATCAAAAGGAGTGTCTATGATGGCGGGAGGCAGTTCACATCTAAGCAACAGCTCTGGGAGGGTATTCTGTCCTCATGCTAAACAATTAAAGCAGAAACCATCCAAAACCTGACAAATTCAATGGACGAGAGAGTTCAGAAGCTCCTTTCGAACAAGGGGTCCTATGTGCAAATGTAACATCACCTAGAATAAAGTTTTGAGTTGAAAACTGTTTGATTTCAGTTTGTAATAACCTGCTAATGCTTATAATTTCAAAAATGACCATTTTTTTGTTCTTTATTAAAATGAAAAGGTTGAAAACTCTGCAGTGCATAATAATTTGGAACATGCATTTTGAATGCAGTTTGAGTTTTTAATTTTTTTAAAAATATACTGTAATCATAGGCAGTTTGTACAAAAACCTTTCAATTGTACTCTAATAGTTATTTGAGTGGAAAATTACAATGACTGCAATTCATATAGGTAATTTGGGAAAATCTGAGAAAATATTATTTGCATAATAATTTGCAACACAGTGTATTTATATGCAATATGAGGGATTATATGTCCGCTTGTCCTATCTATATGTCATTGTTACTAAAGTGATGTACTGTCTTTTAATATTTATACAATAAAGTTTTTCTATGCCATTCTTCTCAGCTGTTCTCCCAATTTCTAGGAAGATACATATTGTTTAACATCTTTTTGGCAATTGGACCACCAAAAAAATGAGCAGAAATTCTTGTGTTTTTTGAATTCCTTCGTGTCCTGCTAACTTGGAGACATGGTTCAGTTTTAATACTTTTATTCTCAGTTTCTAGAACATAGATGCAATGATTATGAGTCCATACTTTATTTTGAAAGGTAAGAGATATATCATCTGGTGGATGCAGAACAATTAGATCTGTCTTGTATGCTTCCCTTATATCTTCCAGCAAGTCTTTGTTATGGATCACCCAGAGGAAGTTGGCAGAATAGTTGTTGGTGGTGCTGCTGTAGAAGGATCTTTGGAGAAGATCCTAGATAAAGCATCAGCCTTACTGTAACGGGAGCCAGGTCTGTAAGAGATAACAAAGTTGAATCGGTTAAGAAAGAGACTCCATCGAGCTTGGCGGGGGGACAAACATTTGGCAGACCTGATAAATTCAAGGTTACATTGGTCAGTTAGAACAACAATTTGTTGAGCTGCTCTTTCTAGATGATGTCTCCATTCCTTGAAAGTAGCAATGATGGCTCTTTCAGAGCAAAAAGCTCTTTGTTCCTCACATCATAATTCTTCTCTGACACGGTCAAACTTCTGGAGAAATAAGCACAAGGAGGTAGCAAATCATTTGTTTCTGTTCTTTGTGATAGAATGGCCCCAACTGCACCATGTAGAGCATCCACTTCTACAATAAAGACATGTTCAGGATTGGGATGAATCAGTATAGGAGATGTGGTGAACTTCGTCTTCAGGCAACAAAAAGCATCTTGTGCTTGAGGAGACCAAACAAACCATATGCCTTTCTTTGTTAATTCGGTGATTGATGCAATTATACCTGAAAAATTCTTAATGAAACATCTGTAAAAATTTGCAAAGCCTACAAATCGTTGGACTTCTTTCTCATTTTTTGGCATTGGCCACTCAGTGATAGCTTGAATCATAGCGTCCATTTGCAATCCTTGAGTAGAAATTATATAGCCCAAGAACTGGATCTCTGTTTGATGGAACTCACATCTTTCCAGCTTAATATAAAGATGATGGGTTCTTAGATGCTCTAGCACAGTTTTCACATGATTCTGATGCTCTTCTGCAGAATTAGAAAAGATTAGTATATCATCTAGATAAATGACTACAAATTGATCAAGCAAGTCTCTGAAAATGTCATTAATGAAATGCTGAAACGTTACAGGAGCATTGCACAGTCCAAATGACATGACTAAGTATTCATAGCGTCCATAATGTGATCTGAATGCCGTTTTCCATTCATCACCTGGTCTAACATGAACCAAGTTGTATTCCCCTCGAAGATCCAGTTTTGTGAACAACTCTGCATGACGAACTCTGTCCAGGATTCAGGGATCAAAAGCAGAGGGTAACGATTCTTTACAGTAATTGTATTTATTTCTCTGTAATCAGAGTAATAATGTCTTAAGAAACAGTCTTTCTTTTTAACAAAAAATATAGGTGCACCTGCTGGTGATGAAGATGGACGAATAAACCCTTTAGCTAAATTTTCATCGATGTATTCCTTGAGTGTTATTAATTCTTGCTCTGCCAGTGGGTAAATGCTTCCAAGGGTATTGCTGCTCCAGGCAATAGATCAATCATATGGCCAATGAGGAGGGAGTTTGTCGGCATTTTTGTTGTCACATACATCATCAAATTCCTTCTACATAGATGGTAGTTTAGCAGCTTGTTCAGGATCCTCTACAACCTCTTCATTTGGTGAAGCCTGTGGCAAGTGTAGAGTAGATGGAAAGGACACTTCTTTGGTTTTCTAATTGATTGTGGGATTTTGAGTCTGTAGCCATGGCAACCCCAGGATTATTGGAAAATGTGGAGATGAGATTAGTAGGAAGGATAAAACCTCATGGTGGTTAGGTTCCATAACTATCTCTAGGGGTTCAGTGTCTTGATTTACTGGTCCCGAATTTAGTAGAGATCCGTCAACAGTTTCCATGATAATAAATGAAAGTCTGTTTCGAATTTTTACCCCATGTTCCTTTGCGAAAGAGATGTCCATAAAATTTCTCTTTGGTCCTGAATGTGGCAATCCATTGAGAATCAACTTGAAACTTGATAGAAATGAAGGAATGAGAGTCCTTGTTTTCTTTTTTAATGTTGGGTGCAATAGAACAAATTGAATGGATGACAGCATTAACTGGAGGCGCTGGTTCAGACAAGACTGATTCTTCGTCAGAAAAGTTGGGATCCGCTACCACTGCCACTGTTTTACGTAGTCGAGAAGGACAATTGACGAGAAAGTGGTCAGTCTTGCCACAATAAAAACACAGATTTTTCCTGAAGTCTCCATTCTTTTCTCTCAGCACTTTCACATTTTAACAGGCTGTCGACCTGCATGTATTCAACTTCAGATATGTGAGGACTCTTTATCTCAGTCTCTGGGACTGGTGGTTCAAACAGGTCGATAATGATTACAGTTGCGGGACCAGTTTGAATTCCACTTTTACAATCTTCTCTCTGGTAAGAGAATACAATGGTGAATAAAATCATCAAAATTTGTAAGCGCATCGGCCCGGATTAGTTCTTTTCTGGAGAGTCCGATCTTAAAAAAAGATAATTTTGCAGCATTATTCCATTCGGTATCAATCACCCACTCTCTAAATTCTGTGGCGTACTCTGCAACAGAGCGTTTACCCTGACGTAGCGCCATCAGTGCAGCTGAAGCTGTTGCACAACGATTAGGGTCATCAAACAGCTGGCTCTTGACTGCTAGGAAAGCCTCCAGATCATTAAGTTGATCATCATGAGTTTCAATAAGGGGGCTGGCTCAAGCCAAAGCTTTATGCGTCTATAGCATAATGATACACAATACTTTTGATCTGTCAGTATGGAAGTGAGCAGGGTGTACACCAAAGTACAATCTGCACTGGTTGATAAATCCACAAAATTTGTCACGGTCTCCACCCAACCTGAAAGGTGGAAGTGGAAGGGTGAGTGGAGGGGCCCGAGCAACATGTTGATTTTGTAATTTAAGGATCTGTTCAGACTGCAGTGCAATCTTATTCCTTAGATCTTGCACAATATTCTGTGCAGCTTGTCCAAAAATTTCAACGTTATGAGTGTCAAATGCCGTGTATTTTATTTTTATTGTTTGCATATCAGCAGAGATGTTGGCAAGTAAACAGTTCATCTTATTTACACAAACCTCCACATTTCCCTCGGTGGCATCCATGATGAAGGCTTGAGTATCCTATTACGATACTGGCATAGTAATGCTGGAAACCAGTAGCCGAAGGAGCACGAGCAGGAAAAGCAAGCGATAGTAGAAGTTCTTGGAGTTAGCAAAAGGAGATGTAGCAAACAATCCTTAGATAGGTGAGAACAATCTGGGTAAGAATGTTCAGATGCTGGAGACTGGAACTAGGCTAACAGCTAGACATAATACTCAAGCAATGAGTGAGAGATCCATGCGGCATTAAGTAGGCCCAAACAGGAAATAAAATGGATCCCACAAGTTCAGAATCTGCCATCTGAGATGTCTGAGATGTCAGACGCCAAGGAAGAATAATGGGGGAGGGAGCGTCAGCTAACGCTCCCTCTTTCATCATTGCACTTGCGATGATAGGCTGTGGCACTGGGCCCTCCCCGGTTCATGGGCCCCATAGCTGCTGCGTGACCTGCCGCTATTGGCAGTACCCCACTTCATCTAAGTCTATTATTCATATTAACATACTGGTGCTGTATATGCTGTTCAATAAATATGAGCAGCATATATCAGTTAATAATCTTTTATTTATATGTCAAGTATCCTTTTATTGTTTGGTTTAACTCCTGTATTTTGGCACACATTGTTGCTTTTAGCCCATGCCCCTCACTAAGCCACATCCCCTTGTTGATTAATACACAAAGTATCTAAAACACATAATAAATGTGGTATAAGTCAAGTGCACATTTTTAGAGAGATTAACCAGAATTCTGGTGCTTTTATCCTATGTCTTCTAAGTTTATTGTATAATTTATACATTTCAGTTATCTGAGGGTACAATTTGGGCCAGAAAATTTGACTGTTATGTAAGACATTCTACTAATATTTTACTTCCGAATATATCCTAATTACATTTGTGTGCTGAGGACTATATCATTCTCTGGAGCAGTGGTTAACATGTGGCGCATACTGTATACAGTACCTGAACAGGTACATTCTGCTGCTTAAGGGGGTATAGCAGAAGTAATGAAAATAAAATCTATAACTGATGTAGCTTGCTAGTAAGCAATAAAGCTCTTCAGGACTGCCCGGCTCAGGAAGCCTGCTCTTCTCAGTATTAGGTCATGTTCACATGTTCAGTATTTGGTCAGTATTTTATATGAGTATTGTGGACTTGTGCTATGGGGGTGATACGACCTTGCAGGCCGCATTACCGATTACTTTGGTTGGTCAGGACCAGATGTTTAGGACTTCAATGAGGGAGACCACCAGTCCAAAATAAACTATTTAACTATAACTTTGTGGGAGTTATATACAGTAGGTAGTGGGCGCACATCTTTATGGACATTTCCTTCCCTACGGAGCATTTTTCCCACACAATTTCTATTCCTTCCTCTTTACTCACTTGTTTTATTATCTTTGCTGTTTCACTCTACTTCACAACAACCCAGCTCAGAACTACAGTCCAGTTAGTAAGAGTCCTATTCTCAACCCATGGTTCTGCATCTTCTTTCCTCTCTAGGGAACTATTGTGACATGCAGAAGTAGTGCTGTTGCAGAGTGTGACATGCAGAAGTAGTGCTGTTACTTTAAAAGCATTCAGCAACTATTAGAAGTAACACAAGCACATGAGACAGGAAGTGTTGTGCTCCAGAAGCATTCAGCAACTAGAGGGGTTAACACAGTCACGGGAGAAGGGGAGTGTTTTAGCAGAACCCCAGGGGGATTGTGGGGAAGTTGTATACTGTCTGGCTGGAGCCGAAGAGAAAGGTGGTGTGTGTGTTCTGCATCTGACAGAATTGCCCCTGCAAGTGAAAAGGATTCAAGTCAGGAGTGAAGCTAAGCACAGGTCAGGTAGTGTTCCTGAACTAGCAGTGCAGAGTATTGTCAAGCAGAAAGATAAGAACTGTAAGAAATGGTGTCACAGGGATGATCTCCCTCAGCAAACCCTCCTCCATCTCACTGTGCTGTAAAGAATGCTGTGTTCATTAATATGCCTTTGCATTAGAACTGTGCTGTCCTGTACTACTGGGAAGACTGTGAACTGCAGTGCTGCTAAGGAAACTACGGTTTGTCACTGGAGCCTGTTGCTCATAAGACTTAACTTGCCCTGGCTGTGTGGCTTCTTATTAAATGCTACTGTTCTACCTTTTAGGAGGACTTTTGTCAAGTGTGTCTGGTCAGCAAGTGAAACAACCTACGTGTCTGTGCCTGAGAGAAGCTGCAGCACATGGTCTATGGTCGCCCTGAGAAACGGTTCCCCGAGGATTCCAAAGAATTCATGTAACCTGTCTTGCCCTTATCTGAACATAGTGGAGTGCGTATAACATTGGTGGCCCATACCGGGAGTCCTTAGCGGGAATTAGCGTGTAGAGGGAGAAGCTCAGCATCTCAACTCAACTCTGCTACACCAGTTAAAGGGGACCAGCCCTAAAGAAAACTCACTAGCAGCAATGGATGTGGAAATACAAATGGACAGAATTGGTGAGCTGCTTCTTCAATTAACGTGTGAAGAATTGAGAACAGTAGCAGAACATATAAAGATGTCAGAAGAACAGATTTCTAAAGCACACAACCGCAGGCAACTGTTAGCTGCCATTAATGCAAAAATGGATGAGCTGGGGGAGAAAGAAGCTGAAGAAATCATGGGGACATTCCTCCAGGAACTAACAGTTTCTAACCAGGTTGAAAGTGGATGATGGAGCACCAATTCTCAAAAGCGGGAATCTCCGTCCACAGACTGAACTACTGGAATTGAAAGAACAATTCAAAGCCCTAACAACAGCCCTGCAGGAATTGAACAAAACCTCTGAACGGGTGACAGACTCAGACAGGACCCTTAACCTGCTCGGGTTAGATAAATCAGGGAGACAATCCTCTCTAACACCACAAATCACCATAAGAAAAGAATTCAAGATCCTGGGACAGACTGGAGAGTGTGAACAGAAAGAGAGACTGTCTTATATGAACTTGTTGCACCAGATCAATGCAGCCTTACAGAAAGGCTACCAGCCAGATGAGATCGTTGAGGGGGTGGTGAAAGCGATCAGCCCAGGACTGAACCTCCGTAGTATGCTAGAAATGAAGAGTCAACTGACCTTGCAACAGCTAAAGATGATTTTAAAAGGGCACTATAAAGAAGAGAGTACTTCAGAATTGTTCACCGACTCATTAACCTCTCACAGAAAAATAATGAATCACCCCAAAGTTTCTTGTTCAAACCAATTGAACTGAAGGATAGACTGTTGTTTGCATCCATTGATGTTGAAACGGAAGAGAAGTTTGATGCTGGACTAGACCGGAAGAAGTTCTTGAGATCATTGGGAACGGGGTTAATCAGCAAAGACATCAAGTTGCAGCTGAAACAATACCTAGAAGATGCTGGCATTCTGGACGAAGTCCTAATTGAGAAAATGAATGAGGCAGCTAGTTTGGAGTCAGAGAGCAAACAGAAGTTAAAGAAAGGCTCTGCTCCTAAAATCACCAAAATGAGTCAGCTGAAGTTGGAGACCCCCAGTGGCCAGTCCAAAGATCATCATGGAGACCCTCCAGTGCCGCCTCTGAGAGGGAACCTTAAATCACCAACAAAAGAGAGAAACGCCAGTGCTGACTGGGAGGAAGTAATAGGAGCTCTACGAGCCGAGTTGATTGAGGTGAAAAAGTTGATTCGTTCCAGGCCAGAACTTGTATCCCTCAGACCCAGGAGTGGGTTCCAAAACAGAAGATACCTGGCTTGTGAAGCGTGCCGTTCATCAAATCAGAATACGGTGTGTGTCCACTGTCTAAGATTTGGTGAGGAAGGACATTATGCCAAAGAATGCCAATGGTCACGGTCATTTGGGTTAAAAGACAGGAGGTTACCAGTGCGGGGCGACTGGTAACTACGACACGGAGGAGGCCCCAGAAGCAAATCCAAATCTCACCAAACCCCAGAACAGCGTATGAGGTAAAACGGCTGCATCAGTACTATCCCCAAGTGTGTTCCCATCTACAACAGCTGCAAGAGAGATAGGGGCATCAGTTACTTAATGCCCAGTGCAGAGGTCAAATGATGTACTCCTGGGAGGAGGATTCCTCAGTCAGTAAATTATAGCCTCATCAGCCTAAATCGATGAAAGGTGCTTTATACAGTGCCAACTAGATGGACTCCTGGTAAAAGCACTGTGGGACACAGGAGCCCAAGCGAGCATTTTAAATGAAGAATGGAGAAGGCGCTACCTGCCACATAACTGCCTTGGGTCGCTAAAAGAACTCTTAGGACCAGTGGAACTCCACGGCAAAGCTGTCCACCAGACAGAAATCCCTTTCATAGGCTGGGTAGAAGTGACTTTCCAACTGAGGGCCACGAAGAACAGCAACACCATTGAGCTTTTGGTACCTTTTCTCGTGACCAGTGATCAGAACATGGCAGAGGATCCTATCCTGGGTTATAATGTAATTAGTGAGGTCATCACGAAACACAAGTCAGGGACGCTGGTGAGGGATGCAATTGCCACATCACTTGCCATACCCAACGCCGTGGCGGAAAATGTGATTCATGGAGTAAAGAAAGCACAGAATACAATGGACCTAAAAGAAGTCAAGGTAGGCTGGCGACCAACCATCATCCCTGCAAACCAAATGGTGGGGGTGAGGTGTGAAGTCCAGATAGAACCGGGAAGAAAAGACTGTTCGTGTCAAAAGTCTCCTTAGAACTTCCGGAAGGCCTAGTTCAAGGTGAGACTGTGCTTACGATTCCTACTGGTTGGTTTGTTCAAGTGACAGTACCGGTGATGAATACTACGAAACACGAAACTAGACTAGATCCAAAGACACTGTTAGGTCACATTGAAACCGTTAAAACGGTATATCCAGCCAGTGTGCGACCTGCCCAGGGGTCTACAGTGAATTCAGTCTCCCCACCACGGAACAGGAGTTGCCCAGTGGAAGAAACTGCACGACCCACCTCGGAGTCCTGGGATCCCCCAGTACCCCTGGAACACTTGTGTGCTGAAGATCGAGCGGTAGCAAAACAGATGCTGAGAGAAGAGTGTCATGCATTCTCCAAAGATGACTTTGATATAGGCTATATCCCATTGTTGCAGTTGAAAATCAATTTGAAAGACACGACCCCAGTAACAAGAAGTTACATGTCTGTGCCGAAACCATTACACGGTGAAGTGAAAGAGTATTTACAAGACCTAATCAACAGAGGTTGGGTTCAAAAGTCGAAGTCTTATTCCTCTCCTATTGTTTGTGTTAGGAAGAAGGACGGTAAGTTGAGACTCTGCTGTGATTACCGGGTACTAAAAAGAAAGTCAGTACCTGATCGGCTCCCAATACCAAAGATCCAAGATATGCTGGATAGCCTATCAGGAAGTACTTGGTTCTCTGTCCTCAGTCAGGGTAAGGCATACCACCAAGGGTTTGTCGAAGAGTCCAGTAGACCCTTGACAACATTCATCACACCGTGGAGATTATATGAGTGGATCCACATACCGTTTGGGCTCAGTTAAGCTCCAGCAGAATTCCAAAGGAGCATGGAGACATGTTTAGAAGGATTGAGGGACGATATCTGCCAGCCGTACTTGGATGACAATGTGGTACACAGCAAAACCTTCCGGGAGTATGTTGAACACGTGAGGACCGTATTACAATGGTATCAACAACACGGAGTTAAGTTGACCCCAAAGAAGTGTGAACTGTTCAAAAGGAAAGTCCGATTTCTAGGGAAAATTGTGTCCGGAAAAGGATATACCATGGACCCAGCAGAAATCGTTCCGGTATTGGCCGTAAAAGACAAGCGGCCCTCTACAGTCGGGGAGTTGAGGCTGATATTAGAATTCCTCTCCTACTATCGTACTTACATTTGGAACTTTCTAGGATTACCGCCCCACTATACATCCTCTTGGGGGGGGTGACAGACGACCACACCCACAGAAAAAAAGAAGAACACGCACGGGTAGGACCGGGCTTAAAAGAAACAACGCCGTTTCGTCCCAACAGCCCATTCTCTAGACAGAAGACCACCAGGAGGTATTGGAAGAACTAGTAGACTACCTGGTAAAACCACCCATCTTGGGATATCCTGATTTCAATTTACCATTTGTTCTTCATTGTGACACTTCTCAAGTTGGACTGGGAGCTGCCCTGTATCAGCACCAAGATGGAAAATTGAGAGTTATCAGTTACTGTTCTAGAACATTGACAGATACCGAGAAGAATTACCATCTATATTCCAGAAAATTGGAGTTCCTGGCACTGAAATTGGCTGTGAAAGATTTAGAGATTATCTCTACTACAGCAAAGAGTTTGAGGTATACACTGACAACAACCCTTTGACCTATGTCCTTACTACAGCCAAGCTGAATTGAACAGGTCAGAGATGGGTCGCTGAACTAGCTGACTTCAATTTCAGCATCAAGTACAGGCCAGGAAAATGCAATGCGGATGCTGACGTATTGTCAAGAATGCCACTAGAACCTGAGGAGTTCATGCAAGAATGCTCGGAGGAAGTCAGTCTGGATGCAATTGAGAGCACTACCCAAGCAGTACAAGCTTATCAGGAGGATGACACACCATTGTGGTGTCCGTTCACGGTGGAAACCACCATAAAAGCGAGAGAACAAGATCACCTCCAGTCTATTCAACAACTACCAAAAGGGAAAATCTGTAGAGCACAAGGGGAAGATCAGATAATTGGTAGAATACTACTTTATGTGGACCAAAATCGGTTTCCAAGTAAATGAGAGAGAGACAATGAGTCACCAGCAGTATCTGTTTTAATTAAAGAATGGACGACGCTCTACCTCAGTGAAGATGGTATCCGGTATCGTAAAGGAGGACAAAACTGGCAGTTGGTACTACCCAGAGTATTCTGTAGGTTGGTCTTCAAAGAACTCCATGAAAACATGGGACACCTGGGAGTGGAAAGGACAACCAACTTGATCCGTGAACGTTTCTTCTAGCCGTACATGCAGAGAGATATTGAGAGGTACGTGACCAGGGAGTGTGGGTGTCTGAAAGATAAACGTCCGAACACATCAACCCAGGCACCTATGGGCAACATCCAAACTACATGTCCGTTTGAGATGGTCTCAATAGACTTTCTACATCTTGAGACGTGCAAGGGTGGTTTCGAATACATCTTGGTGGTGATGGACCATTTCACACGATTTGCTCAAGCACATGCCACCACCAATAAATCAGGTCGAACAGCGGCAGAGAATATCTTCAATGATTTTGCTTTGAGGTTTGGGTTCCCTACGAGGTTACACCATGACCAAGGAAGAGAATTTGAGAACCAGCTCTTTGCCAAGCTAGGAAAGTACTGTAGAATTCAGAGATCCCACACAACGCCCTATCACCCAGAGGGTAATGGACAAGTGGAGCATTTTAACAAGACATTACTGTCGATGTTGCGCACTTTAACAGCTGATGAGAAGAAAGACTGGAAGAGTTCTCTGTCAAAAGTGGTACATGCCTATAACAGTAAAAGACCGATGCCATGGGTTACTCACCCATTTTCCTATTGTATGGACAATCGCAAAGGCTACCAATCGACATCATGTTCGATACTCTGGTGTCAGAGACTTACAGAACGTATCCGGAGTACTTTTGGAAATGAAAGGAAGGAATGTCAGAAGCATACAACATAGCGTCCAAAGTGGTTACGCAAGGACAGAGCAAGAGTAAGGAGTACTATTATCGAAAATGTTATGAAAATGTTGTGAAGCAGAATTGGCACCGGGAAGCAGGGTGCTAGTCAAGAACGTACGTGAGAAAGGCAGTCCAGGAAAACTTTGTTCATACTGGGAAGACAAGGTGTATGTGGTCGTAAGGAGGAAAGCTGATGACAGCCCAGTGTATGAAATCCGATTTGAAACGGGAGACAAGAAAACCAGAATAGTCCATCGGAATTTACTACTACCCTGTGATTATCTCCCACCACAACAAGACTTCCCAGAAGTAGACCGACATCGTCTGAGATCGACTAAGGGACCATCACAGACTGAAGCTCCGGAGGTGGATAGTGACCTTGAAATTTCCGATGGAGAAGAACACAATGTTGTATTTCTTGGACCGGCAAGGAGAGGGATGTACCATCCTCAGGAGAGTGAACTAAGTCCTGAGGCTCCAGAGTTCGTGCCAAGGAGTACAGATGAAGTCCAATTCAAATCTGATGATCGAGCACCGGCCCCTGAAGAGACCGATCGATACTCAGGAGGAGCGGAATTACCAGACAGTGCGGAAACAAGCGACTCAGGAGAAGTACAGGAACTTACAGAGGCATCTTCAAGAGCATCTGAGGAAGCACGGGAAATGAGTGCGGCAGAAGAAACTCCTGTGACCGAAGAATCCGTGGTATCTGAGGAACAACCCACCAGGAGGATGTCGACTCGAGAAGTGAGGAGGCCTGTGATGCTGACGTATGAGACACTTGGTGAACCGAGTCAAATGCCAAGAACTGTCGACTGGAAACGGGTATCTCTGCCTGCGGACCAGGTAAGCCCACTTGAGTGGTATTCACCACCGAGAGGCAGTATGGAAGATGTTACCTACTGGAAAGACTTGTTTTCATGCTTTGACTTTTCTTAAAAGACTTTGTAGAAACAAAGAACTGTTGAAGCATAGATAGAGAGAGCTGGTTGAAGACGTACGAAAAGCTCCAGCTGAAGAGATGCTGATTGTTTTAATTGTGTTAATTGTTGATTTCTTCCTGGCGTCCTACAAGAAAAAGGTTGTAAGAATAGGTTGCTATCAATGTTTATGAACATTATACCAATTTGACAATGCCAATATAAAGTTACTCAACTTTCACCACTGTCTCAAAATTGGTCAGATTGACCAATTAAGATGAATGTCGAGGACGACATTCAAAAAGGAGGGAAGAGTGTGACATGCAGAAGTAGTGCTGTTGCAGAGTGTGACATGCAGAAGTAGTGCTGTTGCTTTAAAAGTATTCAGCAACTATTAGAAGTAACACAAGCTCATGAGACAGGAAGTGTTGTGCTCCAGAAGCATCCAGCAACTAGAGGGATTAACACATTCACAGGAGAAGGGGAGTGTTTTAGCAGAGCCCCAGGGGGATTGTGGGGAAGTTGTTTACTGTCTGGCTGGAGCTGAAGGGAAAGGTGGTGTGTGTGTTCTGCATCTGACAGAAGTGCCCCTGCAAGTAAAAAGGATTCAAGTCAGGAGTGAAGCTAAGCACAGGTCAGGTAGTGTTCCTGAACTAGCAGTGCAGAGTATTGTCAAGCAGAAAGATAAGGACTCTAAGAAATGGTGTCACAGGAATCATCTCCCTCAGCAAACCCTCCCCCCTCCTCCATCTCACTGTGTTGTAAAGAATGCTGTGTTCATTAATGTGCCTTTCATTAGAACTGTGCTGTCCTGTACTACTGGGAAGACTGTGAACTGCTGTGCTGCTAAGGAAACTGTACTGTTTGTCACTGGTGCCTGTTGCTCATAAGACTTAACTTGCCCTGGCTGTGCGGCTTCTTTTTAAATGCTACTGTTCTACTGTTTATGAGGACTCTTGTCAAGTGTGTCTGGTCAGCAAGTGAAACAACCTACAGTACAGACCAAAAGCTTGGACACACCTTCTCATTTACAGATTTTTCTGTATTTTCATGACTATGAAAATTGTACATTCACACTGAAGGCATCAAAACTATGAATTAACACATGTGGAATTATATACTTAACAAAAAAGTGTGAAACAACTGAAAATATGTCTTATATTCTAGGTACTTCAAAGTAGCCACCTCTTGCTTTGATGACTGCTTTGCACACTCTTGGCATTCTCTTGATGAGCTTCAAGAGGTAGTCACCGGAAATGGTCTTCCAACAATCTTGAAGGAGTTCCCAGAGATGCTTAGCACTTGTTGGCCCTTTTGCCTTCACTCTGCGGTCCAGCTCACCCCAAACCATCTCGATTGGGTTCAGGTTTGGTGACTGTGGAGGCCAGGTCATCTGGTGTAGCACCCCATCACTCTCCTTCTTGGTCAAATAGCCCTTACACAGCCTGGAGGTGTGTTTGGGGTCATTGTCATGTTGAAAAATAAATGAAGGTCCAACTAAACGCAAACCGGATGGAATAGCATGCTGCTGCAAGATGCTGTGGTAGCCATGCAGGTTCACTATGCCTTCCATTTTGAATAAATCCCCAACAGTGTCACCAGCAAAGCACCCCCACACCATCACACCTCCTCCTCCATGCTTCACGGTGGGAACCAGGCATGTAGAGTCCATCCGTTCACCTTTTCTGCGTCGCACAAAGACATGGTGGTTGGAACCAAAGATCTCAAATTTGGACTCATCAGACCAAAGCACATATTTCCACTGGTCTAATGTCCATTCCTTGCGTTCTTTAGCCCAAACAAGTCTCTTCTGCTTGTTGCCTGTCCTTAGCAGTGATTTCCTAGCAGCTATTTTACCATGAAGGCCTGCTGCACAAAGTCTCCTCTTAACAGTTGTTGAAGAGATGTGTCTGCTGCTAAACTTATCCTCAGAAGCAGAGGTGACTCTTGGTCTTCCTTTCCTGGGGAGGTCCTCATGTGAGCCAGTTTCTTTGTAGCGCTTGATGGTTTTTGCAACTGCACTTGGGGACACTTTCAAAGTTTTCCCAATTTTTCGCACTGATTGACCTTCATTTCTTAAAGTATTGATGGCCACTCGTATGTATGGCCATAATACAAATTCTAACAGTCTATTCAGTAGGACTATCAGCTGTGTATCCACCAGACTTCTGCACAACACAACTCATGGTCCCAACCCCATTTATAAGGCAAGAAATCCCACTTATTAAACCTGACAGGGCATACCTGTGAAGTGAAAAACATTTCCGGTGACTACCTCTTGAAGCTCATCAAGAGAATGCCAAGAGTGTGCAAAGCAGTCATCAAAGCAGAAGGTGGCTACTTTGAAGAACCTAGAATATGACATATTTTCAGTTGTTTCACACTTTTTTGTTAAGTATATAATTCCACATGTGTTAATTCATAGTTTTGATGCCTTCAGTGTGAATGTACAATTTTCATAGTCATGAAAATACAGAAAAATCTTTAAATGAGAAGGTGTGTCCAAACTTTTGGTCTGTACTGTACGTGTCTGTCCCTGAGGGTTAATACCCCTGTGTGCTTGAGAGAAGCTGCAGCACATGGTCTATGGTCGCCCTGAGTAACGGTTCCCCCAGGACTCCAAAGAATTCATGTAACCTGTCTTGCCCCTATCTGAACCTAGCGGCATGCGTGTAACAATATGTTGCTAGTATGGCCAGTACTTGACTTGTTTGCTACTAACACTCTGGAATTCCAGCCTGGGGCACTCTTTTCGTCTCACGTACTCTGTTTTGTCTTGGCCCGTTACCCCTCCAAGTTATAAACTTTGGGCGTACTGCTAGGCGACCTCTCCCAGGACCCGTCTCCAATTAATCACTCTATCTTTTGGTCATTTCTCTGCTTCTTTCCACTAGGATCTCACTATCCTCTGTCACAGTTTTTAATGCTAGTAGGTACTTGGCTTTAAAGGGTTAGAAACTGGACCTGTGCCATTTACTGCACAGGTTTTGTTATCTCATGGTTGAGGACCAAATCTGAGTCCAATCTGTATCATACAAAGTGGCGTCAAAATCAGATTCCCAGCAGGAAGTGTAGGTAAGTTAACGCCTATAGGTAGTATGATTTAGATAGGCATAAAGGAGTCAGATGGTGCCTTATACATGGGGGTTTAAGCAACATCTCTGTTCAAATGAGTTGAGGAAATATGGTGTGGTTATATTCTTCAACACAGAGGTGATAAAATGCTTAAAGGGAATTTGTCACCACATTTGACCTATCTAAACTATTAATATGTGCATACAGGCTATAGACAGCTGAAAAAGTCCTACCCTTATGTCTCATTTCAGATGCTTTGTTGCTGATAAATCATCTTTTATCACTTTTATATAAATGACCCCTTCCAGTCTATCAGAAGGACACTGATCTGCATAAGAATCTGCCTCCAGCGCTTATGTTACATGAAGGGAGAGTTACCAGTGTGAGACAAGTAACTAACACAGATAGGAGAAATGAAATTTGTCTTCTTGCAAACACTTTTTTTGCTTCACTCTTAGCTCTGCTGTATTGTAACAATATTGCAACACTGCCTGTGAGCTGAAAGCTGGAGCTGAGAGGAGCCTGCAGATGTGTCAGGTATAATCACACACAGCTCTGCAGTGAGATCAGGAGAGCAGAGAGCAGCCATTACCCATCATACTGGTAACACTGGTAACCATTACACATCACTGGTAACCATTACATATCACACTGGTAACCCTGGTAACCATTACATATCACACTGGTAACTCCCCCTTCATGTAAAAAAAGCTCTAGAGGCAGAGTTATCTTACAGACCACATCCTCCCCAGAGCCTGGAAGAGGTCATTTATATAAAGTGACAAAAGATGATTTCTCAACAAGGCATCTGATATGAGGCATACAGGGAGGACTTATTTCAGTAGTCTATAACCTGTATGCCCATAATAATAGTTTAGATAGGTCAAATGTGGTGACAGATTCCCTTTAAGCTGCAGATTTTCCATCTCCTATTCTGAAAGGTTGGCAAAAACATCCTTAAAACATTCTCCCAGAAGTACTAAGAAACAAAATATAAATCATAATGGAATTTCCCTGGAGCTCTAGTGTTTCTTTAGTCTGATAAACAAGTTACAAATATTTTTTCATGCTAGAATACAATAGTAGGCAAGCTACCAAGATATATACATGTCTTCTTATTTAAGTTACGCAACATTCTGCCGTCATTCTTATTAAATTGTTAACAACAATGATAAAAAAAAGTGGCATATTCATTATCACCTCTGGATCTGCAGACACAAAGAAAAATATTTGTTATCAGAACTATTGTATATGCCCATTGGATGCTAACATATTCACTATGTGTGAATGTAATTCTGTTAGCAATTGTGATTTCGATGTCCTTATGTGAAATTCTTCATAATCATCAAAATCAGGAAGTCATTACAAGGGTTGTCAAATAATGACAACCCATTGTATATTCAATATTACAGCACAGAGACATCAGAGAAGAGCAAAGTCCACCTCTTGTGAAGCACTCTTTAAGCCAGAGTGGAGAGATGCATTGATGACATAGAGAAGATTTGCATGTACGGTTGGGTACAATTTGTACAGGTGATAGCAGCTAACATAGGCTTTAAAGAAACACTAAACATAGAAAATAAACAAAAATATATCTCAGCACTTAAAGGAAACTTATTATCTTATGGAGCACTTCAAGAGGTTAAAGGAGATCAAAATATATTTTTTTCTCACATAGAATCATAGAATCATAGAATGGTAGAGTTGGAGGGGATCTCCTGGGTCATCTGGTCCAACCCCCTGCTCAAAGCAGGATTCACTAGATCATCTCAGACAGATATCTGTCCAGCCTCTGTTTGAAGACGTCCATTGAAGGGGAACTCACCACCTCTCGTGGCAGCCTGTTCCACTCATTGATCACCCTCACTGTCAAAAAGTTTTTTCTAATATCTAATCTGTGCCTCCTCCCATTCAGTTTCATCCCATTGCTTCTAGTCTTTCCTTGTGCAAGTGAGAATAAAGATGATCCGTCTACAATGTGACAGCCCTTGAGATATTTGTAGACAGCTATTAAGTCTCCTCTCAGTCTTCTTTTTTGCAAGCTAAACATTCCCAAATCCTGTAACCGTTCCTCATAGGACATGGTTTGCAGACCGGTCACCATTCTGGTCGCTCTTCTCTGACCTTGCTCCAGTTTGTCGATGTCTTTTTTAAAATGTGGTGCCCAAAACTGTACACAGTATTCCAGATGAGGTCTGACCAAAGAGGAGTAAAGACCAATAATGACTTCACGTGATCTAGACTGTATGCTTCTGTTAATACATCCCAGAATTGTATTTGCCTTTTTTGCTGCTGCATCACACTGTTGACTCATGTTCAGTCTATGATCTATTAGTATACCTATACCTTAGTATACCTAAGTCTTTTTCACATGTACTGTTGCTTAGCTCTATTCCTCCCATTTTGTATATGCTTTTTTCATTTTTATTGCCCAGATGTAGTACTTTGAATTTTTCCCTGTTAAAAAACATTCTGTTAGTTACTGCCCACTGCTCCAGTTTATTTAGGTCTTTTTGAATCCTCTCTCTCTCTTCTCTAGTATTAGCTATCCCTCCTTGCTTTGTGTCATCAGCAAATTTAATCAGTTTACCCTCAATTCCTTCATCTAAATCATTGATAACGATGTTGAACAATACAGGTACCAGGACAGAGCCCTGTGGTACCCCACTTGAGACATTCATCCAACTGGATGTGAAGCCATTTACGACCACTCTTTGAGTCCGATCACTAAGCCAGTTATGAATCCAAGTTGCCTTGTCCATTTCATACTTGGTAATTTTTTCAATAAGGATGATGTGAGATACTTTGTCAAATGCTTTGCTGAAGTCAAGATATACTATATCTACAGCATTTCCCTGATCCACCCAGTCAGTGATTCTGTCATAGAAGGAAATTAAGTTAGTCTGACATGACTTGTTAGTTACAAAACCATGCTGACTCTGGTTAATCACTTCATTCTTATCCAGGTACTTACATACATGTTGTTTAATAATTTGTTCAAAGATCTTTCCTGGTATAGAAGTCAGACTCACCGGCCTATAGTTCCCTGGGTCCACCTTCTTCCCCTTTTTGAAGATAGGAACAACATTTGCTCTTCTCCAGTCTTCTGGGACTTCTCCTGTTCTCCAAGAATTTTCAAAGATTATGGAGAGTGGTTCTAAAATTTCTTCTACGATCTCCTTCAGTACTCTGGGGTGTAATTCATCTGGACCTGGAGACTTGAACTCATTTATGTTAGCTAAATATTCCCTCACAATCTCTCTGTTTACAGATAACTTGGATTCTTCTATTCCTTTAATAGGACAGTGAAGATCAGTTGATATTACATTTTCTTTCTGAGAGAAAACAGATGCAAAATAGGAATTAAAAAGTTTGGCCTTCTCAACATCCTTTCTTACCATTTCACCATTTTCATCCTGTAAAAATCCTATAGCATCTTTGACTTTTCTTTTACTTTTGACATACCCCCAAAATCCTTTTTTATTGCTTTTGACATCTCTTGCAAGCCTTAATTCATTGTCAGCTTTAGCTAACCTGATACGTGCCCTGCAGGATCTGCAGACTACATTATAATCTTACAAACAGTTATAATTCGCACTTGTGTAGTGAAACTGACTCAAGGTTTTAGTTATAAAATTAGTCTTTATTAGGGTATTTATAAATAAAAGGTTAAAAGATAGTATATAAAAAGTAGGTATATAAAATTTATATATAAAATGTTTTTTCTTAGGAGTAGGGATTCAGTTAAAATTAGTCTTTATTAGGGTATTTATAAATAAAAGGTTAAAAGATAGTATATAAAAAGTAGGTATTAAAATTAGTCTTTATTAGGGTGTTTATAAATAAAAGGTTAAAAGATAGTATATAAAAAGTAGGTATTAAAATTAGTCTTTATTAGGGTATTTATAAATAAAAGGTTAAAAGATAGTATATAAAAAGTAGGTATAAAAAGGTTATAAATCTTTTAACCTTTTATTTATAAATACCCTAATAAAGACTAATTTTATAACTAAAACCTTGAGTCAGTTTCACTACACAAGTGTGAATTATAACTGTCTGTATTGCTACCCCTACCCACTGACACATAGTTGTTTGTGTTCCTTAATTCGCCGCTGCTAAGTGACCAGCCTAATAGCGCCTCCTACCTGTTCAATTGCATTATAATCTTCTTTAGATATGCCTCCCTCTTTCCATTTGATAAACATATCTTTCTTTCTTTTTAGCATGTGTTTAAGTTCTGTGTTCATCCATCCTGGTTTCCTTAAATGCTTCCCATTCTTCCTACTTTTCGGGATTGTTAACAATTGTGCTTTGAGAATCTCATTTTTAAAAATTTCCCATCCTTCCTGGACATTTTTGTCCTTAAGGACATCCAGCCATTGGATCCCTCCTATTCTCTTTCAGAGTCGCTTAAAATCTGCCTTTCTGAAATCTAACATATACAGCATATAATTACAAATACTAAAAAAAATCATAGCTCAGAGACTGAAGTTGGCTGAAGCCAAGCTCTCCACTGTCTTGATATTTTGACAGCTGTGTCAGACTTTTGAGCTTGTAGTTACTACTGTGTGGGAAGCCACTGGAAGTATGCAAAATGGAAACATAGATGAAATCTGTGCAGTTATTTTACATCATGCTGACATAGACACCGGACCTCTTATAATGGAGACATTCATCTTGCAAAATCTTGACCTACGAATTCCTAGCAACTATCACCCACCTCAAAGTCAAATTACTGTGTTTTCTCTTTTTAAATCTTAATGACAACCAAAAACATCCAATGACCCTGATCAAATGTTCACATACCCTGCTGATTTTGGCCTGATAACATGCACAGAATTTGACACAAATGGGTTTGAATGGCTGCTAAAGGTAACATCCTCATCTGTGACCTGTTTGCATGTAATAAGTGTGTGTGCATAAAAGCTGAGTGAGTTTCTGTGATCCAGACAGAATCTTGCATCTTTCATCCAGCCACTGATGTTTCTGGATTGTGAGTCATGGGAAAAGCAAAAGAATTGTCAACGGATCTACAGGAAAAGGTAGTTGAACTGTATAACACAGGAAAGGGATGCAAAAAAAATATCCAAGGAAGTGATAATGCCAGTCAGCAGAGTTCAAACTGTGATTAACAAATGGAAAATCAGGGGCTCTGTAAAAACCAAACCATGGTCAGGTAGACCAATAAAAATTTTGGCCACAACTGCCAGGAGAATTGTTTGGGATGCAAAGAAAAACCCACAAATAACATCAGCTGAAATTCAGGACTCTCTGAAAACTAGCGGTGTGGCTGTTTCAAGATGCACAGTAAGGAGGCACTTGAAGAAAAATGGGCTGCATGGTCGAGTCGCCAGAAGAAAGCCATTACTGCGCAAATGCCACAAATTCTCTCGCCTACAGTAGGCCAAACATCACAGAGAGAAGCCTCAAAACTTCTGGAACAAGGTAATTTGGAGTGATGAGACCAAAATTTTACTTTTTGGCCACAACCATAAACGTTATATTTGGAAAGAGGTCAACAAGGCCTATGATGAAAGGAACACCATTCCCACAGTAAAGCATGGAGCTGGATCGCTGATGTTTTGGGGATGTGTGAGCTACAGGCACAGGAAACTTGGTAAAAGTTGAAGGAAAGATGAATGCAGCATGTTATTAGCAAATACTGGAGGCAAATTTGCACTCACCAGCCCAGAAGCTGAGCATGGGACATACTTGGACGTTCCAACATGACAACGATCCAAAACACAAGGCCATGTCAACCTGTCATTGGCTACAGCAGAACAAAGTGAAGGTTCTGGAGTGGCCATCTCAGTCTCCTCACCTCAATATCATTGAGCCACTCTGGGGAGATCTCAAGAGCGCAGTTCATGCTAGACAGTCCAGGAATTTACAGGAACTGGAGGCTTTTTGCCAAGAAGAATGGGCAGCTTTAGCATCTGAGAAAATAAAGAACCTCATCCACAACTACCACAAAAGACTTGAAGCTGTCATTGATGTTAGAGGGGGCAATAAATGGCATTAATCACCAGGGTATGTGAACTTTTGATCAGGGTCATTTGGATGTTTTTGATTGTCATTAAGAGTTAAAAAGAGAAAACACAGTAGTTTGACAATAAATGGTTCAACCAACCAATTACAATGAGTGGAGAAAAAGTTTTTTGTTATCATTCATATTCTCTGAAACAAGGCCAAGAAAGGAAAAATTCTGCCACGGTATGTAAACTTTTGAACACAACTGTATATACTTCAGGGAGTATAAAAATATAATTATTAAACCAGCGGATAAAGGGGGTGCCATCGTGGTGATGGATAAAACATACTGTACATCCGAAATTTATTCTCAACTGAACAATTACACCACTTATCTATGTATCACCAATAACCAAATTTTTGAGATAGCACGTCTTATCAAAGATCTGGATAAACATTACAAAGACACTGGCGTAATTGATTCCAAACTTGCAGAATTTCTGGTTAAGTCTAATCCCGTTATTTCAGTTTTTTTACTTTGCCCAAAATTCACAAAAATTTGAGGGAACCACCAGAACAACTCATTGTAGCTTCCACTAGTTCCATACTTTCCCTATTGGCTATGACTTTGGAAAAGATCTTAACTCCTCTAATCCCTAAAATCACATCCTACCTAAAAGATACAACACACTTTCTACAGTCTCTTAAATCTCTCGGCAATATTCCCCGACTGTCTTTTAGTCACATTAGATGTGAATAGTCTTTATGCCAGCATCGAACATTCCACAGGTATTCAGTCAGTTTCCGGTTTCTTGAGCCAAAATACTTCATTGACACAAAACCAATCTAAATTTTGTATAGACTTATTGACCTTAATTCTGACTGAAAATTTTTTATGTTTGAAGATGAATTTTTTCTCCAAAAACCAGAGACATCAATGGGTACAAATGTGGCACCTCCTTATCCCAATATATTTATGGCAAACTTAGAAGAGTCATTTGTGTACCATCATATTCATTTTATCTATTGAAAGCGTTGCATAGATGACATTTTTGTCATCTGGCATGGTTTTTGCGATACTGTAGTGGAATTTTTCAATGGTATTAACTCCTGTGTACCAGGTCTAACATTTACCCTTAACTACCATCATCAGACAATCCATTTTTTAGACACTCAAGTGTCTATTTAGACAGGGAGTCAATTAGACATAGATTTATATGTTAAACCTACCAATAAAAATAGTCTACTGCATTATAAGAGTTGCCATCCGCGCCATATTAAACAGTCTCTTCCCATATCACAGCATTGCCGCATTGACCGCATTGTATCTGACAAAACCAATTGCATTAAGAGACATCAAGAAATGGAAACAAAAAAAGTTTTGAGTGCGTGGCTATCCAGCACATATTACACGACTGAACTATCCAAAAAATACCGATCTGACAATACCAACAGAATAGCCTTCGTTAGTACCTATCACCCCTTCATAGGTAAAATTAATCAGTGTATTGTCAAACATTGGAATATTCTGAAAAAGGCTTACCCCGATATTTCTGAATTTCAGCCCAAACCCCTTTTATGTAATAAGAGACCAAGAAACATTAAAGATCAGCTGGTTAGAGCTGATATAGTCTCTCCTTTCTTTCGACTGACATAGGGGACATTGGCCATACAACAAAATGGCACTTTCCCCTGTTTAAGTTGTCTTCAGTGGTCCCATACAATCAAAGGCGTTCCCTTTACCCACCCTAGGTCAAGTAAACGGTTCAGTGTAAAAGGATTTTTTACCTGCAAGTCCTCATTCGCAGTGTATCTCATTAAGTGTCCTTGAAGTCTCGGATATCTTGGTGAGACCACCCAACATATCCAAGACCACATTTCCCAATACAAGTCGACTATTCGATGCAGTCGCACCCTTCTACCCATTCTGGCCCATTTCATCACTATGGGTCACTTAATTTCATAGTTAAGATTCCAGATTATAAAGCAAGTACCACTAGCCCGATGGGGTGGTGACCGCATTAAGAAATTAAAAGAATGGGAGGCCTTCTGGATTCATACCCTCAAAACTCTGGCCCCATGTGGTTTTACTAGGGAATGCGAAGTTGAGTTCTGAGTTTCATTGTCTCTGTCTGCATTGATTAATTATTGTCTTTCCTTTTTTTCAGATGTCCTAACCATTATCAGGTAGATATAGCTGGCTTTGGGTATTGTAGCATGATTTTCCTAACTACTTTGGTTATTTTTTTTTCTGGTATTCCTTATTTTTTCTATATTTTTCTTATTTTTCAAATTTTTTTCTTATTTTCGCTCATTTTCTCTTATTTTTTTACATTTTTATTTTCTTTTTCATTTTTTCTCATTCTTTATTCTTTTTACTTTTCCCTTTATTTCCGACTTATGTTTCCCCCAAAGATTTCCCCCTCCATCTTTGCTAAGACTGACTGTTCTCCCTTTTGTTTGCGCATCAAACTTTTTACCTAGATCCATTATCCATCCCCCACATAGAGACACATCGCTATTTTCAGTCTTTTCCGTCACTGCATGGTGGCGTATGCGCTATTCATGCGCTATATACTATGAATTCGGCGCTTCTGCCCATGTTATCCTGATCACATGATTGCTTTACCGGCGCATGCACACTTCATTTTTTTGGGGACTTCGGTGTTTTCACCTATGTGGGCGGTCCCACCAACATGCCATAAAGGCCGCTTCCCTCAGATCCACAAAATCTCCATTGCACCACGGGAATATTATCACGGATCCCTGACTTTCCATTTCCACAGGTATATGTTCTCTCAACATTCTCTCTCTTATATTTATAGTGCTGTTTGATTCTAATCTTTTTATCTTTTTTTTTTTAATATCTTTATTGAATTTTTCAAAGTGAACAAAACATAAACATAACTACTATTTACTACAGTGATACATAAAAGAAAGGAACATGGGAAAGGAAGAAATTTAGCTTATGCATTTAAAACAAAGTAATCTAGTACAGTAGCTTAATTAGATAACGTCTTGCGATAGTAACTTTTAAACAAAGCTGAATAATAAACCATTAAAATAACATTAAAATAATTGTATATTCAAAATATAGAAAAAAATATTTAAATTAACAGTTCTAGTAGTATAATTAACAAAGATAATATAGTCAAACAATATATATAACAGTTGTGTCAGAATTCCTATTGGAGGGGAAATTGTTTATTCCAAAAGTTCCATTTATTATAATATTTGTGTAAAGAGTTGTTTATTTTGGCATTAATATATTCGTATACCTTGTGTAGGGATACTTTATAATTTCTTTAGATTGAAGGGATAGTGGAAGTTCTCCAATTAGACGCGATTACATTTTTGACAACTAAAAAATGTGTATGATTAGATGTCTCAAATTTTTTGGAATGAACTCTGTGCCTAAAGATTGAAGTGCGAGATTTGGGGTGATTATAATTTTTTGGCGAGTGATTCTATAAATCAATAAGGAAGTATCTTTCCACATATTATCTAGAATTGGACAGTTCCAAAAAATGTGACGCACACCCACTTTAAGCCCGCAACTGAGCCAACACAGAGGGGATTGATCTTTATAGGCTTTGGATAATCTATTGGGAGTTAGATACCATCTTGTAATGATTTTAAAATGGCATTCATGTAAGTTCGAACAAAGATTAGATGAATAGGTAAGACTAAGACTGTATTTCCATTGTTCAATAGTAGTTGTAAGTTTAAGGTCCTTCTCCCAATTATGGTGTTTGTTTTTACCATAATTATATCATCATTGAAGAGCTCATAAATGTTACGTGTTGACTAGTGTTAAGCGAGTATGTTCTATTAACCCTTTCGCCGAGTACGCTCGGGCCGAGCACCGAGTATTTATAGCTGCTCGGTGATATGGTTGAATCGCTCCCTTGTGCATGATTTGCAACTGTTTGACAGTTTTATTACATGGGAGGAATGTCTATTTCTTACACATTCTTCACATGTAATAAAGCTGCCAAACAGTTGCAAATCATGAACACGGGAGCGATTTAACCATATCACCGAGCAGCTGTAAATACTCGGAGCTCGGCCCGAGCGTACTCGGACAGAACATACTCGCTCAACACTAGTGTTGACCAAATCCATTTGTTGTTTAAATTGGTGAGTAAAATGCAAATTGCCTATGTTTTTAGTGTTGCACATGTCCACAATTCCAATTCCTTTATCTTTTTATTTTTTAAGCCATACCTTCTACCTGCTCTTGGGTTGATGTGATGTGCTATTGTGAGGAGGATACAACCTCCATTCCTAACACAATTACTTCTATTTATATTAACTGCGTCCTACCTCCTATATCTTGAAGTTTGATCCTGTTCCACATGCCCAATATTAACAACAGTTATTAATCATTATCCTCCTCCATATACCCTGCTTAGTAATATGACTGTCTCTGTCTAACTTAATTGCTTTGATTTTTATGCTGATTTTTACTTCCTTTACCTTAAATTTGGATCATGTATTATAAGCTTGATACCCACTATATCTATTAGCTATGACCCTGTCACATGATTCCACTACAAGGATAATCTTCTGGATCGATTTATGTCCCGATTGATGATTTCTTATTTTGCTGATTCTTAGAAATCATTGGCACTAATTATTTAATTTTGCTTTTTTTATATACATGTGACATCATACTTTTTCTTTATATCACACAGATATACAGTGGTGTGAAAAAGTGTTTCTGATTTCTTATTCTTTTGCAAGTTTGTCACACTTAAATGTTTCAGATCACAAAACAAAATTAAATATTAGACAAAGATAAAAACACAAAATGCAGTTTTTTTAAATGAAGGTGTTTATTATTAAAGGAAATGTGAAAAAGTGATTGCCCCCCCCCCCTTCCTTAAATTATAAATTAAATGTGGTTTATCACATCTTTAGGAAGCTGAGTTTAATTTCCCTAGCCACACACAGGCCTGATTACTGCCACACCGGTTCTCGATCGAGAAGTCACTTAAATAGGACGTGCCTAACAAAGTGAAGTAGAACAAAAGATCCTCAAAAGCTAGACATCATGTTGTGATCCAAAGATATTCAGGAACAAATGAGAAACAAAGTAATTGAGATCTATCAGTCTGGAAAAAGTTATAAAGCCATTTCTAAAGCTTTGAGACTACAGCAAACCACAGTGAGAACCATTATCCACAAATGGTAAAAACATGGAACAGTGGTGAACCTTCCCAGGAGTGGCCTGATGACCAAAATTACCCCAAGAGAGCAGTGACGACTCATCCAAGAGGTCGCAAAAGACGCCACAGCAACATCCAACGAACTGTAGGCCTCACTTGCCTCAGATAATGTCAGTGTTCTTGACTCCATCATAAGAAAGAGACTGGGCAAAAATGGCATGCATGGCAGAGTTCCAAAATGAAAACCACTCCTGAGCAAAAAGAGCATAAAGACTTGTCTCAGTTTTGCCAGAAAACAATTTGATGATCGCCAAGACTTTTGGGAGAACACTCTTTGGACTGACGAGACAAAGGTTGAAATTTTGGAAGATGTATGTCCCGTTACATCTGGAGTATATGTGTGGCGCCCCTGAGGGTTCGGTCGCCGCAGAGTTATTGCATCTCATCCAGACATGTGGTACCTCACTCTCAGGTAAGGAAGAAGTATGGCTCAGGACCCTAACACTTATATCCACTACACCACATTTCCAAGGGACAGGGCGAGATTGCTCCTACGGGAGAGCACAGTCCCTGATCCCTGGCTGGAGTGGGGAGGAACCACTTAGAAAGGGGGAACTATGTAGTGGATGGGTGGAGGACGTAGATCCTGGGAGCACTGGAGTAGGAGTATAAGTATGGGAGCCATCTTAGATCAAGGGAGTCCCGACAGAGAGTTCCAGTCCAGACGGACTGAGGTGAAGACTGGGAGCAGGGGCTCTGTATGAGCTCTGCTCCACAGGCGGGCCTAGTCAGGAGGCCTGAGCCTGAGGGGAGTGGGAGCAGGAAGGCTCCAGGAACAGAAGGGACCCCAGGGGTACGGGCCATGCAGCAAGCCACCCGTACGCCCGCCCCTACTAGAAAGTAGAGGGGTCAGGCCAGAAAAAGGGAACCGGTCCCTCAACTAGCATGGAGCTACAAGGCCCAACTAGGAAACCGGAAGCTGCAGCACTTCAAGTACCGCAGGCCACAAGTCCACACCAGTACACTAAGAAGGTAGCTGCATAGGACCCAGGGGACGGAACACACGTCGCTCGCCAAGGCCCGAGAATACCGGATAGAAGTGCCACTGGGTGTGAAGTGCAGGGAGCAGGCCAGAGAGAGGACACACAGAAGGGGGTCCTGTAAAATGCTCCGGAGTTACCTGAGGGTCGGCTGAACCCCTCACTGCGTGAACACAGGACGCCGTGGGTCTTGCACTGGTAACTGTAACTGTTATAATCGTGAGTAAAGACCCTGGGACTGCACTATCTGACTCCGTGTTATTACTGACTACCTGCACCATAACCACCATCATCTATACACGCTGCCCTGGAGCTACACTCTTCCTGTGGGGAGTTACACTACCTTAGCTGCTATACCACCAGCTTCAGAGGATTGTTCTGAAGCGGAGGTTCCTATTGACCACATTCCACAGGTGGCGTAGTCGGGCATTAAACACCTTTACACATAGACTACCCTTGGTTTGATCGACCTGGGTCACGGACCGGGTCGCCGCCACGGTGACTACAACCCCCAGCGTCTACAGGCCCGGATCCGGGTACCCCATGGCCCAGGGGGCACGTCATATGTAACACAGCATTTCAGAAAAGGAACATCATACCAACAGTAAAATATGGTGGTGGTAGTGTGATGGTCTGGGGCTGTTTTGTTGTTTCAGTACCTGGAAGACTTGCTGTGGTAAATGTCTACCAAAAAATCCTGAAGGAGAATGTCCAGCCATCTGTTTGTGACTTCAAGCTGAAGCGCACTTGGGTTATGCAGCAGGACAATTAAGCAAAACACACCAGCAAGTCCATCTCTGAATGGCTTAAGAAAAAAAAATTAAGACTTTGGAGTGGCCTAGTCAAAGCCCTGACCTTAATCCGATTGAGATGTTGTGGCGTGACCCTAAAAAGGCGGGTCATGCTTGGAAACCCTCCAATGTGGCTGAATTACAACAATTTTTCAAAGATGAGTAGGCCAAAATTCCTCCAGAGCGTTGTAAAAGACTCATTTCCAGTTATCGCAAATGCTTGATTGCAGTTGCTGCTGCTAATAGTGGCCTAACCAGTTATTAGGTTTAGGGGGGCAAACATTTTTTCACAGAGGGTCCTTTAGGTTTGGATTTCTTTTTCCTTTAATAATAAAGCCCTTCATTTAAAAACTGCATTTTGTGTTTACTTGTGTTATCTTTGTCTAATATTTCAATTTGTTTTGTGATCTGAAACATTTAAGTGTGACAAACATGCAAAAGAATATGAAATCAGGAAGGGGGCAAACACTTTTTCACACCACTGTACCTAGAGAAAGGCTTTGCACAGCCGAAACATTGTCTTTCTATTATCTGTGACTTTATGGATCTTTGAATAAATTTAATATACCCTTTTGAATTGCAATTTTCTGTGCCAAAGTATTTTTTGGATATATCATTCTGTATGTAGTTATGTAAGAACAGATGTAAGATGGATGCCTTTGTCTTATGGAGGAGGAGAGGGAAGTTACAAAACAGCAACTAAGGTAAATCCTGTCAGTTTCTTCTCCGTGTTTTGTGAGTGTGGATGCCGGCCTGTGTACAGTATAAAGTAAATGATTCAGATAAACCCCTTTGAGACAGATGATTTCTTCTTTTGCAGATTAACCCTTTAAGCCACTGCCCCACTTTCAGTATTTGGTCAGTATTTTTTCTCAGGAGTGGGCGCCAAAACCAGGAGTGGGGGATAAATGCAGAATTGGTGACTTGTTTCTATTATACCTTTTCTCTGATTGTTCATCACCTGGTTTTGGCTCCCACTCCTCAGAAAAAATACTGACCGAATACTGACCAAATACTGATAGTGGGGTCATGGCCTTAAAAGCAACTATGTCCACCTCTTGCAAGCTAACCATTTAGATTCAGCTATGTCCTCCTTTTTTCAGATTAACCCTTTAAAATGCAGCTGTATCCTCTTTCATCTGAGTGGCATAATACAGATGGCCATCTTGTTACATGGCTGATAAATAACAATACTGAGCATTAAACTGCAATACTGATATTTCAATCTTCTGATTGGAGGTGAAGAAAATATTTGCCTGATTTGCGTTTTCCGATTCGCTGCTCTTAGGGATACATTGATTAATTCATTCCCCATGTTTGTGATTCTCTTTTGGTGAATTTATGATTAAAATAGATTAATAAATTAGCCCATTTATTCTTCTATTTATTCATTCTTCCCCAACAAAGTGGAGAAACAAGACAAATTGTACCATATCTGAGCACAAGGCTCCACTTTGACATGTAGATCATGTATAAAATGAGCTCCCCTGTCTCAGTTGGTATATCTCACCGCATTTTGCTTCCACTGTGGTAAAATGAAGGTGAAATCTGCATCTCTCTAATACTGAGGGAAATCATCGGACATGCTCTGTAAATGTAGAAAGTCTTATAATGTTACTTATTGCCACTTTTTATGTTTTTCTTATAATTTATAGGTTCTTTTTAATCACTGTTTTGCAAAATGTCCGATATTGAGGATAAAAACTGCTGTAATTATTGTTAATTATTATTTAAAGTGTGTAGCATGATGGATTTTATGTTATATACCACAATAAAGCAAGAAAGTTAATATTCCCAATGCCAGATTTTCCATGAAATATTGTCCTTTCATTGTGAATACCACAGCCAGAGGTCAGGTTCGTGAAGAGAATTCCAAATGTGGATGGGTGAGTCACGGCAAATGTCCTATCTTATATTTTTAACTCCTTCCTGGTACTGGTACGTCCAATGTCATGTACACTATGTATGATGCAAGTTCAGGAGCTGAGCCCTCATCAAACCGGGCAGTTACGCAGCCAACATCTACCTCTAACAGCTGAGCTCAAACCATTGCTATTAACCGCTTAAGTTCCACTGTCAATCTATGACAGCAGCATTTAAAGTGGTTATTTCAAGGTCTTGTGTAGTTAAAATTGCAAAGTGCTTGTAAAAACTATCAACTTTGCAATTTACTTTGTCTTAAAAATCATCTTAATACTCAAGATTAAAGGAATTTTTACATTTATAGTGTACAGCTCTTTGCCTAGGTTACCAGTCACTCTGCAACCTCAACATGGTCTGTTACCTGGGTAAGGAGCTCATGTTACTGGCAGGCTCTTTGCTTTAGAGCTTGCTCGCACCACACTGAAACTAGCTGAATCACTGCCACTGTACTCCTCCCATGCTGTAGAATAAGATATCAGTCAGAATTTGGCCCAGAAACTGATATCTAGCATGCCAAGACAAACTGCAGTGATTTTGAAAAATAAGGGTCAACACTGTGAATAATGAGTCATTGCATAAACTTGATGTACAGTACAGACCAAAAGTTTGGACACACCTCATTTAAAGATTTTTCTGTATTTTCATGACTATGAAAATTGTACATTCACACTGAAGGCATCAAAACTATGAATTAACACATGTGTTAAATGCGTTTAAAGGTTTCCAAACCTTTTCATCCGGGCCAAACCACAATGATCATTGTAGTTTGGCTCTGATGAAGAGGTTGAAAACCTTGAAACGCGCTGAAACCATAAACCGCATTCATGCTTCACCTCTGTGTGTGATCGTACTTTTGAACCTCAGGCAGTGCAGATTTTGAACCACCACATTCCTCATTCATTGTATCGTATCCTCCTTATTCCTGGCATTGTCTTGCCTAGAATGAGGGCAGCGTGTAAGTAAAGAGGCAGGGGGAGAGCTGGCAGAGTTGTGCGCCTGGGCATCGCTACTTGAGGCTCGCTTCTTATGAACGTCCAGGGGGAGAGGACACGTCATTTTGCCTGCTTCAGTGATAGCACATAGAGAGGGCGCTGGGCCCAGGGAAGGATGGTCGTTATCCCCGTGCAGGGCACCACTGATGCAGGATGCAGCCCGGCAGGTAGGAGGTATGCTGGGCATACAATGCCTGGCTTGTGGGCAGAGATGGCAGACTTGCAGCAGTGTTTGCTCTTTTTTCTCGGAGCTGCCCGTCATTCTCAGCCTGTGGTTCAGTCTCATCTTGTTTCTTTCGGTCCTGCAACTTTTTAATGCCAATACAGTATCCATACCATTGATGCCCTATGGTACATGGCAACTTTTGTCTGACCATAGCCTATGATGTGTGCCAATCAGAGTGTCTGCTCTGGGCAAGACTTCTACGCCAAATGCCATAGCAGTTACATTATGCCACCTGCTTCGCACACAATAACGCATGTCAGATTTGCAATGTCTTGTGCCCGGCTTTGCCCAGCACGAACGGTTGTAAGACCATAGACTAATCGTGATCAGCCTTAAAATGTCCCCTGTTCCTTCTGTCCGCTGGGCAGCCATCAATAGTGCTGAAACCATTCACACAGTAATTATCACCCATCTTCTCAAACTCCTGATTGGCAGATCTGTCCATTTATGTGATGGTACATATAATACCCTACAATAGTCCAGTATAGTGAGTTATAATGTTTGTGGTTTCTTCACATATAGTTTTTTTTGTTTTATAAGCATTTTTTAATGGAGTTTTTAACTTGCATTTTTTGGGGGGAAGTCGTTTTTCCTAAAGAGAAAGCTATGGGAAAACATCTGAAAAAACAGACCTCTCACTTACAGAGCATTCTACATTTTTGGAAGAATTACACGGAATTAAAAAAAAACGCACCAAATGTGATCAAATACGGCGCAAGCGTAGTGTGTTTTATGTCCCATTATTGTCTTTCCCATTATTATCTTTTCACTGCACAGTACCACTTCTCTTGTCCTGTAATGTAATTCTAAGTATCTCCTCTGGCTCCTATTCTGATCATTTTAGGGCGTGGTTTTTAGGGTGTGTGGTCTTTAGGGGGAATGGTCTTTAGGAGGCGTGGTGTTTAGGGGGAGTGTCAAATGTCGGTAAAAATTTTAAGCCGTCCATGAATTTGAGTCCAGTTGTCCAGAATTTTTTTTTTAGGATGTTGGCAACCCTGGACATGGGTACTCAGCAGCAATGGTCTGTACTCATTGAGAACATCATGAAGGATCCAAGTCATCTATGCAAACACATCTTCGGCATTACAAAAAGTAAACATGTTATGTCAACTTGTGTGCTACATGTGGCAGCACATTACTTGCCAGAAACATTTCAAATATATGGCAAAGATGAAGATGACTTGGATCTTCCATAACACATTATTGAGGGAAATCAGGATCCATTTTGTCTTCTCAGTTCCCATTTTATGCTCTAAATCTATCATGTAGCATGTCTACACAGAACCCTCCCCACCCTACTTATTCCATGTGCCTAAGAAACTGAACAAACCCAGCCACCGAAACATATCTATGTCTAAATCCCAGAAAAGAGTTGTTTGCTTTTTGGCATAGAGCCTTCTCTGTTCAGGGGTGTATATAACCCCCACACGCATTCCAAAGCAAAATCTTTTGCTGAACATTATTACATATGTGCTGTCTCTAGATTCTCCAAGCTCGTTCATCACAACACCTCTACTTCGGCCTTGCACATCAACTCTAGTAGACCCGTTGTGCCCACACTATCTTCTAACTGACCATAGCCCATTTTTGCAGTAACCATTCCCTGGGCTGGAAAGCCTTGTCTTTGTTCTCTAACCTTCCAGGTCCGGCATAGACGATGTCTCAACCCCACTTTGACATTGTCTCAAGGTCCCGACAAACCCGCAGCTGTACCCTCCTGAGCTCCTGACTCCATCTGTGCAGCAGCTGCGCTCTTCTTTTTGTTTGCTCCACTTCCCAGGACATCATAGGTGTTCCAGCCAGGTCAAGGATCCCAGAACTGTCACTTCCTAATCCAGCTTCAGGCTTGCTATTGAAAGTCTTCTTCAATTTTTTTCAATAAAACATCACAATAATTGATATTAATGTTAAGTATTAGCAGTATTTAACATATTTGTCAATTAAAAGCTTAAAAACATACCCCGAAGAAAAATATAAATGCAATACTTTTGTTTTTGCTCCCATTTTTCATGAACTGAACTCAGAAAAAGTCTTAGATTTTTATGTACACAAAACGTCTTTTTCTCTCAAATATTTTTCACAAATTTGTCTAAATCTGTGTTAGTGAGCATTTCTCCTGTCGAGATAATCCAACCACCTCACAGGGGTGATTTATCCAGATGCTGTTTAGATAGCATGATTATTACACAGTTATGCCTGAGGCTGGCCACAATAAAAGGCCACTCTAAAATGTGCAGTTGTACAGTATTATGGAGATCCGGATTGGAGAGGGGGAGGGGGCAGACAACCAGTCAGTATCTGGGGTGACCATCATTTGCCTCACACAGTGCAACACATCTTCTTCACATAGAGCTGATCAGGGTGTTGATTATAGCCTATGGAATGTCAGTCCACTCCTCTTCAATGGCTGTGCGAAGTTGCTGGATAATGGCAGGAACTTGAACACGCTGTCGTATACGCCAATCCGGAGCATCCCAAACATGTTCAGTGGGTGACATGTCCGGTGAGTATATTTTGAGCTTCCAGGAATTGTGAACAGATCCTTGCAACATGGGGCCGTGCATTATCATGGTGCGACATGAGGTGATGGTCGTGGATGAATGGCGTAACAATGGGCCTCAGGATCTCGTCAAGGTATCTCTGTGCATTCAAAATGTCATCAATAAAATGCAACTGTGTTCATTGTCCATAACATATGCCTGCCCATACCATAACCCCTCCGCCACCATGGGCCACTCGATTCACACATTTACATCAGTAAACCGCTCACCCACACAATGCCATACACGCAGTCTTCCATGTGCCCTGTACAGTGAAAACTGAGATTCATCCTTGAATAGAACACCTCTCCAACGTGCCAGACGCCATTGAATGTGAGCATTTGCCCACTCAAGTTGGTTACGGCGATGAATTGCAGTCAGGTGGAGACCCCGATGAGGATGACGAGCATGCAAATGAGCTTACCTGAGATGGTTTCTGTCAGTTTGCGCAGAAATTCTTTCATGCAAACCGATTGTTGCAGCAGCTGTCCGGGTGGCTGGTCTCAGGCGATGTTGGAGGTGAAGATTCTGTATATTGAAGTTCTTGGCTGGTGTGGTTACACATAGTCTGCGGTTATGAGGTCGGTTGGATGTACTGCCAAATATTCTGAAACACCAATGGAGACGGATTATGGTAGAGAAATGAACATTCAATTCATGGGCAACAGCCCTGGTGGACATTCCTGCAGTCAGCATGACAATTGCACGCTCACTCCAAACCTGTGACATCTGTGGCACTGTGCTGTGCGATGTGAAACTGCACATTTTAGACTGGCCATTTATTGTTGAAAGCTTATGGCACGTCTGTGCAATGATCATGCTGTCTAATCAGCATCTTGATATGCCACACCAGTGAGGTGCATGGGTTATCTCGGCAAAGGAGAAGTGCTCACTAACACAGATTTAGACAAATTTGTGAACAATATATGAGAGAAAAAGACCTTTTTGTGTACATAGAAAAAGCCTTTGAGTTCAGCTCATGAAAAATAGGAGCCAAAACAGAAGTGTTGCATTTATATTTTTGTTCAGTGTATGAAATGCTTAGAGTTGTACTTCAGTAACCATAGAACATCTGAGTTAAAGATCTAAAAACACTGCAAAGCAGCAAACTTTGTGGAAATCAATACATGTTTCAGCCTCAAAAGTTTTGACCATGGCAGTATACTACAGGGTGATTAACTCGATACTTTACCCAGAAAAATTTCTGTAACATCTAAAAGAGACGATCTAACGTACTTAAATTTGAACTGTACATACCTTGGTTGATAAGAAACTGATGTTTTAAAGCAGGTGTTGAAAATATCCACCTTACGCATCCAAGCACGCCTGCATGTGCCATTCCATATTGTTGAATGTATTCCGCAGGACATCTGGGGTCGCAGCCTGAATTTCTCTCGCTATATTCTCTCGGAGTGCCTGTAATGTTCATGGCTTGTTACTGTGCACCCGACCATTCAAATTACCCCAAAAGAAAAAATACGGTAATAACGAAATTCCTTTCTCTTGATCAGGCCTTTTAAATTCCTCAATGCCAGTGACTCTGTACGAGCAAACAGACCTTTCTTGGCCGCTTGTTGCCATGTAGAATAAGATATGCCTGTCTTCTGGGAAAGCCTATGCAACGATTTTCGTGGAAATGTTAGAAGTCGCTATTTCATATCCTCAGACAATTTTGGATGTCCTCCATCATGCCATCCAGTAATGTTCCTTTATGTTCCAGCTTATTCATCAATGACAGAATACACGGTTTGAGATAGATGCTGGGAAAGGAAGTTGTTTCTGCGCTCTCTGGAGTCACGACAAACCATTAGTATGGATAAAAATGTAGGTTTATTGTCTACGCGTTTCAGAGTCCACCGACTCCTTCCTCAGGACAACCGTAACAACGGTACTTTAGATGCAGCGAAACAGAAACACAGAGCAGCCAATACAGGGTTAATAAACAGGGGTAGTTTATAATAACAGGGTCAATCTCCACGCAGAGAGTAACAGGGGAAAATATGGGGGAAAACAAGGAAAGTGGCAGGTAAAAGTCTTTAACTGACAGTTCACAGTTTAACTAGATATAGCAGAGTCGAACCGGTTGTAAACGACAGTTTTTACACTTAGCTGATTCTTTTCCTCCACAAGGCAGTTGCCAGCTGAGGCCGGTGTTGATTTCTTCAGGCTTCCCCACCCAAACAATGCTCCGTCTTCTGGCGGCAGCGGGCGGTCTCCGGTTTTACCCACTGAGCCCCTAGTCCATAACACGGCACCTCACGTGCCCGGCTCCACCGACTCTGCATCTCTTCTCTAGTCGGCTTGACTCCTCTGGTCCACTGTACTCGACTCTTGCTCCCAGTCCTGGTACCAGGAGCCTGGACCCTCTCACACTGCTCTACTGAGCAGGACCCAGCTCCGCTTTCCCACGTAAACGTCCTTGTCTCTTCCTCTCACTAACCACGCCACCAGTCTCCCGTTCACCTGACCTCCCAGCTCTCACTCTGGACACGCCCCTAGCTTCCCAGTCACCTGACTCCTGTGCTCGCAGTCTGTCTTCCTCCTGCAATCAGAGGCACGGCCCCGGCAGTTCCGGATCCCTTGCTCTGAAAGTACTTACACCCCGGTCTTCCCCCTTACACTCCCGCTCTCCTTTAACTCGCCATTCCACGGGCGAGAGTTCCTTCATCAAACGTTCACATTCTTGGACTTCCTGGACGATACGGTACCATATGAATTGATCTTGTTCGTAACAGTGAGCAGGCACTCCTGCTGTTGTCCGTTCTGACCGGCGTAACTCAGTCTGACCGATGGGGGGTGCAGGGTCACTCGGATTTCCAATCTCCGCCTGCCTGGTGGCTTCAACCGATGTTGTTCCCTCGCCGCCTGCACTGGGGACTGCACGTAATCGAGTGCTGGGGCTCGGAGGTAAAATCAACAACTCTTCTTCGTCCACATCGTGGCTTGGGGCAACTGTGACAGGACTCCCTCTAGAAGCAGGTGATTATTCTCCATCCTCGTCATCTTTAGACAGACAGGGTCGCAGCATATTATGATGAACCACTCTGGTAGGGGCTCCTTCAGTCCCCTCGGGTTGAACTTCATACACAGGTCCTTCAGCGCTAATCCTGCGCTTCACTCGGTGTGGGGTCAGTTCCCATCACCTACTCAATTTGCTCCGGGGCCGCCTGTCCCGAACCAACACCTGCTCCCCGGGCCTCAGAGCTATCCCTCGAAGAGGCAATGTCTCATGATGTTTGAGCTCCTGAAACTTTTGCTGTTCCAACCGTCAGAGGGTCTACAGTCGATGCCTATGTTCCCGGACCCAGGAAGACACCCCCGTCCGTGGGTAGTCCTCCTTGGGGTCCAGCTCTAACTCAGTAATCTACCGCCCCTTTCGCCCGAACAGCAAGGTATAAGGACTGAACCCCGTCAAACTGTTCACTCGGTTGTTTTAGACCCACACCAGCTTGGGCCACAAACTCAGGCCACCATACCTTCCGATCTTCCTCCAACATGAGGAGAATTTGGATCAGTGTCCGATTAAAGCGTTCACAGGCCCCATTTCCTTGAGGGTGGTAAGGAGTAGTCCGTGACTTCTCAATCTTGTACAACCGGTGCTGCTCTTCCATCACCCAGCCTTGGAAGCAGGCGCCTTGATAGGAATGAATCCTCTTTGGGCAGCCGTACACCCGATTGAAGTCTCGGCAGATGGCCGGCGGAGCGGACTCGGCGGTCTGGTCTCTGGTCGGGGTCACTACCGCAAACTTTGTGAAGTGGTCTGTCATTACCAGGCAATGTTCATACCCGAGATGCGCCGGTCCAACAGCCAAATAGTCGATCATCAGCACCTCCAAGGGGGCAGAAGTCACAATAGTTTGTATGGCGCTGCTCCGGGGGCTTAACCAGCTCACAGCTCTGACATCTTCGACAAGTGTCTTCTATTGTTGCTCGCAGTCGGGGATTATACACCAGCCTCTGCAACCATTGGAACGTCTTCTCTGGTCCAAAGTGAGCCCCTCGTTCATGAGCCACTTTAGCCACTACTCCGACCAACTTCTCTGGGATCACCACTTGCCAGGTGGTCCCGAACTCTCGCAGTAGCTGCACCTGTCGGTACAGCAGCCCGTCTCACAAACACAGTCTCTCCCATTGTCCCAGCATCTTCAGTGCTCCCGGGGACAAGGTACTCCTCTCTTCTCGACTGGGAACTTGCCGCAAAGCCACCCATTGATGTAATTGAGCAACTTCTCTGTCAGTCTGTTGAAGTCGGATCCAGTCATCTCTTGGCCGTCCTAGCACTTGTTCTTCCGACGTCTCTCCGATCTGTCCCTGCGCCGCGGCCAGCGGTCCCACGAAACTTCGGAATCTAGGGGTCTCATCCGCCTCCAAATCTTCATCGCGGTCATGATCAGGCCATTCATATGTCACTCTGGAGAGGGCGTCGGCATGAGTATTCTCTGCCTTAGGCCGGTATTCGGTCTTATACCGGTACCTGGCCATGCGGGCCACCCACCGCTGCTTCAGGGCCCCCAATTTCGCATTCTCCAGGTGGGCCAGCGGGTTGTTATCTGTTCTCACCAGTACTTCGAACGCAGACAAATACTCTGCAAACTTCTCGGTCATTGCCCAAACCAGAGCCAGCAACTCTAATTTGAAAGAGCTATAATTATCCGGGTTCCTCTCAGTCGTGAAGTGAGCGGCTGGCGTACGCAATCACACGCTCTTTCCCCTCCTGTACTTGGAAGTAACACGGCTCCCAGACCATGTAGGCTCCCATCAGTGTGGAGTATGAAGGGTTGGGAGAAATCCGCATAGGCAAGTATTGGGGCCTCGGTCAGGGCCATTTTTAGGGCACAGAAGGCCTCTTCCTGGCCGCTTCCCCACCGAATCGCCTGATTCTTGGAGCCCGCCGACACTCCCTTAAGTAGCTCCAGCAATGGGTTGGCTATGCGGGTGAAGTTCTTCAGGAATCTTCGGTAGTACCCGGCAAGTCCCAGGAAAGCCCGAATGTCCTTCACTGTCTTCGGGGTAGGCCACTCCTGTACGGCGGCCACCTTTTCCTGGGTGGGCCTGACTCCTTCACCGGACACAGTATGACCGAGATAGTCGATCTGCTTGCGGAACAGGTGGCACTTCTGGGGCTTCACCTTTAGGCCATGACTCTGTAGGCGACTCAGTACTTGCTCCAGTCGCTGGAGGTACTCCTCGAAGGTGGCGGCATAGACAATTATGTCGTCAAGGTAAATCAGTGTCGCCTCGAAGTTTAAATCGCCCAGGCACCTCTCCATCAGACACTGGAATGTCTCGGGGGCGTTAGTCAGGCCGAAGGGCATCCGATTGAACTCGAACAGTCCCATGGGTAATATGAACGCCATCTTCGCACGGTCATGTTCGGCCACGGGCACCTGCCAGTACCCACTGGCCAGATCCAAGGAGGAGAAGTATCTTGCCTTCCCTAAGGCCGACAGGGACTCTTCGATTCGGGGTAGTGGGTAAGAGTCCCGTACTGTACAGGCATTCAGTCGTCTATAGTCCACACAGAACCGTAGGGTCCCATCTTTCTTCTGGACCAGGACAATCGGGGCTGCCCATGGACTCTGACTCTCCCGTATCACACCATTCTGTAACATATGAGCTAGCATCTCCTTAACCTCTTTATACATCTGGGGAGGTATCTGCCGGTACCTGTCCCGCACTGGGGCAGCGCTCCCCATGGGAATCTCGTGGGTAATGGCTTCGGTGCAACCAAAATCATCCTCATGGCGAGCAAAAACTTCCTGGTACTGCTCCAGCACCTCTTCAACCAGCTGTACCTGTCGAGGTATAAGTCCCGTCAATTCAGCCCGCATTCGATCTAGGATTCTTCATCCCCCCTTCGCACTAGCCCGGTGGGATTCCGGCGGCACGGTGACCACCAGAGTCCAGGGGTCTCCTGTACAGCGGACAGCTGTACCACATCAGGTCGCACCAACTTCTCTGGCATTCCCAGAATCTGGGCTATTTCCGCCCTGGGAGGGAGTGTGAGATCATCCTCGCCCAGATTAACACACCGCACTATAACATTGCCACCCCGAACGGTGGCCAGTGCCTGAGCCACCAAGAGTACGGGGAGTACTTTGTATATCGATGTTGGTTGTATCTGAACTTCGACCCCCTCAAGAGGTGTGCAGGCCCGTGAGGATAACATGAGTACAGTTTGTCCGGGTGGTAAGGTGATCACCGTAGCTGCTGGCACTATTATTTTCCCCAGGATCTTCCCTTCACTCGACGTCTCCTGAGCCTGGGCAGCTTGGATTAGTTGTTGAAAGACCCTCCTTTGGGGGGTTCGCGGGTCCCACTGGTCTAGAGGAATCTCCTTCGGCTCACTAATCAGGATTTGCCTGATCTCTTTCAGCACATTCATTCCGAGGGTCACCGGGGGTCCACTTCCAGTTCCCCCTGCGACCAGTCCGACTCCTTTTTTTCCCACATCTTTTCCACACACTCAGATCTTCATCCACACCACCCCTGCGACTGGGATGGGTAATTGATTAGCTGCCGTCAGTCTAATTACTGGTCCCCATTCAGGCCGCGCTATCTCTGGAAATCGCTGTTGGAAGTAGGATTCTGTCATTGTAGTCACCTGGGATGCCGTGTCAATCAGGCAGTGAACAGCCCGACCGCTTATTTCGGCCCAGACAGTCGGGCTGGTGGAAACCAGGTCCTTGGGACTTCCTCTTTTTCTTTCCCCTTCCTCAGGCTTCGGGCTGTGTCCCCCAAACACAGAGCCCGCTAGTTTAATGGCTGCCACGACAGGGGCCGCCCTCGGCTAGCACAGCCCCTGGCGTAATGTCATGCGCCTTCACACTTCCAGCAGGTCGTGTCTCTGTCTGTGTAGGGCTGCCTCACTCCCCTACGGAACTCTCCTGCAGGGTGGGTCCTGAATTCAATTCTTTCCATAACTGGAGCAATCTATCTGGGTATCTCTGGTGTCGGGGCAGGAGTCTTCTTGAGACTGGACCATTCATCCCGCATCTCCTGTATCTCCTTTTGCATCTCTCGAGCCCATTCCGGTTCAGCTGCAGGCGGGGTTCGTACCTCGTTACTCCGGACCATCCCTGCCAGGGCCATCACCCCCATCTTCTGCTCTCTCACACATGCCTCCACCCCCACTTCTAGAAAAGTCATACGTGGGTTGGCGCGCAGGCGCTCCCGCAAGGCCTGCTTCAGCTGCACATCCCTGAGGCCTGCCACAAACTGGTCCCTTAAGATCACGTCAGGGGGGCCCATTCCCAAATTCCCCATGTCGTCTTTTCTAGTGATATAGGCATGCACCCTCTGTAAGGCATTAACATACTGCATCATAGTCTCCCCTTCCTGCTGCACTTGGTGAAACAGCCGTATCCTCAGCTCTCCTACATTGGTGGGATCCCCATGCATCTCCTCCAGTATCCGCACCACTTTTTCTACAGTATCCCGGTCATGGGGAGGGCAGTACATCACGGATTGTCGAGCCTCGCCATCCATGGCCAGTAAGGCTATTTCGGCTTGCATAGCTGGGGTCATCGGATGCATACGTAACATACTCCTAACTCTCTCAATCCAGTCCCACAGCATCATATTGTCCCCGGTGAACTTTGGGAGATTGCTGAGCATGGCCCCCAGCGGCAAGCTAGATTTAGGGGCTCCCAGGATGGACTTCTCTGTGGTGTCTGTGTCTAACAACTGCATCCTGCCGACTACGCCAAATGTAACACGGGTACTTTAGATGCAGCGACACAGAAACACAGAGCAGCCAATACAGGGTTAATAAACAGGGGAAGTTTATAATAACAGGGTCAATCTCCACGCAGAGAGTAACAGGGGAAAATATGGGGGAAAACAAGGAAAGTGGCAGGTAAAAGTCTTTAACTGACAGTTCACAGTTTAACTAGATATAGCAGAGTCGAACCGGTTGTAAACGACAGTTTTTACACTTAGCTGATTCTTTTCCTCCACAAGGCAGTTGCCAGCTGAGGCCAGTGTTGATTTCTTCAGGCTTCCCTGCCCAAACAATGCTCCGTCTTCTGGCGGCAGTGGGTGGTCTCCGGTTTTACCCGCTGAGCCCCTAGTCCATAACATGGCACCTCACGTGCCCGGCTCCACCGACCCTGCTTCTCTTCTCTAGTCGGCTTGACTCCTCCGGTCCACTGCACTCGGCTCTTGCTCCCAGTCCTGGAGCCAGGAGCCTGGACCCTCTCTCACTGCTCTGCTGAGCAGGACCCAGCTCCGCTTTCCCACGCAAACGTCCTCATCTCTTCCTCTCTCTACCCACGCCACCAGTCTCCGGGTCACCTGACCTCCCAGCTCTCACTCTGGACACGCCCCTAGCTTCCCAGTCACCTGACTCCTGTGCTTGCAGTCTGTCTTCCTCCTGCAACCAGAGGCACGGCCCCGGCAGTTCCGGATCCCTTGCTCTGAAAGTACTTACACCCCGGTTGTATGGTTGTCCTGAGGAAGGAGTCGGTGGACTCTGAAACGCGTAGACAATAAACCTACATTTCTATCCATACTAATGGTTTGTCGTGACTCCAGAAAGCGCAGAATCAACTTCCTTTCCCAGCATCTATCTCTGACATATCCATAGAAAGCTGCAGCATTTGGAGTCCAGGCTTTATAGGTGTTGTCCCACACAACCCTACTAGGTGAGCAGTTTTTAATACTTCTGTTACATTTATTAATTGGATAAGACCCCATCGCGCTCTTGCATTTTTACATAGAATACACGGTTTGGAAGGTGGATTTCGACCTCCAAAACTACTTTAGAAACTCACTTTGGCACCTCTTTAAGGGCATAGTTTTCCAATAAGTTTTCACAATGAAAACACACTCCTCCATACTGTATCTGTACATTGTTAATAAATGAAGAAGGAATTTGGCAGGAGTGAAATACAAGCACCACACCACAACTACCGACGCGCAGAAAGGCGTGCAGCATGTCTATCTCGAAGTGTAGACGACCGGCTGGGCGACAAGTCAGCGGGACCACTCGGTGCAAATATGTTTCTCATCATTGTCGCTTATGTTCATTGCACTCTCACTTCTCATGAACGAAAGTGCAGAAAGTACAGTCCAAATTTCAGCACGGTCAACAGTCTCTTTTAGAAGTTACTGCAATTTATTTGGGTAAAGTAGCAAGAGAATCACCCTGTATAATAATAAGATATTTGTTCGTTGGTCATGTGTGTCTTCTAGTGTCAATAACCTCTTACCGATCTAAGAGGTACTGGTCTGTTATATGTTGGATGCCTGTGTATGGAGCTGGCTCTGGAGCTGAGACCGCATCATACCCAGCAGTTCCTGGCAGTACTACACAGCCAGCATATTGCTGTAACAGTAGCGATTGGAGCTAAGATCTGATTGCTGTTGTTCACCCATTAATGCCATCATTAAGATCTCTCAGTGGCATTTCAGGTGGGTTGTCTGAGAGTAGTGCCATTCCTTCTGCCCATCAGCTTCCCATGATGCGATTGTAGGGTGCCAGTGGGTTACCATGGCAGCCAGGAACCTGCAGAAGGTCCCCAAAACTGCTATGTTGGCAGTTTTGTGAACTTAGGCTCAGGCTGTGCTTCATAGGAGACTGTAATTTTATCTATATAATGCAATACTATGATATTGCAATTTATAGAATAGACCACTGTAAGTTCAAGTCCCCGAAAAAGACTAAAACTTTAAGTTAAAAAAGAAAGTAAAAGAAAAAAAATTACAATCACCCCTTGTTTTACCCTTTTAAAATAAAGAAATTAAAAAATAATTATATTTAGTATCTCTGGGTCAGTAAATGACCGATCTATCAAAATATAAATCACCGCACTTGGAATTTTTCTCCTATTTTCCAGTGCAACATTTAAAAAAACAACTTGTAGGACAAAACACAAGCACTTACAGATATGTCAACAGAAAAATAAAAAAGTTATGGCTCTTTGAAGAAGAGGGGAAAAAACAAAAGTACAAAACCAAAAAATCGCCCAGTCGTGAAGGGGTTATGAACAAGTACAAAAAGAGATTTTTGGGGGGGTCAATTCATTAGGACTGGCATTACAGTACAGACCAAAAGTTTGGACACACCTTCTCATTTAAAGATTTTTCTGTATTTTCATGACTATGAAAATTGTACATTCACACTGAAGGCATCAAAACTATGAATTAACACATGTGGAATTATATACTTAACAAAAAAGTGTGAAACAACTGAAAATATGTCTTATATTCTAGGTTCTTCAAAGTAGCCACCTTCTGCTTTGATGACTGCTTTGCACACTCTTGGCATTCTCTTGATGAGCTTCAAGTGGTAGTCACCGGAAATGGTTTTCACTTCACAGGTGTGCCCTGTCAGGTTTAATAAGTGGGATTTCTTGCCTTATAAATGGGGTTGGGACCATCAGTTGTGTTGTGCAGAAGTCTGGTGGATACACAGCTGATAGTCCTACTGAATAGACTGTTAGAATTTGTATTATGGCAAGAAAAAAGCAGCTAAGTAAAGAAAAACAAGTGGCCATCATTACTTTAAGAAATGAAGATCAGTCAGTCCGAAAAATTGGGAAAACTTTGAAAGTGTCCCCAAGTGCAGTTGCAAAAACCATCAAGCGCTACAAAGAAACTGGCTCATATGAGGACTGCCCCAGGAAAGGAAGACCAAGAGTCACCTCTGCTTCTGACGATAAGTTTATCCGAGTCACCAGCCTCAGAAATTGCAGGTTAACAGCAGCTCAAATTAGAGACCAGGTCAATGCCACACAGAGTTCTAGCAGCAGACACATCTCTTCAACAACTGTTAAGAGGAGACTTTGTGCAGCAGGCCTTCATAGTAAAATAGCTGCTAGGAAACCACTGCTAAGGACAGGCAACAAGCAGAAGAGACTTGTTTGGGCTAAAGAACACAAGGAATGAACATTAGACCAGTGTAAATCTGTGCTTTGGTCTGATGAGTCCAAATTTGAGATCTTTGGTTCCAACCACCGTGTCTTTTTGCGACGCAGAAAAGGTGAACGGGTGGACTCTACATGCCTGGTTCTCAGCATGAAGCATGGAGGAGGAGGTGTGATGGTGTGGGGGTGCTTTGCTGGTGACACTGTTGGGGATTTATTCAAAATTGAAGGCATACTGAACCAGCATGGCTACCACAGCATCTTGCAGCGGCATGCTATTCCATCCGGTTTGCGTTTAGTTGGACCATCATTTATTTTTCAACAGGACAATGACCCCAAACACACCTCCAGGCTGTGTAAGGGCTATTTGACCAAGAAGGAGAGTGATGGGGTGCTACGCCAGATGACCTGGCCTCCACATTCACCAGACCTGAACCCAATCGAGATGGTTTGGGGTGAGCTGGACCACAGAGTGAAGGCAAAAGGGCCAACAAGTGCTAAGCATCTCTGGGAACTCCTTCAAGATTGCTGGAAGACCATTTCTGGTGACTAACACTTGAATCTCATCAAGAGAATGCCAAGAGTGTGCAAAGCAGTCATCAAAGCAAAAGGTGGCTACTTTGAAGAACCTAGAATATAAGACATATTTTCAGTTGTTTCACACTTTTTTGTTAAGTATATAATTCCACAAGTGTTAATCCTTAGTTTTGATGCCTTCAGTGTGAATGTACAATTTTCATAGTCATGAAAATACAGAAAAATCTTTAAATGAGAAGGTGTGTCCAAACTTTTGGTCGTACTTACTGGCAATCTTAAGGAAGGGCTCGCTGGAGTATGATGCATGGAATTCAGGAAGAGGCATATGCCACTTAATGAATTCGGAGTATCTTCTCAGTGGCGAGTGCCTCTATTGCACTTTGGCAGAAATTATATTCTAGTCAGAGACTGGAGTAGCATTCCTGGCATAAAAAACATTGGCACTTTTGCAGAATTTGATAGGTGGGCATTGCCACGCACTGTCCTTCCCAGCTATGCCAAGCTGGAATGGAAATGCAAAAAGTCGTTAAAGTTTTGTGGAAATCCGCGCTTCACACACATTTGGTGGCTTTAAAAAGCATTTTACGCCAATTTTTTGTGTAAAAGCTTTGATGAATTGCCACTTTGTCTGTTTTACTAGCAAATGCATGCTCCAGTCACTAATGTACATTCACTTTGAATGCAAGAGTTGCCTAAATGTACTGTACGTTCTACATTGTTGGCATTTGTCCCGTGAAAGATGTCCTTGGCCGGCTTGATTCCGACATATCTACATATTCAGGATGGTTCTGTGTTCTATAACCTTGCTCAGAGAAATGAATCATTCTAGATGTATAATGTGATAAAACTGTACATTGGTATGCACTAATTAATCAAATTGTCATTTAACGCTTTGCAGGAAGGTGATCTACTGAACTATTGTACAGATAGATGCAGGGAGATGTTTCACATGCTAAGGTTTTGCTTTCTCATAAAATGTGCAACACTGCTGTTATTAATTCAGATTATTGAAAGTAACACCGCATGTACAAGGTTTAAATTGCTTATGCATACATTTTACTTAATATCCCACTGCAATACTGTGCAATTCACAGCAAAATCTTTAGGTCAAGTGCATTTCCTTCCAGATAATAAAACTTTTTTGTCTTTTTTATGTCACTGCATTTCACTGGTGTCATGCATATCACCATGGTGCATTTTTCACATTAAAAATACAAATTGCAGCTTACACCACCACATGCCATATATCAGAATGAGTTTTCTCTTTAAAACACTGAATTCATTCTGTAAAATTGAACCTCACTCAGAAATTAGCATCCTCTATTATGTTGTACAGTATGAGTCTGTGTTGAGAATTATGACATATTTATCAATGGATCATTAATAGTTACAGATAAATTTGGTAAGGTCTGTTGAGAATCTCATGTTTTTGGTGGTCATACACCACAACATTAAAAAGTAACTGTACTTTTAGGTAACTTTTCTGAATAAACTGTCCTGGCTTTGTACATGACGAACACTGTTTCTAGCCCTTATATGTCCTATATCCTGCATTGTCACCAGACGTTTCTTCGGCAGGCTCTATCTCCAATTTGAAATTTATGCTGAGTTGGTGGCAGGTGACTAGCTGCTATTATGTCTCCCATACGTAGCACAAAGGGATCGACACCTGCCCTTCATTCCTTTTATAGAACACCAAGACAAGCAACAGCAGGGTGGAGGAAATTGTGTATATATGAATTTAGCTTTGGGGCGAGGTAAAAGACTTGTTGGAAAGCTCAGCAGGATCTTTCTGTATCTCCCTATGCCTGTTTTCTCACTCTACTCTGCTCCTCAATACTCATCCCTCCTCCAAAGCAGGTGGAATTGATGAGATTTTGAGCTGCAAAGGGTACATATATCGTTCTTTTGTTCTTGTACAGTGGCCCTCTTCCGTTCGTGTCTGCCAATGCATAGAGTATAATGGACTGTATCATATGACATCACAATGAGCTGGCAGTCTGTCTTGTCTGAGCATAACAAAATTGAGCGTTTATTCAGAGTGGATGATAAGTTCGGATTGCAGCTGTGAGTGGAAGAAGTGTCTTATAAGTGGGGAAACAAGAGGATTTCTCTCATATTACAAAGTTTCTTATATTCTTTTGTACCAATGTTTTATGCAAAGATGATTTATACAGTTCCCATTTTTCAGCAGGTGTAACGAATCATTGCTGTGGCTAGTGATTGGCTGCAGCAGTCACATGTACCTGTGACATAATCGCTACAACAGGAAGTAGAGACCGCTAGGGGATTTTACAGCCATTACTTCTCTTTTATATTACATTTACATTATTGCTATTCCTACTCTGGTTTAATAAATTAAAACCTTCATTAGTAAACATGGAAACATTTTATTTTTTTAATAGTGTATTCATTGCATGTTTGGTGGTTGAATTGACGTTTTCTATTTTTCATTCCCTGGATAAAATTACGTGACAATAAGTAGCTGGTGCAGACTAATAATTCAACCATAAGGGGAGCATGAAGGCATGATGGCCAAAGGGTGACCAACGACTGCCAGTCAAATCTAGATTTTAGTTGACATTTCACAAAATTGCTTTATATTCCTCTGTCAGCTGCTACCAAACAGCTTACAGATAATTTTATCTTCCGGATGCTAAGCCTGTCTAAATCAGCTCCAACTACAGAAGCCGGACTAGCAGCAATAGGCCATTAATTGGATATGTAGAATGGCATCGTAAGAGCCACTGGTTTGAAGACTTTTTTGGCAAGTAAATTTATGGGGCACCATGTCTTCGTCACTAATGAGGACCATGAGGCTGGTAAAAGTTTTAACCCTCCCCACTGAACAACATGTCAAAAGGCAACATAGCCAATCGCTTTTTCTTTACACCTGTCTTCCCATGTAGTAAGAATGGGAATATCTGGTACTATCATGAATACTCATGTAAGCAGCTCCAGCTCAGAGTAAGGTCTGTTACAGGTGAGCTTATTTTCCGTCCATATGCTATCTTTATACCAAGTGGACCGCACATGGACAGCATACTGAACAATGCAAGTGAATATGGTGGTTCAAGTGACTCAGTTCGCTACAAGAATCTCAGCATGCAATACTCTGATCTATTCTTCAGATCAGACTCGCTCACTAAACTCAATGAGTGCATAAAAAACACAGATTCTATAAGGAAACCATCCATATGGCATTCATTTTTAACTGGACCATTGAAATTATTAACATAATAAACTGGATTTGTTTGGTCTTGCAAAATGTTTTAATTGCTGATGTGTAAAAACGAATGTCAGGATGTCATACAGATGTAAAAAATTGACATAGGATGAAAAATAGCAAACATTTTTGCATGAAAAACGAAAATTTTACATACGCTTGTCTGATCTTGGCCTAAGTAAGAGTTAATTATAAAAAAAGGATCTGCTGGTAACATGTATTTAGAGTAAAGGTATGTTTCAAATGCAGCATATATTATGTGAGTTTTTCATGTTTTATTGATGCATTTTTAATAGTGTTTTCATTGCATTTTTAGTTGCGTTTCTAAACTATTAATTGGAATGGGTGAAAAAGCACTCAAAAATCAGCTGAAAGAATTAACATGTTGCAGATTTGAAAAAAAACACTGAAAAAAACACAAGGAACCAGCATTTCATAAAAAATCAAATGGTGCAGAAAGTCAAATGTATATTTGCACTTTAATGTAATTAGTTTTTTGGGTCACTGAAGGGATTTATGTCATTACTGCTTCCTTAGGCTGCATGCACACGATGCGTTTTTCATGCGGTTATGCTGCGGAATTTCCGCAGCGGAAACGCATCAAAAATGCATGGTAATCCGCACCCCATGGTCCCCAATGGCATTCCGCAATGTCATTGCACATGCTGAAATTTTTCCGCAGTGTTTCTGCAGTGCAAATAAATCCGCAGCATGTTCATTAATTTTGCGGAAGAACAGCGGAAGCGCCGCCATTGACTTGCATTGAGACGCATAATATCCGCATTTGTACAAGCGGATTTTCTGCATCTCTATGTGCGGATGGTACCCAGTTCTGGAGGAGAGAAGACTCTCATCCAGACCTGGGTACCATTGTACCTGTAAAAAAAGAATAAAATAAAAAATAAAGTTTATATTCACCTGTCCGGCGGCTTCTCTCTGCTTGCCGGCAGCACTTCTCCTTCCAGGACCTGAGATGACATCGCGGTCATGTGACCGCAGGCTGTCTCGCGATGTGCCAGCAACCCGGAAGAAGCCAGGACGAGCGCTGCAGCACACGCCGGGGAATCGGGGGTGAGTATAGCTTTATTTTTTTTATTTTTACAGTCACACTGTATAAATCCATGCTGTTTGCATGGATTTATACAGTGTGACCTAGTTGTCAAGCACTTTCCAAGTGATGCTATCGCCTGGAAAGTGCTTGTCAGTCCGCATGCGGAAACACATGCGTTAACGCATGTGGATACGCATGTGAATCCGCATGTATTCTGCAGGAAAAACGCATGCACAATCTGCATGCGTTTTTTCTGCCAGGGAGATGCAGAAATGCTGCAGAAATTTTCTGCTTCATTTCTGCATCGTGGGCACACAGCCTTAAAAACTGGGAAAAAAAGTAGCAGTTTTTATGGGAAAGTTTCAACTTTTTTGTCACAATTCTGAAACACAAGTTTTTAATAATTTCCCCTGTAATATGTCCACCCCTGAGTTTAACAGACTGGTGGTGATGCATATCTCCCAACTCTTTTGTCACACAGTTCTTTATGCTTGAGTAGTTTCTAATGTAATTATCACAAAAATCATCTCAATATGGATATTTTAAAGTTTCAAATTGTATCAAAAGGAAAAATAATATGCATTCTTTATATGATATACAGTACAGACCAAAAGTTTGGACACACCTTCTCATTTAAATTTTTTTCTGTATTTTCATGACTTTGAAAATTGTACAGTCACACTGAAGGCATCAAAACTATGAATTAACACATGTGGAATTATATACTTAACAATAAAGTGTGAAACAACTGAAAATACGTCTTATATTCTAGGTTCTTCAAAGTAGCCACCTTTTGCTTTGATGACTGCTTTAGACACTCTTGGCATTCTCTTGATGAGCTTCAAGAGGTAGTCACCAGAAATGGTCTTCCAACAATCTTGAAGGAGCTCCCAGAGATGCTTAGCACTTGTTGGCCCTTTTGCCTTCACTCTGCAGTCCAGCTCACCCCAAACCATCTCGATTGGGTTCAGGTCTGGTGACTGTGGAGGCCAGGTCATCTGGCGTAGCACCCCATCACTCTCCTTCTTGGTCAAATAGCCCTTACACAGCCTGGAGGTGTGTTTGGGGTCATTGTCCTGTTGAAAAATAAATGATGGTCCAACTAAACGCAAACCGGATGGAATAGCATGCAAGATGGTGTGGTAGCCATACTGGTTCAGTATGCCTTCAATTTTCAATAAATCCAAAACAGTGTCACCAGCAAAGCACCCCCACACCATCACACCTCCTCCTCCATGCTTCACGGTAGGAACCAAACATGTAGAGTCCATCCGTTCACCTTTTCTGCGTCGCACAAAGACACGGTGGTTGGAACCAAAGATCTCAAATTTGGACTCATCAGACCAAAGCACAGATTTCCACTGGTCTAGTGTCCATTCCTTGTGTTCTTTAGCCCAAATAAGTCTCTTCTGCTTGTTGCCTGTCCTTAGCAGTGGTTTCCTAGCAGCTATTTTACTATGAAGGCCTGCTGCACAAAGTCTCCTCTTAACAGTTGTTGTAGAGATGTGTCTGCTGCTAGAACTCTGTGTGGCATTGACCTGGTCTCTAATCTGAGCTGCTGTTAACCTGCGATTTCTGAGGCTGGTGACTCGGATAAACTTATCCTCAGAAGCAGAGGTGTCTCTTGGTCTTCCTTTCCTGGAGCGGTCCTCATGTGAGCCAGTTTCTTTATAGCGCTTGATGGTTTTTGCAACTGCACTTGGGGACACATTCAAAGTTTGCCCAATTTTTCGGACTGACTGACCTTCGTTTTTTAAAGTAATGATGGCCACTCGTTTTTCTTTACTTAGCTGCTTTTTTCTTGCCATAATACAAATTCTAACAGTCTATTCAGTAGGACTATCAGGTGTGTATCCACCTGACTTCTGCACAACACAACTGATGGTCCCAACCCCATTTATAAGGCAAGAAATCCCACTTATTAAACCTGACAGGGCACACCTGTGAAGTGAAAACCATTTCCGGTGACTACCTCTTGAAGCTCATCAAGAGAATGCCAAGAGTGTGCAAAGAAGTCATCAAAGCAAAAGGTGGCTACTTTGAAGAACCTAGAATATAAGACATATTTTCAGTTGTTTCACACTTTTTTGTTAAGTATACAATTCCACATCTGTTAATTCATAGTTTTGATGCCTTCAGTGTGAATGTACAATTTTCAAAATCATGAAAATACAGAAAAATCTTTAAATGAGAAGGTGTGTCCAAACTTTTGGTCTGTACTGTACGGATAAGAATCTAGTTTCTGTAGTAAAATAGAAAGTTGATTAATTTCAATCTATTTCCCAGGTGAAAAGGGTCCCTGAGCAGAACCTGATAGATCTTTAGTCATAGAAAATTCTCCTATACTTAGCAGTGCAGCGTTTACAGTGGCTCACTGCTAAATTTTCTGTCTGCCTTGCTAGAATTTGAATCTTGGCAAAGAACACACACTTCAAGAAAAGCAAATTAAGGTACCATCTCTAGGATAATGAAAAATAAGAATCTGTCACACTGGTGGGTATAGACCCACTATGCCAAGGGCCGGGCTTACCCTGGAGGGGCTAACTAAGCGGCCTCTGATTGTGAGGTTAGGCTTGAGCTGCAGGTAGCCGCCAGGTACCACTCAAGAGCAGTCCCCACTACTGCAGCAGTTGACCCCCAAGGGTCAGGAATACAGGTACGGACTTGGGGTAGCAGGCAGGACAGGATCTGGATTACTGGCACTATGAACAGTGGTGTTGTTCTGATGGAGCAAGTTCTGGTATTGGTGCAGGTTCGTTTACAGACTGTACGGGTTTGGATACTGGTTAGCAGGACGGGTTCAGTAACAAGGACCTAACAATGGACTAGTGGGCTAATACACACTATACTAAAGTTGCTCAGGCATGTCCATACAAGGGAGGGTGCCTTAAATACCTAATGCCTCCCAGCTATAGGCTGGGGACTTTTCCTGAAAACGTGCACTGCCCCTTTGAGAAGCGGGGAGTGCGAGCACCCTAACCCCATCGTCAAGAGACTTGCACGACGTGTGCAGGAACTGAGACCTGGGAGCTGCGGCGGGAGCTGGAGAAGCCGCCGAGCGGCCATGGCATTAAGAATGTCAACGTCCCTGCCGGGGGGAGGATGGGGAAGCATGCAGGGACGCCATCGTTACAGAATCCTACTTGCAACAAAGTAAAGTAAGAATGTTTTCAAAAATAGAGTGAATACAGGCAGTGACCTCCAGGACCTGGGCATAGCTGGAAGTCTTGGTCTAAAGTGAAGAGGCTAGAGATGCAACATGTAATGGGGGAAATAAGAAGACAGGACAGGGAGCGACTGGAGAGGTATTAGTTTTATTTTTAACCAAAACGTACCCCTATGGCTGCCCTGCTGCTCACTGTCCAGGACTTCCAGGCGCTACCTTACGATGCATGGTAAGTAACCTCCAAGGCCTGGTCACAGCCAGATGTCCTGGCCTATAGTGAAGAGGCCAGAGATACAGTGCATGGGCGGTGCAAAGAATAGGACCGGACCAAGGGCGGCAAGCAGCAGGGGCCGAAGAGATTTATTTTATCAATTAACAGATTATTTTTATCAATTAACAAAATGCTAAATAAATAAACAAGAGAAATGTAAATCTAATCAATATTCGGTGCACCCACCTCTAACTATCAAAACTACATCAATCCTTCTTGTTAAACTTATAGAAAGTATGGGAATTTGTAGAATTATAGTCAGGTGTATTAGTAGCCAAATATACCAAATATGTGATAATGATCATCATTTTCATATGTAGGTTTAAACACATTAACTGCAACAGAAACAGCTGTGTGGGAGGCTTAAAATTGGCTGAGGAACAGTTAAACTCTGCTATATAAGTGAGGTTCTTAAAGGCAGTTTCAATTCACAGGTCATAAACCATGGAAAGACTGAGCACAGTGCCAAGACACAATGCACTTTTACTGCATCAGCACGGTCTCTCCCAGGCAAAGATACCAAAGCAGAATGGGGTTTCAAGATGTGCTGCTCAAGTTCTTTTGATGTAACACCAGGAAATGGGAAATGTTGAGGACAGGAAAAGGTACAGTAGATGAAACACATATCATCAGATGCATAGCCAAGGGTTCAAGGTTCTATTCTTTGAGGGAAAAAAACCCTCTAATCCTCTTTATACTCTGAATGGATCTATTTTGGATGAACTTATAATAGAGAACGATTTCAGAGTATATGTTGATAATAAAATCAGTTTTAGCAAAAATGTCAGTCTGCTGCATTAAAAGACAAAAAGATATTGTTCTGTATTTGTAAAAAAACATTGCTTCAATCAGAGGCGTAGCTTAGGATTCAGCTCGGGGATGATGGGGGACAAAACATCTCAGTGGGCCCCTAACCAGTAACCCTGGTTATAACTATGGTGGCACAGTGATGTTACCGCCATATAGTGACCATATAGTGGCAGATACCAGTCCTGCAGAACATGTAAGAGATTACAGTACAGTTACAGACGATGACTTACAGCTGACGTTCTTTTTTATGAAGTACAGTAGTTCACTTTACACATATTTTCCATCTGGCCCAGACCGACATGACAACTTCTTCCAGCCAGGACTCATCTGCAAAAATTACAACACACATTTGACTTCTCACATTTTCAGCACCGTCCCCACCTATTCCCACCCTACACAAACTCCTCATCCTACTGTTATGATCTGCTACAAGCACTAAGGAAAGAAAGGAGATCTGTCCCTACAGTAGAACTAAGCTAGATCCCTACGATGTAACGGGGAACCTGATCCTGCGATCAGACCCGCTAAAGTCCTCGGCTAGTCTGTACGAAGACCTATAGATGCAAGGGAGGGATCCCTACAAGAACTAGGGACTGGGATAAAGTTGGACACCTCCTAGCAGAAATTGTAGCAGTAAAAGACAAACACACAACATAGAACATAAAGGTCCGAAGACCTAGCTAAACTGACTGATAAAGGTAACTAAGCACCAGGCTAACTTAAGAGTAGAAATTACAAAGAAGTCCAGCAAGGCCAGGAGGGCGGAGCAGGATTAAATAGGCAAAAAAGGTCATGTGACCAGCAAAATACAAAAAACCTAACAGGAGAGTTCTAACACCTACTGTTATCCCAATGCTCAGCTGCTGCTGCCATATATGGCTCTGTTACTGCACCTCCTGTTTGGCACAATAACAGTGCTTCTCTTACTGACCCACATAATAATGCCCGCCTCTGTGCTCATTGCTAAGTAAAATGTGCCCTCTAAATGGTAAAATTGCCCCCTAGAATACATTAACACCCTGTGCAAGTGCCCTAAAAAACAGTGTCCACATTTTTACACTTGAAAGTAATAATGCCACATGTGCACCTTTGACGGTCACAATACTCTGAGATTCCCTATAACAATAATGCTGCTTAAGTTTCAACTTAATATTTAATAATGTTCCCTAAGTCCCCATGTACAGCTCCCCTACATTCAGTATGATGCGCCACAGCTCCCCTATACACAGTATAATGAGTCCACAGCTCCCCTATACACAGTATAATGGGCCAACAGCTCCTCTATACACAGTATAATGGACCAACAGCTCCCCTGTACACAGTCTAATGCCCCCACAGCTCCCCTATGCACAGTATAACAATCCTAAAGCTTCCCTATAGACAGCTCGATATTCCTATAGATGTCCTATGCACAGTATGATGGGCCCACAGCTCCCCTATACACATTGATACCCCCACTGCTCCCCTATACATAGTAACATAGCATGATGTCCTCACTGCTCCCCAAAAAACAGTATAATGACCCTCATAGTAGTCCCCACACTGTATGATAGCCTCCACACTGAATAATGGCCCTCACAGTAGCACCCATACTGTATAATGGCACCACACTGTATAATCGCCCCCACAGTAGCACCATACTATTTAATGGTCTTCACAGTAGCATCCACACTGAATATTGGTCCCCACAGTATTCCCCACACTGTATAATGGCCCTCACTGTAGCCCCCACACTGTATAATGGCTCCCACATTGTATAATAGCTCCCATAGCAGTCCCCACACTTTATGAGGGCCCTCCACAGTAGTCCCCACACTTTATCAAGGCTCCCACACTGTATGAGGGTCTCCCACAGTAGCCTACACACTTTATGATTGCCCCCACAGTAGCCCCCAAATTATATAATGGCCCTCACATTAGCTCCCACACTGTATAATGGCCCCCACAGTAGTCCCACACATTATGATGCCCCCCCCACAGTAGCCCCCACACTGTATAACGGCCCCAACACTATATGATGGCCACCACAGTAGTCTTCACACTATATGATGGCCCCCACGGTAGGCCTTAAACTGTACGATGGCCCCCACATTAGCTTCCACGCTGCATAATGGACCCCACAGTAGTCTACACACTTTATGATGGCCCCAAACTGTATAATGGCCCCACAGTAGCTCCCATGCTGTATAATGGACCCCACACTTTATGGGGCCCCCACAGCAGTCCCTACACTGTATGAAGAGCCCCCACACAGTAGCCCCCACACTGTATGAGGGCTCCCACACTGTAACAGTGTCTCTTACAGTAAAATCCACATGACACGAGGGTTCCCACAGTAGCCCCCACTCTGTATGCTGGTCTCCCATACCTTATGATGCCCCCACAGTCACACCATAGGTTTTAAAACAGAAAACATCATATACTCACTGAATCCGGGATACTGATAAGTCCACCGGCAAAGTTTGGGCGGACCAACACGATGTCATCGCGCCAGCGGACGCACAGGGTGTCAGAATCCCGGCACAATGACGTGATTGCACTGTATTGTCTCTGCCTTGGCCAAGGCATCACCCTACCATTCTATAGACCACAGACTTAAAGCGGTCTACAGAATGGCAGGGTTATGTTAAGTTAATTCTTGATTTTTTGGGAGAATTTTAATTCCTTTTTCTGTGGCTTTGCTTTTAATTTATATAGTTTTAAGGTTGAAAGAATAGACAAGTTCATCGAGTTCACCCTATAACCTAAGATGTTGATCCAAAGGAAGGCAAAAACCCCATGAGATAGATGACAATTACCCTGTATTAGGTGAAAAATTGGATCTTCCCTTGAGAAAGCTTCTTACAGTTCATGCAAAACGCGCATTGGGAAGCTAGGTATTTCATTACCGCTCTCTTTTTGCGGCACCTATCCTCAGCCAGGTAAGCAATAGATTATGTCCAGTACTTATGGCCTGTACACTACTGAGACCTGATGTTCAGGTTCTCTTTTGGTTTATTGAAAACTGAGTCTGGCGAACTACAGGGTTCCCTGGACTATCTATCCATCAGTACTATTCGTACTTGGCCTGTTCTCTGCTTTACCTGTCCTCCCGGCTTTGTAGATGCCCTATTTACCCCTGCATCCTCATACTAATGCACATGTCTATTGTCTACTTACTGTACTAATTGAGTTTATGGTATGTATTTAATAAAGATTTATATTTTTATTATAACCTAAACTCCTTCTGCTCTGCGTTTTTCTACTTTCCTGGATCAATCTCCCATAACAGAATCCATTACCCATATACCATGAATTTATATTTTCAAGAAAGGCATCAAGGATCTAAATTATTTTTTTAGTGAATGAATCATTACAACATGGTGTGGCAGAGAGTTCCATAGTCTCACTGCTTTTACAGTAAAGAATTGCCATTTATAGTCGTGATTAAACCTTATTTACTTTGTGTGGAGGGGGCCCTTTTGTCATCACTGCAGATCTAAGTGTAAAGAGACCATTAGAAAAATCTTTGTATAGTCTATTCATATATATTGTACATTGTAATAAGGTCGCCCCAAAGCTTTCGATTTTTTGTCGCCCAAGCCTCTAGCTTCCATAAATTACTCTGTAAATATGAAATCATCCTCCTCTGTGTTGATTTTCTTTCAAAGCTTAGTATCATCTGCAAATGTTGATATTCTACTTTGTATGTACTATGCAAAGTCATTAATAAATGTATTAAAAAGGAGAGGGCCCCGTACTGACCCCTGTGGTACCTCACTGTTAAAGGGAAGGTGCCACAATTATTTTTGTATTAATAATTATTGATTATATAATCAATTATTTTTAATACAAAATTAAATTCACTGTTTTAACAGTTTTTTTTTATATTTTGTTTCTGCAGTTGCTGGGGGCTGCCATTTGTATTTGCTGATGTGTAACGACACTTAATACCTCAAAAACGGCAGCCCCTGTACATAGGAGTCTGCAATCACTGACTGAACGCATCTCCTACACTGTGGCTGCCTCCTGCTGTGACCTGGGCATGTCTGTTGGGCTGTCCAAGTCACAGCTGTGGGAGGAGATCGGCACCATTTTTGTGAAGCCCACAGCATATACTGCGGGCTACACTTTCCGTCTGTCACCACTTAGTGCTCAGTAGTAGCCGAGCGGTAACAGGAGCTGCCCGGTTGGGAGTGATGACGTGATGTGGGGAAAGGTAGTCATGGGGTGGGTATCGGCAGCGGGGAGCAGTGATCGCAGCCTGACATCAGTAGTACAATACAAGGCTGCAGATCACCGCTCACTGCCGTGTTCAGGGCACAGCAGAGAAATCATCACACTGCTGTGCTCTGAACACACTGACTCAGCTCTGCTATGAATTGACATAGCAGAGACGTGTATCTAATGCCCATCATGGTGACTATGTGGGGCTATTATAGTGTATTGAGCACTATGTGGGGACCATTATAATGTATTGAGCCCTATATGGGGCCATTATACTGTGTGGTGTACTATGTGGGACCCATTTTACTGTATGGTGTACTATGTGGGGCCATTATACTGTATGGTGTACTATGTGGGGCCATTATACTGTATGGTGTACTATGTGGGGCCATTATACTGTATGGTGTACTATGTGGGGCACATTATACTGCATTGTGTCCTATGTAGTGCACATTATTTTGTATGGTCAACTATGTGGGGCACATTACATTGTATGGTGCACTATGTTGGGTCATTATACTGTATTGAGCACTATATGGGGCCATTATACTGTATGGTGCACTATGTTGGGCCATTATACTGTATGGTGCACTACATGGGGCCATTATACTGTATTCTGCACTATTTGGGACCCATTGTACTATATGTAAGGCAATATGTGGCCCACTTTGTAAGGGCTGCAAATTTATGAGAGATGTTCCTCTGTGACCCCGCTGAATATTAATTTTTTTAGGGTGGGGGGCAATAAGAACTTTTGCTATGGGGCCCCATGATTTCTAAGTACGCCCCTGGTGATATCCCCCCAGAGCCATGTATCTAATGCCCATCATGAAAATACGCCCCAGATCCGTGTATCTTATGCCCATCATTGTAATACTCCCCCAGAGCCGTGTATCTAATGCCCATTAAATTACACCACTGCTCCCATAGAAGTAGACAGAGCGGGGTCACACATTTCTCAGGAAGTAGTACTCTGTTCACTTCTATGGGAGTAGCAATGTAATGGACAGAGTGGGGTCACAGATTACACCATTGCTCCCATAAAAGTCGATGGAGTGGTGTCACACATTACACCACTGCTCTTATAGAAGTGGATGGAGCAGTGTCACACATTACACCACTGCTCTTATAGAAGTGGATGAAGTGGTGTCACGCATTACACCACTGCTCCCATATGAGTGGATGGAGTGGTATCACACATTATACCACTGCTCCCATAGAACTGGACGGAGCAGTGTCACACATTACACCACTTCTCCCATAGAAGTAGACAGAGCTGGGGCACACATTTCTAAGAGTAGTGTAATGTGTGATACTGTTCTGTCCACTTCTATGGGAGAAATGGTGCAATGTGTGTTATGTCCACTTCTATGGGAGCAGTGATGTAATGTGTGACCCTGCTCTGTCCACTTCTATGGGAGCAGTGGTCTAATGTGTGACCCTGCTCTGTCCACTTCTATAGGAGCAGTAATGTAACGTGTGACCCTGCTCTGTCTACTTCTAACGGAGTAGCAATATAGTGGAAGGAGTGGGGGTCACACATTACTCTACTGCTCCCATAGACGTAGAAATAGCGAGGTCACACATTACACCAATGTTCTCATAGAAGTGGACAGAGCAGGGTCACACATTACACCACTGCTTGCATAGAAGTGGATGGAGCGGAGTCACACAATATATACATTAGATACTGCGTATCTAATCCCATCCTGTGTGATACACTCCACTGAGCCCTATATCTATTCCCATCATGTGATACACTAGACTGAGTCATGTACCTAATACCAGCGTATGTAACTCTAAGCATATATAATCGCACCATATGATACACTCCACTATCAAACCCCAGCTTATGATACAGTGAGCAGCATGAACTGATAGAAGCGGTGCTGCTAGCCGTCCTCGGTGACACTGTACTTCTCAGTATCACTTTGCAGTCACCAACAAAACGGCTCCGCTTTGTGATCCTAAACTAAATCCTATCTTATCCTTTGTCAAATGCTCAGAAGGGTAGGGGAGGAGTAACATCGCACATACAGTACAGACCAAAAGTTTGGACACACCTTCTCATTTAAAGATTTTTCTGTATTTTCATGACTATGAAAATTGTACATTCACACTGAAGGGATCAAAACTATGAATTAACACATGTGGAATTATATACTTAACAAAAAAGTGTGAAACAACTGAAAATATGTCTTATATTCTAAGTTCTTCAAAGTAGCCACCTTTTGCTTTGATGACTGCTTTGCACACTCTTGGCATTCTCTTGATGAGCTTCAAGAGGTAGTCACCGGAAATGGTCTTCCAACAATCTTGAAGGAGTACCCAGAGATGCTTAGCACTTGTTGGCCCCTTTGCCTTCACTCTGCGGTCCAGCTCACCCCAAACCATCTCGATTGGGTTCAGGTCTGGTGACTGTGGAGGCCAGGTCATCTGGCGTAGCACCCCATCACTCTCCTTCTTGGTCAAATAGCCCTTACACAGCCTGGAGGTGTGTTTGGGGTCATTGTCCTGTTGAAAAATAAATGATGGTCCAACTAAACGCAAACCGGATGGAATAGCATGCCGCTGCAAGATGCTGTGGTAGCCATGCTGGTTCAGCATGCCTCCAATTTTGAATAAATCCCCAACAGTGTCACTAGCAAAGCACCCCCACACCATCACACCTCCTCCTCCATGCTTCACGGTGGGAACCAGGCATGTAGAGTCCATCCGTTCACCTTTTCTGCGTCGCACAAAGACACGGTGGTTGGAACCAAAGATTTCAAATTTGGACTCATCAGACCAAAGCACAGATTTCCACAGGTCTAATGTCCATTCCTTGTGTTCTTTAGCCCAAACAAGTCTCTTCTGCTTGTTGCCTGTCCTTAGCAGTGGTTTCCTAGCAGCTATTTTACCATGAAGGCCTGCTGCACAAAGTCTCCTCTTAACAGTTGTTGAAGAGATGTGTCTGCTGCTAGAACTCTGTGTGGCATTGACCTGGTCTCTAATCTGAGCTGCTGTTAACCTGCGATTTCTGAGGCTGGTGACTCGGATAAACTTATCCTCAGAAGCAGAGGTGACTCTTAGTCTTCCTTTCCTGGGGCGGTACTCATGTGAGCCAGTTTCTTTGTAGCGTTTGATGGTTTTTGCAACTGCACTTGAGGACACTTTCAAAGTTTGCCCAATTTTTCGCACTGACTGACCTTCATTTCTTAAAGTAATGATGGCCACTCATTTTTCTTTACTTAGCTGCTTTTTTCTTGCCATAATACAAATTCTAACAGTCTATTCAGTAGGACTATCGGCTGTGTATCCACCAAACTTCTGCATAACACAACTGATGGTCCCAACCCCATTTATAAGGCAAGAAATCCCACTTATTAAACCTGACAGGGCACACCTGTGAAGTGAAAACCATTTCCGGTGACTACCTCTTGAAGCTCATCAAGAGAATGCCAAGAGTGTGCAAAGCAGTCATCAAAGCAAAATGTGGCTACTTTGAAGAACCTAGAATATAAGACATATTTTCAGTTGTTTCACACTTTTTTGTTAAGTATATAATTCCACATGTGTTAATTCATAGGTGAATGTACAATTTTCAAAGTCATGAAAATACAGAAAAATCTTTAAATGAGAAGGCGTGTCCAAACTTTTGGTCTGTACTGTATGTAAGAAAATTCAGCCCACATTTACTGCAGTCGTAATGTGAGCTAACACTACACTATGTTTTCATGGCAAATTTCTGCAGCTGCTCCCTCTAGTGTTTAAAAGTGGAAAATAGCAAACATTTTTAAATTATTTTTCATATTTTACTTCATTTAAAACAAATGGTAATTTTTTTTAATTAAAACATTAATATTTTAAATTTTTTCAATTGTTGAAATTTTTTTATGGCACCTTCCCTTTAACTGTGTGTGACTGCAGACTTCCCTCCAGCTCATGCACTGTGCGCTTTGGGGATTCAACGGTTTCAGACCCGGTAACGGAGGGTATGTATAAGTTATACATACCACCGGCCAGTCGGCGTTGCCTCGCTCCATACACTTGTATAGAGCGAGGCCACGCCCCGTCTAGTGACGGAGACAGCCAGTGGACGTCTTCGACTAGAAAGCCTCTCTCAATATAAGTATATGGAGAGCGATGCCACTGGCCAGAGGTATGTATAACACATACATACCCTCCGTCACACAGAGTGACTGCAGACTTATCACTTTTGACTGGACAACCCCTTTAATCAGAGGTTCCACCCTCTGCTTCCTATCACTGAGCTAGTTGTTAACTCAGTTACACATATTTTCCCCTTGCCCTATTGCTCTCATGTACCAACCTTTTACGAGGGACAAAAAGTAAAGAAGTCCAGCATAGAGAGATTTTTTCAGAGCCATAAAACCTCACATTTATTGAAAACGATTAAAAAACTCCATCATTAGAGTACTAAACACACTAAAGAAGCAGTGGACCTACATGTTTCAATGTATAGTATTAGTTATAGTAGCACCATGGTAATTCCATGACTAAGGCTATATGTTGAAAAGTGTAAGTCCACTAATTCTGTAACGCTATGCTGGCGTCCCTGCTCCTGTGCATGGCGCGCAGATCTGCCAGCGCCGTGCACGCTCCACGTCTCTTAGGCTAAGTGCCCACGATGCAGAAAAGCTGCAGATTTTTTTCGCATCTCCCTGGCAGGAAAAACGCATGGGGATTTTACATGCGTTTTTCCTGCCAGGTAGAAGCGTTTGTCAAGCGTTTTTGCATGCATTTCTGCATGAGGGTTATCAAGCACTTTTCAAGCGATTTTAGCATCACTTGGAAAAGTGCATGACAACTTGGTCACACTATATAAATCCATGCAACCGGCATGGATTTTATATAGTGTGACCAAGTTAGTTAAAAAAAAGAATCAAAATGGTAAAAAATAAAAAAAAATATTATACTTACCTTCTGATGGCCCCCCGGTCTCCTTCTCCGGTCTCCCCGGCGGCTCGCGATGGTCTAAAAGGACCTTCCATGACGTCATTTAGTCATGTGACAGGTCACGCGACCGCCGAAGTCAGCAGTCGCGTGACCCGTCTCATGACTAAATGACGTGAGGGAAGGTACTTTTAGACCATCGCGAGCTGCCGGGGAGCCAGGACGCATCACTATGGAGACTGGGGACCATCAGAAGGTGAGTATAATGTATTTTTTTAATTTAAAATTCTTTTTTTTTTACAGGTACTATGGTACCCGGGTCTGGATGAGAGTCTACTCTTCTCCAGACCTGGGTACCATCCGCATATTGAATCGCTTAATATCCACATGTGCACAGCACATGCGGATTATCATTGGGGACCATGGGGTACGTATTACCAAGCGTTTTTAAGCGTTTTTGCTGCGGAAATTTCGTGGCAAAACCGCATAGTGGGCAAGCAGCCTTAAAGGGACAAAGCGTGCACTCTGAATATGCCCCCCCACAATAGCTGGGAAGCATCTAGTATTTAAGGCACACTCTCCTGTAAGGAGGTGTCTGTCCAACGCCCTTGTTAGTCTTAGTTTGAGTTTGTCCTTGCCCAGTTAGTTGTCAGGTCCCTCGAACCTATTTATGTAACCTGTTCCTGAACTTATTCTGTGAGAACAGTGATTGCCCCTGGTTCATGTGTGGCCAGGGCCTGAGCCTGAAACTGCATCAGCGGTCCCTGTTCCCGAAGCCTCATCAGTGGTTCCTGAACCATGACACACAGCTCCTGGTGGTACCTGAAGCTGCATCTGCGGTACCTGACGCCTGACACCACTCTGGTAGTACCTATGCCTGAAGCCGCACCTGCGGCACCTGAACCAGCACCACCACCAGTGTCTCTTCTGGTGAGCATTCCAGAGTCTGTACTAGAATCATAGAATCATAGAATGGTAGAGTTGGAAGGGACCTCCTGGGTCACCTGGTCCAACGCCCTGCTCAAAGCAGGATGCACTAAATCATCTCAGACAGATGTCTGTCCAGCCTCTGTTTGAAGACGTCCATTGAAGGGGAACTCACCACCTCTCGTGGCAGCCTGTTCCACTCATTGATCACTCATTGATCACCCTACTGTCGAAGCCTGTTCCAGTATCGGAATCCATCCCTGCCTGTGACTCGATGTCAGTGTCTGTTCTGCCCAATGACCTAGAACCTGTGTTTTCTGAACAGAGTCCGAACCCAGCCCTACCTATGACTCCGTGTCAGTATCATAGCTCCCAACCGTCCCATATTCTGTGGGACTGACCTGCTTCAGGACTCAGTCCCGCGTCCCGTCATGGTTCAGCTGTTCTCCCGGGTTCTATTTATACTCACTTCTCCTCTCAGATGTCGCTGCTGCTGCTCCTCCTCCTCCTCCTCCTCCTCGGGGGGGATGCGGGGGCCACTCACTGGTCAGTGAATAAACTAAAATATATTACTCACCTCTTCTCTCTCCTGTGATCGCATGTCCCTGGGCTTTGAACTAACCACTGAACTACAGCTCCCATGGTAAACGTAGGAGGATTTAGTTATCTTGACTCTAAAATGCAGTCAATGAATCAAGAAGCAGAGTATACATCTACATAGAAATACATTGTGTATAGCAATGTATTTTTATGGTGCCTGTATACTGAGCAGAAGAAAAATATTTTTTTGAATCTATAAATAAAAGTAGTAAGTTTGTGAGCAATTACAATTTTTTTATTTTTTTGTGAGTTCCAGGTCTTGAACCAACAACCTTAAAACATTACTGACAGACACTTAACCTGCAGAACCACAAGCTCTAGTGATATCATAGCTAAAATTCTTTGATCTGCCCTGCAGGATCTGCCCTGCAGGATCTGCCTAGGCTAGAAATACACTGATACATAGTACACAGCAGTGTATTTCTATGTATTTTTATTCTAAATGGAGAATAAGAGATTTTTAAGCCTATAAAATTGCTAAAAAATAATACAGAAAAACATTTGATAATGAAAAAAATATTGTCATTTTTAATGCGTTTTGTAAAAAATAATGAACATCACAAATCAGCCAATAACATGGATATATTTGGTGTCCCTGTAATCGCAACGACCCGCAGAACACAGTGATCAGATTATTTATGGGAATCGGTAAATGGCGTAAAAAAAAATGGTGTAATTTATATTTTTTCTTTATTAAACCCATAAAAAATGTAATAAAACTGTAATGCTGAGGCCATGTTCACACGTAGCGTAAATTCTGCTTTCTTTCTGCTGCTTTTTTTCTGCAGATGTCCGCATCAGACAACGTAGTAACAATATTCTCTGATTATTGTGTGTTTTCTGCGTTTCTTTTAAGCGTTTTCCCGCTTATTTGATGAGATTTTTGGGAAAATATGAAGCAGAGTTTTTAACGCTTTTTAACAGTACAGAAAAGCTTTGATTCTGCATTTAAAAATGCAGCAGCGTTTTTTTTTCTCCATGCGTTTTTTTCAGAAGAAGCCTATAGAGAGAAATGCTCCAAAACCTCAGTAGTGATGAGCGAGTGTGTATTGTTAACCCTTTGGACAAGCGCGCTCGGGTGTTCGCAGAGTATTTTCGGCGTGCTCGGCATCTATGTTTGAGCCACCGTGGCTGCATGTGTCGCGGCTGTTAGACAGCTGCGACACATGCAGGATGCCGTGACACATGCAACCGTGGCGGCACTAACACACATGCTGAGCACGCCGAAAATACTCGGCGAGCACCCGAGCGTGCTTGCTGAAAGGGTTAACAACACACGCTCGCTCATCATTACTGCAGAGTTCAGCAGCGTCTTCAGATGCTTCTATGTGGAGCCTAAAAAAAATGCAGATACTTCATTAAGTGCAAAATCAAAGCTTTTCTGTACCATAAAAAGCACCTTAAAAATGCGGCTTCACATCTGCACCAGAAATGCATCAAATAAGGGGGATAGATTGTTATTGTGGAGTTTGGTGCTGACATCTGCAGAAAACAAAGAAAGGATATTTTTTACTCTTACTTGTACAAGTTTTCTCTAGGACTTTCTCAAATGTATACATGTATACACACATAGTTGTTCACATGTATTACATTACATATTTCTCATTCAGTTTTTCCAGGGTACATTTTTTGTTTTGTTTCCATCTTTTTCTTTTCATATATTCAGTCTAGTCTTCTCTGTGATTGGTATTTTCTTGATTGTTTTCATGTGTTTTTTGTATCCATGATTATTTGTTAGTATACTTAAGTCCAGTTCAGAATATTCTTTTCACAGCCAGTGTTCAAGAGTTTTTCACTCGAAACGCGTATGGAATTTTTTATACACACTACCCCATAATATATGCTTTGTCGTCTGAGATGTCCATTTTTTGTCTTTTCTACAAATTTTTAAAAGGATTTGCCAATAAAGATTGTTGAATTTTAATTAATTGCCCGGTGTGTTGAGCTGGATCCATCTTCACTTCCTCATTGACCCAGGCACTGTGCAGCAGCGAGGACTCCGTGCTCCATGCCAGACTGGGATTAGTTTTCAGGGGTGAGATGAAATGTTCTCTTTATTCAGAAAACGAAGAACACAGTATTTCTGCAACGTTTGAACACGGCCTTACAGATACAAAAAAGCCGGATGTCGTATAGTGAAGCTACATAGTGATGAGAAAGTTCTGGTGGCTCCGACTGTGAATGAGGAAGAAAAAATAATCTACATGTCCCAACAAGAGATGAGCAGGACGCACAGATGACGTCGCGCTGCCCTGAAAGATAAGAAATTCCTGGCCTCCCATCCAGCTGCCAGGTAGCACTGACTTGGACGCTGGGCCAGAGACCTGTGAATCCATCCACTCATCTCTACTCCCAACTGTCCCGGATACAGCAGACAGTCCCGTATTTGGGTCTACAACCTGCAGTCTCGGCTGTCTGCTGAATTTCCCTCACTACCAGCACTCCTCTGACAACTCCTTCTGCCAGTGTAGAAAGATAATGGTAAATGGGCGTGGATTGGGGTGTGGCCATAATTTGTCCCTCTTTCTGTTCTTCAAAAGTTGGGAGGTATTGGTTCTGCCCGATAATCCAGAACTTGTGTTGTTTGAACAGTGTCCAATTTAAGTCCCGCCAGTTAGTCCATGTCTGCTATCCTGACCCCTGAGGTCAGCAGCTGCAGTACCAGGAACCAACCTAGGAGTGGTACCCGGTGGCTACCTGCAGCCCAAGTTTAACGTGACATCAGGAGCTCTAGCGAACACCAGGTAGCCGTTTAGCTACAACCCTTCTTGGTAAGCCCGGTCCCATGGCACAATGGGTCCATGATCCACGCGTGCGTGTGCTAATTTCTTTAGTGTGCTTAGTACTCTAACAATGGCATTTTTAAATTGTTTTCAATAAATGTGAAGTTTTATGGCTCTGAGTGAATCTCTCTTTGCTGGACTTTTTTTTACCTTTTTTTCCATTGCTATTGGAGTTGCTCTGACCGGTTGGTGCGTGGATTCCTGGAGTGATTTAGCCTTTTATAGAAATTGGTGAGCTTACCCACCCTTTTCCTAACCCTTTATGTGGCACCTTATCGAATGCCTTTGAAAAAGTACTTGGTATGCCACCCATTGATTTGTTTAATTTAGTGTTTTTCTACTGGGTTAAGCAGGTAACATTTGTTGGAGAATTTATGGCATCACTGATCATGTAATTATCTGCCATGGGATTTTCTTGTATAAATACTGTAGAGAAGAAGGTGTTCAGTAGATTGGCCTATGCCTCATTCTCCTCTACCATTTCACCCAGATATTTTAGGGGGCCAACACTAAAATTTTTGAGTCTCTTCTTGTTCATGTAGTTGAAGATTTTTGGAGTATTTTTACTTTCTTCAGTAAATAGTCTCTCTGTCTCAATCTTAGAATCTTTGCTGCCTTGATTTTTTTTGTACAATTATTTAATGCCTTGTCACAACCTTCTTGCTTTAGGTCCTCAAAAAACTTTTTTTTGCCATTTATTGCACCTGTTACAGCTCCATTTAGCCAGAGAGGCTATTTCTAACTTTTTCCATACATATTTGGGAAATTAGTCTTTCTGAAGCTTACAGTTTTTGTAACCCCAATACTAAACATCTTATTAAAGTATAAGTAAAAAACGTATTATATTGTGATCACTATTACTCAAGTGTCCCCCAATCCATACATGTAATACTCTGTCTGACCTATTGGCTATAATTAGGCCTAAAAGTGCCCACCTTGTTGGGACCTGCACCAGTTGTAAAAGGCAATTTTCCTTTATTATTTCAAAAACGTGTTTCCTTTGCAAGAAATGCAGAAATTCAATTTATATCAGGATAGTTGAAGTCCCCTAATAAATCACATTGCTCTGATTTGCTGTCTCACCTATTTGCTATATGTGGATATTCTGTGCTGCCAGTAATATATATATATAGGACTTGTGCTCAGAGATAATATATTTACATATTAGAATTGTTCTGCTAGAGAAATGTGGTAATACAGAATTATTCAGCTGCAGCAACAGACACCGAATCTGAGCGTGAGCCACCTAGTGGGCACACAAGGGTACTGAAGCCTATTTTCAATTGCAACACAGCAGTGTTTTTACAAGCCGGTTACATAAAGCTTTCAGACAGGGTAAAGGTGAGTAAAGGCTATGACTAGGCCAGGCTCACACTGATTTTTCCATCTTTTTAAAAAGGTACTTCTTTTTCTAATCTTGAAAAAGCAGTAACAGTAAAGTACCCTTTTCATTATTTACATTAAACTATAATGAGTCATGTAGAAATGAAGGAATAAAAAGATAGTCTAGCTAACAATACATGCCGACGCATTTCAAGCTGCACAAATTATGTCTTACATAATAAAAATGCTTTTTGATTTTTTTTCTATTTCCACATAACCAATTAGGACTTAGTTATAGCTTAGTTTCACCAGTGGTCCAATGTTGTTTAATCAATTCTTTTCCTGAATCCAGAGTAATGTTAAAGGGGTTCTCTGGAAAATAAATAAAAATATATCAAATAATATATGTTTATAAATAAATGGAATGTGTGTATATCAAATCTAAAATAATATCTCTGCTGAAGCACAGTCAGCTAGCTTGGAAGTTATGAGAAATGAGGAGGATGGATGGGATGAGATGGGCGATATCTTCTAAGATATTTCTAAGGGCATACACTTTCCAAACAGCATCTCCCACAGCCTGCTTCTAATGTTGTCCCATCCCTTCTCACAGCTTCTGACCTAGCTGCCTGTGCTTCAGCTGAGATGTTTTCTCAGCTTTGATATACACACATTCCCTCCTGTCTCCCCTCATATGCAGCTAATGGTCAGAGAATATAGGAGCATTTTAGCTACTCACACAACCTGTCCTGCTGTGGTTTTGTGTTCAGTAATGTGATTTTGAACAACTTTATAATTGCCCTTAAGAGATTACTATAAATGCATTGATAAAATTCAGTGATGCTTGAAAGTTTGTGAACCTTTCAGAATTTTCCATATTTTTGCATACATTTGATTTAAAACTAAATCAGATTTTCACACAATTTCTAAAAGTAGATAAAAAGATAAAAATCATATAAATGAACCAGAAATATTAGACTTCATAATTTTTAAGTGGGGGAAACTATCCAATATCACATTTCTTTGATTGCCAAAAGTATACGAACCTTTGCTTTCAGAATCTGGTGTGACCCTCTTTTGTAGCAAGAACTGACTCTAAAAGTTTTCAGTAATTGTTGATTAGTCCTACACACCATCTTGGTGGAATTTTAGCTCATTCCTACTGTAAGTAAGCAGGAGGTAAGGTCCTGCATGGCAGATATGTGTCACCGAGGTGGATTGCCTTGGTAATATAAAGTCTGTACCAGTAACACTAGGTTACTGAGATAGTTTTAATTTGACTGGATTTTAGGTCCAGGGTTTAGGAGCAACCAAAAGAGTGTGGGTGAAAAAGGTTGTTCCCATAATCCAGCCAGGGGCTTGTAGGCCTAATTACAGCAGCTGGGTTTGTTCAGCTGTGTGGAGGTTGAGTTGGGGATAAATAGTTGTGTGTTTGTCTGGTGAACACGTTTAAACTGCTGGAGCTGCTGCAGCCTGAAATATTGAGATTGGTGAGGCTGCTACATGGACCTTGTTTCATTGTGCCTGAATATGGGACTGTTTATGTTATTCACTTGTACTGGAGAAAAGCTTTTTTAGTTTTGGAGCTGTAAAGTTTATGATGGACAATAAACTTTATGCTGTTTTGATATAAAAATCCTGTGACTGTGCGTAACCAAGGGTCATCAGAGATCTGAAACCCTATACTACATACAAAACAGCTTCAACTCTGTTATGTTGGTTGGTTTTCTCCAATGAACTTCTCGCTTCAGGTCCTTGCATAACATTTCTATAGGATTAAAGTCAGGACTTTGACTGGGCCCTTCCAAAACCACTTTTTTGTGGAACCACTTGTGTGCTTTAGGTAGTTGTCTTGCTGCATGATCCACGTTCTCTTAAGATTCAGCTCTTGAACCAATATCCTGACATTTTTCTGTAGAATTTGCTGGTATACGTAAGTCAGAGTTAATTGTAATGGCAATCGTCCTTGCCCACATGCAGCAAAATAGTCCCAAACCAAGATATTACCACCATCATGTCTTATAGATGGTATGAGGTTTTTATGCTGTAATGCAATGTTTGGAATATTCCAAACATAAAGCATTTAATTTAAACAAAAAACTCTATTTTGGTCTTATTCATTAAAAAATATTGTTACAATTGCCTTCTAACTTGCCCATGTGATCTTTAGCAAAGCCTTGCCTTACATACATGGTAATGCCAAAGCCATGTTGGATACTGGCATTACTGATTGGCCGGCCACATCGCGTCATGAAATTGAAAATGTTGACAGACAGAATTAAAATGAACAAGGAATGGATTGGCCTAGACATCTCAACCCCACTGGATTGCAGCAGCAGAACATAAAGCCAATTCAAATATAGTGTCATCAGTAGTGTTGAGCCACCCCCGTAGTGTTCGAGTTCGGTTCGTCGAACACCCGTGTGTTCGCCGAACTGTTCGTCGAACACCTTCGAACACCGTTAAAACCAATGGCAGGCAAACAAAAACACATAGAAACACATAGAAAACACCTTCAAATGTGTCCAAAAGCTGACAAACTGCTCAGAAGACATAACTAACACATGGAAAAGTGACAAGTACATATAGTCATGCGAAAATAAAAGAGGTGGAGGAGTAAAAGGAGGGGGAGACACAGATATAGGCATGTCATGCCCTTCTAAAATCCAAAAAGTGAGAAGCCGACACGGCCAGTCCGCTCCTGCCCGTGCCACCTCCGTGTCGCCGGGTTTGTGCCAGAGCCGCGGTGAACCCTGATGGCCAGCCCCCCTCTCCCAATACTGGTGCCTGTCCGCTGGTGGGTCGAGCGAGCCCCCCTGTGGTGGAGGCAGCTCTAAGCTTTTTAATTTAAATTGTCTCTCTAATTTGAATGAATACACTTTAAATCCATTTACAAGGATCTATTGGAGGGCAAGTCTCATGCCAGCAGCCGCGTAATTCCAGCTCCAGTAGCGTCCACTAAAGCTGCTGCAGTTAAAAAGCTTTTATAAGGATCGAGCTCGGCTGTCCACCGCAAGGCATCCTACTGCCAGTCCCAGCCCCTATGCCTTGGGGTGCCTCCTGATTCTCTTCACTAAGTATCCCATGGTCCCGAAGCATTTCCTTTGAAAAAATTAAGTGTCTAAACTACAGGTGGTGTAGCTTGCTTAACAGCCGGGATAATCCGCTGACTAGCAGACACTGCTACTAGGCACAAAGTATTTCCTGGGCTAGATGCAGTTAAAAATTTGTAATTAGATACTCTCGTTGGATGCTGAGAAAGCATTCCATAGAGTCTCCTGGCACGCCATATATGATTCTCTTAAAAAGCTTGGGGTAGGGGTCTAGGGGACCCTTTTATAGCCAAAATCACGGCCCTGTATCACAATACGTCACCTAGGCTGAAGATAAATGGAACTGTAGCACCCTGAGGGCTCGGTTGCTACAGACGTATTGCACCTCACCCAGAGGTGTGATATCTCACTCTCGGGTAAGGATGGAGTGTGGATCAGGACCCGACACCTGCATGCATTACACCACATTGCCGTGGGGCAGGGCGACCAATATGCCCCTGAGATGGGCACGACAGTCCCTGTCCCTAGCTGGAGTGGGGGGAGGGAACACTGAGGAAGGGGAACCCTGTAGTGCAGGAGCAGGGAGGAAGCAGTTCCTGGGTGCATTGAGAAGGGAGTATAAAAGGTGGGCACCATCTTAGTTCAGTGCAGAGAAGTCTGAGCAGAAGTGGCAGGGAGCAGGGGCTCTGCATGAGCTCTGCTCCGGAGGCGGGCCTAGTAACAGAGGCCCAGGCCTGGAAGAGGGAGAAGGAAGGAAGAGCGGAGAAGGCTCCAGGAACAAGGAATGAAGGGATTCCAGGGGTGCGGACGGGCGAGTCGCCACCGCACGCCCGAATCCACCTGCGTGTAGGGGTCAGGCCAAAGGAGGAGACCGGTCCCCGAACTAGTGGAGGCAGGAAACGACCCTCAGCTAGAAACCGGAGGCTCTGACATTTTATGTGGCGCAGCCCCTCGCTACACCCGCTAGGAAGGCACCACATAGGGTCAGGGAAACTGGCGCCAAGTTTACCAAGAGGAGGCCCGAGGCAGCCGGACAGAAGTGTTGGTAAGAAAGGCCAGACAAAGGACACACAAAGGGGGTCCTGTGAAGTGCTCCAAAGTTATCTGGGAGTTGTCTGAGCCCCTCACCTGGTGAGCACAGTACGACGTGGGCAGCCGTTACCTGCAGACGTGGTCTGGATAATAAGAACTGTGAGTAAAGGCCCTGAACTGCATCACTGACTCCGTGTCGTTACTGCTGCTGCCCTGCACCATCACCCCCATCCTCCGCATACACTGCCCTGAGGCTATACTCCTCCCGTGGGGAGTTATGCTACGCTCTGCTGCACCCACAACACCAGCCTCAGCGGTCTGCCCTGTAGCGGCGGTTCACTCTGACCGCAATCCACGGGTGGCGTAGTCGTACATTTAAACATCAAAACCACATAAATAGTTCCGCCACTGGTTTGACCGCCCTGAGCCACGGAACCGGGTCGCCGCCACGAAGACTACAACCACCAGCATCCACCAAAAAGGGTCCGGCTCCGGGTGTCCCAAGGCCCAGGGGGTGCGTCAGAACATTTTCATCACCTTTCACAATCACCAATGGGACAAGGCAGGGATGTCCTCTGTCCCCTCTCTTATACATCCTAGTGACGGAGCACCTGCTCTCATCAATTCGCCATAACCCCAATATTAGGTGGATTGAGGTGGGAGGCACCGAGTACAAGTGCTCTCTATTTGCTGATGATGTCCTAGTATATATCACTCAATCACATATATCCATCCATGCTGTTATGGCTGAAATAGATCACTTTGTTACATGGTCAAATTTTAAAATCAATGCAGCGAAGTCTGAGGCCCTCGATGTCTCCCTCCCCAAATCCATATAGGATTCCATCCAGTCCAACTTTCCCTTTGCCTGGCCCTCACAGGGTATCAAATACTTAGGAATTCCTATTCATAGAGACCTCTCCCATCTATGTTATCTTAATTTTGGGCCCTTTATTGAACAACTCCATACAGACCACGGTTGGCAAGTTAGAACTGTAAGATTCACTACGTGAACCGCTGGTGTTTTGTGGAAAAGCACATGTACACTGCGTTCCAAATTATTATGCAAAAAGTGTTTAGGAGTGATAAGGGAAGAATTTGTTTGTTTGTCAGTTAAACTCATTGATGGTGATGTGTGTCAGGGCTCTTTATATCACTGTAAGCAATTGCAGACACCTGTGCTAATTAGTTTGGCAGGTGTGTCCAATGAAAGGCAAGACTACTTAAGAAGGTTGTCTCACATTATTAAGCAGCCTACATTTTCTGCCAAAATGGGAAAGAAAAAGGATGTGTCGGCTGCTGAGAAGCAACAAATTGTGGAGTGTTTAGGTCAAGGCATGACTACAATCAACATTGTGCGATGATCAGGATGAAGTGTCTTGGCAATCAAGAAGTATGTAGCTGATTCACAGTACACACATGTGCGTGCTGATAAGGGCAAATTGAGGACTCTTTCCTACAGGCAATTACGTCAGGTTGAAAGAGCAGCGGCAAAAAAGCCTTGTCATAGCAGCAGACAAGTTTTTGAAGCTGCTTGTGCCTCCAACGTCCCCCGAACAACAAGATGCAGGGTCCTTCAGAGGTTTGCAGCTGTGCATACGCCATCCTGTCGACCTCCTCTATCCACTTCACACAAGCAGAAACGGCTCCAGTGGGCCAAACATTACATGAAGACTGATTTCAAAACAGTTTTGTTCACGGATGAGTGCCGTGCAGCGCTCGATGGTCCAGATGGATGGAGTGGAGGATGGCTGGTTGATGGACACCCCACGCAAACACGGCTACAGCGCCAACAAGGAGGAGGTGGAGTAATGTTTTGGGCTGGAATCATGGGGAGAGAGATTGTCGGCCCCTTTAGGATCCCTGAAGGCGCTAAAGATGAACTCCATAATGTATGTGGATTTTCTCAAACAGCACTTCCTGCCATGGTTCAAGAAGAAGAACTGTGTATTTCACAGCAAGATCATTTTTCTGCATGATAATGCACCATCTCATGCTGCACATAAAACATCTGCATCTCTGGCTGATATGGGCATAAAAGGGGACAAACTTATGGTGTGACCCCCATGCTCCCCTGACCTCTACCCCATCCAGAACCTTTGGAGCATCATTAAAAGGAGTGTCTATGATGGCGGGAGGCAGTTCACATCTAAGCAACAGCTCTGGGAGGGTATTCTGTCCTCATGCAAAACAATTGAAGCAGAAACCATCCAAAACCTGACAAATTCAATGGACGAGAGAGTTCAGAAGCTCCTTTCGAACAAGGGGTCCTATGTGAAAATGTAACATCACCTAGAATAAAGTTTTGAGTTGAAAACTGTTTGATTTCAGTTTCTAACAACCTGCTAATGCTTATAATTTCAAAAATGACCATTTTTTTGGTCTTTATTAAAATGAAAAGGTTGATCGAAAAGTTTGGGGGATCTAAGAGTGTGGCAACCCAGTAGTCATGATTACTTCGAATTCTGACAATATGAGGGTCATGCTGCAGGTAGTGCAGCAAGAAGGCACTTATGTGTCTTGCGCATCTCGGAGCCCCAAAATTATTTTCCGGGCTAGATGCAGCTAAAAATTATTTTTAATTTTAAATCTGGTGAAGCTTATTATAGATGGCCTAATAGGATCAGTGCTGCACACTGCTACAAAGCCCAAATTATTTTCCAGTCAAGATACAGATAAACATGATTAGTAATTTGAAAGCTTAAAACGGTTGGTAGGGTGATTTTAACCAATCATCAAGCTTTTACTCTCCCCAGGATGACACAGGGGTAGAAAAGTCGTTTCGGATCCATGATTTGTTCATCTTTATGAACGTGAGTCTGTCTACATTATCAGTGGAGAGCCGCGTGCGCTTATCTGTCAGCACACCACCAGCAGCGCTGAACACACGTTCAGACAGAACGCTGGCTGCGGGGCATGACAAGATCTCCAAGGTGTAAGTGGCTAGCTCCGGCCATTTATCCAGATTGGAAGCCCAAAAAGAGCAAGGGTCCAGTGACACAGTCGTGGCTTCAATGTTTACTTGGAGAGACTCCTGTACCATCGTCTCTAGGCGTTGACTATGTGTCAGACTTCTTGTCTCCTGTGGCCTTGCAAAGGATGGGCTAAAAAAGTGGTGAAATGATTCCGCAAAATTGATGTTACCAGCAGATACTGTGGTTCTGTTACGGTTTGAGTGCTGAACACTTGACGGTCCCACGGTTGGCAAGTTGGAACTGTGAGATTCACTACGTGCACCACTGGTATTTTGTGGAAAAGCACATGTAAGATTCTGCAACAGTCTCTGCTGATACTCCTGCATGCGTGCATCCCTTTCTATGGCAGGAATAATTTCTGCAAATTTACTTTTGTACCGGGGATCTAACAGTGTGGCAACCCAGTAGTCAGGATTATTTCTAATTCTCACAATTCGAGGGTCATGTTACAGGTAGTGCAGCAAGAAGGCACTCATGAGTGTTGCGCATCCAGGAGCACCAAGTCCCTGTTGTGTTGGTGGCGAGGTAACAATCATGCTTCCTTCCTCTGTCCTCTCCCCCCAACCTCGCACAACAGAAATGTGATCAAGGTCTCCCTCATCTGATGAGTCTTCCATCAGTTCGTCCTCCACTTCTTCCTGGGCTCCTGCACCTTCCTCACTAGTTTGGCTGCTACCATGCGCCCTGGTAAAACCATCTCCCCCACCCTCACATGCCTGCCGCCTTGGTGCTGCCGACCGTCTGGACCTTGCAGATGTTAGCCCTTCCGCATACAACTCCTCCTCCTCTACTTCCTCCACCTCCTCTTGTGCCACCACCTGACTCCGAATTCTGTTTAACATGTGCTCCAGCATGTAAATCACCGGAATAGTCATGCTGATAATGGCATCGTCAGCACTAAACATCTTCGTCGCCATTTCAAAACTGTGCAGAAGGGTGCATAGGTCCCTGATCTGAGACCACTCCTCCAGCGTGATTTGCCCCACCTCTGAATCTCGTTGGCCCAGGCTATACGTCAGAACGTATTGCACCAGGGCTTGTCGGTGCTGCCACAGTCGCTGCAACATGTGCAGAGTTGAATTCCACCGGGTAGGCACATCGCATTTTAGCCGGTGAAGTGGCAGGCCCAACGACTTCTGTAGAGATGTAAGTCGCTGAGCTGCGGGATGCGAACGGCGGAAGTGAGCACACAGCGACCGTGCCCTCTGCAGAAGGCCATCTAGTCTGGGATAGTGGGCTAAAAATTGCTGGACAACCAGGTTCAACACGTGAGCCATACAAGGCACGTGTGTGACATTGCCCCGGCGAAGGGCCGCACCCAGGTTTGCAGCATTGTCGCACACGGCCTTCCCTGGTTTCAGGTCCAGTGGAGACAACCATTCATGAAATTGGTTCTCCAGAGCTGACCACAACTCCTCAGCTGTGTGACTCACATTTCCCAGACATTTCAATGTAAAAACCGCCTGATGACGTTGAGCCCTACTGCCAGCATAGTAAGGAGGTGTGCAGGATCCCTTCTGCGCAGTTAGAAAGCTTGTGGCATGACCAGACAGGCTTTGGGTGCAGGTGGAAGACCGAGAGGAGGTTGAGGAGGCAGAAGCAGTGGAGGAACTTTGACATAAAGAGGATTGACGCACAACTCGTGGGGACGGCAAGACTTGGACAGCAGCCCCTTGTCCTGCTGTCACCATAGTTACCCAGTGCCCAGTCAGCGACATGTAACGCCCCTGTCCATGCCTACTCGTCCAAGTGTCTGTGGTGAAATGCACCCTGTCACACACAGAGTTTCTCAAAGAAGCGGTGATGTTGTGTGCGACATGCTGGTGGAGCGCAGGCACACCTTTCTTTGAGAAGTAGTGCCGACTGGGCATCTGGTACTGGGGCACTGCGACGGACATAAGGTCTCGAAAATCCTCTGTGTCCACCAGGCGGAAAGGCAGCATTTCTGTAGCCAAGAGCTTGCAGATGGTGAAATTCAACCTCTTAGCTTTCTCATGGCTAGGAGGAAATGGTCTTTTACTTGTCCACATCTGAGGGACCGAGGGCTGGCTATTGTGCTTAGACGGGGTTGATAAGGGTGTCCCCGGCAAACTGACGGTCTGTGAGGAAGATGCAGGCGGACATGTTAGGTTGCCTTGATCCAAAGGTGGTGCTATCGATGTCGGACAGCGCTCAACACCAGCTGGTGTTCCCACCTCCAAAGAAAATGATGACCTGCCAATCACGCTGGCTGTTGCGGGTAAAGAGGTGGCAGGTCTGCGCCCCAAAACAGGTGTGACTGCTGTCCCCCCAGTCACAGAGGATGAAGAGGCCGCGGATGCACAAGATATGGCAGACGGTGGTTGGCCCGGCCGGCTAGGCCGCATTGTAGCACACTGAGCTTCCCACTGCAACTTATGCTTCATGTCCATGTGCCGGTTCATGCATGAAGTACTCAAACTATGTATTTTTTGGCCTCTACTTTGCTGACAAATGTTACAGATAACACGAGTTGGGTCATCTTTATCGATCTGAAAAAATGCCCAGGCTATGCAAGGCTTAGCACCCATGCGACCTGAAGAGCCACCACGACTTGTGGTGAGAGGCAGAGTTGTGTTTGAGGATGCAGTTGTTGACGTGCTTCCAGTACTACGTCTCTGTCCAGGAAGGCGCAACCTGACTTCGTCGTCACTAGCATCTTCCTCCACCTCCTCTGCTGACCTCATCTCTTGGCTGACTGTGGGTTGACAGTAAGTGGGATCTCCAACCTCATCATCATCACCCTGTGCGTTATCACACCCGTCGTCCTCAGAGCCAACCTGTTCCTGCCCTGACAAAAAACGAAAGTTGTCGCTCCAATCAGGTATTTGAGTCTTATCATCGTCTTCCTCATTGTCTCCACCAACAGGAGTTACAGTTTGGGAATGAGGGTCTACATTATGGTCAGAACCTTCTGCGTCTGGTCCTGGATCCGACTCATAAAGAGTCTGGGCATCAGTGCAGATCATTTCCTCGTCTGGATTCACAGAAGCGCTGGAGTCGACCTCTGATTCCCAGGCTATAGTATGAGTAAACAGCTCTGCAGACTCAACCATCTGTTCTACCTCATACTCAGACGGGCAGCTGGAGATTTGGGAGCTGTGAGGAAGCAAGTGCGATTGGGGTGACACCTTTGAGGACTGGAGTATTTGTGATGTTGAAGTTGATGTGGAGGAGAGCCCACTTAAAGGAGCACTTGATATCCGTTGAAGCACCGGCTGTTTTTGTGCCTCATCTGGAATTTGTAGCGATTGGCGTGGCCGTAAGAAAGGGATCTTATCACATTGTCCGCTAAAAGAAGTAGACATTTTAGTTTGGCTGGAAGATGGTCTTTCTTCTGCAGATGTTACTGTTGCTTTAACACCTACCCCACGGACACAACCTTTTTTCCCCTTCCCAACACGCCTATTCCCCTTTCCACCAGCAGCAGGCCTTTTTCCACTCATTTTGGTGGTTAACTAATTCACAACTCTGGAGTTGTTTGCACAAAAAAACAATGGATGGTAACCGAGCAGAGCTGAGTGGCCAAACTGTGGTATTAGGCCAAAACTATTGGCTGGGTTAGATGCAGAAAAAAATTATATTCAATTTGCAACCTGATGGAGGTCAGTATAGATGGACTAATACAACAAGTCCCACACACAGCTAGAAGCCCAATATTTTTTCAGAGGTAGATGCAGAAAAAAATATATTCAGTTTGCAACCTGATGGAGGTCAGTATAGATGGACTAATACAACAAGTCCCACACACAGCTAGAAGCCCAAATATTTTTTCAGAGGTACTGTAGATGCAGATAAAAATTATTTTTAATTTGTAACCTGATGGAGGTCAGTATAGATGGACTAATAGAGAAAGTCCGACACACTGCTAGAAGGCCAAATATTTTTTCAGAGCTAGATGCAGAAAAAAATTATATTCAGTTTGCAACCTGATGGAGGTCTGTATAGATGGATTAATAGAACAAGACCCATACACAGCTAGAAGCCCAATATTTTTTCAGAGGTAGATGCAGAAAAAAATATATTCAGTTTGCAACCTGATGGAGGTCAGTATAGATGGACTAATACAACAAGTCCCACACACAGCTAGAAGCCCAATATTTTTTCAGAGGTAGATGCAGAAAAAAAAATATTCAGTTTGCAACCTGATGGAGGTCAGTATAGATGGACTAATACAACAAGTCCCACACACAGCTAGAAGCCCAATATTTTTTCAGAGGTAGATGCAGAAAAAAATATATTCAGTTTGCAACCTGATGGAGGTCAGTATAGATGGACTAATACAACAAGTCCCACACACAGCTAGAAGCCCAATATTTTTTCAGAGGTAGATGCAGAAAAAAATATATTCAGTTTGCAACCTGATGGAGGTCAGTATAGATGGACTAATACAACAAGTCCCACACACAGCTAGAAGCCCAATATTTTTTCAGAGGTAGATGCAGAAAAAAATATATTCAGTTTGCAACCTGATGGAGGTCAGTATAGATGGACTAATACAACAAGTCCCACACACAGCTAGAAGCCCAATATTTTTTCAGAGGTAGATGCAGAAAAAAATATATTCAGTTTGCAACCTGATGGAGGTCAGTATAGATGGACTAATACAACAAGTCCCACACACAGCTAGAAGCCCAAATATTTTTTCAGAGGTACTGTAGATGCAGATAAAAATTATTTTTAATTTGCAACCTGATGGAGGTCAGTATAGATGGACTAATAGAGAAAGTCCGACACACTGCTAGAAGGCCAAATATTTTTTCAGAGCTAGATGCAGAAAAAAATTATATTCAGTTTGCAACCTTATGGAGGTCAGTATAGATGGACTAATAGAATGATGCTATGCCCAAAAGATTTTACTTCACTAGGTGCAGTAAATAAATTGGTATTCTATACACAGGTGGTATATCTTGCAACACAGGCTACTCCACTGACTAACACACTCTGCAATAGGCCAAAAAGGATTAGCTTTGCTAGATTCAGCCAAATGCTGTGAAAAAAACTTGCACAGCACTGGCACAGACCTGCCTGGCAAAAACTGATAGGAACTGATGTAACCTAGTCCTGAAAAGGACTCCAATTACAATTAGTCTTTACTCCCACAATCTATCTATTTAAGAGCACAGACCTCCCTGATAAAAGTCGTAGGAAATGCTGTAACCTAGTCCTTAAAAGGACTGCAATCACAACTATTCCCTACTCCCAAGCTATCTGTATATTTGTGCGAAAATTGGCTTGAAATTAACAAGGTATAGCGCACACAGCAACAGCGGTGCCGTCTAACACGCAGCTGCAGCAGTGAGAAAATGGTGGCGACGGGGAAAATGGCTTGGTCTTATAGGGCAAGGACATGTGACATACACTGCCAATGACACATGCCCTTGCTTGTGTGAAAAAAAGCACTTCGCTCCGTGTGTGCGCTGCTGATAGGCTGACAGATTGCACCTCCCCACTGCAAATGCGGGAAAGAGGAAAAAAAATGGAGATCTTCATTGTTCCTGCAGAGATCCATCCCCTGCCCCTCCCCCCACCCCGCTGTACACTCAAACTGCGTATTAACATTAATTTTCATCATTACTGAGAAAAAATCCACTTATGATTTTGGTGCACGAACAGTTATCGAACATAACCTCGAACAGCCGAATTTTTCTCAAATTGTTCGTGTTCGCCGAACGGCTCGAACACCGCCCAAAACTGCTCGAATTTGAGATTGGCGAACAGTTCGAGTAGAACAACGCTCATCTCTAGTCATCAGGCGTCTCTCACTCAAAATCTTTATGGGATCATCAGATGGCCCGCACTCAAAATATTTATAGGGTCATCAGGCAGCCTTCACTCAAAATATTTATAGGGTCATCAGGCAGCCCTCACTCTCAATTTTTCCAGGATGTGTATGAGGCCTACCTCTAAAATTCTCTTACAGTTGAAACCAGAAGTTTACATACACTATATAAAAAGACATATACAGTATGCATGTTTTTCTCAATAGCTGACATGAAATCAGAAAAAAACTTCCCGTTTTAAGTCAATTAGGATTACCATAATTTTTAATATTTGTTGGGAGGAAAAAGGGAGAAGCTTGGAAGCCTAAAAACATCATCCCAACTATGAAACACGGGGGTGGCAGCATCATGTTGTGGGGTTGTTTTGCTGCAGGAGGGACTGGTGCACTTCACAAAATAGATGGCATCATGAGAAAAGAAGATTATGTGGCAATACTGAAGCAACATCTGTAGACATCAGCCAGGAAGTTAAAGCTTGGGCGAAAATGGGTCTTCCAAATGGACAATGACCCGAAGTATACTGCCAAAATCATAACAAAGTGGCTTAAGGATAACAAAGTCAATGTTTTGGAGTGGCCATCACAAAGCCCTGATCTCAATCCTATTGAAAATTTATGGGCAAAGCTGAAAAGGCAGGTGCGAGCAAGGCGACCTACAAACATGGATCAGTTGCACCAGTTTTGTCAGGAGGAATGGGCTCAAATTCCAACCAACTATTGTGAGAAGCTTGTGGAAGGAAATCCCAAATGTTTGACCTAAGTCATTCAGTTTAAGGGCAATGGTACCAAATACAAATGAAATATATGTCAATTTTTGACTTTGCAGTAAGTAATAAAAATGCCTTAAAACATTCTCTCATTATTCTGCCATTTGGCAAATATTAAAAATTATGGTAATCCTAATTGACCTAAAACGGGAAAGGTTTATTCTGACTTAATGTCAGATATTGAGAAAAACATGCATATGTGTCTTTTTATATAGTGTATGTAAACTTCTGGTTTCAACTGTAGTTGTTGATTTACAGAGCAGGGGGATACAAACTATGCAAATTGATTAAATGCTCAAACAATGAGACATGAGCCCCTGCCCCTTTCCGCTTGACCTGTGAATGATGACCTGAGCCACAGTTCTAAATATAAAAAGGGATTTCTATCCTGCTGCAAGGAGAATCAGAGAGACCCTTCAGGACAGCAGCTTGGCAGCATGGCTCCATCCAGAGGGACACAGATTTGGATTCTACAGGATGCCAGCCTAAGGGAACATGGCTCTGGCTGGAAGGATACAGATCTGCTCCATTGACCATCATTGACCCTATGGAGACATTTGGGGAAACCAGGATTGTGACCCTCCGGTCACCTGGTCCCATGGATATGTTCTGAAACGCTAGGTTGGGACCATCCGGTCACCTGGTCCCATGGATATGTTCTGAAACGCTAGGTTGGGACCATCCGGTCACCTCGTCCCATGGAGACATTTGGGAAAGCCTCTTGTCACCTGGTCCCATGGATACACTCGGAGAAGCAGGGTGGGATCCTTGGGTCTCCTGGCTTTGTACATAAATGGACTGTCAGCTTCCTAAGCTTGCCGCTACCGCCTCTCTGTGGGTGTTCACCCAAAGCGGGGTGCCACTGGTTGAGGTAGTTGACCCTGGAAGTCCCAAAGTCGCAGTAGCTCTATTCCCAGCTGGCCAACGGAAGGGTGAGACTGTGTAATTTTGCACCATCTTGGGTATTTATTTACTGGGCTGCTCTATATGTTTATTGTCTGGTGGTTCAATAAAGTATTTCCACACAGTTTTACTTTCACCCTGTGTTGTCTGAGTAGTATCATGCCCATGGTAGACCCCGGGTCTTCACACCTATCTACCGAGTTTCTTCAAAAACTGTCCGCAAATGTACCCAGAAGAATTTATGGTTTGGTGCTGTTTTCAAGGCAAAGGGTGGTCACACCAAAATTGATTTGATTTAGATTTCTCTTTTTTTTCATTCACTTTGCATTTTGCTAATTGATAAAATGAAATATTTACATTCTTACTTTGCATAATTCTTTCCACACCTGTCTATAAATTATGCATAGTACTGTATATTAAAAGTCAATAGCATCAGGATGCCACTGGATGCCCAAACGTTTGTGTCCTTTATTAAATGTAATTTTTTTTCTAATCCTGAAAAAAATAATAAGAAAGAAAAATAGGAAGAAAGAGTACCCTTCAACTGCAAAATTTTGCTTACTTGTTTCAGAATGGAGATTACAGCACATATTTAAATGATATTTCATATCTCATGTTTATGTTGCTCACATTAAAATCATTTTTCTAGGAATTTGTAGCATATAATTTTATTCACTGTATGGATACATTACTGAAGGTTACCCAGATTGCTACAACATGACTGAAAAGACAAACTGTGATCCTTTAAAAGACGCTTGTGGTGCATTAAACTATCATACTTAGATTAATTACTTAAAGTTTTCACTTCCGGTGTAACAGGCCAGATTAACTCCCTCGCCCAGAATATACCCGGGGTTAAAGTGGCCTAGGCCAGATTATACCCCTCTGGGCTAGAATATACCCCGGGTATATTATGGCCTAGGCCAAACTATACCTCGGGGTATAAATTGACCTAGGCCAGATTATACCCCTCCGGGTCAGAATATATCCCAGCTGCTGTAGATCAGATTTTTCACGCTTTTGAGAACCATTGAGTGATATACTTAATAATGGGGCCCCAGTCAGTGCACAAGGGGGGGGAGAGCCAGTGCGCAAGTGGGGGGGGGAGAGACAGTGCGCAGTGCCCCTGTGAGCTTTCTCTGCCCCCCTGTGCGCTATCTGGGACCCCCTGTGCGATGTCTGGGGCCCCGTTCTTGAGTATGTCACTCAATCCTGTGCGATGTCTAGGGCCCCTGTGCAACGTCTGAGGCCCCGTTCTTGAGTATATCACTCAATGGCTCTCATAAGCATGAAAAATCTGATCTACAGCAGCAGGGGTATATTCTGGCCCGGAGGAGTATAATCTGGCCTAGGCCAATGTATACCCTGGGGTATAGTTTGGCCTAAGCTATAATATACCCATGGTCTATGCTCCTCTAGGGCAGAATATTAGCGTGTTTTTGCTGCTGTAGTGCTACAATATATATAGATGCACATACACAAACCATATACCATTTCATGCGGCTGTTGTCAGATTTTGATGCAGTCTGCAGCAGATTTCCCTCTTCCACGTGACATGGAGAAATCTGCTGTGATTCTGCACAAAAAATCCACATCATTGGGATGCGGATTTTGATGCAGATTGGCTGCTGATTTTTTCCCTGTGGAAAATCAGCTGCCAATCTAGTGCATGGGAAGAGGTGGACTAGACTTACCGCATGTGTTGGAGGCATTACATTGAACTGACAGTAGATGGTGCAGTTCCATCAGTGCATAGTTAATGTTATGTGTTGTAACTTGTTATGTGTGTTTCTCCCTGCTCTCTATGATATGCACTTAAACTTTTCCAGTGTAAGTTCCTATTCTATCCTGATAAGGTATATAAAGTGAACTTGGAACACCTCCAACAAAAAAATAAGTTTTCCAATTTTGACAACAATGGAAGACCAACTGTATGATCAGCTTTTGAGATTCTACACTGCAACAGAACAAAAGCACCCCTAGTGGATCTACGATCTACCTCCAGAGAAACGTTCAAATGCCAATCCCAGTTTAGACAAACATCTAAGCCATATCGAGCAGAGAAAGGGATTATTTGCTATGGAAAAAAGGAGGTTCTCACTAAAAGCCGACTGCCAAATATCCTGAAGGCCTGTCACGACAACCCAACTTCTGGTGGCCATTTTGGCAGACATAAAACATTTGCCAAAATTTCTGACCGTCATTACTGGAAGGGAATGAAGAACAATGTTCACCAACATGTCAAAGACTGTCAAAAATGTTTTGTCACAAGTCCCAAAATCAGCAAAGAAGCTCCACCACTCAACAGTATACCAGTGCCTGGAAAAGTATGGTGCTTAGTTGGGATTGATATGATCGGTCCTCTTCAGGAAACATCAAACAGCAACAAATATATAGTTGCTGTCACTGATCATTTCTCCAAGTGGACTGAAGCAACAACTGTTCCAGACAAGAGTACCATGTCAGTAGCAAAATTTTTGTACACCATTATTTGCCGCTTAGGCTGTATGGACACTTTGATTAGCGACCAGGGAAGAGAGTTTGTGAACTCGATCATCTACAACCTGATGGATCATTTTCAAACAGATCACCGCATTTCATCTGCCTACCACCCACAAACAAATGGCCAGCGAGAACGTGACAATCGAACACTCAAAGAATCTCTTAGCAAACTTGTCAATGACAAAGGAACCAACTGGGACCAGTTCATCCCTGGTGTTTTTGTTTGCCTGTCACACATCTGTGCATGCTTCAACCAAGTGCACTCCATTTGAGGTCATGTATGGACAAAAGGCTAAGCTTCCTATTGACCTCAATCCATCAGCAAATGACACTGTGAATGTCATGTCTCTTTCAGATAATGCCAACCCTGATGTGCTAAATACACTCACAACCATTCATAACAGGATCCACTCCACTGTAAGTACCAACATCCATTCTGCTCAGGTACACCAAAAGTGTGCCTTTGATCGCCGACACAACAGCAACAAAGAAATCACTGCTGGCACCATTGTTTATATCAAGAATCAATGTCGTATTCATCGGATGGGTTCAAAGATGGAACCACGCTGGGTTGGACCCTACTTAGTTGTGGAATCCTTAACCAAGGGACGAGTAAAACTTAAGAACAATAAGACTGCCAAGATACTAAGCAACACTTACCATGCCAGCAACCTTAAGATTTACCAGGATGAAGAGACTTCTCTACCACCCCATTTCCCTGATGACTGTCCCAGTGATTCTGCCACATAGAAACACAAGCAAAGCAAGACTTTCAACCCACTACCAAGTTCAGGAAGGAAGTATCTTACCACCACTCTTGACCTTACGTTTAATAGAGTTGTGTACTTTGGATGCACAAGAGATCTTGGACAACCACGGCGTACATATAAAACCAAAGGTGATGGGAACTGCTACTTTCGGGCCATCAGCTATATCCTGACAGGAACAGAGGACAACTACTCCCTTTTCAGAGCTAAAGTCATCCACCACATGAAAACTGACTTGTCCAAAAAACGACAGGGCTACTTTAATCAAGATGTGAATGAATATGTGAACACCTCTGGCATCTCTCGTGATGGAGTCTGGGCAACTGATGCAGAAATCATGGCCACAGCAAATCTGTTGAGTTGTGACATCGTCAACCACACAAAAGTCGGTGACACCATGGATTGGTTGACCTATCCCGCAAGCTTCAATCTGCAGTCAACAACAGAACATGCACTTTATCTTGAAAACAAGCGTGATCATTTTAATGTTGTTATCAGTGTTTAGTAATCATTTTAATGTTATCAGTGTATACCTTTGAACGTTTATAATGTTATGTTTATAATGAACCAATAATCGCCCCATATAAAGGTACCTTTATAAGTTGAAGTTTCAGAATATTATGACTTTTATTATATCCTGAACAGTCAAGTTTTTTATGAAGGTTTTCTGGTTGAAGTAAAAAAAAGTCTGTGTGTTTAGAGTTTTAAACAATAAAATGTTGAAAAATTATGTAATTCTTGAGTATATCACTCAATGGTGCTCATAAACATGAAAAATCTGATTTTTAATATACGTTAATATACTTTAATCTTTAATATACTAAAGAACGTGGCCACAGACATCACACAGGTGCCCCAGACATCACACATCGCACAGGGGCCCCAGACATCGCACAGGATTGAGTGATATACTCAAGAACGGGGCCCCAGACAGCGCACAGGGGCCCCAGACATCGCACAGGATTGAGTGATAAACTCATGAACGGGGCCCCAGACATCACACAGAGTGTCCCAAACAGCACACAGGGGCCCCAGATATCACACAGGGGCCTCAGACATCGCACAGGGGCCCCAGACATCACACAGGATTGAGTGATATACTCAAGAACGGGGCCCCAGACATCGCAAAGGGGGTCCCAAACAGTGCACAGGGGGTCCCAGACAGTGCACAGGGGGGCAGAGACAGCGTACAGAGGGGAAGAGACCGCACAGGGGCTCTGCGTGCTGTCTCCCCCCCCCCTTTGCGCGCTGGCTCTTCCCCCCCCTTGCGCACTCTCTGCCCCCCTGTGGGCTGTCAGGGGCCCCGTGCGCTGTCTCTGCCCCCCCCCCCGTGTGCTGCCTGGGGCCCCGTGCTCTGCCTGGGGTCCCGTTACTGAGTATATCACTCAATGGTTCTCAAAAGCCTGAAAAATCTGATCTATAGCAGCTGGGGTATATTCTGACCCAGAGGGGTATAATCTGGCCTAGGCCAATTTATACCCCGGGGTATAGTTTGGCCTAGGCCAGAATATACCCGGGGTATAATCTGGCCTAGGCCACTTTAACCCTGGGTATATTCTGGGCGGGCGGTTAATCTGGCCTGTTACACCGGGATGTATTATCTTTATACAGTATTGACTGAGCATTCAGATGTCCCACAATTTAATTGTACCTTTAGTTTAACCCTTAAATGGGTTGTCCACTACTCATACAACCCTCTTTTAAATACTATATTCTCTAATATAAAATAAAAATACCATATACTCACCTCCTGTACCAGTGTCGACAGCCTCCTGAGGCTTGCATGACACTATTATGCCACTTTAACCGTTCAGCCAATCAGCGGCCACTGTTGATCTGCTGTACTCCCACTTCCTTCAGATGAACCTTGGACAGCCATGGGAGGTTTAAGCATTGCAGCCCATGAGTGGTCACTGATCAGCTGCAGGGCTTATGTGACATAATGTAATGCGAGCCTCGGGAGGCTCAGCGATGGTGAAGTTGGAATGGCTTCAATGCGGGAGGTGCGTATAAGGTGTTTTTATATTACAAGGGGGCATATAGTATTTAAGGTGGGGTTATCTTAGTACTGATCAAGCCCTTTAAGGACCAGGTCTAATTTTGCATTTTTTTCATTGTCATGTTCCAGGTTCCATAACTTTTTTTATTTTTTTTGTAGACCATTTTGTAGTTCATTGAGAGAAACAGGAAGGGAAGCTTGTTGGCACATGATCATAAGTAAGAAAAATGCATATTGGCATGCAGAGTCAAATCTAACAATGAGTATATTGCACACTGTTAGGATGTGGCATGCAACACTACTTAATTTTATAATTGATGCCATATATCACAATGCCATATCTGACAAATTATGCTTGTATACGTGTGTACAGGATCACTAGCACTAACAGTGCATAAAAATATCACCAGAATCACCAACAGTACAGAAATATAGCATCATAACCACCAACAGTACAGGAATACATCACCAGAAGCACAATCAGTACAGGAAGGCAATATCACCAGAATCCTCATCAGTACATGAATTCATCACGGGAACCATTAGCAGTACATAAATACATGACCAAAACAACCAAAATTACAGAAATACATCACCAGAAACATTATCAGTACATGAATACATCGCCAAGCTTAATACAGCAATCATTTGTAATATCAAGTCAGCTCTATATACAACTGTATCACATGAACCTATAACTTCCAGTATGTCCTTAACAATGGTAAAGAAATACTGGGATCTGTTGCTAACAGCCAAAAGGGACCTCTATCCTTCTGCTAGGAGATTTTACAGAAGGGCAGCAAGGCACCAAGACTCCAACCAGAGGAATACAGATTTCATCCACTGCCCATCACTGAGCCCATGGAGATGTTTGGAGCACCCAGGTTGGGATAATCAGGTCACCTGGCCATGTTCCTCAATTAACTGTCAGCTTCCTAAGCTTGCCACTAGCTCCTCTCTGTGGGTACCCGCCAAAAGCGGGGTGCCACTGGTTGGGGTAGTTGGCCCTGGAAGCCCCGGAGTCGCAGCTGCTCTAATCCCGGTGAGCCAGTGGAAGGGTGCGACTCTGTAATTTGCACCATCTTGTGTATTTTCTGGGACTGTACTATGTGTTATTGTCTGATGAAGTTTCAATAAAGTATTGTTACACTATTTTACCCTCACCCTGTGTTGTCTGAGTAGTATTCTGCCTACGGGAAAGGAGAGCGGGGGCATTCAGTCGGATGAGCCCTGGTCCATGCAGTCTTTCTAAAGATAGCCGGGCCAGCGGATGAGAGCACTCACCCTCGTGTCTCAACATGTCCCATCACACTCCCCTCCATTCTGTCCCCTCACTATATTCCCCCATACTATACCCTTATACTCTTACCTTCATACAGTCCCTTCACATATTTCTCCTCAATACTGTCCTCACAATACTAAATCCCTCACACTGTCCCTTCATACTTCACATATACTGTCCCCTCACACTATTTCCCCCATATTGTCCCCTCACACTATTCCCCCGTATTGTTTCCTTACACTTTTTTTCCCCCATACTGTTTAATCACACTTTTCTCTCCCATACTGTCCCATCACACTTCCCCTCCTTACTGTTCCCTTGCACTTTGCTTCCCCATACTGTCTCCTCACAAGCCCCCCATACTGTCCTCTCACACTTTTCAACCCATACTGTCTCAGACTTCCCATCATACTCTTGTTTCTTAAGCTTCATTGGAGCGCTAACCTTACGTCGTCCAACTCCTCTGCATTGCTGGATTAACGTTAGCAGCGTGATCAGCACCTGATCTTGATGCCAACATTGACCTGACCCAGAAGTGCAGGCATTGTAAGAGCTTCAATTTTACTCGTGCCTAAAAGACACTTTGCTAGTTTGACAGCAAATGTAGAGAATGGATGAATCCCACTTCTGGTGGAGCAAAATGCCACTGACACGCCCAGGAGGATATGGGGGAAACTCGGTACCCGGGCCTTGACCTTCTGTGGGATGTCACGGCAGTCGGCTTCCGGGCCCGTACCCTGGGATCACTCTTTTAAAGTGGGTTTGTTAACAGTTTTTGTCTCGTGACACCACCTGTGGTTCCCGGTAATGAGTACCGACGCTGCTGCAGACCTCCGGGGGTGATGGGATGGCAGCTGGGATGTTTCTACTCCCCACAGGCATAACGGGCCCCCGGGTCAGAGTTGATGGAAGGGATGCAGGTGAGAGGTGGCCCCGGTCGGGTCAGGGGGAATGACGGACACGCACACAGGGGATTCGCTTCAGTACCTTTACTGGTGTAACGGCAGGTATGGTCCAGGGTACCTATTAGGAGGGTGCACTTCTGGACTCTCCCCAGTGAGCGGGTTGTAGGCCTCCTGGTCCATTTCTTCCTTTCTCTAAAGCTTCTGGCCAGCCTGGAACTAGGCCTAGCTTTTATGCTGTTTCACTCTCTCACCTGTCTGCTTGTAGTAGAACTTTTCTTTGGCTACCACTATCCCTGGACGCTGGGGCCTTCGTGGTTCCTAGTTCTGTAAAATGATGGTAGCTTCAGGTTGACCAGGGATCTGGAATCCTCCTGATATGCCGGTTGTCCCTACTGGGTGTAGAGGACCCTGTAGGCGCGGACCAGGTGTCCGGCTTGTGTCCTGGGGTGAGCTTCATACGCTCCTCTGCCCCCTTAACTCCTCTCTTCTCTCTCCTTGCCTCGGCCACACTCGGGGCCCTCAACACAGCAGCAGACGTGCTGCTCCTTCACTGAACTAAAGTGTCAGCACACTCTCCGACTACCTAACTGCACCCTCCAGTATATATATCCCTAACAGGCTCCCTCTGGTGGTATGAGGTGGAAGGGTGGAGGTGTCTGTTATGTAATGAGGGCCTCTTGTGGAGAAGTCCGTCCATGCACCCTTTTGGGTCCTGTGGTACCTGTAATAGCAGGGTGCCACACCACCACCTGGGATCACGACATACCGCGGTGTTAGGCGGCCCAACAGCCCCCCTGCTTGCTGTTCCCTTCCCAGAGCAAATGCCTAGTCTACCCCCCCAAATACGCCTCTATCTAAACCTTACCTTCAAGCTTGTATTTTATCCTTACTTTCCATAGAAATACATTTATAGAGTATTAGCTGAAGCAATCACACGTATAGTATGTTACGTTACTTCTATGAATCAGTGAGAACAGCGTATGACTCTCTAACTCTTAACAGCGAATATAAGAGGTCTCTTATTTTGGATATTTTGGGAAAGTGGGCTAGTACGCTCTATATATACTCAGTTATGAATCACACTACATTGTTGATGCTGTGATATATTCTACAGTAACATCAGTTGTGATCTCTTTTTTCTGAGAACTTTCTAATTGTGTCATATATATTACATTGATTCATCATTAATAGTGTTGAGCGAGCACTAAAATGCTCGGGTGCTCGAAGCTCGGGCCGAGCTCACTGTGATACTCGGGTGCTCGACCCGAGCAACGAGCCCAATGTTAGTCTATGGGAGACCCGAACATTTTTGTGGCGGCTCCCCCGGCAGTCTGTAGAAAGCCTAAAAAGTGCCCAAAACGATAGTGACAGTGCTCAAATGACATGGGGACAGCATGGGGATCGCCCCTGGAAGCATTTCTGACCCCCAGGTCACTGCTGTCAACAACGTGGTCAGAGGTATTAAGCCACTTTTACAGGCTCACAATAAAACGTTCAAAAACGAAAGTGAAAGTGCTTTCCTGTGAAATATGTTAACCCCTTAACGACCATGGGTCTTTCTGTTTTTGTGTTTTCCTTTTTTGCTCCCCTTCTTCCCAGAGCCAGAACTTTTTTAATTTTCGTTCAATATGGCCATGTGAGGGCTTATTTTTTGCGGGACGAGTTGTACTTTTAAACATCATCACTGGTTTTACCATATCGTGTGCTGGAAAATGGGAAAAAAATTCCAAGTGCAGTGAAACTGCAAAAAAAATGCAATTCCACAGTTGTTTTTTGGGTCCTTTTTTTACCACGTTCACAGATTACTAAAACTGACCTGCCATCATTATTTAACAGGTCGTTATGAGTTCATAGACACCAGGGGGCGGCCGGGTGTCCATACTCAGTCACCAGCCGCCCCGCGGCCGGGTGCCCACACACAGTCCCCAGCCGCGTGGGGGTGGCCGGGTGTCCATAAACGGTCCCCAGCCGCCCCTATTTGTCCCGGTGCGCCTTATACACAAGCGCGCATACCAAAACATTACCTGTGCCCTCCCCAGTGCATTTAGTGGGAAGGACAGCCTAACCACAAACACGTGGACAAGAGAATGTGGCCAGGAATGGTCCATCTCACTGACGCCTTCACACTGGGTTAATATTGTGGAAGCTGGGACACAGTTGGACACTGGGATGCAACACGTCCTCCAGACATAGAGGATTGCGGGTCCTGGGTCAATCAGGCTTCAACACAAAGTTCAGAAGGTAGACAGCAGCAGTGGTCGGCCTCCTACACAACGAGTAAATTATTCATGATCATGAGGCCATCCACCTCCTTAGCTTTCTGTTCCTTGGAATGCAAGCGCATGTATGTAGTAGCAGCTAGGCCTGAGGTGATCAGCGTTTTGGCGCATATTCTACCTCCTTCGAGGATTGCTGGATGTTTTCCTGCTACTATCCCAGTTCTATGACTCCCGTTAAAACAAAGCTTCAGGTGATGAATGATGGATGAGGTGATGGCAAAGGAGAAAGAGCAGGAGGAACAGGGACCATTCACATCAATATCAGGCCAGTCAACCAGATATGTCTTGTAGGATATGTTTCTGTACCAAAAGGAGCGGTTCGGCTACACAGTTATAAGGCATACAGTGAATGCAATGCCTACCAAAAATTTTGAGCCACTCCAATGCCCCTTGGAAATGACATGGAGGTCAGAGGGCGTTAACTAAACCTTTTTTTCGATTTATAGCAACTGGGTCTCCCGTGCACTGTTGGCCTAAGCAGTGAATGGAAGGCTTTCCAAAAATTATGAGGAACTGCAATGCCCCTTACAAGAGCCATGTGTGGCACCCCAGGGGTCTGGTCACCACAGTAATAGAGATATTACGTCGGAGAGCAAGTGGGAGGTTTCCTGGTCAGGATCCCTTAAACATGCAACATCCTCCTGCCCCAGTCCTGGGAGGGGAGAATTCTGCCCTTATAAACTGGATCTGGGGCGGGGTTGAGTGAGTCAGAGAACAGTCAGAGTCAGAGTGAGAGCAAGGGAAAGTAACAGCAAGGAGCTCTGTAGGAGCTAGGAGCTAAAGACCAGGGGCTGGAAGCTGAGCAGAGATCGCCCTGGCAGAAGACAATAGGAACCGGACACAGGAGTCCGAAGCTGTGAGGACTTATATATCCAGCAGCAGAAACCAGCCGGCAGGGGATTTCAGGTCCTCTGGCGATAGAAGCCCGGAGGCTCAGTCACAAGCAAGGGACCAGCACCGCCGTCGTGGAGCGGAGGCTAACAGAAGGCCCCAAGTCACCAGCCATACAGGTGAGCACTACACGGTACACTCAGGGACGTGGGCTACTTCTACCCGCTTACAGCAAGGTAGCCAGGAAGAGTGCAGACAGACGGGGAGGCCTACAACTCCACCTGGCCAGGGGAACTCCTGCTTGCTCACAGACTGACCAGGCCTCTTATGCTAGCCAGTACTCCCGGGAGGGTCTACCTTATAATCATCAGTAAAGACCCTGAACTGCACTGCAAAGACTCTGAGTCGTTCCTGCTGCGCTCGTGCACCATCACCCCCATCATCCACACTCACTTCCCTGAGGCTATACTCCTCCCGAGGGGAGTTATCCCATTCTATGCTGCGCACACAACACCAGCCTCAGCGGTCTGCCTCGCAGCGGTGGTACTCCCTGACCGCAATCCACGGGTGGCGCAGTTGGACAATTAACCTCAAAACCTAAGAAAGACTGCCACTGGTTTGACCAGCCTGAGCCACGGGACCGGGTCACCGCCACGGAGACTACAGACCCCAGAGACCCGGCACCGGGTATCCCACACACGTGTACACACGGCCCAGGGGGCGCGTCACATGCAGTACAGCATATTACAAACATAAGTCCCATTATTGGGGAGTGGGTGTCCCATAGTATTTGCTTATGCCTTGCAAGCAAAAGCTGCCAAAAATTAGGACGGAGCAACTTGCAATGCCCCTTACAAGAGCCATGCAGTACAGCATATTACAAACATAAGTCCCATTATTGGGGAGTGGGTGTACCATGGTATTTGCTTATGCTTTCCCAGCAAAAGCTGCCAAAAATTAGGACGGAGGAACTTGCAATGCTGGCACCCTGGTGGTATAGTGGTGGTGGAGGCTGAGGATAAGGAGAAGAAGATTAAACAGCTGAAACGAGGAAGCGTATACCCATGTGTGGGTGTGAAGCGGTGCATGTGAATACACCTCCCGTAATAACACAGTGGATTTGACTTTATGTTACTCTGCTGTCATTTGGTGGTGATGAGAAGTCTGGCCCAATCCAGCCCTTGTTCATTTTGATAAGGGTCAGCTTGTCAGCATTGTCAGTTGACAGGCGAGTGCGCTTATCAGTTATAATTCCCCCAGCGGCACTAAAAACACGCTCCGATAACACGCTAGCGGCAGGGCAGGCCAGGACCTCCAAGGCATACAGAGCGAGTTCATTCCAAGTGTCCAGCTTGGATACCCAATAATTAAAAGGCACAGAGGAATCACGGAGTACGCTCGTACGATCGGCAAGGTACTCCCTCACCATCTTTTGAAACTTTCCACTCCTTGTGAGAGTACCCCGCGCCTCAGGGCCTGTAAGCTGGGCTGGTGTCAGAAAACTTTCCCAGAACGTTGACAGTGTTCCCCTGCCTCTGCTGGATTGGAGTTGCATCTCTCTCGCCTGTACGCTTTGGTTGGGCAACGAACTGTGACCTCTGCCGCTAGCGTGTTCAGATGGGAATTTTTTTAACAGTTCTGCAGCAAGGGCCTTCTGGTATTGCCCCATTTTTGTAGACCTCTCCACCTCAGGAATAAGAGAGTGAAAGTTCTCCTTGTAGCGGGGGTCTACAAGTGTCACCAACCAGTAATGACTGTCACCCAACATTTTGACAACGCGAGGGTCACGGTTAAGGCAGCATAACATAAAGTCAGCCATGCGTGCCAGACTGGTAACGGGCAAGATTTCCGTGTCCTCACCAAGATGACGACTGACCATGCTCTCCTCCTCCTCCTCCTCTTCCTCCTCCCCCCTGTCCTCAGGCCACCCACGCTGAACCGACGGTATGACACTTGTACAGGTACTACCGTCTACAACGCATGATAGCAGCTCCTGTTCTTCCTCCTCCTCTTCCTCCTCTCCCCCATTGTCCCCCAATGCACTTTGGGATGAGATGAGGTTGGGCTGTGTGTAATCGCCCGCTACGGCTTCTTGATCCATCTCATCATACTCTGGCTGCAATGCCTCCTCTTTAATTCTCTGCAGAGAGCATTGCAAAAGACAGACAAGTGGGATTCTGACACTAATGATGGCGTCATCGCCACTCACCATCTTGGTGGCCTCCTCAAAGTTTGTCAGGATGGTACATATGTCAGACATCCAGGTCCACTCCTGAGGTCTTATGTGTGGAGTCTGACCTGAATATCGACGGCCTTGTTGCAGCTGGTACTCCACAACTGCTCTCTTCCGCTCACAAATCCTTTGCAACATGTGGAGGGTAGAGTTCCAACGTGTGGGGACATCACACACCAGTCGGTGTGCCGGAAGCTGCAAACGCTGCTGCAACACAGCAAGGGCGGCGGAAGCTGTAGCCGACTTGCGAAAATGAGCTGACAGGCGGCGTACTTTCACGAGCAGATCTGGCAACTCGGGGTACGATTTAAGAAACCGCTGAACCACGAGGTTAAGCACATGAGCCAGGCATGGTACGTGTGTGATCTCACCTCGCCTCAGAGCCGCCACCAGGTTACGGCCATTGTCACACACGACCATGCCGGGATGTAGGTTCAGCGGTCTCAGCCACAGATCTGCCTGCTCTTTCACAGCTGTCCACAACTCACAAGCAGTGTGAGGTTTATCACCTAAGCTTATGAGTTTCAGCACAGCCTGTTGCTGCTTGGCTTAGGCAGTACTGCAATGCTTCCAGCTTGTAACTGATGTGGTGATATCTGAGATGGAGGCTGAACATGAGGAGGAGGAGGAGGATGCGCAGGAGCTGTACACTGTGGGGGCAACTCTGACTGACATAGGGCCCGCAATCCTCGGTGTGGGGAGGATGTGTTCCGTCCCAAGGTCCGACTGGGTCCCGGCTTCCACTATGTTTACCCAGTGTGCCGTCAGAGAGATGTACCGTCCCTGGCCACAAGCACTTGTCCACGTGTCCGTTGTCAGGTGGACTCTCCCAGTAACTGCATTGTTGAGGGCACGGCAGATGCTTTGGGACACGTGCTTGTGTAGTGCGGGGATGGCACACCGGGCAAAATAGTGTCGGCTGGGGACCGAGTACCGAGGGACGGCCACCGCCATAAGATTGCGGAAAGGATTCCGTCTCCACCAGCCTAAAAGGCAGCATTTCCAATGCAAGCAGTCGTGAAATGTGCGAATTTAAGACTGTGGCCTGTGGGGCGTTAGCTGCGAATTTCCGCTTTCGATCAAAGGTCTGGGATATGGACAATTGAACGCTGCGGTGGGACGTGGACGTGGACGTTGATGCTGTTTCTTGAGAAACTGCCATAACAAGTGAAGACTGAGAGGAGGGGGCATCTTTACATGCAGTATGGACAGGGGATTGCCTTGCACACACAACAGGGGGTTCTATTGCACGCACAACAGTGGAAGAAGCAGTGATGACACCCACTGACACTGGTCGTGGACCCTGGGTTTCGCCCCACAAAGTCGGGTGCTTTGCTGCCATGTGCCTGATCATGCTGGTGGTGGTCAGGCTGGTAGTTTTGTCACCCCTGCTGATGCTGGCATGGCAGGTGGAACATATGGCCTTTTTGGGGTTATCAGCAGAGTCTTTAAAAAAATTCCAGACTCTGGAAGACCTACCGCTTGTACTGGCAACGTCCCTCGTGTTGGTGTTACGGGGAACGGTCGCCTGCCTTCTGTCTGCGGCCACCACACTGCTTCTTCCTGCCCGTTGGGGTACTCTGCCTCCCTCCCCCTGTGTGCTGCTGGCCTCACTCTGCATGTCCTCCTTCCACGTTGGGTCAGTTACTAGATCATCCACCACCTCCTCCTCTTCCACTTGTGCACCACGATCCTCCTCCTCACTTCCTGGCAATTGTGTCTCGTCATCGTCCACCTCTTGTGACAGATTGCCAACGTCGACTTCCTGTGGCCGTGGCTGTTCAAATATTTGGGCATCGCAACATGGGATCTCCTCTTCCACCACTTCAAGCGTATCAGGCGAGGGGCCCAAATATGGAAATGGACCAGTGAACAGCTCTTCAGAGTGTCCAAGTGTGGGATCACTTGCTGTCTGACGACACTCGGCATGGTGGGAGGAAGGAGCATCAGGGTGAGGAGGAGTATGCGGTCGAGACTCACGGCTACTAAGAGTTGACCGTGTGGAAGACAGACCGGAGGTGGTGGTGCCCAGGTAACTGGAAGTATTGTCTGCTATCCAATTAATAACCTGTTCACACTGATCAGTTCTCAATACTGGTGTTGTTCTGTGCTTCCCTAGTAATTCGGTCAAGAAGTGGGAGCGAGAAGATGTGGCTGTTGGTTGTGGCACATTTTCACCTTGGCCACGGCCCCGTCCTCTGCACGAACCATCACCAGAACGTCCACTTCCACGTCCCTTGCCACGCGCCTTGCCCATTGTAAATGAAGTAAAATAGCTTACACTTGCACTATCAATGGAAAAAGGGTAATAAAGAGTAGATTAGAACCGTGGAAGAGGAAAACCACAGTTATTGTTTACTGGGGTATACCACACCTTTTTAAATAGAGATATTTGCGGCTGAACAGTGAGTGACACACTCAAACTGCTTTTTTTTTAGATACCAAAGGCCCAAAACTGGATAGTACAGCAATTTGACCCGTGGAACTGCGAAACCACACTGGGATGTCGGGCCTACACAAGACTATTTTCAACAGATATATTTTTGTGTCACAACAGTCAGGAGACACTACTGTTTTTCTTTACGGAAAAAACTACCAAAACCTGAATAATAGAGATTTTTTACCGTGGAACAGCAAAACCACAGTAATAATTTACTGGTGTATACCAGGCTTTTTAAAATATATATATATTTGCAGCTGAACAGTGAGCGACACACTCAAACTGTTTTTTTTAGATACAAATGGCCCAAAAGTGGATAATACAGAGGTTTGTACCGTGGAACTGCAAAACCACACTTGTATTTCTCGGGCCTACACCAGACTATTTTCAACAGATATATTTGTGTCTGAAAAATCAGGGAGACACTATTTTTTTTTTTTTTTACAGCAAAAAATGCAAAAAGCAGGATAATAGAGATTTTTTACCGTGGAACAGCAAAAGCACACTTCTGTCTCTCTGGCCTACACCAGACTATTTTCAACAGATATATTTGTGTCTGAAAAATCAGGGAGACACTATTATTATTTTTATACAGCAAAAAATGCCAAAAACAGGATAATAGAGATGTTTTACCGTGGAACATCAAAACCACAGTAATAATTTACTGGTGTATACCAGGCTTTTTAAAATATATATATATTTGCGGCTGAAAAGTGAGCGACACACTCAAACGGTTTTTTTTAGATACAAATGGCCCAAAAGTGGATAATACAGAGGTTTGTACCGTGGAACTGCAAAACCACACTTGTATTTCTCGGGCCTACATCAGACTATTTTCAACAGATATATTTGTGTCTGAAAAATCAGGGAGACACTATTTTTTTTTTTTTTACAGCAAAAAATACAAAAAGCAGGATAATAGAGATTTTTTACTGTGGAACAGCAAAAGCACACTTCTGTCTCTCTGGCCTACACCAGACTATTTTCAACAGATATATTTGTGTCTGAAAAATCAGGGAGACACTATTATTATTTTTATACAGCAAAAAATGCCAAAAACAGGATAATAGAGATGTTTTACCGTGGAACATCAAAACCACAGTAATAATTTACTGGTGTATACCAGGCTTTTTAAAATATATATATATTTGCGGCTGAACAGTGAGCGACACACTCAAACTGTTTTTTTTAGATACAAATGGCCCATAGAACTGCAAAACCACACTTCTATTTCTCTGGCCTACACCAGACTATTTTCAACAGATATATTTGTGTCTGAAAAATCAGAGGCACACTTTTTTTTTTTTTTGGGGGGGGGGGGGACACCAAAAGGTTAATAAGATGGGTATTTGTACATTGTGAAGGAGGAAAAAAAAAAGAGGATTTAGATTAAAAAAAAGGATTTTTCCTGGCCCCCAGGACCTGGATCTAAGTCCAGCAATTTCAGCAACAGGAGCAGCACACAGGACTGTAATGCAGCGTTTGCTGGTATAACCACTGCGTCTCCTATACAGCCTGCCTGCCTGCCTGCCTGATATACCTGGGATGGATATTAGTCCTGAGAAGGACTTTTTGTTTGATCTGGCAGCCTTTACAGACCCTACACTAACTATTTTGCAGGATATATCTCTCCCTAAATCAGCAGCGCTGTCCCTACACTGTCTGATCCGGAGCGACTGTGTCCAAGATGGCGGTGCCCGGTTTTAAATACTCGAGGTGAAGCTGTGCGGCCAGCCAATCACTGTAATGCCCACAAACAACATGGCTGCGGCATTACAGTGACTGGCTGGCAATCCCTGCATGTTCATTGGCTCTGTAAAGAGTGCCAAACATGCAGGGCGGAGACCCGAGCTCCCGCCCGAGTAACCCGGAAATGCTCGGTGCTTGCCGAACATCCCGAGTAGCGTGATGCTCGGGCGAGTACCGAGCAGTGTCGAGCATGTTCGCTCAACACTAATCATTAACTGTGTTACACCAGTTTCATCATATGCCTGAAGATGGCAACCAGCTCTTATATTCACATTTCTTAATCAATGCATAAAATGTATGTTTCAGTCTGTTTACTGTAATGTGAATTTTGTGCATTTTCTATTTCATCCATCATTCCTCTGTACAGCTGGAAGGAATCCTAAACAGTGTAATGGACATCTCCTAGTTTAACAGTTGCGGTGGTTGTAAGAGCTGCACGCACTGTTCTCTTAACGAACTGCTTTCCAGGCACAATTTAACAAGGATAATTAAAGAGTGATTTTGCTGGCTGGGATAAACATGAAATACTTTTGTTGGTTTATGTTGGTTAAAACTTGGATTTAAAGAATTACCCTTTTTTTTATAACCATCGTTGCATAACAAGATTAATATGATTAACTATGAAATAATAGCACTGTTAAACATATAATTGTTGAATGACTCTAGGCTCTTTAGCCTGTAGCGATGACTGGATCAAGCTGGCATTGAAAGAGTTTATCTTGGTTACATTCCTTACATTACCTCATTCCAGCTGTTTCCAGCCCCCAGGGCAAAGCTCTGAACAGCAGAGAGGAGGGGCAGACTGTATATGAGGGGTCCTATTGCCAGCCTGTAAACCACTCCTTGTTCTGTTAACTTTTTGATTGCCACATGTTACTCATGTTTATAGTACCGGTAAAAATTATGGACATACCCGTAAAGGCAATGACTTTGCGAGTTCTTATTGGAATGTGCACATCACATTGTAGATTTAAACTAAAGGCAGCAAAACCACAAAAGAGAGCATGTAACGTGGTGCAGGACGGTAGCCGAGGACGAGGTATTCGTGCTTCACGCCCAAGAACCCTACATAAAAATGGGGGTCCTGGCTGGGTGTGTAGACTTTATCTGTGATGGTGATACCCCCTTGCAGACCTCATGGTACCATTGTTTTTGGCTGGCCAGGAACAGGCGTTGCAGACTTCAATGCGAGACGCCTTAGTTCATAAATAAACTTATTTTTACTGAACAATAAGTTTAAGGAACTATGTACAGCAGATAGTAGGCATTCATTTTCATGGATGTTTCTCTTATTACATGGAACATTGTCACACACTTCTTCCTCCTTTTCCTGGAGTCACTCGCTTTCTACTTTACTTAGCTCTTCTGCCTCAACACAGCCCAGCACACTATCCAGGGAGCCTGCTCATCCCCAATAACAGCACTAAAATTCAGCAAGCAAGAGTCCTATACTTGCACCCGCGGTTCCGCATCCTTCTCCCCTTAGGGGAGTTTTCTATGCCAATATGGCCTCTACGGTTTGTTGAAAAATCTTGATCACCACATGTGGCATTTCCTCTCTTTGTCTCGCTTATCCTTTCTTCTTCATCCTGTTACCCAACTGACATGCAAGTCTGTCCCGCTAGGCTTTTCGCCCCAGGCCCTGATACGTCTTACTCCCTTCTCTTTCACTCTGGACCAACTCTGCACTGTGATTCACTTCTCTGTAGGATCTTGGTATTGGCTCGATCGTCTCTCTCTTGCCACAGGACACCCACTGCATGCGGTTCTGTATCTCAGTCAGACCTAAGGTCTGCTACTGCTGCAGGCTCATCCCTGTCTAACATTGTGACAACACAGCTTCTAATTGTAATTAGCCAGACGTCAATATTTGTTAGGCCAAGAGAAATACACTATTGTGTTTGTATTGATTTTTGAATGTATGTGTTTTTCTTTGGCTGGTCAAGAAGGACATACTAGTATTTGTATAAACTTGAATGTTGACTTCTATTGGTCTGGAAACAATAATGTTTGTTAATATGCTAATTACATATTGTACTAAGTCAGCTAGTTGTTGATTTACAAGAACAGGGGCATACTTACTATGCAAATTGATTAAATGCTCAAACAATGAGATCTGAGCCCTGCATCTTTCCCTCTGACCTGTGAATGATGACCTTAGCCACATATGAAAATATAAAAAGAGTTTTCTATCCTGCTGCAAAGAGAATCAGAGAGCCTCTTAAGGACATTAGTTTGGCAGCATGGCTCCATCCAGAGAGACACAGATTTGGATTCTCCAGGATCCAGCTTAAGGGTACATGGCCCTGGCTGGAAGGATAGAGCAGAGAACCCATGGATATATTTGGGGAAACCAGGTTGGGACAATGAGGTCACCTGGTCCCATGGATATGTTGTTTGGGGTTGCCAGGTGGGACCCGCCGGTCGCCTGGAAACCATGGAGACATTCGGAGAAGCCAGATTGGGACCAGCCGATCATCTGGCCCCATGGAAACTCTTTGAGAAGCCAGGGTGGGACCCTCGTGTCTCCTGGCCTTGTACCTCAAAGGCCAGTTAGCTTCCTAAGATTGCCGCTACCTCCTCTCTGTAGGGGCCTGCCAAAAGTGTGGGGGGGGGGCACTGGTTGAGGTAGTTGGCCTTGGAAGTCCCGAAGTTGCAGCTGCTCTATTCCCGGCAACCCAGCGGAAGGATGAGACTGTATTTTTGCACCATCTTGGCTATTTACTGGGACTGTTTTATGTGTTTATTGTCTGTTTGGTGGTTCAATAAAATATTGCCACACTGTTTTACCCTCACCCTGTGTTGTCTGAATAGTATCATGCCCACCGAAGACCCCGTGACTTCACAAACATTCTACCCAAAAATTCTCTGTTGTGCTCTCACTTAGCTCCTCCCCCCTGGGCTAGTCCCTCTATTAACTCTAACTATTCCTGTCAACTACCCAGAGCTGGGCAGAACACAACTCTGTCACTAACAATATGAATCATTAAACATTTCAAACACCATAATGCATTACATCATTTTATTGTACATATCTTCAAGGGAGAATGTGGGCAATGCTAACTTCTACTTCCTTACATGCATATGAAAAAAGGAGTAAAGAAACATAGGTAAAACAAACCAGAATATGTGTTAAACCTTAGATTCCTCAAAGTACCCCCTTTTTTTAGTACAATGTCAGTTTTACATGCTCTTTACCTTTTTGTTAAGCAGTTTCATCAGATAGCCACCTGGAATGGCTTCTAATGAACAGATATGCCTTCTCAAGAATTCATTTGTGGAATCACCGGTCTTCAGAAAGTGTTTGGGACCATCAAGTATATTTTGCACAGGCAGTGTTGGTACACAGTTTCAAACAGTGACGTGCACTATTTTTCAACCGTGCTAAGTCAGAATATGCCAAGAGCCACTCAACTTAGTAAAGAGAAACAACAGTTCTTCGTTGCATCAAAGACATCAAGGTCAATCTAGAAACTTCAATTATTCTCAAGTACAGTCAGGAAAACCATCAATTGCTATCATGAAACTCGCTATTTTGAGGACCATCCCAGAAAAGGAAGACCAATAATTACCTCTGCTGCAAAGAATAAGTTCATCAGAGTTACCAGCCTCAAAAAAAGTGAATTGCCAGTACCTCAAATAATGGGCCTTCTAAATAATGCACAGACATCAAGTAGCAGATACATCTCAATATCAACTGTTCAGAAGAGATATGATTAGGGCTTTTATGGTCAAATTCCTGCAAAAAAAATAATTTATAATGCATTATAAGGGAGGTGGGGGGGGGGTGACATCCTGCATGGGACATTATAAGGGGGGAGGAGGGAAGTGACATCCTGCATGAGGCGTTAGAAGGGGGGGTAACATCCTGCATGGGGCATTATAAGGGGGCTGTGACATCCTGCATGGGGCATTATAAGGGGGTGTGTGACATTCTGCATGGAGCATTATAAGGGGGGGTGACATCCTGCATGGGGCATTATATGGGGGAAGTGACATCCTGCATGGGGCATTATAAGGGGGGTGGGGGTGACATCCTGCATGGGACATTATATGGGGGTGGGAGTGAAATCCTGCATGGGGCATTATAAGGGGGTGGGGGTGACATCCTGCATGTAGCATTATAAGGGGGTGATATCCTGCATGGGGCATTATAATGGGGATGACATCCTGCATGGGGCATTATAAGAGTGTGTGTGAGTGTGTGACATCCTGCATGGGGCATTATAAGGGGGGGTGACATCCTGCATGGGGCATTATATGGGGGGAAATGACATTCTGCATGGGGCATTATAAGGAGGTGGGGGTGACATACTGCATGGCGCATTATAAGGGGCTGGGGGTGACATCCTGCATGGGGCATTATAAGGGGGGGTGACATCCTGCATGGGGCATTATAAGGGGGTGTGTGACATCCTGCATGGAGCATTATAAGGGGGGGTGACATCCAGCATGGGGCATTATATGGGGGAAGTGACATCCTGCATGGGGCATTATAAGGGGGTGGGGGTGACATCCTGCATGGGACATTATAAAGGGGTGGGGTTGACATCCTACATGGGGCATTATAAGGGGTTGGGAGTGACATCCTGCATGGGGTATTATAAGGGGGTGGGGGTGATATTCTGCATGGGGCATTATAAGGGGATGGGGGTGACATCCTTCATAGGGCATTATAAGGGGGCAGGGGTGACATCCAGCATGGGGAATTATAACGGGGGGTGACATCCTGCATGGGGCATTATATGGGGGAACAGCCTCCATGGGGCATTATGTGGGGGGAACAGCCTGCATGGGGCATTATGTGGGGGGAACAGCCTGCATGGGGCATTATGTGGGGGGAGCAGCCTGCATGGGACATTATGTGGGGGGAACAGCCTGCGTGGGGTATTATGTAGGGGGAACAGCCTGCATGGAACATTATATGGGGGCCAGTATTCTGTATGGAGAGTTATATGGGGGTCAGTATCCTGTATGAAGCATTATATGGGGGCCAGTATCCTTTACGGAGCGTTATATGGGGGCCAGTGTTCTATATGGAGCGATTCGCCGGTTTCTGATCTATTGTGGAATTTACAATAGATATCGCTCACGTAATGTAAGAAGTGAAATCTTTGGCCTTGTACTATATATATATATTTCTCTGCTGTATCTGTGCATCATGAATCGTGGTATGTGTTAAAGGGGCCCACTGAGACTCTTTCACCCAGGGCCCACAAACACCTGGAGCCGGCTCTGAGCTCACATATATGACATCACATAAATAGTGAGCAACAAGGAAATTGTTCAATAAGAACAGGAAAAAAGTAGTGTCTAGTTTGTCAGATATGATAGGTCACAGAAACGGACACCTGGGATACTGACCCTAATTTATGGCCTAATAGTATCCCTACCTAGCTGCGGAGGTTGGTACCATAGAAAACGATATGGCACGCCCGCTCGATGTCAGCTCGCCCTTAGTGATCCTATTAGACACTAAAAAAGAGAAAAAAATTGTAAAAATTATATATGTGACCGCTGTGGTAGATCAAATCACTCGGCTGCACATAGAGGTAGTGTCACGGGTGTATCAGATATGACAGTCTCCTTGCAGTTGGTTGCAGAAGATCTCTTCGTTTGTCATTACAGACGCCTTCTTAGATCTGTATCACTCTAGGACCCAGTGGCTACCTCCCTCCTGCTAATTGACATCCAGGCCTGGGAGTTTAAATACTTTCTGTTTGCTACAGGGAGGTGCTGGTGATATTCACATGCTCACTTGTGAAGGCTTGGAGCTATTGCAGTTTCTTACTTCCTCTCTGCTGCCTAGGAGGACGTTTGGTGTAATCTCTCTGAAGTCGGCTCAAGCTAAGTTACTTTCCCCCGTGTTTGTCTTCCTTGTTGTCTTTAGTTGTTAGTGGTGACTAACAAGTGTGCATCCCCCCCTTCCCTATCCAGAGACAAGCGCTAGGGAAATACAGGGTTTAGGTTCCTGTGCGGCAATTGGTGAGGAACCAATATAGGAACGTTAGGGGAGATAGGGTGACATCAGATTAGCCTAGGAGGTCTCCACTACCCATTTCCATAGTGTCTGGGCTCGCTTCTCCTATTCCCTTTGTGTTGCACTTAGTCTTTCCTACACCTTGAGTGACAGGTAGACACAGGAATGCTGTCTTTTTAAATCTTTCACTGGTTTATTAAAGATACGGCATAAACCAGTGCAGGGTTAGCAAAATAAACACAGCCTTTCTGGCCTAATGAGAAAACAAGAACATAAGATATGGCACAGTCCGTGTTGCTGCAGGGATCCGCCCGCTCAGGAACCAACATATAAAGGTTCAGCTTTCCTTAACACAAACATCCAGCTCTGGAGCTCCCAACTCCAGACACACCCCACAATGAATCAGCTAGAAGCCTGTGTATTTATCCCCTAGACTCCACCCTGGGTTGGAGATATGTTGAACAGCCTCCCACCTGCTCTACAGCTGTTCAATCAACTTAGCCCTAAACATGGCCGATTAACCCCTCTCAGCAGTTAGTGTGCTGGAGCATTTTTCTAGGCCCATATAACTGAAGCTAACAGCTTCAGTGATACATATCTCCCCTCCAGTACTTTGCCAGTGACTTAGTCACATATCCTCCCCCTCTGCCTAAAGCCAGGGGTTTTTGTCACCTTCAGTCACCAAACAGAGAAGTCTAGACAGATCATGTGCATTACCATGCAGCTTCCCAGGACAGTGTTCCACATGAAAGCTGAAGTCCTGGAGCACTAGAAACCACCTAGTTACCCGGGCATACTTCTCCTTCTTTTCCCTCATCCATCTCAGGGGCGCATGATCTGACACTAGCCTAAACTTCCAGCCTAACAGGTAGTACCTCAGGGTGTCAATTGCCCATTTGATGGCCAAGCATTATTTTTCTACAATGGCATAGTTTTTCTGACAAGAGGAAAATTTCCTACTTAGATAGAGGATTGGATGTTCCTCCCTATTTACTTCCTGGGACAACACTTCTCCCAGCCCGACCTGAGGCATTACTGAAATCAGGTGTGATCAGGGCTGCTGCTTACATAGGGCGAGTTTCAACTCTTGGAACGACATCTCTGCTTCAGAAGACCATTTGGCCATCGACGTCTTCGTGCCCTTAAGAAGGTCAGTCAGGGGTGCGGCTATCATGGTGAAATTTTGGATAAATCTCCAGTAGTATCCCACAATTCTCAGAAACGACTGAACCTGTTTCTTGGAGTTGCCTCCACCTTATTCACTTGCGGCTTTATTTCGCCTCTTCTGATTATGTAGCCCAAGTTTTTTGCCTCCTCTTTCCCCATGGCACACTTCTTTGGGTTTATGGTAAACCCTGCCTTCCTCAGTTGCATCCAGTATGGCTTGGACCTTTTGCAGATGACTTCCCCAATCTGGGCTGAAGATCACAATATCATCCAAGTAAGCTGCGGCTTACTTTTTGTGAGGGGCTAGGATCCGGTCTATGCATTCTGGTGTACTGGAAGCAACCGTCAGGTGTAGAAAAGGCCGTGTTCTCCTTGGCACTTTGAGAGAGGAGAATGTAAGGAGGAAGACCAGGGTGTAAGTGCTTTCAGAGCAAGGGATCCGGAACTGCTGGGGCCGTACCTCCTGTTGCAGGGGGGAGACAGACTGTGAGCACAGGAGTCATGTGACTGGGAAGTTGGGGGTGTGTCCAGAGACAGAGCTGGGAAGTCAGGTGACCGAGGGACTCCTGGTGTGACTGGAGAGAGGAATAGACGAGGACATTTTGCGCGGGAAAGCAGAGCTGAGTCCTGCGCAGGAGAACAGTGTGAGAAAGTCCAGGCTCCTGGCTTGATGTACTGGGAGCAGGAGTCGGGTGAAGTGGACCAGAGGAGTCAAGCCCGACTATAGAGACAAGGGACGCAGGGTCCGTGGAGCCGAGGCATGTGAGGTGCCGTGTTATGGACTAGGGGCTCAGCGGGTAAAACCGGAGACCGCCCGCTGCCGCCAGAAGAAGGAGCATTGTTTGGGCGGGGAAGCCTGAAGAAATCATCACCTGCATCTACTGGCGACTGCCTTGTGAGGAGCCAGAGTCAGCTAAGTGTACAAACTGACGTTTACAACTAGTTCGGCTCTGCTACATCTTGTCAGACTGTGAACTGTTAGTTATAGACTTTCACCTGCTATTTTCCTTGTTTTACCCCCCATATTTTCCTTGTTGCTCCCTGCGTGGAGATTGTCCTTGTTCTTATAACCCCCCCCTGTTTATTAAGGCTGCTCTGTGTTTCTGTGTCACTGCATCTAAAGTACCCGTGTTACAAGGATTTGCCAGTATCATTTCGTTAAGTACAGGGTGGTGATGTATTTATCTGACCCAAGCCTCAGATGAGTTCATCGATGCGGGGCATCAGATACACATCAAATTCAGACACCTCATTTCATTTCCTGTAGTCTTTGCAGAAGTGCCACTCTCCATCAGACCTCGGCTCGAGGACAATGGGGCTGGAACAGCCGCTCTTTGATATGTTAGGCAATAAGATCTTAGAGTATATGAGTGGAAAGAAGGAATAAGTTTGAAGGATTTGAGCTACTTGAACAAAAGACTAAATTGTTATGGCAATGTGATAGGGTTCACAATACTGTGGGGTGTTCACATTATGCAGCATGCAGCAGTTACTATCTACCAAAAGTTGTTTAAGGAAGGAAAGATGATTAACTGGAGACAGGGTCAAGAGAACCCAAGGGATATTGATGCACGTGGAGAGCAACAACTACCCCATCTAGTTTGATTTCACAGAAGTTATTGTAAATATATAAAATGTAGAGGTTTCTATTTACCTCAAAGAAATGAGTAGCACATGACTAGACTGACTAGCCCAGGGGATGGGGATGACTGGGTACCCGGGCCTTTGCCTTGGGGATGTCGCGGTGGTCGGCTCCCGGGCCTGTACCCTGGGGTCTCTTTTTAAAAGGGTGGCTAATAGATTTCTTAATTTTTATGAAAGTTCGTGACGCCACCTGTGGCTTCTGGTGAGAATCACCAGCGCTGCGCAGTCCACTGAGGCCGATGATAGGGCAGCTCGATGGTATAGCTCCCCACAGGTGGAGCTAGGCCTCAGGGCAGTGTACGGAAGGGGAATGCAGGACAGGCGAGACCCAGCCGGGTCAGAGCAAGAACAGGGACAGACACGATAGTCACTTCAGTACCTTTTACTGATGGAAATTCAGGCACATCCCGGAGTACTGTAGGGTGAAGGGTGCATGTCAGGATCCTCCCCAATGAGCGGGTCTAGGGCCTCCTGTTTCTTGCCTCTGCGTAGTAAGTTTCTGACCTGCCTGGAGCTAGGCCTAACTTTGTCTCTGTCCTGCGCTGGCTGACTTTGTGGTAGGGCCTTTTCTTGGAGTACACGCTCCTCAGCTTGCGGGGCCTATGTGTCTCCCGGCTCTGTTACGTATCAGCACTTTAGCGATCCTGGGACTTGTAGTTCTCCAGGGATTCCGGTTATGCCTTACTGGGTCATAGAGATCCCGGTAAGCTTCGGACCCGGTGTCCGGTAAATTCTTCGGCGTGAGCTAGTTAAACTCCTCTGCCCCCTATGTACTAACTCTCCACTCGCCTTCGGCCTACTCGGGCCCTCACTAGGCTATACACACTAACGGAAGCTTGCCGCGCTTCACCGATCTTATGGCGCCGCCACACCTAAAGCTCACTTCTCTGAGCTACACTGAGTCTTGGGCTGGATAAGCTCCACTGCAGGATAGCAATTGCAGGAGCTGGAACAGGCTTTTGTCCTCTGAGGTAACTCTTCTCAGACTGTACTGGACTCACTGCTAAACCAGACTCAACTAGACTCTTGACTAGACTAACTGCTGCCTGCCTCCACCTTCCCTATTTATCTATCCCTAACGGGCTCCCTCTGCTGGTCTGAGGTGGAAGGTGGAGATGTGTGAATGGTTATGGGGGCCTCTTGTGGAGGAATCCATCAATGCACTCTTCCAGGATCTGTGATACCAAGCGCAGCTGGGCGTCACATTCCCCCCTAGTTAAGCTCAGCACTCCCGGGCTGAAGTACATTTTTATAAAACAATAACAATAATAGGAAACATGAACAATGTAAGAACAATAAGAACAATCTTCCCTTTATGGGAGGCACCAATCTTAAACGTTGCATAATAATAACAAATACAAAGTGTCTTCAGAACTCAAGTCTCTTATGGTGAGGTTCCCAAGAAGGATGTCCATCTCACAGGGTAGAGTACTTGGTAGTTTTTGAGGGACCTGTCCCAAACCCTCAACGTAGGCCCTGGGGTGGCTGCAGGGCATGAAGATCCCGAGTTGGACCTCCAATAGAGCCACTCACGACAGGTTTTACTTCTGAGGTCACCTAAAGGGGGGCACTCCAGGGAGCGCAATTATGTACAAAAGCAGTTTTTGGGCTGCACACAGTCCTCAGCCACGAAGTTCTTAGGTAAATAATAAAGAAATTAAGGAGGGAAAGCACAAATTAATAAAGACATACATATAAGAAAGTACACAATAATTACATTTCAATTGAATACACAATACCCCAGGGTAACTATCTACATTTTCAGAAATTTGACTATTTACTGAGTGTACCTCACAGGGAGTTTACCTCTCGTGCTACGTGTTGATCTGCGTAGTGCAGTGGTCTGTGGGGTATCAGAGTCTGTATTGTCAGTTACCCTACCAGTTCTACGTGTGACCAAGTTGTAAAACTGCCTTAACCTCTCTCTTGGACTGGCAAGTCTACCATTGGCTGGGCCCTCTTGCTCTGCTCCTACCGGGGATCCTTCATCCGGGGATACTTCTTGAGCTGGCTCTTCTGCAGCACTTACAGGTTCAACTTGCTGTGGAGGGTTTTCTGGCTGTTCGTAGAATTGGAGTACTGGGATGATTATTGCTCCTCCTACTTGAGGCCAATCTGCTGGGAAGTCTCCTAGGTCAGTGTGTATCACCGCTTCTTTAGGTTCTTCCGGGATTGTGAGAGGCACTTCATCTTGGGGTTTCAGTAAGTCTGGACACAACTTTAGGTGGTCCCTGGACACTGTTGCAGTCGTCCTTCCTCCATCTCGACTGATTATGCAGGTATTTTTGTTGTCAAATCTTGACGGTAACACAGTGTAGGGTTCTTTTTCCCACTGGTCATCAAGTTTGTGGTTGCGTCTTTTCCTTTTCAATACTGTTTCACCAGGTGTGAAGGGTTCTGCGGGAGCGTTTTTGTTGTAGTGCGCCTCCTGATTTTCTCTCACCCGAGTGAGACTGTCCTCGACACAGGCTTGCACCCTCCTGTACTGCTCTTGTCTGGTCGTGTCCCAGTCTTCAGGGGTCATATCAGCTTCAGGCTCAACAACACCAAGCTCCAGATCCATGGGCACCTTTCCTGGCCTTGCCCGCATGAGATATGCCGGAGTGCAGTTGGTGGAACTTACTGGTATATGATTGTACAGATCCACTAGGTCTGGTAGTAGGACTGGCCACTGGTTTCTCTCCTCAAGTGGTATGGTCTTTAGCAGGTCGATGATGATGTTGTTCATCTTTTCGCAGAGACCGTTTGTTTGTGGGTGGTACGGTGTAGTTCTTATCTTTTTACAACTGTACAAATGGCAGAGCTCCTTAAACAATTCAGCCTCAAAGGCCGGGCCTTGGTCCGTCAACACCTGCTCAGGGTATCCATGGGGTCTGCGGAAACACGCCTGGAACGTCTTTGCTGCTGTCTCTGCCGTCAGGTCTTTGACAGGGACGACCACCAGGAAACGTGAGTAGTGATCCACCATGGTCAGAGCATAGGAGTACCCTGACCTGCTGGGGGACAGCTTGACATGGTCCAGGGCCACGATCTCCAGGGGTCGAGTCGTCTTAATGGGTTGTAGGGGTGCCTTCTGGCTGCTGAAGTCTCTTCTTCTTAGGCCACAGGGTCCACAGTCCCGGCACCACCTCTCAATGGAGCTGCGCATTCCTACCCAGTAGAATTGACACTTCAGCAGGGTCTCTAGCTTTTTCCAGCCAAAGTGCCCCGCCTGATCGTGGTAAGCTTCTAATACCATCTGGATGTCTGTCTTCGGGACCACTATCTGCCATACCATCTCATGGGTTTTTGGATTGACGTACCTCCGGCACAGCTTCTCACGGTAGATAAACAGCCGGCTTCTCTCGTTCCACAGCTGCTTTGCTTGGAGAGAGGCTTCCTTCTCCAGGGAGGCACCCTCTTGGGTTATCAGCTCCTTGATGCGGCTGACAACTGGGTCACTGTCCTGGGTCTCTTTCCAGCTGTGGTGAGGCAGGGGGTTTAACGTCTTTCCACGCGGCCTCCTGGAAGCTCGTTGCTCATGGATCATCCCATTCCGGTGAAAGGCAGGTAGCTCAATCTCTTCCAGGTCATTCACTTCTTCTTCTGTGTCTGACTGGTGAGGCATCCTAGACAGGGCATCGGCGTTGGCGTTCTTGCGGCCCGCCCGGTATTTAATTGTAAATTGGTAGTCTGACAGCCGAGCCATCCATCGTTGTTCCAGTGCCCCCAACTTAGCTATTTCAAGATGGGTCAAGGGGTTGTTATCAGTAAAGGCAGTGAACTTACTGGAGGCCAGATAGTGCTTGAACCTTTCAGTGATGGCCCAGATCAAGGCCAGGAACTCCAACTTAAAACTGCTATAGTTCTCTGGGTTCCTCTCAGTTGGGCGGAGCTTCCTGCTTGCGTATGCAATCACTTTCTCTTGGCCATTCTGCTTCTGACTTAAGACAGCGCCCAGTCCTTCGTTGCTGGCATCTGTGTACAGCAGGAACGGTTGGCTGTAGTCAGGGTAGGCTAGGATCTCATCGCCTGTCAGGATCTCCTTCATCTCCTGAAACGACTCGGATTGCTCCTTACCCCAGTGGAATGGGGGATTTCTGCCTTTGGGGGACTGCCCTACCAGGAGGTCTTGCAGAGGAGCTGCTTTCTTAGTATAGTCTTTTACAAACCTCCGGTAGTATCCTACTAGTCCCAGGAACTGACGCACCTCCTTGAGGTTCTTCGGCTCCGGCCACTTCTGGATGGCTGTGCCTTTCTCTGGGTCTGGTGCTACCCCTTACGGACTGACAATGTGCCCCAGGTACTGTACCTTTCTCTTGAGCAGGTGGCACTTTGAGGGTTTCAGCTTCATCCCGTACCGGGACAGTGACTCAAATACCTCTGCCAGGTGTTTCAAGTGGTCCTCGTACGTTCTGGAGTACACTATTACATCGTCCAGATAAAGTAACACAGTCTCGAAGTTGCGGTGTCCCAGGCAGCACTCCATCAATCTCTGGAACGCTCCGGGGGCATTGCAGAGTCCAAATGGCATACTGTTGAACTCACAGAGTCCCATCGGGGTGGTGAAGGCCATTTTCTCCCGATCCTCCTCAGCCACAGCTACTTGCCAGTACCCACTAGTGAGGTCAAGGGTGGAAAAGTAATTTGCAGACTTTAAGGCAGCTAGGGACTCCTCTATGCGTGGTAAAGGGTATGCATCCTTATGTGTAATGCGATTTACTTGACGGTAATCTACACACATTCTCATGCTCCCGTCATTTTTCCTAACTACCACTAGGGGAGCTGCCCAGGGACTACAACTATCCCTTATTACTCCCGCCTTTCTCATGTCATGCAGCATTTCCTTTGCCTTCTGGTAGTGAGCTGGTGGTATAGGCCTGTAACGTTCTTTGATTGGGGAATGGTCGCCTGTGGGGATATGATGTTGAACCCCCTTAATCCTCCCGAAGTCTAGTGGATGTTTACTGAACACCTGCGAGTATTCTTGTACCACCCGGTGTACACCCTGTTTTTGATGGGTAGGAGTGGTGTCTGTCCCAACATGGAGCTGTTGACACCAATCCTCCACCTGGGTTGCAGGGTCATTATCCTCCACTTCATCTGGTGAGGTTAAAGACTCCGCCTCATGAATGCAGTTGTTATTGACAGCATGTAATTTGGCAACAGTGGCATAACGTGGCAGTCTGAGCTCATCTTCCACTAAGACGGATGGGCACCCTCCCATTACGTACATCTACCACTCCCCTGGCGGTTAAGAGCGTGGGTCTGTGCTCGGAGCAAAGGGGTTCTACTACCGCCTGGTAGCTCTGTCCTCTAAGACCTATAGCAGCTCTACACCAGATGAGCATTTCACTCATTGGGGGGATGACAATGGGTATGGGGTCTGTTACCCGCACGTTACTGATTTCACCATCTGTTAACCTTACTTGCTGTTGATACATCAGGACTCAGGTCTCCCTTTGCAGTGCCTTCCTTTGTCTTGGTCTGGCGATGTCAGCTATCTGTTGGAGCAAGAACACAACTTCTCCCAAACAGTTACCAACAATGTTAGTGCCAAGTACCATATACGGATTGGTGTCATCAGGATTAGTTTCTACTACAATTAGCCCCTGGTCCTTCAGCTCCACTCTCCCCACCTTTACAGTCACATTCTTAACCCCGAGTAGGTTAAGGGGGAGTCCATTAGAGGCATAAACAGAAAGATTTGGAGCTGGCGGACGTAGGTCGTCCATGGACCAGAACCTCTTGTAGAGGACGTCAGGCATGATGGTTACCTGAGATCCTGTGTCCAGCAGAGCGTGCATCGGGATCCCGTCCAGTACAATGGACAGGAAAGGTCTTCCTCCGACGAACCTGTTGTACCAGTCTGATGGGCCTGGTGAGTTTACTCCTGGGTGTCGGCCCTCGGAACCAGGGTTTTCTCGTTTAAAGGACAATTCTGGGCGATGTGTCCGGTCTTGCGGCATCGGTAGCAGGTAGGGTCCTTTTGTGGACGGCGCTGGTCACTGGTCCTCGGTGAGGGTGGTGTTGGCCTCCTCCTCCTCCTCATCCATGGGACATCCTCAGGGCTATCGGCTAACAGGATTTTCCCTCCTTCCTCGGGCTCCGTCCGCAGCTGCAGAGCACTCAGCACAGTGGTCAGGGTTTTGCTCAACTGACGCACTTCAGAGCGCAGACTGTCCAGTTCTCTAGGGAACGTTGCTGGAACCTTGGCTTCAGCAGCCACTGGGGAAAAGGTGGGTGTAGCAGACACTGGGGTAGCCCCACTCTGGTAACATTGGATGGCATTTGTTTCCAGGGGCTGCAGTCCTTTTAGAGCCATGTCCTTAAGATTGTCAAAGGTGGCATCTGGATGATCAAGGGACCACCAACGCACAGTCCTGCTCTCCTCAGGAGACTTCAGTCCCCAGACAAACTGTTCCTTCAACATTTTTTGTTTTCGTTTTCAATGCTAGTTGGACTGACCTGTTTAAGAGCCCGCAGGGCCCCCTGTAGACGCCAGGCATAGTCCCGAACATTGTCCTCCGGCTGTTGGGAACAGCTGTAGAACCTCATCCGGAGGCCCGCCTCAGTAAGGTCCTCAAAGACAGTCTGTAGTTTTTGGAATATTGTGGACACTGACTCTTGGTCTGAGGCCGACCATGTTTCCACTTCCCGTTCCGCAGCACCGGTCAGTTGTCCTAATACGACAGCGGCTCTTTGCTTGCCTGTCATAGAGTACATATCTAAGATACCACATATCTTCCGTTTAAATCCAGACAGGGTATCTGGTTTGCCGTTGTACTGGGGAAGTCACTTTGCCCCAGGAATGTACGGTAAAGTCATAGGAATGACAGGTGTTACGGGTGCTGCAGGTGGAGTGGCGGCTTCGGCCTGCTCATCATCGGGCGTGGGCTGAACTTCAGGGTCGTTGACCGGCATGTCGGCGTTCTGCTGTTCGTCGGACATCTTGGTGCCCCCCTAGTTAACCGTGGCCTACCTTCTAGTTTTTCTTCCGGTAGGCCGCAGCTCCGCAGGTGACGGTCGTCTTCAGGACCTTGCGTCGCTTGCGTCCTACGTCAGAGCGTTCCGCGATGCTCCTTACAGGACCTGGCGCTTCCTGGTTTGACGTCGAGGCATGGGGCGTGTCCGGGGCTTCGCGCTCTTTTGCAGGTACGCCCCTAATTTTCCCGCGGTTACGCCCTTCTTCTCGCTCGGCGGCCCAACAATGGCGGCAATCTTCACCACAGTCAAATATACAGTTCACTTTAATAAAGGCGCACAGTACCCGGTGGCAACGGGGAAAACACGGCGTCGTTGCAACGGGCACGCAATCCTGTTCGTGACGCCAGTTGAGATGACTAGCCCAGGGGATGGGGATGACTCTCTACCAAAAGTTATTTAAGGAAGGAAAGATGATTTACTGGAGACAGGGTCAAGAGAACCCAAGGGATATTGATGCACGTGGAGAGCAACAACTACCCCATCTAGTCTGATCTCACAGAAGTTATTGTAAATATATAAAATGTAGAGGTTTCTATTTACCTCAAAGAAATGAGTAGCACATGACTAGACTGACTAGCCCAGGGGATGGGGATGACTGGGTACCCGGGCCTTTGTCTTGAGGATGTTGCGGTGGTCGGCTCCCGGTCCCGTACCCTGGGGTCTCTCTTTAAAAGGGTGGCTAATAGATTTCTTAATTTTTATGAAAGTTCGTGACGCCACCTGTGGCTTCTTGTGAGGATCACCAGCGCTGCGCAGTCCACTGAGGCCGATGATAGGGCAGCTCGATGGTATAGCTCCCCACAGGTGGAGCTAGGCCTCAGGGCAGTGTATGGAAGGTGAATGCAGGACAGGCGAGACCCAGCCGGGTCAGAGCAAGAACAGGGACAGACACGATAGTCACTTCAGTACCTTTTACTGATGGAAATTCAGGCACATCCCGGAGTACTGTAGGGTGAAGGGTGCATGTCAGGATCCTCCCCAATGAGCGGGTATAGGGCCTCCTGTTTCTTGCCTCTGCGTAGTAAGTTTCTGACCTGCCTGGAGCTAGGCCTAACTTTGTCTCTGTCCTGCGCTGACTGACTTTGTGGTAGGGCCTTTTCTTGGAGTACACGCTCCTCAGCTTGCGGGGCCTATGTGTCTCCCGGCTCTGTTACGTATCAGCACTTTAGCGATCCTGGGACTTGTAGTTCTCCAGGGATTCCGGTTATACCTTACTGGGTCATAGAGATCCCGGTAAGCTTCGGACCCGGTGTCCGGTAAATTCTTCGGCGTGAGCTAGTTAAACTTCTCTGCCCCCTATGTACTAACTCTCCACTCGCCTTCGGCCTACTCGGGCCCTCACTAGGCTATACACACTAACGGCAGCTTGCCGCGCTTCACCGATCTTATGGCGCCGGCACACCTAAAGCTCACTTCTCTGAGCTACACTGAGTCTTGGGCTGGATAAGCTCCACTGCAGGATAGCAATTGCAGGAGCTGGAACAGGCTTTTGTCCTCTGAGGTAACTCTTCTCAGACTGTACTGGACTCACTGCTAAACCAGACTCAACTAGACTCTTGACTAGACTAACTGCTGCCTGGCTCCACCTTCCCTATTTATCTATCCCTAACGGGCTCCCTCTGCTGGTCTGAGGTGGAAGGTGGAGATGTGTGAATGATTATGGGGGCCTCTTGTGGAGGAATCCATCAATGCATTCTTCCAGGATCTGTGATACCAAGCGCAGCTGGGCGTCACAAGACCATACTATTACTTTCTGACGCCCAACAAACATGAGAAAAATGGGACAGCAAAACACTCTGCAAGGAACTACAGCATGACCTCATTCAAGTATCGGCCTCATTGTTTATCATGGGGATTATACAGCTAGTGGAATCTCCAAAATCAACACCTATATACTCCTCAATTAATTTATGTAAACAGCCAGAGTATAATAAAACTTAACTTTTAATTAAATATAATAAAAAACTACTTCATATAATAAAGTGCTCATGGTGCCAGTGCTCATTATAAGAAAACGATCTCACCCAGGGCTTGATACATCAGACGAATTCAGGGTACCAGGTGATTCATCCAATTGCTGGAATCCAAAATAATGTTCCCTATGCACCTTGTCGTGCCCTGTAAATCTCCCGCTCTCACAAGAGCAGTACCCAAGTGTGGCCTACTATAATTCAATTAACCCCTAAAAAAGAATTGCACCCCAACCCGTTTCCGCTTCAATATCGAGGCTTCATCAGAGGAGGAAACTTTATATTCAATCAGTGACAGATCACCGTCCAGCACTGCATGGGACCGAAAAAATGGAAACTATTAAAGAGTTCCCAGCTACATGTAAGCAGACACATGGATAATCAAGACCGTGCAGGTGGCTACTTTGAAGAACCTAGAATATAAGACATATTTTCAGTTGTTTCACACTTTTTTGTTAAGTATATAATTCCACATGTGTTAATTCATAGTTTTGATGCCTTCAGTGTGAATGTACAATTTTCATAGTCATGAAAATACAGAAAAATCTTTAAATGAGAAGGTGTGTCCAAACTTTTGGTCTGTACTGCATTTGCAAATCAGGGAGACCTGTGTCCTCCCAGAGCCCTAGGTCGAGTCAATGTTTGATATTTGAGTATGGGTCTAGACTGCCTCCATACAAATTTAATCAACGCTGACTTAATGGTTTTAAAGAAACTGGTTGGGGTATAATGAGGACTGTTTGAAAAACAAATACTAATCTAGGGAGAATGTCCATTGTAAATGCATTGATTCTTCTGAACCACGACATAGGTTTCTTGTCATATTTCGCAAGGTCTTTAAGAGTTTTTTTCCAATAGTGGGAGGTAATTTAATGTGTAGAGATTATTCACCTGGGCCGATATGAAAATTCCTAAATATTTAATTGCGTTCGTTTGCCATGGGAAATTATTTTTGGCAAACCCAACCTCTCCAGGGTGCAATATGACATTTAACGCCTCTGTCTTAGTGCTGTTAACCTTTAAAGTTACTTAAATCCCCAAAACTATCAAACTCCTTTACCAATGTGGGTAGGGTAATATGGGGTTGAGATATATACAAAAGGAGGTCATCTGTGTATAGAGAAGCTTTATACTGGTGTTGTCCTACACACAGACCGTGTACACTGGGGTTATTGCTCACTGCATGTGCCAAATGTTCCATAACAGCTACATACAGCATAGGGGACAGAGGACAGCCCTGTCGCGTCCCGTTGGTAATACTTATTGGAGAAGATAGGTCTCCATTAATCCTGATACGATCTGTTGGGTGTGAATATAAAGGCAAGACTCTATTAATGAAGCATTTACCAATTCCTAATTGCTTAAGAGCCGCCGTCATGAAACCCCAGTGTATACACGGTCAAAATCCTTCTCTGCGTCCACCGACAACAACCCAAGTGGCTGTAATGAAGATTTCGCACTAGTGATGAGAGAAATTGTTTTATTAACATTATCTCTAGCTTCTCTCCCCTGTATGAACCCCACCTGATCTGAATGAATTATTGAGGGCAAAAGAGGTGTTAGTCAGCTGGCAAGAATTTTAGAGAATATTTTGATATCTATGTTGAGTAATGAGATAGTATCTAATTACAGACTTATCAAGGGATCTTTCCCGGGGTTTCGGTATTACTGTGATGTGAGCTTCTAAGAATTGGGGAGCAAAAGGTGAAGAATCTGAAACTGAGTTAAGTACCTTAGTAATAAAAGGGGAGAGAATTTCCTGAAATGTTTTAAAAAATAGCGATGTAAACCCGTCTGGGCCTGGACTCTTAGCCGCTGGTGTGTTTCTTATTGCATTGTCAATTCTGTTACAGAGAACTGGCCTTCTAACTGTTCAATAGCTTCATTATTTAAACGGGGGATAGCTGTTTCCTCAATATATTGATCAATGCATTGTTGAAAGATCTGAGGGTCCAGATGTGATAGTTTACCTTTTAGATTATATAACTTGTAATAGTAATTACTCATTATATCTAATATTTCAACTGGGTTGTGAGTATCTTTCCCCCTTTGTCCCTGCAATCTGGATATAAAACATTTGATTACGTGGATGTAGTAACTGTGACAGAGGTCAACTACATTTATTGGCAAAGCCAAAGTTATAAAGAAATTTCCGGAATTGATTTCTATATCTCAAGAATTTTTCATTTAGGAGGGATCTCAATTCTTCCCTAAAATTTGTTAGGTCTGCCCTTATTGCAGGTGAAAGATTATTCTTATGGACTGATTCAAGTGTTGCACCCCAGGGGTCCGGTTGCCACAGTGGCTTTGCCTTCCTCAAAAGAGGTAATGCCATGCCTGGAAGCAAGCAGGGGTCCCCTAGTCAGGGATACTAAACATGCAACACTTCCTGGCTCCAGACCAGCAAGGGGAGCCCCCTCCCCTTGGCAACTGGGATCTGGAGGCGGGGTTAGTGAGTCTTAGTGTGAGTTGAGGCGAGGACGTTGAGGAGAGAGGAGCTGGGGAGTGGAGCTGCGCAGCAGCTCACCCCAGAAATACCGCACAGAAGAACCGGACACCAGAGTCCGAGGCTGTGGGGCACTGAAGGCCCAGCCGCAGAAACGGGGGGGCAGGAGATTGCAGGTTTCCTGGCCCCATCAGACGCCCGGAGGCTCAGCAGCACCGCAGGGTCCAGCACCGCCACGTAGGAGCGACGCATCAGCAAGGCCCGAGCTGCCTGCCATATGGGTGAGCACAGAACCGTTACACTCAGGGACGAGGGCCACCACACAGCTACAAGTAGCAGGGCCAAAGAGTTTAGTGGAAAGGGAAGGCCTCCAACTTCATCTGGCAAGGAGGACTCTTTACTTGCTTCCAGGCTGCCCGGACTTCCACTTCTAGCCAGTACTCTAGTCCCGGCTTGTTTAATAAGCACCAGTAAAGACCCTGGGACTGCACTTCCTTGTCTATGTGTTTCTTGCTGCGCCATCAACCCCTGCACTACAACGCCCAGCACAACCTGCAACATCATCTACACTGCCCTGGAGCTAGCTCTTCCTGTGGAGAGCCACACCATCCCTGCAGCAATCACATCAGCTTCAGAGGACTGCTCCGCAGCGGCGGCTCCCTTTAGCCGCATTCCACAGGTGGCGTCACAAACTCTATAAAAACTCTATAAATTCCCTATATATAAAACCCCTTTTATTGACCGCCCTGGATCACGGACCGGGTCACCGCCACTGTGACATTCCCCCGGCATCTACCGACCCGGCACCGGGTACCCCACGGTCCAGGGGGCGCGTCATTCTTGGCGTCACGAACAGGATATCGTGCCCGCTGCCACCGGGTACTGTGCGCCTTAAAGAACTGTGTTGCATACCGTGGTGAAGTTTTCTCGCCAATTGCCGCTGTTTCCCGCCATTGTCCGCCATTTTCGAGTCGCCGCGCGGGAAGAAGAGGGGCGTAACCGCTGGAAGCACGCAAAGTCCAAGCCCCGCCTCACGCACTGACGCCGCGTCAGGTCCTGTAAGGAGACCGCCGTGCCAGGAAGCGCACGCCCTGACGTCAGATGCAAGGGGACGCCAGGTCCTGCACCGGGAACTGCTAGTCGAGCAGATCTCCTCTTCCCGTCCGAGGGACCGCAGCCGGCTCTATAAGAAGGAAGGTAGGCCCCGGTTCACTAGGGGGGAGGAAGATGCCCAACATGGAGGAGGGTTCAGCCGCAGGCGCGGCCGCTGCCACTGTAATGCCGTTATCAATGCCATATATACCGGGGGTGGCGTGGTTGCCCCAGTACTCAGGGGAGTCGCACACCCTGAATGACTTTGAGGAAAGACTACGCAGTTTGTTTAAAGTGTACCCCCTGTCTGAGGAGCAAAAAGTCAGCATCCTCATAGTCCAGCTAATCGGTGCAGCCCAGAGAGAATTGAAGTCCTGGCCGGGCAGAGACAAAGGCACTGTAAAAGAAATACTGGCCCGGTTAAAGGATACCTTTGACACCCGCAGTGCAGCAGAAATTAAAATGAAGTTTTACGAATGCAAACAGAGGGTGCAGGACAGTGTATGGGACTATGCTCTAAACCTGCAGGAGGCGCTGCGGGCCATCAAACAGGTAGACCCTGACAGTGTGCATGATGAGAACAGATTGCTAACTGAGCAGTTTATTGAGGGGCTCCTGTCCAGCGCTCACAGAACACATCTGCGCATTATGGCTCTGCAAAACCCTGATCTGGACTTTGCACAATTTAAAGGCAGAGTCATCCGGGTGCTGAGGGAATCAACACCAGGAGGCTCTGCATCCCACCGGCGCCCAGCTATCACCTACCACCAGGAGGTGGCATCCTTTTCCCCAGAACCTGTGGAGGCTGACGCGCAGACTCTGGACAACGACCCGTCTGCAGACCCGCGCCTTCAGGTCCAGGAGCTGACCAAAAGTGTGGCTGCATTAGCCAAAACCGTGCAGGCCATTCAAGTGTCCCCCAAGGAAAAGATCCAGCTGGCTTCCAGTCCAGATGACTTCCCATGGCGACGACAGAGAAGAATTCCACCGATCAGAGGGAGGAACAGCGATCGCTACGACCAGGACGGACAACCCATCTGCCGCTGCTGTAAAAAGGGGGGACACTATGCAAGATTCTGCAATTTAAACGAGCAACACCTGGGGCAGAGGGCCAACCCCCAGGAGTAAGACGACCAGGCCCACAAAGCTGGCGAGACAAGTACGTGGGAGGACGACCGGTCCTACCCGTCGTGCTTGATGGCATCCCAATGAATGCGTTGCTGGACACTGGGTCCCAGGTGACCACGATGCCATATGTCCTTTATAAACAATACTGGATTGACTCAGACATTACCCACAGTCCAGATGAACATCTCAACATCTAAGCCAGCAATGGTCAACCCTTGCCTCAGGTGGGGTATAAAGAGGTGACCATAAAAGTTGGCAAAGTATAATTGCTATCACAAGGAATGATTATTGTTGATATTGATCGTCAAGAAAGTCATCCCATGATAACCTTAGGCACTAATGTGATAGAAAATTGTCTTGCAGAAATTATTGTTTTGTTACAACAGGTCGCAGAGACTGCCAGTTCCAGTCAGCAGCGGGTTCTACAGAAAGAAATGAGAGCCCTGATGAAAAGACAACAGGTAGAACTGTCTGGTGGAGAAATTGGCAGCGTAAAGATGAGTGATCCATTCCCCATTGCAATGCCCCCTAGGAGTGAAATGTTGATATGGTGTCGAGCAGCAGTTGGTCTCAGGGGTCAAAATTATTAGGCCCTGGTAGAACCCGTATACTCTGACAGTAGGCCCACCATCCTGACAGCCAGGGGGGTAGTCGATGTCCGCAAGGGGAGAGTGCCGATCCGCATCCTGAATTGTGGGGAGAAAGAGGTCCATTTACCCCGGTATGCTACCCTTGCTAAGTTATTCACTGTCAGTAACAACTCAATAAAGACAGTGGAACCCTTGCCTCCATCCAAACCGGTGGAGGATAATGGCTCCGAGGGGCAGATGGAGGATTGGAGTCAGAAGCTACAAGTGGGCACTGACTACACCCCTTTGCACCAAAAGCATGGAGCATACCGGGTGGTCCAAAAGTATGAGCGGGTCTTCAGTAAACACCCATTAGACTTTGGGCAGGTAAAAGGGGTCCAATATCATATCCCTAAGGGGGATCATCCACCCATTAAAGAGAGGTACCGGCCTGTGCCCCCAGCTCACTATCAATGTGCCAAAGGAATGTTACGGGACATGAAGGAGGCTGGGGTGATCAGAGAGAGTTGTAGCCCCTGGGCAGCTCCATTAGTTCTCGTGAGAAAGAAGGATGGCACAATGAGGATGTGTGTTGACTACAGGCAGATTAACCGCATTACACATAAGGATGCCTACCCATTACCCAGGATTGAGGAGTCACTAGCTGCATTAAGATCTGCTAATTATTTCTCCACTTTGGATCTCACCAGTGGGTATTGGCAGGTTCCTGTGGCAGAGGTGGACAAAGAAAAGACCACGTTTACAACACCAATGGGTCTCAGTGAGTTCAACTGCATGCCATTCGGGCTCTGCAATGCCCCAGGAACCTTCCAGCGGTTAATGGAGTGCTGCCTAGGACACAAGAACTTCAAACTGTCCTGCTGTACCTGGATGATGTATTTGTCTACTCGAAGACATATGAAGTCCACCTGGAGCACCTGGCCGAGGTGTTTGAAGCCCTATCTGGTTTTGGCCTGAAGGTAAAGCCGTCCAAATGCCACCTGTTGAAGCCCAAGGTGCAGTACCTAGGTCATGTGGTAAGCGCCGAAGGTGTAGCGCCAGACCCTGAAAAAGTCACCGTGATCAAGGACTGGCCAAGACCCTCCACTATCAAGGAAGTGCGGCAGTTCCTTGGGCTGGTAGGCTAGTACAGAAGATTTATCAAGGGTTTCACCAAGATAGCAGCACCCATGCAGGACCTCCTGGTAGGCCAGTCCAAGAAGGCCAAGAACCCGAAACCTCCGTTCAAATGGAGTAAACCAGAAGACGAATCCTTCACCCGACTGAAGATGGCTCTGACCGGAGATGAAGTCCTGGCCTACCCCGACTATGGCCAACCCTTTATACTTCATACAGATGCCAGCAACGTGGGATTGGGAGCGGTGCTTTCCCAGGTACAGCAAGGCAGAGAGAGAGTGATTGCCTACGCCAGCAGGAAGCTCCGGCCCACGGAAAGGAACCCCGACAACTACAGTTCCTTCAAGTTGGAGTTTCTCGCCATAGTCTGGGCTGTAACAGAGCGCTTCAAGCACTATCTCACCTCCTCCAAATTTACAGTCTTCACAGATAATAACCCTCTGACGCACCTGGAGACTGCGAAGCTTGGTGCCCTAGAGCAACGATGGATGGCCCGACTGTCTAACTACGAGTTCACCATCAAGTATCGGGGGGGGGAATAAAAATGTAAATGCTGATGCGCTGTCCAGAATGCCCAACTTGCCAGATGGGAGAGAAGACTCGGAAGAGCTGGAGGAGATAGAGATCCCCGCTTTCCATCGTCATGGGGTAACCCAGTGCTCCCACTGTGTAAGGGACAAGCGCTCCGCCAACAGAGAGGCTACGTTCAACCCATTGCCCCACCATGGATGGGCAGAAATTCAGGATAGCGACCCGGCTGACCGCCTAGTCAAGGAGTTGCTCACGCAAGCTGACTCGCACCCTGATCCAGATGCTCCACAGGAGACCCAACAGTTGTGGAAGGAGAAGGGCAAACTGTTCATCTACGACGGAAAGCTGTGTCGAAGAAGCATCAACTCCCGGATACATAAACTGGTCTGACAAGTGGTAGTCCAGAGGGGGGATGCGTCAATTTTCTTAGAAGCGTACCACGATGGAGCAGGACACTTCGGGTGGAAGAAGTTGGAAGTCCTGCTACGTGAGCGATTCTACTGGGTTGGCATGAGGAAGGCAATCGAGAGATGGTGTCGAGAATGTGGTCCATGCAACCTGAGACGAAAAGACCGTGACAGCCAGAGGGCTCCCCTGCAGCCCATCATCACCAAACAGCCACTAGAACTGGTAGCCTTAGACCACGTGAAGCTAGCCCCAAGCAGGTCAGGCTATGTCTACGCTCTAACCATAGTAGACCACTACTCTCGGTTCCTGGTAGTAGTGCCAGTGAAAGACCAGACGGCTCAGACGGCAGCCAAAGAGTTCCAACAGCACGGTTACCCTGAACGAGTGCTTACCGACCAAGGTCCAGCCTTTGAAGCAGAGGTGTTCCAGGTATTCTGTAACTTGTACAGCTGTAAGAAAATAAGGACAACGCCGTATCATCCCCAGACCAACGGGTTGTGTGAGAAGATGAACCAGGTGGTAATAGACCTGTTGAAGACGTTGCCCCTTGAAGAACGAAGCCTGTGGCCAGAGAAGTTACCGGATTTGGTAGACCTCTATAATCACATCCCAGTGAACTCCACCAACTGTACACCCGCTTACCTGATGAGAGCAAGACCTGGTAAGCTACCCATTGACTTGGACATGGGAGTCTTGACACCAGAAACAACATCACCAGATGCGGATTGGGATACCGAGCGGCAGCAACAATGCCGCAAAGTGCAAGAGTGTGTTGAAAGAAGTTTGTAACAAGCAAGATAGAAGCAAAAGAAGACTTACAATCAGCACGCACCTGCCGTTCCCTTGTCACCTGGAGAGCAGGTACTTAAGAGAAAGAGACGACTCCATAAATTAGATGACCAGTGGGAGGTTGAGCCATACACCGTCCTACCCTCAAACTACGATAACACCAAAGTGTGCCTCATCAGCAAAGATGGAGGGGAAACTTCAGCGGCAGTCTCAAGAGACCACTTGAAGATCTGTCCTGAACAGTTGAAACACACAGAGGAAGATCAAGACAACTCTCTGCCCACAGAAGGAGTGGAGGAAGTGGTCCAAACAGTACTAGGAGAATTTCCCCGGTCTTGGACGCAGGTGAACAAAGCCATTGTGGTGCCTGTCCTAACCTTTCTCCAATCGGCCTCACCGGATGCTGCAGAAGTTTCATCGTCAGCAGACAAGGAGAATTAACCCTCTGCTAGCAGTGAACCTGTCGTACCCATGGTGAGCTAAAGAATTCGTAGGAAATTACCCAGCCTACCAGTGTTACCTCAGACTACCCGTAGAGTAGTTCACACTGAACCCACCACACCAGGTGTAGACACAAGGGACCAGGGTAGAGCAGTAACTACCAATGTACTACGTAGATCGACCAGGAGTACAAAAGGTCAGCTCCCTGCCCGTTGGAGAAACTAAAATGTAAAGAATTAAAGTATAAGAGAACTAAATCGTATGCTGTATATAGTTACCCGTAAGGGTAAAGCAGAAAAGTTGTGTTTTCAAAGTGAATTGCAAAAGTTGGTCATGTGTGCATTTAGTTACCCGGTAAGGGTATAAAGACTTGTAGGTTATGGACGGTGAATAACCAAAGAACTTTCCATTGTAAATAGTTGCACTTATTAGAGTGCTCTCTATTGGTTTTATGATTATAACAAATGACCTCAGAACAAAAACCCGTTTGGCGTGGCCGAAGACGTGGTCCAACACCTGGATCATCTAAGCCCTACAGCCACGCCCAGGGCCTACGTTGAGGGTTTTCGGGCGGGTCCCTCATGTTCACTGGATAGCACCTAACTAAAGAAAATGGACACCCGGTTACAGATCGTGCTGTAACCTGTTGCAAAATGTTATATTTATAATCTTGTAATGTGAACTGTTATTGTTATTTGTTAATTTTGAAAAGTTTCCTCTGTCCAGGAGTACTGAAATTAACTAGGGGGAAATGTGGCACCCCAGGGGTCCGGTTGCCACAGTGGCTTTGCCATCCTCAAAAGAGGTAATGCCATGCCTGGAAGCAAGCAGGGGTCCCCTAGTCAGGGATACTAAACATGCAACACTTCCTGGCTCCAGACCAGCAAGGGGAACCTCCTCCCCTTGGCAACTGGGATCTGGAGGCGAGGTTAGTGAGTCTTAGTGTGAGGAGTTGAGGCGAGGAGAGAGGAGCTGGGGAGTGGAGCTGCGCAGCAGCTCACCCCAGAAATACCGCAGAGAAGAACCGGACACCAGAGTCCGAGGCTGTGGGGCACTGAAGGCCCAGCCGCAGAAACCGGAGGGCAGGACAATGCAGGTCTCCTGGCCCCATCAGACGCCCGGAGGCTCAGCAGCACCGCAGGGTCCAGCACCTCCACGTAGGAGCGACGCATCAGCAAGGCCCGAGCTGCCTGCCATACGCGTGAGCACAGAACCGTTACACTCAGGGACGAGGGCCACCGCACAGCTACAAGTAGCAGGGCCAAAGAGTTTAGTGGAAAGGGAAGGCCTCCAACTTCATCTGGCAAGGAGGACTCTTTACTTGCTTCCAGGCTGCCCGGACTTCCACTTCTAGCCAGTACTCTAGTCCCGGCTTGTTTAATAAGCACCAGTAAAGACCCTGGGACAGCACTTCCTTGTCTCTGTGTTTCTTGCTGCGCCATCAACCCCTGCACTACAACGCCCAGCACAACCTGCAACATCAGCTACACTGCCCTGGAGCTAGCTCTTCCTGTGGAGAGCCACACCATCCCTGCTGCAATCACATCAGCTTCAGAGGACTGCTCCGCAGCGGCGGCTCCCCTTTAGCCGCATTCCACAGGTGGCGTCACGAACTCTATAAAAACTCTATAAATCCCCTATATATATAACCCCTTTTATTGACCGCCCTGGGTCACGGACCGGGTCACCGCCACTGTGACATTCCCCTGGCATCTACCGGCCCGGCACTGGGTCCCCCACGGCCCAGGGGGCGCGTCACAAGCTTGTGTATATTTTTAGTAAGCTCAGAGACCTTGAAAGCTTTCTCTCTTCTTAGACGAGAACAATGTTTGATTAATGTTCCCAGAATGACGCATTTAAGGGCCTCCCACTGCAATGGTAAAGAGGTAGTGTCTCCTGAATGAGTGGACAGGAAGAGATCAATTGTTTCTTTGATATCATTTACACAGATATTATCTTTAAGCAAATTATCGTTTAATCCCCACATCCAAGGACGATTTGAACTATCAGGAGGAGTAATGTAGATAGGAGTGTGATCAGACCAAAGGAAGCTACCTATGGAGGGTTGAGGCTTCCATGATAGTGCATCCAATCCTGCTGTAAGAATCATGTGGAGAAGAATAAAAGGTGCAGTCTCTACCTTTGGGGTTCAGGATCCACCAAACATCAGACAGCCCCAAGAGGAACAACCCCCATCCCCGCGGTGGTGTCTACTGAGGGATTCCATGTGAAATTAAAATCTCCACCCACTACCATGACTCCATCTGCAAAATCAGATAAAACTTTTAGGAAAAAGCGGCATTCATTCACTTGATCTTGATTTGGTGTGTACCAGCACGCAATAATATATAAAGTTGAATATATTTATATATTTTAATTTTTAGAATGATGTATCATCCTTCTGTATCAAGATGCGTGTCTATGATTGTATGAGCCAGGGACTTATGAATAGCTATAGAGACACCCCTCGATCGAGACTCTGGGTTGACCCTGTGGAACCATTTGGTATAGTACCGGTCTCTAATATTGGGAACATGATCCTTCTTAAAATGTATCTATTGAAGGAGTAAAATCTGTACCCATTGTTTGTGCATTCCATATAATATCTGAGATCTTTTTTGGGGAACATTAAAACCCTTCGTGTTCAGAGAGCCAAATGTTAGAGGTTGCATAATTACCCAATCAAATGTTCTGACCACAGAAAAAAAAACACTAGTAAGGAGGAGGAGGGATTAGAAGGTGGGAGAAAAATAAAATGTAAGAGTATAAAATAAAAGAAGAAAAAGAGCAAAGATATTTTAAGTGTTATTCTCACTACTAGGGAGTGAGCTGGTTTTAACCTGTATGTCGGAGGCCTAAAGTTTTAATAGTAACTATACCGCAACCAGCAAAGTATAGCTCCTCCGTCTGGGTAGTGGACTTTCCACGAGGAGACTCTCGCCCCCCGAGCCAACAATACACCATTTGTTGAATTATTAATTGATATATAAGATATCAAAAATATCTAAAACCACCAAATTTGAGAAAAGAAAAGACTTAAAAAGGGAACCTTGAAATGTGTCTTAGGCTGAGTTCACACGATGCGTTTTTCATGCGTTTCCGCGGCGTTTTTGCAGTTGCGTAAACGCCGCGGAAACGCATGAAAAACGCATGGTAGAAGGGAAGCAATGTTCCACAATGGAAATCCGCATGTGCTGTGCCCATGATGCGGATTTTTCCGCAGCGTTAACGCTGCGGTCAAAAATCCGCAGCATGTCAATTAATTTTGCGGAAACGCGGCGATTTCGCCGCCATTGACTAACATTGAGCCGCTTCAAATCCGCAATTATGTCAAACTACTAGCGGAAATGAAGCGCATTTTGATGCGATTTTGAATCACAAGACTGCAGCAAAAGGGAAGTGACCTCATGTGGGGGCGTTCCTGCCATCCCATGAGCATCCCATGAGCATCCCATAATCCAGGAAGATGAGAATCCCAGACCATTCCCATCTTCCTGGATCATGGCTGAGCCCCTGGGATGCTACAAGAGGATGGACCTGAATGTCCCGCTCATGATTAGTGTGGTAGGTGTCTGCCTTGTGTGTGCGGGATGTGTGCGGGATGTGTGCCGGTGTGTGCGGGATGTCTGCGGGTGTCTGTGCGTGCAGGCAGACATAGGCCGACGTGACACTACTACTCCCATCGGCCTATGTCTGTCCCCCGTCCACTCGTGGCAGCAGGATCAGCTCGATGGGAGCAGTAGTTCCCATCAGCCTGATCCTGCTATTTAAATTGCCCCCATATAATAATATTTATAAATATACATACATATATACATATACTTTTTTGTATGTCTCCATATATAAATTTTTTTGACAACCTTTTTTTTTTTAATTAATTTCAGTCCCCATTATTTCCCCAATAAATTTTAAAAATATTGGTGGCCAGTGGTTAACTAAAAATAAATTAGTTCATACATTACCTGTCCCCGCCGATCGCCACCTAAAATAAAGTAAAAAATAAAAAACTACACCTATACTCACCTAGACACCTAATTCCCCGAAGCCATCGATCTCCTGTAATAAAATATAAAATAATAAACCACAACCTTATCCTTACCCCTCCGTAGTAGTCCACGAGTGTCCCACGATGATCTCCAGTTCAGAGCAGCCACATAGAAGGTGACCGCTCTGAACCGCTGCCGCCGCTAGAATGACGGGGCCGTAAGGGTTCACCGGAGTTCAGGCAGCGCTGCTCCGGTTAGCTGCTTTACGGCCCTGTTGTACCGTGAGAAATTCCCACGGTACAGCACTGCCGTAAAGGAGGTCTGCCTGAATGCACTCCGGTGACCTCAGTCAGGGCTCACGCTGCCGGGAATGGACGTGTTCCCGGCAGTGTGAGCTTACAGCAGCCATGCACAGCTGTCACCATCTCCAGATGTGACAGCTGTGCATGGGAGATCAGCGCAGGAACGTGGACAGGTAACTATTTTTTTTTAGTAAACTAAGAATTAAATAAAATGGTGTGTTTTATTTCAAATAAATTATTTTTTTCTGGGTGTAGTGTGTTTTTTCTTTTTAACACTTTGTAGGTTAGTAATGGGGGTGTCTTATAGACGCCCATCATTACTAACCTGGGCTTCATGGCAGCTGGCGCTGACATCAACCCCACCACTATTACCCCCTGCCACCGCACCAGGGCAGCGTGGAAGAGCGAGGCTAAGTGCCAGAGTTGGCGCATCCTATGGATGCGCCATTTCTGGGGCGGCTGATGGCTGGTGTTTCTAGCCTGGGAGGGGGCTAATATTCATGGCACCCTTCCTGGGCTATTAATATCAGCCCCCAGCTGTCTGCCTAGCCTTTGCTAGCCATTAAAATAGGGGGTACCCCACGTCATTTTTTTGGGGGGGTCCCCCCATTTTAATAGCTAGTAAAGGCTAGGTATTCAGCTGGGGGCTGATATTAGTAGTCTGGGAAGCTCCGTGGGTATTACCCCCTTCCCAGGCTTCAAACATCTGCCCCAGCCGTCTGCTTAACCTCCGCTAGAGACTAAAATTATGGGGGATCCCACGCCAATTTTTTTTTTAAATAAATCCTTTATTTTAACACTAAATGACATTTGAGGAGTTAATAAAGATGCAGTCCCTAAATTATTATTTATTTTTTAATTAATTTTTCCCAAAAATTTTGACGTGGGCTTTGCCATATTTTTGTATGCCAGCCAGGTACAGCATCCAGCTTCTATGAACGCGCCATTTTCCGGGGTGGCTGCAGACTGCAATTTGCAGCGGGGGGGGGGGGCCAGAAAGCTTGGGTCTCCCTGCGCTGCAGATTCCATCCCCCAGCTGCCTAGTTGTACCTGGCTGGACACACAAATAGGGAGAAGCCCCACGTATTTTTTTTTAAAATTATTTCATGAAATTCATGAAATAATAAAGAAAAAAAGGGCTTCCCTATATTGTTGTGTCCGGCCAGGTACAAATAGGCAGCTGGTGGTTGGGGGCAGCCCGTTCCTGCCTGCTGTACCTGGCTAGACACAAATATAGTGCAAAGCCCCACGTCAATTTTTTTTAAATTATTTCAGGAAATTCATGAAATAATTAAAAAAAAAAATTGATGTGGGGCTTCGTCCTATATTTGTGTCCAGCCAGGTACAGCAGGCAGGAACGGGCTGCCCCCAACCACCAGCTGCCTATTTGTACCTGGCCGGACACAACAATATAGGGAAGCCCTTTTTTTCTTAATTATTTCATGAATTTCATGAAATAATTTAAAAAAAAAATACGTGGAGCTTCGCCCTATTTTTGTGTCCAGCCAGGTACAACTAGGCAGCTGGGGGCTGGAATCCGCAGAGCAGGGAGGCCCAAGCTTTCTGGGCCCCACCCGCTGCAAATTGCAGTCCGCAGCTGCCCCGGAAAATGGCGCGTTCATAGAAGCGCCATCTTCTGGCGCTGTACCCAACTCATCCAGGGCCCTGGTGCGGTGGCTCACTGGGTAATAAAGGGGTTAAGGCCAGCTTGGCATTATCAGCTGGCCCTAAGCCCGAAATTCATGGGGTCACGCCAATATTAGACATGACCACCATGAATTTCTAGTAAAGTATTTTAAAAAAACACAACACCCAGAAAAAAGTCCTTTAATTGAAATAAAGACACAATTCTTTATTGTTCTAAATTAAACTATACTTACCATCACGCCCATTCCAGCTGAAGCCAACGATCTCCTGCAATAAAAGTAAAATAATAAACCAACCTCATCCTTACCTTCCCATGGATCCCACGACAGCTTCAGCTCTGCTACATCGAGATGACAGGCTGGACCGCAGCAGAACGCTGCCATCCAGCCTGTCATCCCGCAGACACTGAGAAGCGCAGGCATGCTTGCGCTCCTCAGTGTCTCTCTGTGACGGCATCCAGATGAGCCGAGTTAATGTCCAATGAACTCGGCTCACCTCATGCACGTCACTGACAGCGTGGGAAAATTCTCACGCTGAAGCGCTGAGTGCAGGAGAATTTTCCCACGCTGTCAGTGACGTGCATGAGGTGAGCCGAGTTCATTGTACATGACCTCGGCTCATCTGGATGCCGTCTCAGAGAGACAATGAGGAGCGCAAGCATGCCTGCGCTTCTCAGTGTCTGCGGGATGACAGGCTGGATGGCAGCGTTCTGCTGCGGTCCAGCCTGTCATCTCGATGTAGCAGAGCTGAAGCTGTCATGGGAACCATGGAAAGGTAAGGATGAGGTTGCACTGTATATATATATATATATATATATGTGTGTGTGTGTGTGTGTGTGTGTTTTCATAGTCATGAAAACACAGAAAAAACTTTAAACGAAAAGGTGTGTCCAAACTTTTGGTCTGTACTGTATATATATATATATATATATATATATATGTACATACATACATACATACATACATACATATATTATTACATATTACCCCCTTTTCAGTTTATTAATTTACTGTTGTGGTGTTAATACATTGTAGGTGGAGAGGTACCCTGAAATATGGGACCGTTCAGCGGATTTATATAAAGACAAACAAAAAAGACGAGACGCATGGCACTCTGTCGTGCGTGAAATTTATCCCATGTGGGAGGATGCTGATCAAGTGGTCCAAAAAAAAATTGGTAATTTTTTTTTTGGAAACATTTTTTAATAAAAAAAATTAAACATATATATTTTTGAAATGCAATACATATTTCTGTATTTTTTTAAAATTGCAGTAGAAGATCTTCAAAAAAGGTGGCTGTCGGTCACCGACCGCTTCATGAAAGCGGAGGCCGGGCGAAGCGGGTCATCACCCCTCCGTCGAAGAGTTCCATATGCAGACCAGCTGGCCTTCATTTTGACCAGCAGGAATTTGCGGCGGTAAGTTCACAATAATAATTTGTCAACAAAATTTGTTTCAAACTGTTGTATTAAAATGCCTTTTTTTACTTTATTGTACAGCTCTGAAGGCAATGTTCCAACACCAACAGTACACCACGAGACCAGCACGGAGCAGGGAGGGGAAGAAGATTCAGAGGACTTTCTCCTGTGTTCTCCGGATCCTCACGGTGCTGGTCCTTCATGTTCGCCTGCCTCTGCCTCTGCCTCCTCATTTGCTGCTGGCGTTGCGCCGGGGTCTGGTGCTGATGCTGCTCCTGCTTCTGAAGGTAGCTCTGCTGTTGGTGCGTCTAGACCCACTGGGATGGGGGCTGGTTCTGCCCGTCCCGTGGCATTGAGAAAGGCTGGAACTAAAAAGCCAAAAATCCAAGAGGTTGCGAGTAGTGCCCTTGAAGCCCTCACTACTCGCACCCTCAGTCTTATGGACAGGGTCCAGAACGAGGATCACCTTCATCATTTTTGTTTATCCCTAGCAGGCCACCTTAGATCCATGCCACGGGACAGGCAGAACGTGTTTATGGCAGCAGTCAACACTCTTGCCATGGCAATTGATGTGCCCTCGCCTATTCCTTTGGCACCAGCAATAATAAATGGTATATTGAATATTTTTAATCCCAGTGGGCCTCCACCACCAACAGCAGCTGCAACCCATCGTTATGGGCAGGTTGCAGCATATCGGCATGAAGCTTCAGAGGCCCATGGAACTTACGGCTGCCCACCAGCCCCTGGAGCGGCTTACCACCGTCCTGGCCCATCTCAGAACAGCAGTTTCTCCCAGGATATGTTCCAAGGGTATGGGTACGACCCGGAGTTCCAACAGTTGCCATAAAAGAAATTACACCCTGTCTACATTTTTGGTCCATAAAAAAATGCAGACAGCACCTGTATGTCATTAGATACATTTTGTAAAAAAAAAATTAAAAAACACCCTTTCTTTATAGTCATCTACACCAGGCTTCAGGTGTAGGTGACTGTAAGAAAAGGTGTTTAGTTTTATATACTGGAACAAACTACAGGTGCTGCACGTTCTTTATGGACCAAAACTGTTGACAGCTTGGCCTGGCCTCTGAAGTGTTTTGTTACTACATTGTAAAGTTATGGACAATGTTTGTCCAGATGTTTGTTTCCCATTTTTTGGGCAATTTTTTTTGTTTCAAGTTGTTTCACATTTTTCGATATGTTTTCTTAAAATAAATTTATATTTATGACAAAATGTCCATGTTACTTCAGGTAAAATTTAGAGTATATATAGTATTTCTGTTTGGGTAGTGTCAGTGAAAATTTTCACCTAACAAAAAAAAAAAATGGGCCCCTGACCTGCACAAATTTCAGGGGAACAATAATTTGTTAAAGTTATTATGACACTTCATGTTTGGCTGTCTGTATTTAGCCGATTTGATTTGTAATTAAAAAAAAATAAATTATATGACTTGACGACAAAGGGATGAATTGTCACAACATCGTTCTTTGCTTGTTCTGCTCAGAGCACAAGCAAATGACAATGGTCTGTGCTGATTTTAGCAGCCAGTATTTGGGAAGAGCGATCTACTAGTACCGCCGATTCCCAGGGACAGGTTTGAATATCTCAGGTTTTTTTTTTTTTTTTGGTGGGGGGGGGGTTTCAAGTATCTGAAATATCTTCATGGGTGCTGCACTGGAAAGCCATCTTATTATGCGTAGATGTATGGTCATAAAGCCACACATATCACTGAATATGGACACAGATTGTGAGTTAAAACAAATTTATTCGTTAAGAAGGTTTTATCAGTTTTGACAATAATAACTTTTCTCGAAATTCTTCTTTTATTGGGCATCAGATCTTCTCTGCTGGTCAGGCTGCTCAACACCAGCACAGGAGTATTGCCAGTGCACGGCACCTTCAGGACTCATGAAGTAGTCAGCGAAGGTTTCTCGCACCCTGGCACCAGAGTTGGATGGCCTTCCCGGAGCCAAGTTGACCACTGGAATTAATTCAGACAGCTGTGACTCCTCATCTTGCTCAGTGCTGTACTCACGAGCATAGTTGTGGAGTACACAGCATGCCTTAATTACAGTGTCAACCGTCTCCGTATCCAACTGGATGGCAGTATGAAAGATCCTCCACTGACTACACATGATTCCGAAGGTGCATTCCACATATCTGCGTGCACGACTCAGCCGATAATTGAAAATCCTCCGCCGGGCATTCAGTGCCCTTCGTGGGTATGGGCGCAGCAGGTTGTTCATTAAGGGAAATGCCTCATCCGATACCATCACAAAGGGAACTGGATCTGTGGAACCTGGCAAAGGTCTTGGGGCTGGGAGCGTTCCGCCATCTTGAAGAATTTGCAGACCAATCTGTGATGATCGCAACACCCGAGAGTCCCCAGTGCTACCATAAGCGCCAACGTCGATGGCAACAAATTTGTAATTTGCATCAGCCACCGCCATCAGGACCACAGAAAAATACTTCTTATAATTAAAGAAGCGTGATCCTGATCGTGGTGGCTGCTGAACTCTCACATGTTTTCCATCGACAGCACCTATGCAGTTGGGGAAATTGGCCACAGTTTGAAAGCCTGCTGCGACCTGCAGCCAAGTCTCCTCGGTTGGAGAAGGCATCACGATGGGCTGCAACTTCTGCCAGATGACGGTACATGTGCACCTCACAATTTGGGAAATGGTGGATTTACCCACCCTAAATTGGAGGTGCAGTGATGTATAGCTCTCTCCTGTGGCCAAAAACCTGAAAAGGAAAAATATAAAATTAGAAAAGACACAAAAAGAAAAGAAATACAAGACAACATTATAATCCCACAATAGTAATTAGTATAGAAAAAAAAATTATACTAAAATAGTTTGCAGCACTGAGTCTTGTAGTTTTGGTTGGACATTTGAAAGGTGTTTTTTTTTTTGTTTTTACATTTTTTTGTTAGGTAGTTCTCACATATGTAGTCACTTGTCATTGGCTGTGTTTGCCTCTATTGTTTGCTCATCAACAGGTCACACATCAATTCTATTCAGTGACCTTATCACTATCCCCTTGCTATGACCCAGCTAATCTTATGTACAGGAAAACATTATAGACACATAAGAGCCATCACCAGAGGATGACTCACCAAGGTAATCCTGAAGGGAGGGGTGGTCTGTTGGGCCCATTCATGAGTGGTGGAACTAATCATGCCAGTTTGAAAACATAAGGAGTGGATAATTGTCCACTCAAGATTTTTAATTTTCAATTTGACAATGTTGTAAGGAATACAACAAATTAAATTTTTCATGTTCCTATGTGATTATTAATAACAAAACGGACAAGTTTAGTGCTCTTTCACACGTCTGTTTCTCCAGTACGAGTGGTGGCAGAGACAACAGACGTAATGATTGTTATTTCATTCTTAATTTTACATGTGGGGCCACACTACTAACCCCCTCATCATGATCCCTTATGTTGCTGATCAAAGCGCCGGCATAGAACCATGATTAAGGCAGCAGTCAGCAAGGACTTGTTGAATAGTGATAATTGTACCGCTGACTCACAGAAGTCTGTCCATGTGATCCAGGTGCGGTGCATGTAACGCACACTGTGCTATGATATTTCCAGTACTTATGGTGCTGGAGATATCTGTACGTGTGAAACCAGCCATATAGTCAGTATTCCATCAGTATTTTTAGTTAAGAGTGTGAATCAAAACCAGGAGTGGATGATAAATGCATAATTGGTGACGGGTTTCTATTTAATTTCTCGCATTGTTCCTCACCTGGTTTTGTATCCAACTCCACAGCAAATATACTGGGCGAATACTGAGAAAATATTTGGGGAGGTGACAGCATATGTTGATTAAGCTTTATAAAATATTAATATATACATACATGTAGACATAGATTTAAAATGTTCAACTTACCGCAAGGTGATGAGCAGCCTTTCCTCAGCAGAGATGGCCCTCCTCATGATGGTGTCTGTATAGTCGAGGTCGGGAGCAAGAAGACCCAGCAGCCTATCAAACGCAGCAATTGTGAGCCGACAAAATTTTTGAAATTTTTCTGGATATCTGTAAAATTCAAAAAAAATATTAGGTTCACACCGATTAAAATATATTATTTGACAAAAAAAAATCATATAGAAATTAGGTACACACGGATGACGAGATCCTGTTTTCCCCATATATCTTACCTCCTTAAATCCTGGTACAGCACATTGAAGTGCCCCTTCTCCGCCCGCTCCTGCACAATAGGGTGCACCCATAGCTTTTTGGGTCTTCTCCTCATCCTCCTAGACCGCTCCTATGGGAGAATAATAGGTTAGTGCACACTACATGCAATAAACGAAACCTTCTACTTAAATTTATCTTACCTGATCGCTGTAGTGATGCATGAGATTTATTGCAGTCGCCAGCAGAACAAACAAATATGGTTTACTGAGAGGCAGGGGCTGCAGTTGTTGTGGCATCTTGAATACTTCCAAAATGGTGAAAAGGGGTTGTACTAGGAAATGACATCAAATTGTCTTTTTTTAAATTTTTTTCCCCCAAAACTTTATTTGTCTTCAATAACGCTTCCAAAACGCTTCAAAATACGCATCAAAAAAACGCGTGAAAACCGCATGGAAAAACGCGCCAAAACCGCACAAAAACCGCGCCAATAATCCGCATGCGTTTTTCTGCCAGGGAGATGCAGAAATGGTCAGGAAATTTTCTGCTTCATTTCTGCATCGTGTGCACATACCCTTAATATAAATGGTTCACCACAATCTTACCAAAAATGTGATATTATTCATTATTACCTAATATCCTCATCAATTAGGAGCCATTAATAACTATTGATATGATTAGATATGACATTTAGTATTTAGATAACCCTTTTATATCAACTATAAAATACACATTCTCTACCAGAGGCTTCTGCTGAAACAAACTCCGATAACACTTGTAACAACATATACTAGAAATAAAGGAGAATAAAGAGAATGATAGATTATAAGAGGACTATAATACTCTCTTTGTATCTCATCCTATTTTCTGTTCTAAAGTAACACAGGTAGGGAGTATTTAACTACAGTACGGAACATTTCATAATACAAACTATTCAAGTTTATATAATAAGTCTATGATGGTATAGACCAGTAAACAGCAGATACAGTGAGCTAGGGTCTATGGAGCATCTTCTCTTCTGACCCGAAACCTGTCATTCCTTCTTCTATGCTCCCTTTGTCTAAGTGGAGGGAGTTGGTGTAACCCCTCATCTCCTGCTCCTGTAGAGAGGGTAGGCCAGTCTAGAATGTCCACATTAGGGATATGTTTGGATATATTTGGGACCAAAAGCTCTTTGAGTCCTGTCCAGTTCTACGGGAGAATCCATAGGAGCATTTAAAATTGAATTTAATATATGGCGAAGTGTTATTCAGGTCTTTTGGTTCAATTGTTTCAGGTAAGCCTCTAATCCTTATGTTCTTTCTTCTGCGCCTATTCTCTGCATCATCTAGCATGTCAGTAAGCATTCATCTGATATGAATGAGCAAGTAAGGCAGGGTCTTGAGAGTCCACCCTAGTGGACAGTGCCGCTGTAGCAGTCTCAGAGGCTCTAACCTTTTCCCCATTATTGTACTTCATCCCTTAGGGCATATGACGCACCCCCTGGGCCATATTCTTTAGGGGAATACCCGGAGCCGGATCAGATGGGGGTTGTAGTCTCCGAGTGGCTGTGACCCGGTCCGTGCCCAGGGTGTCAAGCTCAGAGTATGTGGCAGTCCTACAGATGTTATAAAGTTCTTTATGTCGACTACGCCACCCGTTGTATTGCGGTCACTACGGCCGCCGCTGCAGCAGGGTCCGCTGAGGCTGATGGTGTTGGTGCAGCTTTTGATAGTATAACCCCCAACGGGTGGGGTATAGCCTCAGGGGGTCAGGTGCAGAGGATGGGGGTTGTGGTGGTGCAGCATAGATGGTAATTAAAGACAGAGTCGGGTTGTGCAGTTTAGGGTATTTACTTACTGCTGATGTTCCGGTCACTCCAGCTTCAAGTGACCACCCGAGCCGTGCTGCGTCCACCAGGTCCTGGATCCAGCCAACCCCCAAGCAAGTCCGGAGCGTGACCCTGAGCCCTCCTTCCTGTCCTGTCTTCTGGCCGTCCCCACCAGGGATCCACCTAGGTCCAGCTCCCTCGGGCCTTCTGTTGGGAAACCCTTGGCCTTGGGTTCCCTGACCCTACATGTGGTTTGCCTTCAGGGTGGATGTGGTGGGTGGCCATGGCAGATCCTGCCCACGGCCTCCGGTCTCTGGCTAGGGTGTGCTTTAGCCCCCACCAGTTTGGGATCCGGTACCCAGTTGCCAACTCTTCACCCGGTGATGGACTTTGGGTTCTCAGAGTCCTTTTCTTTCACCCCCTCTGGGTCTTTCTTCCTTTCTCCTCTCTCTCTCTCTGGGGCTGCTCTGCTCTTCTGCTCTCCTCCTCTGGCTTCTCTGCAAAAGGCTGACTGACTGACTGTGGCAGACTGACCCTGATCTTAGATGGTGCCCACCTTAAATACTCCCTCTATGTGTGAGCTCAGGTGACCAGCACCCAATGAGCTCCTATCTTTACCCAGGCTGCTCCCCCTATCTGCCCCTACACTACTGGGATGTACCACCCCCCTCCCACTCCAGCCAGGAACAGACTCGGTCGTACCTGCACATTTCTAAGTGGGAGTACCGTTGGTCTGTTCCTCGGAAATGGGATGTGTGTAGTGCATGCAGCTTTCTGAGCTCAGATCCACACTCCATCCTTACCCGGGAGTGGAATATCACACCTCTGGGTTGAGGTGCAATACCCCTGTAGCAGCCGAATCCTCAGGGTGCTACATTCCCCCCTGGTAAACCACAGCACGTCCTCGGGCTGTAAGATATAAAACATCCAAAACATACATTTTTTTTTTTTTTTTTCATAAACATATAAAACATCATATAAAACATTGTATATATATATATCAATAAAACTTTTCATATAAAACATTCTTGTAGACTTTTCCTCGCTTCTAGCTCCTCCTCCGGACACTGTGCAACGTGTGCCCGGGAAAAGTGCAACAGTTTCTCTAGAAAAATGGTTTTCCTATAAAACCGGTAGGGGGCGCTTTAGGACGCGCAACTATTTACAAGGGATATGGCCGCTCTCAGTCCTCGGCCAGGTATTAGGGAGGAATGACCGCTCTCAGTCCTCGGTCAGTGGGATTTAAGGGATAAACGGGTAAACAGTTCACACTTGCTGGTCCCAACGGGGACTATATTAGCAACAGTTCACTGTGCCCCGACGGGCAACTATATACAGCTTGTACTCTGCTGTACTTAACGACGGCGTCCTCCTGCTCTTTCTTTGTGGTTACCTTTAGCTTCAGACCCGTCCGGGTCCTCTTGTTCTTCCTCCTCACACCGCAGCTCTTCCTCCGTCAGGCGATGCACATGGAGGGCGTAGGGTCCTTTGGCACACTTGTGCCGGGTAAAGGTGACCTCGTCCCCGATGTAAAGGTCACGACCTCTGTGTCCCTCCGGTAGGTGGGACTCAACGTCTCTCCTGGTCACGAAGACGTCGCCTGGGGTGCGGTGGTCTCGGATGAAGCCCCACCCATGCTGCATGTTAAACTTGATCACAGTCCCGGTGGTGCGGGGACTATGCGCTGCACGGGGGTCTCTCCTGGCCCGGCTCTTCTGCTCCGCGCTCCTTATCTGGGCTTGTTGTTCCCGGACCCGCCTCTCTCTCCGCTCCCTCTCAAAGACCTCGAGCTGCTGGCGGCAGCACTCTGCACGCTCCGCTGCGGCTGCCCGAGTCTCTTGAGTGAACCCCATGAGATCTTCTCCGGTGGGGTCCCACTCAAACTGCGCTTCTGCTAGCGGGGGCGAGATCCTCTTAACGGGCTTTGGAGCCGGGATCAGGGGTTCACACATGGGCCTTGCCCTCTTTTGGAGCTCTTGTTCGTAGTACTCCCTGGGCCAGACAAAGGGCTGCCCGTCCGGCCATGTGTGTTGGGCGAACAGATTTTCTCCCAGATGCGGCACTTTAGGTTTTATGGGCGCGGTGGTGGTGGCGGCGCCCGGGTTGCCCAGGCCTTGCGGCCAGGCCTGGGGCACCTGGAAAGTGAAGGGCACCGTAAGGACGGCGGCGCCCTGGGCTACTTGGCCCTTCGACCAGGCCAGTGGCTCCGCGGAGGTAGGGGGCGCTGTTGGTATTGCGGCGCCCGGGGGTACTAGGCCCTGCGACCAGGCTGGTGGTACTTCCTGCTTGGTCACGCTCGGGGTCGAGGCGTGTGACGTCACAGGGGTCGCGGCTGCGGCTTCCGGTTGAGGCCTAGTCTGTGGCGGTGACGTTGCGGTTACGGGCACAGCAGGGGGTACTTCGGGCTCTGCGACGGGGAGCTGGGGCAGGTACGCGGTTTCCCGGTTTGGGGTAGAGACGTCCCCTTTACCTGCCTCCTTTCGTTCGGCTCCCTTCTCGGCGCCGTCTCCGGCCTTGAGTCCTCCTGCGCCATCCTCAGAGGCGGTCTGTCTCCTCGTCTTGGGTGGCGTGCTCCGCTGACGGGTCTCGGTCTGCTGGGCCATCTCACGGCTCCACTCCGCCAACGTCTCTCGCTGCACCCGGGCCATCCTCCTTGCGAGGCCCTCCAGAGCGGTCTGCGCACACTCCCGGTCTCGGGGGAGCTGTGCTAGGACCTCCACTAGGCCTAGTGGGGTCGTTGCTTCTAGCAGGCTCCTGACCAACGGGTCGGTGCTGCTCTGCTCTCCTTCTGCTGTTCCCGGCAGGCTCCTGGCCAGCGGGCCGGTGCTGCTCTGCTCTTCTCCCATCTCCGGGTAAGCTCTTTCTGGACTCAGCTCTAGGCTTCTTGTCTCTGGGTGTGCTCTCTCCAGACTGCTCCAGGCGACACCCATCTTTGCTCTCTTCTTCTCAGTCCTCCCACTTCGAGGGCGGTCCCGGGGCCATTTGGTGATTGTCAGCTCCAGGGGCAGTTCTTTCACGCTGACAGACACCTCTAGCATCACAGTCTCTGTTGGTGGGGGCGGTTTCCACTTTTGGCGCCATTTTCGGTCCTGGCCCACGATGGGAGGTGGCCTCTTGCCACCCTCTGGCACGCCCATAATGGCGTCCGCTCTTCCAAGGCGGGAAACCTTTGGAAATGGCGGGAATCGTCTCCCAGTGGCGGGAAACTCTGCAGATGGCGGGAAAAAGCTGTTAATGGCGGACAACCGGCGGGAATCGACCTGTGATGGAGTCCGATGGCGGGGACCCTCCGGAACCGGCAGGAGACTTCTTTTTGAGGTAAACTCGTTCTTTTCTTCAGGCACGCAGTACCCGGTTGTTGTGGGCACGTAATCCTGCCGACTACGCCAAAGTTGACGCACCCCCTGGGCCATATTCTTTAGGGGAATACCCGGAGCCGGATCAGATGGGGGTTGTAGTCTCCGAGTGGCTGTGACCCGGTCCGTGCCCAGGGTGTCAAGCTCAGAGTATGTGGCAGTCCTACAGATGTTATAAAGTTCTTTATGTCGACTACGCCACCCGTTGTATTGCGGTCACTACGGCCGCCGCTGCAGCAGGGTCCGCTGAGGCTGATGGTGTTGGTGCAGCTTTTGATAGTATAACCCCCAACGGGTGGGGTATAGCCTCAGGGGGTCAGGTGCAGAGGATGGGGGTTGTGGTGGTGCAGCATAGATGGTAATTAAAGACAGAGTCGGGTTGTGCAGTTTAGGGTATTTACTTACTGCTGATGTTCCGGTCACTCCAGCTTCAAGTGACCACCCGAGCCGTGCTGCATCCACCAGGTCCTGGATCCAGCCAACCCCCAAGCAAGTCCAGAGCGTGACCCTGAGCCCTCCTTCCTGTCCTGTCTTCTGGCCGTCCCCACCAGGGATCCACCTAGGTCCAGCTCCCTCGGGCCTTCTGTTGGGAAACCCTTGGCCTTGGGTTCCCTGACCCTACATGTGGTTTGCCTTCAGGGTGGATGTGGTGGGTGGCCGTGGCAGATCCTGCCCACGGCCTCCGGTCTCTGGCTAGGGTGTGCTTTAGCCCCCACCAGTTTGGGATCCGGTACCCAGTTGCCAACTCTTCACCCGGTGATGGACTTTGGGTTCTCAGAGTCCTTTTCTTTCACCCCCTCTGGGTCTTTCTTCCTTTCTCCTCTCTCTCTCTCTGGGGCTGCTCTGCTCTTCTGCTCTCCTCCTCTGGCTTCTCTGCAAAAGGCTGACTGACTGACTGTGGCAGACTGACCCTGATCTTAGATGGTGCCCACCTTAAATACTCCCTCTATGTATGAGCTCAGGTGACCAGCACCCAATGAGCTCCTATCTTTACCCAGGCTGCTCCCCCTATCTGCCCCTACACTACTGGGATGTACCACCCCCCTCCCACTCCAGCCAGGAACAGACTCGGTCGTACCTGCACATTTCTAAGTGGGAGTACCGTTGGTCTGTTCCTCGGAAATGGGATGTGTGTAGTGCATGCAGCTTTCTGAGCTCAGATCCACACTCCATCCTTACCCGGGAGTGGAATATCACACCTCTGGGTTGAGGTGCAATACCCCTGTAGCAGCCGAATCCTCAGGGTGCTACACATACCTCCCAACATTTTTGGGAAGGAAAGAGGGACAAAATATGCAATTTTTTTAGGCCATGCCCCCTGAATGTCCACACCCCCTAACCACTCCCCATATCCACGCCCCCACCACACCCATTCAGTACTGCCGATCACATTGTTTCATAAATCGTAATAAAAAAACAGAAAAAATAAATATTTATTTCCAAAAAGTAATGAATTAGGGTACAAATGTAAACTTGATAGTATTACTTTTACATAAGAATATTTTAAAGTCCAAAATTCTATTTTAAAAGTTGCACATTATAATCATTAGATACACGATTCAGTAGTCAGTATCACAAGGAAAGGATTAGATACATGACTCAGCAGTCAGTATCACACAGGAGAGGATTAGATACACGGCTCAGCAGACAGTATCACACAGGATAGGATTAGATACACGGCTCAACAGACAGTATCACACAACAGGGGATTAGGTACATGGCTCAGCAGACGGTATCACACAGGAGAGGATTAGATACACGAGGAGAGGATTAGATACACGACTCAGCAGACAGTATCACACAACAGGGGATTAGGTACATGGCTCAGCAGACGGTATCACACAGGAGAGGATTAGATACACGAGGAGAGGATTAGATACACGACTCAGCAGACAGTATCACACAACAGGGGATTAGGTACATGGCTCAGCAGACGGTATCACACAGGAGAGGATTAGATACACAAGAGAGGATTAGATATACGGCTCAGCAGACAGTATCACACGAGGGGATTAGGAACAAACACCAATGTGCCTTCTCATCAGGATCCCCCCAGCAGCAGCTCAGCCTCCTGTGTGCTCGTAGTGGCTGCTATCTTCAGTGCCACTATGGCTGCTGCAAGCGCACAGACACAGGGATTCAGAACGCACACGCTGCTGGAGGTGATTGCCATTACGGACCGCCAGATACCACTGTGAGTGACCTCTCTCTCCCTCTCTGAACCACCGCACTGGAAGAAGAAGAGATAGAAGGGGCGTGGCCTAATACAAGGGGGCGTGTCGACTAATTCTCACTGATGTGTGTGCAAGAGAAGCCGGTCCCGGACAGGACTGTGGGGCACGGCATCAAAATCGGGATGATTCCGCAGTATGAGGGACGGTTGGGAGCTATGCCTTAGGGTAGATAATTCTGCTCTGCGTAAATTTTCCAATCTTGAGACATACTGTGCCATATCTTTCCTGGTCGGAATGTCTTTAATCCTAGCATTTAATTCTCAAAAGTCTATCATTAATGGGTTTATATTGGATATCTGTAAGGCTGCGTGCCCACTATGCGTTTTTCAAGCATTTTTGCCGCGGAATTTCCACAGCAAAACGCTTAAAAAAGCTTGGTAACACGTGCCCCATGGTCCCCAATGATAATCCGCATGTGCTGTGCACATGCTGCGGAAAATTCCGCTGTGGATTATCATTGCGGAAAAATGCGCAGCATGTCCATTAATTTTGCGGACACGCAGCGTAATCGCCGCCATTGACTTGCATTGGACCGCGTGACATCCACATCACTGCATCTGCACAAGCGGATATCACATGGTTCAATGTGCGGATGGTACCCAGGTCTGGAGGAGAGGAGACTCTCATCCAGACCCGGGTACCATAGAACCTGTCAAAAAAAGAATTTAAAATAAAAAATAAAGATTATACTTACCTTCCGATGTCCTCCCGCTGTTTTCTCCCCTCCGTCTGGTCTGCTGTATGGGTCGCGTTGTTGTGAAGGACCTGTCATGATGTCATTGAGTCATGTGACCTGTCACATGACTCAATGACGTCACCGCAGGTCCTTCACACCACCGCGAGCCGCCCAAGACACCGGACACAGCGGAGAAAACACAGGAAGGACATCGGAAGGTGAGTATAATCTTTTTTTTTTTTTTTTAACCATTCTTATTCTTTTTTTTTTAACTAACTTCGTCACACTACTATAAATCCATGCCGGTTGCATGGATTTATATAGTGTGAACAAGTTGTCAAGCACTTCCAAGTGATGCTAAAATCGCTTGGAAAAGCGCTTGATAACCCGCATGCAGAAATGCATGCAAAAGCGCTTGACAAACGCTTCTACCTGGCAGGAAAAACGCATGTAAAATCCGCATGCATTTTTCCTGCCAGGGAGATGCAGAAAAAATATGCAGCATTTCTGCATCGTGGGCACTTAGCCTAAGGCTATGTGCCCACGTTGCATTTATGAAGCAGAAAATTTCTGCTGCATAAATGCAAGTCCTCTCCCGGAAAAACGCATGCGGAATTCCGCACGCGTTTATCGCGCATTTTTCGCGCGTTTATCACGCGTTTTCCACTTGCGGAATTGCCTTGCGTTTTTTATGCATTGGACAAAGGCAATTCCGCTTGCGGAAACGCAAAATTAAATGACATGCTGCGGATTTTTGAACGCGGCATAAACGCTGCGGAAAAATCCGCAGCATGTGCATAGAACTTGCGGAATCCCATTGGGGACCATGGGGTGCGGATATACATGCGTTTTTCAAGCGTTTACGCTGCGGAAATTCCGCAGCATATACGCTTGAAAAATGCTACGTGGGCACACAGCCTAACTGTGGAGGAATGGTTTCCTGAGAACGTAAGGAAGGCATTTGTCCTGTGTGAGAGTTAACTGTAGACTCTGAGTACCCAGCACATGTGGCTAAATGAGGGGAATCAACATCTGCCATAGCAACAATCTCTGATGTTGTGAGGGATTGGGATTGAGGGAGAAAAGCCACAATCCCCTCTCTTTCTAGTTTCTGGCAGCCCCAGTGTGTTGTTAGTTTTACTTTCCCTTTCTGTAATTGTGCTGCAATGGCAGGGCAGCTCTGGGGTTCCTGCATCTCAGCGCCATCTTGCCTCTGCATCAAGGAGGACGCATCCCTGGGTACATTCATCGACCCCTGGGAACCCCCTGGAGGGCTCCCCGATCCCCCACACGCTATCTCTGTCGCCAGCGCTCCGCTGCATTCCGGATCTGATGTCCCAGGCAATGATGTCTGCAGAAGCAGGTGAGTGCTGTTGGCAATGCTTCCTCCCGGGGAAGTCCTGACAGGAAACGCTCAATAGTGAGGAGAGTCGACTCCTGAGCTGTGGGTATGGTGCCCTGTGGTACCTTTTTCTTTTTGGCTCCCATCTGTGAGCCAATATATAAACACTGTATATGTTTATATATTGGCCACAAAATATTCGTGTACCTGAACATTAATTTATTACTAAAAGGTGTGCAGGTTACAGGACAATTATGTCCCAGACGCAGAATGCTGTCATGTGTGGGGTGCGTCACACTCACTTGAAGGTCACAGGCCTCAGCCATCTCCATGTCTTCGGTTTCAGGAGCCGCCACTCATGACTCAGGGGACACCTAGTTAATTTCATGACGAAGACATTTACTCAACAATCCGTATTTATCATATTGCAAAACATACGAGTATCAGCTACAACACTTTCTGTTTCTTGTTTCTGTAATACAGTACATTTCCAGCTTTTCTTTCCATTCTGCCTGGACTATCCCTACGCTCACTGATACTGTCAGTCCCAGGGATTTCTAGTCCAGATCCACAGTACACCCGAGTTCCGTTACCTTTCCCACACATGGTTCCACGTCCACCTTCCTCTGTATAGAAAGGGTTGAGTTGCTATCAATAGCACCTATCTCAAGCCTTGCAGGAATGTCCGGATAGAATTTTGTAAGACCTCATACTTCCTCATACATCCCAGAACAATATGTACTCCTTGTGCTGTCAGCCCACTGCACCATAAGCTTGACCTTGTCACACTACTCAATGAACTCTAACTCTATCCAGGAAGGATAGTCCTGTCCCTATCACTAAGTCCTCCCTCTGTGGGCTAGTCCAAACACTTAGCTACAGTGGCATGTAAAAATATGGGCACCTCTGGTCAAAATTACTGTTTTTGTGAACAGTTAAGCAAGCTGAAGATGAAATGATCTCTAAAAGGGCTAAAGTTAAAGATGACACATTTCCTTTGTATTTTAGACGAAAAAAAAAATATTGTAATTTTTTACATTTTAAAAATTACAAAAAGGAAAATGGGTCGATGCAAAAGTTTGGGCTCCCTCGGAGATCTGTGTGCTCAGATAACTTTGACCAAGGTTTAAGACCTTAATTCGCCTGTTAGGGCTATGGCTTGTCCACTATCATCGTTAGGAAAGGCCAGGTGATGCAAATTTCCCAGCTTTATAAAACCCTAGCCTCCTCTAACCTTGTGCCAAAAAACAGAAGCCATGGGTTCTTCTAAGCAGCTGCCTAGCACTCTGAAAATGAAAATGGAGGAGGCCCACAAAGCAGGAGTAGGCTATAAGAAGATAGCAGCATTTTCAAGTTGTCATTTCTTCAGTTTGAAATGTAATTAAGAAATGGCAATTAACAGAAACAGTGGAGGTCAAGATAAGGTCTGGAAGACCAAGCAAAATTTCAGTGAGAGCTGCTAGTTGGATTACTAGAGAGGCAAATCGGAACCCCTCGCTTGACTGCAAAAGACCTTCAGAAAGATTTAGCAGACTCTGGAGTTGTGGTACATAGTGATGAGTGAATATGTTTGAAAAACGATTGCAAATTTCAAATTCAGCACGAATATGATACATTCGGATTGGTGATTGGAAACACAAGCATTTTTTCTTAAAATAGGTAAAAATCGGTAAAAGTGAGGGACATTATTGTGTTGCAACTAAAGTATTTTTATCACTTTGGGTAGAATAGTGGTGCAGTATGATGAGTGGGGGGACGTGTTTGATGAGGGGAGGGGTTGTGGAGAGCTCAGAAGAGTTCAGAGCAGCGGCGTGCTTGTAATTTTTTCCCCCCTAACTTTATGTGTGCACCTTGCAGCTAGACAATTAGGACACAGGAACCATCCACACTGTCCAGACACAAGGGCTTGTGCCACTGGCTGCTAAAATCACATGTCCCTATCTATATAAAGAGCGGACATGTTGTTTTAGCTCCATTTTGTGAGTACAGCACAGAGAGGATTCCCCTGACGCTGCTCCTGGATATTGAAAGATATTGGCTAGTTAGCTAGGCAGTTGCTTCCAAGTCAGATAGTTTAGGTAGCTAATGTCCTGTTTGGCTGTGAAATTGACCTTCCAGCAGATTTTTTTTTCTTGTGCCATTAGTGAGGTCCAAACACAGCAGGGAACATTTCATAGAAGTCTGTTGTGCACTGCTTCTATTGTGCTCCATGCACGAGTACAGCTTTTAAAATATTTTCTTCAGTTGCTAATGTGATACAGCAAGCCATATGTCACCTTGTCATTTTGTGGCGGAGTAAAAAAAGCTATTTTTTTCAGTTGCTAACAAGAGTAAAAAAATATATTTCTTTCTGTGACAAACGTGATACAGTACAACACATGTCAACTTGTAATTTTGTGGCGGTGAAATTCAGCTGTGTGCAGAGTAAAAAACAGCTATTTTTTTCAGTTGCTAACTAGCGTTGAGCGAGCATGCTACTCGGGATGTTCGGCGAGCACCGAGCATTTTCGGGTTACTCGGGCGGGAGCTCGGGTCTCCGCCCTGCATGTTTGGCGCTCTTTACAGAGCCAATGAACATGCAGGGATTGCCAGCCAGTCACTGTAATGCTGCAGCCATGTTGGTTGTGGGCATTACAGTGATTGGCTGGCCGCACAGCGTCACCTCGAGTATTTAAAACCGGGCACCGCCATCTTGGACACAGTCGCTCCGGATCAGACAGTGTAAGGAGAGTGCTGCTGAGCTAGGGAGAGATTTATACTGCGAAATAGGTAGTATAGGGTCTCTAAAGCCTGCAAAATCAAACAAACAGTCCTTCTGAGGACTAATATCCATCCCAGATATCAGGCAGGCAGGCTGTATAGGAGACGAAGTGGTTATACCAACAAACACTGCGTTACAGTCCTGTGTGCTGCTGCTGCTCAAATTGCTAGACTTAGCCCAGGTCTCAGGGGCCAAGAAAAATCCTTTTTTTTCCATCTAAATCCTCTTTTTTTTTTTTCCTCAGTCAGACTGTACAAATACCCGTCTTATTAACCTTTTGGTATCCCCCCCCCCCAAAAAAAAAATAATTGAGTGTGTCTGTGAGTGTTCAGACACAAATATATCTGTTTAAAAGAGTCTGGTTTTGGCCAGATAACTAGAACTGTGGTTTAGCAGTTCCACGGTTCAAAGCTCTGTATTATCCACTTTTTTGCCTTTTTTCCATAAAAAAAAACAGTTTGAGTATCCCGCTGACTGTTCAGACACAAATATATCTATTTAAAAGATTCTGGTGTAGGCCATAGAAATAGAACTGTGGTTTTCCTCTTCCACGGTTCAAATCTGGGTGTAATCCACCTTTTTGCTTTTTTTACATAAAAAAAAACAGTTTGAGTGTCTCGCTGACTGTTCAGACACAAATATATCTGTTTAAAAGTTTCTGGTGTAGTCCAGAGAACTAGAACTGTGGTTTTCCTCTTCCACGGTTCAAATCTCCTTTTCATTACCCTTTTGCCATTGATAGTGCGAGTGTAAGCTATTTTACTTCATTTACAATGGGCAAGGCGCGTGGCAAGGGACGTGGAACTGGACGTTCTGGTGATGGTGCGTGCAGAGGACGGGGCCGTGGCCAAGGTGAAAATGTGCCACAACCAACAGCCACATCTTCTCGCTCCCAGTTCTTGATAGCAGATAATACTTTCAGTCACCTGGGCACCAACACCTCCAGTCTGTCTTCCACACGGTCAAGTCTTAGTAGCCGTGAGTCTCGACCGCATACTCCTCCTCACCCTAATGCTACTTCCTCCCACCATACCGAGTGTCGTCAGACAGCAACTGATCCCACAGTTGGACAGTCTGAAGAGCTGTTCACTGGTCCATTTCCATATTTGGGCCCCTCGCCTGCTCCGCTTGAAGTGGTGGAAGAGGAGATCCCATGTAGCGATGGCCAAATATTTGAACAGCCACGGCCACAGGAAGGCGACGCTGGTAATTTGTCACAAGAGGTGGACGATGACGAGACACAATTGCCACGAAGTGAGGAGGAGGACCGTGGTGCGGAAGTGGAAGAGGAGGAGGTGGTGGATGATATAGTAACTGACCCAACGTGCCAGGAGGACACGCAGTGCGAGGCCAGCAGCACACAGGGGGAGGGAGGCGGAGTACCCCAACAGGCAGGAAGAAGCAGTGTGGTGGCCGCAGAAAGAAAGTGGGCAACCGTTCCCCGTAACACCAACACGAGGGACGTTGCCAGTACAACCGGTAGGTCTTCCAGAGTCTGGAATTTTTTTAAAGACTCTGCTGATAACCCCAAAAAGGCCATTTGTACCACCTTCCAGGCCAGCATCAGCAGGGGTGACAAAACTACCAGCCTGACCACCACTAGCATCATCAGGCACATGTCAGCAAAGCACCCTACTTTGTGGGGCGAACCCCAGGGTCCATGACCAGTGTCAGCGGGTGTCACCACTGCTTCTTCCGCTGTTGTGCGTGTAAGAGAACCCCCTGTTGTGCGTGCAAGGCAATCCCCTGTCCATACTGCATGCAAAGATGCCCCCTCCTCTCAGTCTTCACTTGTTATGGCAGTTTCTCAAGAAACAGCATCAACGTCCACGTCCCACCGCAGTGTTCAATTGTCCATATCTCAGACCTTTGAACGAAAGCGCAAATTCGCAGCCAACGCCCCACAGGCCACAGTCCTAAATTCGCACATTTCATGACTGCTTGCGTTGGAAATGCTGCCTTTTAGACTGGTGGAGGCGGAATCCTTCCGCAACCTTATGGCGGTGGTCGTCCCTCAGTACTCGGTCCCCAGCCGACACTATTTTGCCCGGTGTGCCATCCCCGCACTACACAAGCATGTGTCCCAAAACATCTGCCGTGCCCTCAACAACGTAGTTAATGGGAGAGTCCACCTGACAACGGATACGTGGACAAGTGCTTGTGGCCAGGGACGGTACATCTCCCTGACGGCACACTGGGTAAACATAGTGGAAGCCGGGACCCAGTCAGACCTTGGGACGGAACACATCCTCCCCACACCGAGGATTGCGGGCCCTATATCAGTCAGAGTTGCCCCCACAGTGTACAGCTCCTGAGCATCATCCTCCTCCTCCTCCTCATGTTCAGCCTCCATCTCAGATATCACCACATCAGTTACAAGCTGGAAGCATTGCAGTACTGCCTCAGCCAAGCGGCAACAGGCTGTGCTGAAACTCATAAGCTTAGGTGATAAACCTCACACTGCTTGTGAGTTGTGGACAGCTGTGAAAGAGCAGGCAGATCTGTGGCTGAGACCGCTGAACCTACATCAAGGCATGGTCGTGTGTGACAATGGCCGTAACCTGGTGGCGGCTCTGAGGCGAGGCGAGATCACACACGTACCATGCCTGGTTCATGTGCTTAACCTCGTGGCTCAGCGGTTTCTTAAATCGTACCCTGAGTTACCAGATCTGCTTGTCAAAGTACGCCGCCTGTCAGCTCATTTTCGGAAGTCGGCTACAGCTTCCGCCCCCCTTACTGTGTTGCAGCAGCGTTTGCAGCTTCCGGCACACCGACTGGTGTGTGATGTCCCCACACGTTGGAACTCTACCCTCCACATGTTGCAAAGGATTTGTGAGCAGAAGAGAGCAGTTGTGGAGTATCAGCTGCAACAAGGCCGTCGATATTCAGGTCAGACTCCACACATAAGACCTCAGGAGTGGACCTGGATGTCTGACATATGTACCATCCTGACAAACTTTGAGGAGTCCACCAAGATGGTGAGTGGCGATGACGCCATCATTAGCATCAGCATCCCACTTGTCTGTCTTTGGCAACGCTCTCTGCAGAGAATTAAAGAGGAGGCATTGCAGCCAGAGTATGATGAGATGGATCAAGAAGCCATAGCAGGTGATTACACACAGCCCAGCCTCATCTCATCCCAACGTGCATTCGGGGACAATGAGGGAGAGGGGGAGGAGGAGGAAGAACAGGAGCTGGTATCATGTGCTGTAGACGGTAGTACCTGTACAACTGTCATACCGTCGGTTCAGCGTGGGTGGCCTGAGGACAGGGGGGAGGAGGAGGAGGAGAGCATAAGTCAGTCGTCATCTTGGTGAGGACACGGAAGTCTTGCCCGTTACCAGTCTGGCACGCATGGCTGACTTTATGTTACGCTGCCTTAACCGTGACCCTCGCGTTGTCAAAATGTTGGGTGACAGTCAGTACTGGTTGGTGACACTTTTAGACCCCCACTACAAGGAGAACTTTCACTCTCTTATTCCTGAGGTGGAGAGGTCTACAAAAATGGGGTAGTACCAGAAGGCCCTTGCTGCAGAACTGTTAAAAAAATTCCCATCTGAACACGCTAGCGGCAGAGGTCACAGTTCATTGCCCAACCAAGGCGTAGAGGCGAGAGAGACGCAACTCCAATCCAGCAGAGGCAGGGGATCACTGTCAATGTTCTGGGACAGTTTTCTGAGACTCGCCCAGCTTACAGGCCCTGAGGCGCGGGGTACTCTCACAAGGAGTGGAAAGTTTCAAAAAATGGTGAGGGAGTACCATGCCGACCGTACCAGCGTCCTCCGTGATTCCTCTGTGCCTTTTAATTATTGGGTATCCAAGCTGGACACTTAAAATGAACTCGCTCTGTACGCCTTGGAGGTCCTGGCCTGCCATGCCGCAAGCGTGTTATCGGAGCGTGTTTTTAGTGCCGCTGGGGGAATTATAACTGATAAGCGCACTCGCCTGTCAACTGACAATGCTGACAAGCTGACCCTTATCAAAATGAACAAGGGCTGGATTGGGCCATACTTCTCTTCACCACCAAATGACAGCAGAGTAACATAAAGTCAAATCCACTGTGTTATTTCGGGAGGTGTATTCCCATGCACCGCTTCACATCCACACATGGGTATACGCTTCCTCATTTCGGCTGTTTTTTGCTCTTCTCCTTATCCTCAGCCTCCACCACCACTATACCACCAGGGTGACCGTGGTCCGTGTTGCCAGCATTGCAAGTTCCTCCGTCCTAATTTTTGGCAGCTTTTGCTTGGAAGGCATAGGCAAAGACTATGGGAGACCCACTCCCCAATAATGGGAATAATGTTTTTAATATGCTGTACTGCATGGCTCTTGTAAGGGGCATTGCAAGTTCCTCCATCCTAATTTTTGACAGCTTTTGCTTGGAAGGCATAGGCAAAGACTATGGGAGACCCACTCCCCAATAATGGGAATAATGTTTTTAATATGCTGTACTGCATGGCTCTTGTAAGGGGCATTGCAAGTTCTTCCATCCTAATTTTTGGCAGCTTTTGCTTGGAAGGCATAGGCAAAGACTATGGGAGGCCCACTCCCCAATAATGGGAATAATGTTTTTAATATGCTGTACTGCATGGCTCTTGTAAGGGGCATTGCAAGTTCCTCCGTCCTAATTTTTGGCATCTTTTGCTTGGAAGGCATAGGCAAAGACTATGGGAGACCCACTCCCCAATATTGGGAATATTATTTTTAATAAGCTGTACTGCATGGCTCTTGTAAGGGGCATTGCAAGTTCCTCCATCCTAATGTTTGGCAGCTTTTGCTTGGAAGGCATAGGCAAAGACTATGGGAGACCCACTCCCCAATAATGGGAATAATGTTTTAATATGCTGTACTGCATGGCTCTTTTAAGGGGCATTGCAAGTTCCTCCATCCTAATTTTTGGCAGCTTTTGCTTGGAAGGCATAGGCAAAGACTATGGGAGAACCACTCCCCAATAATGGGAATAATGTTTTTAATATGCTGTACTGCATGGCTCTTGTAAGGGGCATTGCAAGTTCCTCCGTCCTAATTTTTGGCAGCTTTTGCTTGGAAGGCATAGGCAAAGACTATGGGAGACCCACTCCCCTATAATGGGAATAATGTTTGTAATATGCTGTACTGCATGGCTCTTGTAAGGGGCATTAAAATCGTCTTGTTAAGCTACTGTGACCTCCACGTCTCTTTCAAGGGTCATTGATATTGTCTTTTTATTCCACTGCGACCTCCACCACTCTTCCAAGGGGCATTGATATTGTATTTTTATTCCACTGCGACCTCCACCACTCTTCCAAGGGGCATTGATATTGTCTTTTTATTCCACTGTAACCTCCACCACTCTTCCAAGGGGCATTGATATTGTCTTTTTATTCCACTGCGACCTCCACCACACTTCCAAGGGGCATTGATATTGTATTTTTATTCCACTGCGACCTCCACCACTCTTCCAAGGGGCATCGATATTGTCTTTTTATTCCACTGTAACCTCCACCACTCTTCCAAGGGGCATTAAAACCATCTTGTTAAGCTACTGTGACCTCCACGTCTCTTCCAAGGGGCATTAAAACCGTCTTGTTAAACCACTCTGAACTCCACAGCTCTTCCAAGGGGCATTGAAATGTTGTTTTTAATTACCTCTAACCTCCACGACTCTTCCAATGGGCATTGCATTTCCTCCTAATTTTAGTCAACTTTTGCTTTTCAATGCATAGGCGAACACTAAGGGAGACCCACTCCCCAATAATGGGTAGAAGGTTTTTAGTACGCTGTAATCCACGTCTGTTTCAAGGGGCATTGCAGTTCCTCATAATTTTTGAAAGCCTTCCATTCACTGCTTAGGCCAACAGTGTACAGGAGACCCAGTTGCTATAAATGGAAAAAACGGCTTAGTTAAGGCCCTCTGACCTCCATGTCACTTCCAAGGGGCATTGGAGTGCCTCGAAATTTTTGGTAGGCATTGCACTCACTGTATGCCCTACAACTGTGTAGCCGAACCGCTCCTTTTGGTACAGAAACATATCCTACAAGACATGTGTGGTTGACTGGCCTGATATTGATGTGAATGGTCCCTGTTCCTCCTGCTCTTTCTCCTTTGCCACCACCTCATCCATCATTCATCACCTGAAGCTTTGTTTTAACGGGAGTCATAGAACTGGGATAGTAGCAGGAAAACATCCAGCAATCCTCGGAGGAGGTAGGATATGCGCCAAAACGCTGACCACCTCAGGCCTAGCCGCTACTACATACATGCGCTTGCATTCCAAGGAACAGAAAGCTAAGGAGATGGATGGCCTCATGATCATGAATAATTTACTTGTTGTGTAGGAGGCCAACCTCTGCTGCTGTCTACATTCTGAACTTTGTGTTGAAGCCTGATTGACCCAGGACCCGCAATCCTCTATGTCTGGAGGACGTGTTGCATCCCTGTGTCCAACTGTGCCCCGGCTTCCACAATATTAATCCATTGTTAAGGCGTCAGTGAGATGGACCATCCCTGGTCACATTCACTTGTCCACGTGTTTGTGGTTAGGCTGTCCTTCCCACTAAATGCACTCGGGAGGGCACAGGTAATGTTTTGGTATGCGCGCTTGTGTATAAGGTGCACCGGGACAAAGTGGGGCGGCTGGGGACAGTTTATGGACACCCGGCCGCCCCCAAGCGGCTGGGGACTGTGTGTGGGCAACCGGCCGCGGGGCGGCTGGGGACCGAGTATGGACACCCGGCGGCCCCCTGGCGGCTGGGGACCAAGCGTGGACACCCGGCCGCCGGGCGGCTGGGGACTGAGTATGGATACCAGGCCGCCGACGCAGCCATGACGTGGTGGCCAGATTCTGCCTCCACATGCCTAAAAGGCCCAATTTCAAGTGCAAGCAAGCAAGCAGTATGGTATTGCAGCCTGGGGGTGGGTGGGTGGCAGGCTGCATACTTGCGCTTGCATTGCAAGGAATGGGGGAGGAACAATTGAACACTGCCCTGGGACAAGGACTTGAACGGGTATAGTTGCAAGTCTGCAACGACAGGTGCAGGGCGGGAGGCATCTTCACATGTGCCATGAACAGGGGGTTGGCGTGCACACACTACAGCGGAAGAGGCTGCCTTTCCCACTAAATGCACTGGGGAGGGCACAGGTAATGTTTTGGTATGCGCGCTTGTGTATAAGGCACACCGGGACAAATAGGGGCGGCTGAGGACTGAGTATGGACACCCGGCCGCCCCGTGGCGGCTGGGGACCGAGTGTGGACACCCGGCCGCCGGGCGGCTGGGGACTGAGTATGAATACCAGGCCGCCGACACAGCCATGACTTGGTGGCCGGCGTCTGCCTCCACAAGCCTAAAAGGCCTCATTTCAAGTGCAAGCAAGATAGCAGTATGGTATTGCAGCCTGGGGGTGGGTGGGTGTCAGGCTGCACACTTACGCTTGCATTCCAAGAAAACAAAGCAGATGCTAACTTCTATCATCATCATCATGCTCCTCACCTTGGCACTCTCAACTCCCCTGATGGAGAAGCCAGGGCCCACCGGAGGAGTCTGGTTGTCTGGTGGGCTCGTCCAATGCTGCCCTAAAGCAGGCCAGGCTAAGAAAAGTGTGGGGAAGGTTACCAGGACAAATAGTGGCGGCTGGGGACTGAGTATGGAGACCTCGCTGCCGAAGCAGCCATGAGGTAGTGGCCAGCTTCGGCCTCCTCCAAACTAAAAGGTTCCATTTCAAGTGCAAGCTAGCAGTATGGTATTGCAGCCTGGGGGTGGGTGGGTGGCAGGCTGCACACTTACGCTTGCATTTCAAGAAAACAAAGCAGATGCTAATTTGTATCATCATCATCATGCTCCTCACCTTTGCACTCTCAACTCCCCTAATGGAGAAGCCAGGGCCCACAGGAGGAGTCTCTGGTTGTCTGGTGGGCTCGTCCAATGCTGCCCTAAAGCAGGCCAGGCTAAGAAAAGTGTGGGGAAGGTTCCCGGGACAAATAGTGGCGGCTGGGTACTGAGCATGGAGACCTCGCCGCCGACGCAGCCATGAGGTAGTCGCCAGCTTCGGCCTCCTCCAAACTAAAAGGCCCCATTTCAAGAGCAAGCTAGCAGTATAGTATTGCAGCCTGCGGGTGGGTGGGTGGTTGGCTGCATATTTGCGCTTGCATTGCAAGGAATGGGGGAGGTACAATTGAACACTGCCCTGGGACAAGGACTTGCACGGGGATAGTTGCAAGTCTGCATCTTCTGATGCGGCAAGGATCACTTCTGATGGGCACACTTCTAGGCAGTGACCTGGGTGTCAGAGATGCTTCCAGGGGTCTTCCCCATGCTGTTCCCATGTCTTTTCAGCACTGTATGCATGTGTCACACAGCACATGGCCAGATAAGGTTGTAAAATGTTAAAATGACATTTCCCGGTGAATGCATTTGTCACGGTTGAAAGCAATACAAAAGTGCAAAAACGCATAAAAAATGCTACTTGTGAACATAGCCCAAGGTGTGGAGGAGTATTTTTGTTTTTGGTTATTTATTTTACCTTATACACAAGTCTTTACCCTGGAAAGGATGTTCCTTAACATATTTCACAGGAAAACAGTTTCGTTTTTGAACATTTTATTGTGAGTCCGTAAAAGTGTCTTTATACCTCTGACCACGTTGTTGACAGCAGTGACCTGGGGGTCAGAAATGCTTCCTGGGGCAATCCCCATGCTGTCTCCATGTCATTTGAGCACTGTCACTATCGTTTTGGGCACTTTTTAGGCTTTCTACAGACTGCCGGGGGTGCCGCCGCACAATGCTCGGGTCTCCCATAGACTAACATTGGACTCGTTGCTCGGGTAGAGCACCCTAGTATCACGGTGAGCTCTACCCGAGCTTCGAGCACCCAAGCATTTTAGTGTTCGTTCAACACTATTGCTAACAAGAGTAAAAAATATTTTTTTTCTATGACAAACGTGATACAGTACGCCATATGTCACCTTGTCATTTTGTGGTGGTGAAATTCAGCTGTGTGCAGAGTAAAAAAAAACCTATTTTTTTTCAGTTGCTATCAAAAGTAAAAAAAATCAATTTTTTTCTGTGACTAATGTGATGCAGCACATCATAGCCCACCTTGTCATTTTGTGGGGGTGAAATTCAGCTTTATGCAGAGCTCATGCAGAGTAAAAAAAATCTATTTTTTTCTGTGACTAACGTGATACAGCAGGCTAGATCGGAGTTTGAAATTTCTATTGTATACAGGCCTCATCCACAGTAAAAAAAAATACTTTCTGCTGTTACTAAAGTGATACAGTAGGGGAGATCTCAGTTTGAAAATTTTTGGAGCATATCTTCTATGTTATACAGTAGTGATGAGCGAGCTCTAAAATGCTCGGGTTCTCGATGTTTGGGTCGAGCAAGTCGTAATGTTCTGGTGCTTGACCTGGCATGGGGAAGACCCCTGGAAGCATCTCTGACTCCCAGGTCACTGCCTAAAAGTGTGCCCATAATAAGTGATCCTTGGCACATGCGAAGATGCCTCCCGCCATGCACCTGTCGTTGCAGACTTGCAACAATCACAATCCACGTCCTTGTCCCAGCGCAGCATTCAGTTGTCCTTACCCCATTCCTTGGAATTCAAGCACAAGTATGCAGCCAGCCACCCACAGGCTGCAATACTATACTGCCAAATTTTTGACAGCTGCTTGCACTTGAAATGTGGCCTTTTAGGCTCGTGGAGGCGGAAGTTGTCCACAACTTAATGGTGGCGGCAGCCGGGTGTCCATACTCGGTCCCCAGCCGCCACTATTTCTCCCAGTGTCGTCTCTGCCTTCCACAAGCACGGGTCCCACAACATTACCCATGCCATCCCCAGTGGACCTAAGTGAGAAGGACCGCCTAACCACAAACACGTGGACAGGTGAATGTGGCCAGGGACGGTACAGAGCCAAGTCCACAGTAAAAAAGCAGCCATAGAGTGTCCGGGAACTTTCCCACACACTTTTCTTAGCTAGGGCTGCTTCTCGGCAGCGTTGGACTGGCCCACCAGAGAATCCTCGGGTGGGCCCTGGTTTCTCCATCAGGAGAGTTCATGATAGGTGCAAACTTTACAGCTGCTATGAGGCTCTTGAGCGGGGGACAAAGGTGGTCCCTCAGAATCAAATCCTCTGGTGAGCCCAATGTTTTTCAGTCTGACACTGCTTCTCAGTGACAGTTGTATTTCACCACAGCCATATTCTTTAGCTCTGTGAAAGGACTGGCATTGAGGGGAACCGTATCTACTCCGGGTGTCCTCTAATGCCGCTTGTCGCATAAGCAATGGCAGCCCGTCCAACATCAGATCACACTTGTTGGTGGTGCTTTGACACACAAACATCTTTCTTTGCCCTTTAATTTCGTGACTACAGAGTTGGGCAATGGCCTGATCTGCAATGCGGTTTCAGAAATAACATGCATAAACACGTCCAATCCACATTAAAAAAAAGCAGCCATAGAGTGTCCGGGAACCTTCCCACACACTTTTCTTAGCCAGGGCTGCTTCTCGGCAGAGTTGGACGGACCCACCAGAGAACCGGAGACTCCTCCGGTGGGCCCTGGCTCCTCCATTGGGAGAGTTTATAGTGCCGAGGTGAGGCCATGATGATGGTAAAGGCCACCATCTGCTTAGTTTTCTGTTACTTGGAATGCAAGTGCAAATATGCAGCCAACCACCCACCACCCACAGGCCATAGTAAACTGCAAGATTTCTGGGCAGCTGCTTGCACTTGAAATGTGGCCTTTTAGGTTCGTGGAGGCGGAAGCTGTCCACAACCTCATGGTGGCGGCAAGGTGTCCATACTTGGTTCCCAGCCGCCACTATTTCTCCCGGTATCATCTCCGCCTTCCACAAGCAAGGGTCCCTGAACATTAATGCTGGTACTTTTCTGTAGGAATCTGCTTGCCTCCTACCAGCCTGGGATATTTCCGGTGAACTATGGTACGACGCCATGGTATTAGCACTGTCCCCAGTACATTGCTTGGTTTTTTGTCTTGTTTGCATTCTGTGCAATTTAAGGGTGTGGCATCCCCTTTGTTGAGCTGATTAGTATATATGTAGCTTACCACGGGCCTAGGTGGTCTGGAGTTGGGACCCGGTCCTATTTGTCTACCCTTTTATATGCATTACTTCAACTTTGATATACAGTAAGGTTTTTAATATAGGCAGTATAGGTACCGTCCCAATTTAGGGTCACCTTGCCGCTGGTGGGACGGCTTGTATACTTTTTTTGATCAAAAATAGTTCACTAAGTACCCTATATTTATTATGCAACTTTGCTTTACATTTATATATAATGATGGTAGGGTATGAGATATATTTTTGTCTTTTGTAGGTTTTGCTTCTTTTTGCTAGTGTGAACATGCTCCTATTTCTTGCATGTCTACCATCTTAGACCTCAGTTCACATTGCTTGGTTTTTTGTCTTGTTTGCATTCTGTGCAATTTAAGGGTGTGGCATCCCCTTTGTTGAGCTGATTAGTATATATGTAGCTTACCAGGGGCCTAGGTGGTCTGGAGTTGGGACCCGGTCCTATTTGTCTACCCTTTTATATGCATTACTTCAACTTTGATATACAGTAAGGTTTTTAATATAGGCAGTATAGGTACCGTCCCAATTTAGGGTCACCTTGCCGCTGGTGGGACGGCTTGTATACTTTTTTTGATCAAAAAAAGTTCACTAAGTACCCTATATTTATTATGCAACTTTGCTTTACATTTATATATAATGATGGTAGGGTATGAGATATATTTTTGTCTTTTGTAGGTTTTGCTTCTTTTTGCTAGTGTGAACATGCTCCTATTTCTTGCATGTCTACCATCTTAGACCTCAGTTCACATTGCTTGGTTTTTTGTCTTGTTTGCATTCTGTGCAATTTAAGGGTGTGGCATCCCCTTTGTTGAGCTGATTAGTATATATGTAGCTTACCACGGGCCTAGGTGGTCTGGAGTTGGGACCCGGTCCTATTTGTCTACCCTTTTATATGCATTACTTCAACTTTGATATACAGTAAGGTTTTTAATATAGGCAGTATAGGTACCGTCCCAATTTAGGGTCACCTTGCCGCTGGTGGGACGGCTTGTATACTTTTTTTGATCAAAAATAGTTCACTAAGTACCCTATATTTATTATGCAACTTTGCTTTACATTTATATATAATGATGGTAGGGTATGAGATATATTTTTGTCTTTTGTAGGTTTTGCTTCTTTTTGCTAGTGTGAACATGCTCCTATTTCTTGCATGTCTACCATCTTAGACCTCAGTTCACATTGCTTGGTTTTTTGTCTTGTTTGCATTCTGTGCAATTTAAGGGTGTGGCATCCCCTTTGTTGAGCTGATTAGTATATATGTAGCTTACCACGGGCCTAGGTGGTCTGGAGTTGGGACCCGGTCCTATTTGTCTACCCTTTTATATGCATTACTTCAACTTTGATATACAGTAAGGTTTTTAATATAGGCAGTATAGGTACCGTCCCAATTTAGGGTCACCTTGCCGCTGGTGGGACGGCTTGTATACTTTTTTTGATCAAAAATAGTTCACTAAGTACCCTATATTTATTATGCAACTTTGCTTTACATTTATATATAATGATGGTAGGGTATGAGATATATTTTTGTCTTTTGTAGGTTTTGCTTCTTTTTGCTAGTGTGAACATGCTCCTATTTCTTGCATGTCTACCATCTTAGACCTCAGTTCACATTGCTTGGTTTTTTGTCTTGTTTGCATTCTGTGCAATTTAAGGGTGTGGCATCCCCTTTGTTGAGCTGATTAGTATATATGTAGCTTACCACGGGCCTAGGTGGTCTGGAGTTGGGACCCGGTCCTATTTGTCTACCCTTTTATATGCATTACTTCAACTTTGATATACAGTAAGGTTTTTAATATAGGCAGTATAGGTACCGTCCCAATTTAGGGTCACCTTGCCGCTGGTGGGACGGCTTGTATACTTTTTTTGATCAAAAATAGTTCACTAAGTACCCTATATTTATTATGCAACTTTGCTTTACATTTATATATAATGATGGTAGGGTATGAGATATATTTTTGTCTTTTGTAGGTTTTGCTTCTTTTTGCTAGTGTGAACATGCTCCTATTTCTTGCATGTCTACCATCTTAGACCTCAGTTCACATTGCTTGGTTTTTTGTCCCCAGTACCAGTAGCGAAGCCATCCCCAATTTCCTTCTCAGGAATTTTATTTGGTAGACTGAGTGGCTGCCCAAATACATTAGTTTCTCACAAAGGAGCTGAAGATGGAGTGGCAATAGGTGCAAGTTTCTCCAGCCTGTTAGATATCAGAGGGTGAATGGCAGCACATTGGCTCAGTGGTTAGCACTGAAGCCTTGCAGCGCTGGGATCCTGGGTTCAAATCCCAGCAAGGACAACATCTGCAAGGATTTTGTATGTTCTCCCCATGTTTGCGCGGGTTTCCACCTCAGTAAAAAAGCCGCCATAGAGTGTCCGGGAACCTTCCCACACACTTTTCTTAGCCAGGACTGCTTCTCGGCAGGGTTGAACGGTCCCACCAGAGAATACTCAGGTGGGCCCTGGCTTCTCCATCAGGAGAGTTCATGATAGTGCAAACTTTGCAGCAGCTATGGGGCTCTTGAGGGGGGGGGGGGAGGTGAGCCCTCAGAATCAAATCCTCTGGTGGGCCCAATGTTTTTCAGTTTGAAACTGCTTCTCAGTTGGAGTTGTATTTCACCACAGCCATATTCTTTAGCTCAGTGAAAGGACTGGCATAGAGGGAAATCATATCTATTCCGGCTGTCATTTCTCCGTCACCAGGTTCCGCCCATTGTCACACACGACCATGCCTGGCTGTATGTTCATCAGTGAGAGCCACAGATCAGGCTGCTGTGTTGCAGCTTTCAACAACTCTGCAGCGGTGGGCGGTTTGTCACCTAAGCATTAAGCATGTTATCTTAAGCACAGCCTGTTGCCGCTTGGCCAAGGCAGTGCTGCAGTGCTTTCAGCTTGTGACTGATGTGGTTATTTCGGAGATGGAGGCCAAACTGGAGGAGGAGGTGCAGGAGCTGAACAATGTGATTACATTGAGGTTACATTGGCGAGTCTGGTTTTTATACTAAACAAAGAGCCTACTGTGTTTTTTATTTTTTTTTATTTTATTTTTTTACGTTATTTTTTAAGACAAATGCATTCACCTGGAAATGTCATTTTAACATTTTACAACCTTATCTGGCCATGTGGTGTGTGACACATCATCAGACACATCCTGTTTCATTTATGATGGAGGGACTCTGAAATTCACAAAGCCTATTTTTATAGGGTCATCAGGCGGCCCTTCCTATTCTTAAAGAGCCAGCAGTCGGCCCTCGCTATTGTTAGCGAGCCATCAGCCGGCTATGCTTTGTTGTTCCCATTATTAACGAGTGGGTCTCCTATACAGTTATTGCATATGCAGTGACTGCAAGGGCTACCAAAAATTTGGACGCAACCCAATATCCCTTTGAAGAGACATAGAGGAGGGTCTCAGTAAAAATTTTTTTCCCATTTTAAAGGAGTTGGTCTCCTATAGTGGTAATGCCCATGCTGGGACTTCAAGGGCTGCCAAAATTTGGGAAAAACCCCACTAACAATTTAAAGACACATAGAGCTGGGCCACAGTAACGACATGTTCCCATTAGAAAGGAGAGGGTCTGCTAAAGGGTATGTAGTGAATGGAACGGTTGCCAAAAATTTGGAGGAACTCCAATGCCCCTTGCAAGAGACGTAGAAGTCGGAGGGCCTCCTGCAAAAAATGCTCCCATTATTAGTAAGTGTGTCTCCCATACTGTTTGTCTATGCAGTGAAGCAAAAATTTGGAGGAACTCCAATGCCCCTTGCAAGAGACGTAGATATGTTGATATGGTGGTGATATGGTAGTGGAGGATGCGAAGAAGAAGGAGGACAAGAGCAAATAGACAAAATCAGGAAGCGTATACCCTTGTCTGGGTGTGAAGACAGAGGTGCATGGGAATAGAGTTAGACCTCCCAAAAAAAGACACTGGATTTGAGTTTACGTTACGCTGCTATCATTCGGTGGTGTTGAAAAGTCTGGCCCAATCCAGCCCTTGTTCATTTTTATAAGGGTCAGCCTGTCAGCATTTTCAGTTGACAGGCGAATGCTCCTATCGGTTATAATTCCACCGGCGGCACTAAAAACCTGCTTTGACAAAACGCTAGCGGCAGGGCAGGCCAGGACCTTCAAGGCGTAGAGAGCCAGCTCATGCCACGTGTCCAGCTTGGATGCCCAATAATTATAAGGCACAGAGTAATCACGGAGGATGTTGGTATGGTCGGCAATGTACTCCCTCACCATCTTCCGAAACTTTGCACTCCTTGGGAAAGTACCCCGCGCCTCAGAGCCTGTGCAATGGGAGGGTCTGAAAAAACTGTCCTAGAACTTTGACAGTGTTATCCTGCCTCTGCTGAATTGCATTTGTGGCTCTCTCGCTTGTACTCCTTGGTTGTCCAACGAACTGTGACCTCTGCTGCCAGTGTTTTCAGATGGGAATTTTTTTAATAATTCCGCAACAAGGGCCTTCTCGTACTGCACCATTTTATTAGGCCTGTCCTGCAAAGGAATAAGAGACAGAAAGTTCTCCCTGAAGCGTGGGTCTAGAAGCATCACCAACCAGTAATGACTGTCACCCAAAATTTGGACAACACGAGGGTCATGGGAAAGGCAGCGTAGCATAAACTCAGCCATGTGTGCCAGACTGCAAAGAGACAAGACTTCCGTGCCCTCACCAAGAGGATGACTGAACATGCTCTCCTCCTCATCATCCTCCTCCTCTTCCCTGTCCTCAGGCCATCCACGCTGAACAGACGGTATGACAGTTGTGCAGGTAGTACCGTCTATAGCGCAGGAAACTAGTTCCTGTTCTTCCTCCTCCTCCTCTTCCTCATTGTCACCCAATCCACGTTGGGATGAGATGAGGCTGGGCTTTGTGTAATCAGCCTGTATGGTTCCTTGCTCCATCTCATCATGCTCTGCCTGCAATGCATCCTCTTTAATTGCGAGCAGAGAGCGTTTCAGAAGACAGAGAAGCGGGATGGTGACACTAATTATGGCGTCATCGCCGCTCACCATCTTGGTGAAGTCCTCAAAGTTTTGGAGGATGGTAGAGATGTCTGACATCCATGTCCACTCCTGAGGTTTTATGTGTGGAGTCTGACCTGAATACCAACGGCCTTGTTGATGCTGGTAGTCAACAACTGCCCTCTTCTCACAAATCCTTCCCAACATCTGCAATATAGAGTTCCAATGCGTGGAGACATTGCAGATCAGTAGGTGAGCTGAAAGCTGCAAATGCTGCTGAAGCATGGCAAGGGCGGCGGAAGCTGTAGCTAACTTTCTAAAAGGGGCACACAGGCGGCGTACTTTGACAAGCTGATCTGACAGATCCGGTAGGTTTTGAGAAATCGCTGAACCACGAGGCTAAGCACATGGGCCAGGCATGGTACGTGTGCGAGCTTGTCTGGCTGTAGGGTCAGCGGTGTCAGCCACAGATCTGCCTGCTCTTTCAGAGCTGTCCACAACTCTTCAGCGTTGTGTGGTTTGTCACCTAAGCATATTAGTTTCAGCACAGCCTATTTCTGCTTGGACGAGGCAGTGCTGCAGTTCTTCCAGCTTGCTACTGATGTGGTCATTTCGGAGATGGATGTTGAAGAGGAGGAGGAGATGCAGGAGCTGTAGAATGTGGGGGCAACCTTGATTGACCCAGGGCTCGCAATCCTCGTCGTCGGGAGGACGTGTTCCGTCCCAAGGTCCAACTGGGTCCCAGATTCCACTATATTAACCCAGTGTGCCGTCAACGAGATGTACCATCCCTGCACACAAGCACTTGTCCACATGTCTGTGGTTAGGTGGACTTTCCCAGTAACTGTGTGGTTGAGGGCACGTCTAATATTGTGGGACACGTGCTCGTGTAATGCGGGGACGGCACACTGGGAGAAATAGTGGCAGCTGGGGGCTGAGTACCGAGGGACTGCCACCGCCATCAGGTTGTGGAAAGCTTCTGTCTCCACAAGCCTAAAAGCAACATTTCAAGCGCAAGCATTCACGAAATGTGTGAATTTAGTAGTGTGGCCTGTGGGGCGTATTTGCGCTTGCGTTCCAAGGACTGGGGTAGGGACAACTGAACGCTGCGCTGGAACAAGAACGTGGACGTGCTTGCTGATGGTGCTACTTGAGAGTGTGCAACGACAGGTGCAGGGCGGAAGGCATCTTGGCATGCGCCATGGACAGGGGATTGGCGTGCATGCACAACAGGGGAAGAATCAATGGTGTCACCTGCAGACACTGTTGCTGGACCCTGGGGTTCGGCCCACTTCATCCGGTGCTTGATCATACTGGTGGTGGTCAGGCTGCTAGTTTTGCTACCCCTGCTGATGCTGGCATGGTAGGTGGTGCAAATGGCCTTTTTGGGGTTTTCTGTAGAGTTTTCAAAAAAACAACCAGACTCAGAAAGACCTAACAGTTGTACTGGCAACTTCCGTCGTGTTGGCATTAGGAGGAACGCTTTCCCACCTTGTGTCTGCAGCCACCACACTGCTTATTCCTGCCTGTTGTGGGGCTACGCCTCCCTACCCCTGTGTGCTGCTGTCCTCGCTCTGTGTGTCCCCCTGCCAGTTTGGATCAGTTACTATCTCATTCACCACCTCGTCATCCACTTCCGCACCCTGGTCCTCCTCCTGACTTTCTGGCAATTGTGTCTCATCATCATCGTCATCATCCACCTCTTGCAACAGTAATTGCACTTTACCACTGTCGCCTTCGTGTGACCGTGGCTGCTCCAATATTTGGGCATCGCTACACGCGTTCTCCTCTTGACTCGCTTGAAGCTGGCCGGGCGACAGGCCTGAATCTACAAATGGAAAAGTGAACATCTCTTCTGAGTGTCCAAGTGTGAGATCAGTTGTCTCCGGGCACTCGGCATGGTGGGAGGAAGGAGGATAAGGGTGAGGAATATGCAGTCCAGACTCACGGCTACTGAGACTTGACCGTGTGGAGGACAGGGTGGTGGTGGTGGTGGCCAAGTATCTGGAAGCATTATCTGCTATCCAACCAATAACCTTATCACACTGCTCTGTGTTCGATAGTGGTGCTCTACAGTCCCCTAGTAATTGGGACAGGAAGGTTGAGTGACAAGATGGGTGTTTGTTGTGGCACAATTTCACCTTGCCCACAGCCACGTCCTCGGCCTCTGCATGCACCATCACCATCACGTCCACTTCCCCGTCCTTTGCCACGCACCTTGCCTATTTTAAATGGAGGACAATATTTTCCACATTCACGAGAAATGGCTGATTTTGGAATCCAGTTATATGTGATACATCTGCCAGAGAACCACGATTTTAAATAGCAGGCCTGTAATTTACTAATATTATTCTACACGGAGAAGTAGGGTGAATAGCTTCACCGACACACTGCAACGGAATGAAAATGGAAGCTATGTATGATTTTTGAAGTCTTTTCGGTGATATGTCTGACAGAGAACCACGGCTTTAAATTGTAGGCCTGTAATTTACTAATGTTATTCTACACAGAGGCCTAGTTTGAATAGCTTCACCGACACACTGCAACGGAATGAAAATGGAAGAAATGTATGATTTTTTAACTGTCTTTTAGGTGATATGTCTGACAGAGAACCACGGCTTTAAATTGTAGGCCTGTAATTTATTAATATTATTCTACACAGAGACTTAGTGTGAATAGCTTCACCGACACACTGCAACGGAATGAAAATGGAAGAAATGTATGATTTTTGAAGTCTTTTCAGTGATATGTTTGACAGAGAACCACGTCTTTAAATTGTAGGCCTGTAATTTACTAATATTATTCTACACGGAGAAGTAGTGTGAATAGCTTCACTGACACACTGCAACGGAATGAAAATGGAAGAAATATATGATTTTTGAAGTCTTTTCGGTGATATGTCTGACAGAGAACCACGGCTTTAAATTGTAGACCTGTAATTTATTAATATTATTCTACACGGAGACCTAGTGTGAATAGCTTCACAGACATGCTGCAACAGAATGGAAAAGGAGGCCAATATTTTCCAAGTTCAGTTCAAATTTCTGGATTTTTATCGCTGAAATATGGATCAGATCTGTCTTGATTCTGCAGTGAGCAGAAAAATGGTGCACTCTGGATTGCTTTTTAAGCAAATAAACAGGATTAAGATAACAAAAATTGCCTTTCTATGTCTAGAAATATCTGTAATTATTACAGCAGCAGCAGACAGGACGTTCAAGGGACCCTCTTGTGCTGTATCATGCACTGCAGTCTGCAACATACACTGTCTGCCTGCCTAGCATGGATTATATGCAGCTGGATTAGTCCTCAGAAGGACTGTTAGTTCAGAGGGGTATAAATATATGTTGTGGAATACGTATACTAACTATAAACAAGCAAATCACTCCCTGACGCAGCAGCACCTCTCCCTACTCTGCCTGATTCCAGGGTAGACTGTGACGAGCATGGCGGCGCCCGATCTTATATACACCTGATGATGCTGTGCAGCCAGCCAATCACTGTAATGCCCACAACCAACATGGCTACGGCATTACAGTGCATGGCAGGCAATCCCTGCATAAAGAGTGCCAAACATGCAGGGAGGGGACCCGAGTTCCCACCCGAGCAATCCGGATATACTCATCAAGCACAGTGATGCTCGGGCGAGTACCGAGCAGTGGCAAGCACGTTCGCTCATCACTAGTAGTAACGTCGGTAGCGCAAGAAACCAACTCCTGTTCCTCCTCATCCTCTTTCTCCTCCCCATTAGCACCCAATCCATGTTGGGATGAGGTGAGGCTGGGCTGTGTGGAATCACCCTGCATGGTTCCTTGCTCCATCTCATCGTGCTGTGCCTACAATTCCTCTTTATTTGTGAGCAGCGAGCGTTTCAGAAGACAGCGAAGTGGGATGGTGACGCTAATTATGGTGTCATCGCCGCTCACCATCTCGGTGGAGTCCTCAAAGTTTTGGAGGATGGCACAGATGTCTGACATCCATGCCCACTCCTTAGTTCTCATGTGCGGAGGCTGACCTGAATGCCGACGGGCGTGTTGAAGCTGGCACTCAAGAACTGCCCTCTTCTGCTAATAAATCCTTCCCAACATCTGCAAGGTTGTTTCAACGCGTGGTGACATTGCACACCAGTTGGTGAGCTGGAAGCTGCAAATGCTGCTGAAGCATGGTGAGGGCGGCGGAAGCTGTAGGTGACTTTCTGAAATGTGCATAAATGCGGCGTACTTTCACAAGCAGATCAAGCTGATCCGGGTAGGTTTTGAGAAACCGCTGAACCACTAAGTTAAGCATATGGGCCAGGCATGGTACGTGTGCGAGCTTGCCTAGCATCAGAGCCGCCACCAGGTTCTGGCCATTGTCACACACAACCATGCCTGGCTGTAGGTTCACTGGTGACAGCCACAGATCTGCTTGCTCTGTTACAGCTGTCAACAACTCTTCAGAAGTGTTCGGTTTGTCCCCTAAGCATATTAGCTTCAGCAGTGCCTGTTGCCGCTTGGCCAAGGCATTGCTGCAGTGCTTTCAGCTTGCGACTGATGTGGTAATTTCGGAGATGGCGGCTGAGGAGGAGGAGGAGGTGCAGGAGCCCTAGAATGTGGGGGCAACCCTGATTGACACAGGGCCAACAGTCCTCGGCGTCAGGAGGACGTGTTCCGTCCCAAGGTCCGACTGGGTCCCGACTTCTACTATATTAACCCAGTGTACCGTCAGCGAGATGTACCATTCCTGGTCACAAGCACTTGTCCATGTGTCTGTGGTTAGGTGGACCTTCCCAGTAACTGCATTGTTGAAGGCACGGCTTATATTCTGGGACACGTGCTTGTGTAATGCGGGGATGGCACACCGGGAGAAATAGTGGCAGCTGGGGACCGAGTACCGAGGGACGGCCGCCGCCATCAGGTTGCGGAAAGATTCAGTTTCCACAAGCCTAAAAGGCAACATTTCAAGCGCAAGCATTTTAGAAATGTGTGAGTTTAGTAGTGTGGCCTGTGGGGCATTGGCTGTATATTTGCGCTTGCGTTCCAAGAACTGGGGTAGGGACAACTGAACGCTGCGCTGGGACAAGAACGTGAACGGTGATGGTTGCAAGTGTACAACGACAGGTGCAGGGCGGGAGGCATCTTCGCCTGCGCCATGCACAGGGGTTTGATGTGCACGCACAACAGCAGAACAAGCAGTGGTGTCACCTGCAGACACTGTTTCTGGACCCTGGTGTTCGGCCCATCTAGTCGGGTGCTTTGCTGTCATGTGCCTGAGCATGCTGGTAGTTTTGCTGCCCCTGCTGATGCTGGCCTGGAAGATGTTGCAAATGGACTTTTTGGGGTTATCTGGACAGTCTTTAAAAAAGAACCAGACTCGGGAAGACCTAACAGTTGGACTGGCACCTTCCGTCGTGTTGGTGTTCCGGGGAACAGTTGCCCGCCTTGTGTCTATGGTCACCCCACTGTTTGTTCCTGCCTGTTTTGGTGCTATGCCTCCCTCCCCCTGTGTGCTGCTGTCCTCGCTCTGCATGTCACCTTGCCAGGTTTGGTCAGTGACTTCATCATCTACCACCTTGTCTTCCACTTCTGCACCCTGGTCCTCCTCCTGACTTTCTGGCAATTGTGTCTCATCATCATCCACCTCTTGCGACAGTAAAATGGAGTGTAATATATGGCACGCTCCACATAATGTCTGAATTATTACCCCAGTAATATGCGTTCACGTGTGACGACCACTGTTTTAGGCTTTGGACTTGTAGTATAGTATTGGTCAGCGACCAAGTATGAATAGGTTCAATAAAACACAGATGGCTAACTTTAAATGAAGTGCAATATTTGGCACGCTCCACAAAATGTCTGAATTATTACCGCAGTAATTTGCGATCACATGTGACGATCATGGTTTTAGGCTGTAGCCTTGTAGCATAGTATTGGTCAGCGACCAACTGTGAATAGGTTCAACAAAACACATATAGCTGACTTTAAATGGAGTGGAATATTTGGCACTCTCCAAAAAATGTCTGAATTATTACCGCAGTCATATGCGATCATGTGTGATGACCATGGTTTTAGGCTGTGGTCTTGTAGTATAGTATTGTGTGTGTGTGAATAGGTTCAATAAAACACAGATGGCTAACTTTAAATGGAGTGGAAAAAAATGTCACGATTATTACTGCAGTAAAATGCAATCACGTGTGATGTGATCGAAAAGTTTCTCTGCAAATGGAGAAGTGAAATGGAGTACTGTATTTCTTTTTAACCAAATAATCAGGATTATTCTGCCTGTTTCCGGGATACACTGTGACGAGCATAGGGTCACCAGGTTTTTTACAGACCTGATGATGCAATGCGGCCAGCCAATCACTGTAATGCCACAACCAACATGGCTACGGCATTACAGTGATTGGCAGGTAAACTCTGATTGTTAATTGGCTCTCTAAAGAACGCCAAACATGTGGGTAGGGGACCCGAGCTCCCACCTGAGCATCCCGGAATTACTAGAGGAGCGCCAAGCATCTTGAGCAGTGAGATGCTCTGGCGAGTACCGAGCAGTGACAAGCACGCTCGCTCGTCACTAATAAGCACACCACCAAAGATTTTTAGCAGCAGTTCTCTTATAGAGAACACAAGAGAGCTCCACAAAGTGAGTGCTCCTGTGTACTGAAGAGTCGGGTAAGATAGCTTTCAGCCGAATGATGGGACAACTGTCTATAGCGTATGGGGGCTTTAGTTAAGTACTTGTTTAGCTGACATATATGGCCTCATTCAGAAGGCTATACTTTTAGTCTGGCACACTGACCTTATAATGATTTACTATCAAGTCTAATAAATTAAATATTGCTACATCTAGATGACTACATTACCAGAACCACTGTCGGTACACAACTACATCACCAGAACCAACATCGGTTCATGAGTACATCACCAGAACCACCTTCGGTACATGACTACATCAGCAGAACTACCATCGGTACACGACTACATCAGCAGAACCACCGTCAGTACACGACTACATCACCAGAACCACCGTTGGTACACGACTACATCACCAAAACCATCGTCGGTACATCACTAAGTTTAGTACAGTGAACAATTGCAATGTCAGGTCAGCCCAACTTACAATTGTATCGCATGAAATTTCAGCTCCCAGTATGTCTTTAACAATGGTAAGGAGATACTAGGAGTTATTTTTACCAGCTATCATCAGAGTGCGGACAATGCAGGAACTACAGTACTGATAAGGTGTAGACAATAGCACTATTAAACAATTAAGGTATTTTTTTAACTTTTGGGAGATATCATGTTTTAGCTCCATTAATTTTGAGCATATTGGCGTGGGGCTGGGTTCCGAGATTCCTACTGATTTCTCAAAAGACCTTTTAGAAGTGCACAGTTTAGGAGACAGGATAATTACTTTCTACTGCATCCTCTCTGCATGCACTTTTCTAAAAGGTCTTTTCTAGTGATGAGCGAGCACTAAAATGCTTGGGAGCTCATTGCTCGGGTCGAGCAAATTGGTATGCTCGGGTGTTCGACCTGAGCAACGAGCCAAATGTACAGTAAGTCTATGGGAAACTCAAGCATTTTTTCGGAGGTCTGCAGGGAGGCCTAAAAATTGCCCTAATCGATGGGAACAGTGCTGAAATGACACGGGATCAGCATGGCATGGGGAAGAAGGTTTCCACAGTAGGAGAGAGGCTGATATGTTGGGGTAGAGAGTTCCAGAGTAGGGGGATGCACAGGACAAATCTTCTATGCGATTGTGGGAAGAGGAGATAAGAGTGGAGTAGAGAAGGAGATCTTGTGAGGATTGTTGTCACGCCAGGTGTGGGAAAGACTTAGTTCAACACAGAGGGAAAAGGGAAAGGGAGCCCAGACACCATGGAAAGGGGGAAGTGGAGACCTCCTAGTCTGGTCTAGCGTCACCCTGTCTCCCCTAATGTCCCGATATTGCCTCCTCAGCAATCCCCGCACGCGTGCATCGCTCTACTCTCCCTGGTGTATGGCTACAGCTAGGGATGGAAGGAGATGAGCGCAAGTCAACCTCCACTAAAACTCTATAGACAACAAGGGTGGACAACGCAGGGGAAATGGCTTAGCTTTAGATGAACTCCAAATAAGCACATGGCCTCAAGCTCCAGAGTGGACAAAGTACTGCTCCTGTTAAGCTTCACAAGTAGAAATGGATATAGCCGGCGACTACCTCTCAGACACACCAGGTATATATACACCCAGGAAGAGAGCTAATTAGAAAGAGAGAGATAACCGCTCGGTCCTAAAGACAGCCTCTTAACTAAGAAGCTGTCTGCATTGCCAAACGTAGAGATCTCCTGCAACCTACTGCAGGGTGACTGTCTGTTACCTCTGACACACCCGTGACAATCGGAGGTTGCATGCAGTTAAGTACCTGGAGACTAGGTCACAGATGTATGTAGGAGACAGGTTGGGGATGGCTTGGCATGCCAAGATTAGGGTTTTGACAGTCTCTGGGCAATGGGGAGCCAGTGATGGGATTGACAGAGGGGAGAGGCCAGGGAATAGCGGGGGGGACAGGTGGATTAGTCGGGCAAGAGAGTTTAGGATAGATTAGAGGGGTGCGAGACTGTTAGAAAGGAGGCCACAGAGCATGAGGTTGCAGTAATCAAGGCGGGAGATGATGAGGGCATGCACAATTGTTTTTGCAGATTCTTGTTTGAGGAGAGATTTTTTTTACTTGGAGTCGGCATATTCCTCACCCTGATTCTCCTTCCTCCCACAATTTCGAGTGCCCTGAGACAACTGATTCCACACTTGGACACTCCGAAGAGCTCTTTTGTTCATCTTTCCATTTCCATTTTCTATTTCTCGCAACAAAAGATCGCATGTAGAGATGCCCAAATATTTCAGCAACCATGGTCACACGAAGGTGAAGGTGGGAAAGTGCAATTAATGTCGCAAAAGGTGGATGATATTGAGACACAATGGACAGAAAGTCAGGAGGAGGACCAGGGTGTGGAAGTGTAAGACAAGGTGATGGATGATGAAGTCAGTGACCCAACCTGGCAAGATGACATGCATAGCGAGGACAGCAGCGCAGAGGGGGAGGGAGGTGTAGCACCACAACAGGCAGGAACAAGCAGTAGGGTGGCCACAGACACAAGGCGGGCAACTGTTCCCCAAAACACCAAAACAACAGAAGTTGCCAGTCCAACTGTTAGGTCTTCCAGAGCCTGGCTCTGACTGTCCAGTTAACCCCAAAAAGGCCATTTGCAACATCTGCCATGCCAGCATCAGCAGGGGCAGCAAAGCTACCAGCCTGACCATCACCAGCATGCTCAGGCACAAGACAGCAAAGCATCCGACTAGTTTGGCCGAACGCCAGGCTCCAGAAACAGTGGCTGCGAGTGACACCACTGTTCCGCTGTTGTGCGTGCATGCAAATCCCATATCCATGTCTCAGGCGAAAATGCCTCCCACCCTTAACCTGTCATTGCACACTTGCAACCATCACCGTCAGCAACCATGTCCACGTCCTTGTCCCTACCCCAGTCCTTGGAATGCAAGCACAAATATGCAGCCAGCCACCCACCCACCCACAGGCCACAATACTAAACTGCCACATTTCTTGACTGCTGGCACTAGAAATTTAGCCTTTTAGGCTGGTGGAGGTTGAAGCTTTCCGCAACCTCATGGTGGCTGGCCATTTGTCCCCAGCCGCCACTATTTCTCCTGGTGTGGCATCCCCACCTTACACAAGCACGTGTCCCAGAACATTTCCCGTCCCTCACCAACGCAGTTAATGGGAAGGACCGCCTAACCACAAACACGTGGACAAGTGCTTGTGGCCAGGGATGGTACATCTCACTGATGGCACACTGGGTTAATATTGTAGAAACCGTGACCCAGTCGGACCCTGGGATGGAACACGTCCTCGGGTTAATTAGGGTTGCGCCCACATTCTACAGCTCCTGCACCACCTCCTCCTCTTCAGCCTCCATCTCCATCACTTGATTCATTTTTTCAGGAGATATTCCAGATTATGTACTTAAACTTCATGGGTGCCAATAACAATGAGCAAGACTGTATGCTTATTTGACAAACCGCACACCGCTGCAGAGTTGTTGAAAGCTGTGACAGAGAAGGCAGATCTGTGGCTGTCACTGTTGAACCTACAGCCAGGCATGCTCGTGTGTGACAATGGCCGGAACCTGATGGTGGCTATGAAGCTAGGCAAGCTCGCACAGGTACCATGCCTGGCCCATGTGCTCAACTGCCAGAGCTGCTTGTAAAAGTACGCTGCATGTGTGCCCATTTCAGAAAGTCACCTACAGCTTCCGCCACCCTGGCAGTGCTTCAGCAGCATTTGCAGCTTCTAGCTAAACGACTGGTGTGTGATGTGAACACGCATTGGAATTAAATCAACGTTGCAGATGTTTGGAATAATTTTGAGCAGCAGAGGGCACTTGTTGAGTACCAGCTTCAACACGCCCATCAGAATTCAGGTCAGCCTCCGCACATAAGAGCTGATGAGTGGGCATGGATGTCTGACATCTGTGCCATCCTCCAAAACTTTGAGGACTCCACCAAGATGGTGAGCGGCGCTGACGCCATAATTAGTGTCACCGTCTCACTTCTCTGTCTACTGAAACGCTCGCTGCTCACAATTAAAGAGGAGGCATTGCAGGCAAAGCAAAGAATTATACAGGGTGATGCTACTCAGCCCAGCCTCATCTCATCTCAACCCGGATTGGGTGATAATGAGGAGGAAGAACATGGACAGTCATCCTCCTGGTGAGGACAGGGAAGTCTTGGCTGTTGGCAGTCTCGCACACATGGCTGACTTTATGTTCCACTGCTTTTACCGTGACCCTCGCGTTGTACGCATTTTGGGCATTACAGAAAACTGGCATGGCAGGAGAGAAGTCTTGGAGACGGAAGTGTGAGGCTCTGATTAAGGAGCATGTTAGTCTTAGATCAGTTGCAGAATGGAGGGCACGGGAAGGGTGATAGACAGAAATGAGGGATGAGATATAGGGCGGTGCAGAACTGTTGAGAGCTTGGTGGGTGAGAGAGATGCGTTTGTATTGTTTTCTGTAGTGAATGGGTAACCAGTGCAATGACTGGCACAGGGTAGAGGCATTGGTGAAGCGGCTTGATAGAAATATGACCCTGGCTGCTGCATTCAGAATGGATTGGAGAGGAGGCAGTTTGTTTAGAGGGAGACCAATTAGAAGAGAGTTGCAGTACTGAACAAGAGCGACAGTAAGAGTTTTTGCAGTATCAAAGGTGAGAAAAGGTCGGATTTTGGAGATGTTTTTAAGGTGCAGGTGACATGAGCGATTGAGTGATTTTCCTTGGGGAATAAAGGAAAGTTGTGTGTCAAATATGATTCCAAGACAGCAGGCGTGTGAGTTATGGTGGCACCACCTAAAGGAAATTGCAAAGTCAGGTATAGGTAGATTAGTAAAAGTCAGATATAGGTAGGTTAGTAAAAGTCAGGTAAAGGTAGGTTAGTAACAGTCAGATATAGGTAGGTTAGTAAAATTCAGGAGTTCATTTTTGGAGATATTCAGTTCAGTCCCTTGTTGAAAAATTATAAAAAAAAAATTCTCATCTGACAACGCTGGTGACAGATGTCACAGACAGTTCATTGGACAACAAACGAGTACAGGCAAGGGAGACACAAACCAGATGCGGCAGAGGCAGGGGAACGCTGTCAAAGGTCTGGGACAGTTTTCTCAGACCCTCCCAGCGCCCAGGCTCTGATACACGGGGTACTCTGACAAGGAGGGAAATGTTTTGCAAGATGCTGAAGGACTACCTTGGTGACCGTACCAGCATCCTCCATGATTCCTCTCTGTGCCTTACAACTGTTGGGTATCCAAGCTGGACACGTGGCATGAACTGTCTCTGTAAGCCTTGGAGGTCCTGACCGCTAGTGTTTTGTCAGAGATGGTTTTTAGTGCTCCGGGGGCATTATAACTGATATAACTGATAGGCACATCCACCTGTCAACTGACAATGCTGACAGGCTGACTGTTATCAAAATGAACAAGAGCTGGATTGGGTCAGACTTCCCAACACCACCAGATGATAGAATCAGAGCATAAACTTAAATCCAGTGGGTTTTTTTTTTTTTTGGGGGGCGGGGGGGATCTATTCTTATGCAACCCTTCACACCCAGACATGGGTATATGCTTCAGGAATTCTTCTATTTTATGTCGCCCTCTTCCTTCTTCTCATCCTCCACCACCATATCACCAGGGTGACCGCCATGCCCACATAATTTTTTTAAGGGTGTTTATGATTAGAGACGAGCCAATATTTCAATAATAGTTTACGATCACCGGTTTTGCAATATTCGCCGATGTATTTGTCGAATATTCACAGAACATTGCCGAACGCCATTGGATTCAATGGAGGGCAAAACCAAACGCATACACAATACCGTCAAATGGGCCCAAAAGCTGACAAAACACATCAAATTAGGGACAGATACCAGGAAAGTGCCATCAATTGACCCAGAGTACAAGTAGTATAATTATTATTTTTTATTATAGTGCCATTTATTCCATGGCCCTTTACATGTGAAAAAGGTCACTGACTGGTACAAGAAGAGAGGGTGCCCGTGAGGGTGCACAAACAGTCTATAAGGGTTGGGTGAGGATACAGTAGGTCAGGGTAGAGCTGGTCATGCAGCGGTATTGTGGAGCGAGTGTTGCTGCAGGTTGTACGCTTGTCGGAAGAGTTGGGTCTTCAGTTTCCTTTTGAAGGTTTCAACAGTAAGCGAGAGTCTGATATGTTGGGGTACAGAGATCCAGAGTATGTACGGGAGAAATCTTGTATGCGATTGTGGGAAGAGAAGATAATAGGGAGTAGAGAAGGAGATCTTGTAAGGATCGGAGGTTGCGTGCAGGTATGTACCAGGAGACTAGGTCACAGATATATGGAGGAGACAGGTTGTTGATGGCTTTGTATGCCTTGGTTAGGGTTTTGAACTGGAGTCTCTGAGCAATGGGAAGCCAGTGAAGGGATTGACAGAGAGGAGAGACCTGGGAATAGCAGGGGGACAGGTGGATTAGTTGGGCAGCAGAGTTTATGATAGATTGGAGGGGTGCGAGAGTGTTAGAAGGGAGGCCACAGAGCAGGAGGTTACAGTAGTCGAGGCGGAAGGTGATAAGGGCGTGCACTAGTACTTTTGCAGATTCGTGGTTGAGGAATGTGCAGATCCGGGAGATATTTTTGAGTTGGAGTCGGCAGGAAGTGGAAAGAGCTTGGATATGTGGTTTGAAGGAGAGAATAGAGTCCAGGGTTATCCCAATGCAGTAAGCTTGCGGGACTAGGGAGAGTGGACAGCCATTGACGTTGATAGATAGGTCAGATGGGAGGGTTGAATGAGATGGTGGAAAGATGATGAATTCTGTTTTATCCTTGTTAAGTTTTAGAAATCTACCAGAGAAGAAGAATTAATAGCAGACAGACATTGTGGGATTTTGGTTAGTACCTGATCCTCCTTCCTCCCACCATGTCGAGTACCCGGAAACAGCTCATCCCACACTTGGACATAACGAAGAGCTGTTCACTTTTCCATTTATAGATTCGGGCCTCTCACCCGGCACGCTTCAAGCAGGGCAACAGAAGATCGCATGTAGCGATGCCCAAATTTTTGCACAGCCATGGTCACCCAAGGTGACGGTGGGAAAGAGCAATTACTGTCGCAAGAGGTGGATGATGATGCGACACAATGGACAGAAAGTCAGGAGGAGGACCAGGGTGCGGAAGTGTAAGATGAGGTGGTGGACGATGAAGTCAATGGGCCGAACGCCAGGGTCTAGAAACAGTGTCGGCGGGTGACACCACTGCCTCTTCCCCTGTTGTACGTGTACGCCAAGTCTCCATTCATGATGCAGGCAAAAATGCCTCCCACCCTGCACCTGTCGTTGCACACTTGCAACCATTACCATCAGCAATCATGTCCACGTCCTTGTCCCAGCGCAGCGTTCAGTTGTCCCTACCCCCGTTCTTTGAACGCAGGCACAAATACACAACCAACCACCCACAGGCCACAATACTAAACTGCCACATTTCTCGACTGCTTGCATTAGAAATGTTGCCTTTTAGGCTCGTGGAGGCGGAAGCTTTCCGCAACCTCATGGCGGTGGCTGGCTTTCGGTACTCAGTCCCTAGCCGCAACTATATCTCCCAGTGTCGTCCCGCCTTATACAAGCACGGGTCCCAGTACATTACTCGTACCCTCACCAGCGCAGTTACTGGAAAGGACCGCCTAACCACAGACACGTGGACAAGTGCTTGTGACCAGAGATGGTACATCTCACTGACAACACACTGGGTTAATATTGTGGAAGCTGGAACCCAGTCGGACCCTGGGACGGAACATGTCTTCCCAACGCATAGGACTAGTTTGGCCAAACGCCAGGGTCCAGAAACAGTGCCTGTGGGTGACACCACTGCCTGTTCCGCTGTTGTGCGTGCACGCCAATCCCCTGTCTATGGTGCAGGCGAAGATGCCTCCCACCCTTCACCTGTCATTGTACACTTGCAACCATCACCGTCAGCAACCATGTCCACATCCTTGTCCCAGCGCGGCATTCAGTTGTCCCTACCCCAGTCCTTGAATGCAAGCACAAATATGCAGTCAGCCACCCACCCACCCACAGGCCACAATACTAAACTGCCACATTTCTCGAATGCTTGCACCAAAAATTCAGCTTTTTAGGCTCGTGGAGATGGAAGCTTTCCACAACCTCATGGTGGCGGCTGGCCCTCGGTGCCCAGCCGACACTATTTCTCCCAGTGTGGCATCCTCACCTTACACAAGCACATGTCCCAGAACATTTCCCGTGCCCTCACCAACTCAGTTATTGGGAAGGGCCGCCTAACCGCAGACATGTGGACAAATGCTTGTGACCAGGGACGTTACATCTCACTGACAACGCACTGGGTTAATATTGCGAAAACCGGAACCCAGTCCGGTCCCTGGGACGGAACACGTCTTCCTGATGCATAGGATTGCGGGCCCTGGGCCAATGAAGCTTCAACACAATGTTCACAAGGTAGACAGCATCAGTGGTCAGTCTCCTAGACAACGAGCAAATTATTCATGATGATAGAGGCCACCATCTCCTTAGCTTTCTGGTACTTTTCTGTGGGAATGAGCTTGGCTCCATCCAGCCAGGAATATTTCCAGTGAATTATCTCACGCCATGGTATTTGCAGTGCACCCAGTACCAGAAGCGAAGCCATCCACAATTTCCTTCTCAAGAATTTTATTTGGTAGACTGAGTGGCTGCCCAAACATTAGTTTCTCACAAAGGAGCTGAAGACACTGAGTGGCAGTAGGTGCAAGTTTTTTCAGCATTACCTGTTTGTTATTGTTAGATATCAGAGGGAGAACAGAATTGTGCTTTGACAAGGTGCCAGATTGCATCTTAAGTCTTATAGACGCTGCCCTTGCAGGCTTACATTCTACAGGATGGTGAGGAAGGAGACAGTAGGTTGGGGGGTTGCAGTAGCTCCGGTGGTGTTGAGGTGGCAGCAAGGTAAAGGCAGGCTGTAAGCTGTCTTGAAGAGATGGGTTTTCAGGTTCCGTCTGAAGGATCCCAATGTGGTGGCTAATCTCTGTGGAGATTAGTTCAGAGATGTACGGACGAGAAAGGTTATGAATGGCTTTGTAGGTCAGTGTTAGTAGTTTGAACTGCATACGCTGGGCAATTGGGAGCCAGCAAAGGGATCTTATAGATTGCAATCTTATAGATTGCAGGAGCCAGTCCACTGTAAAAAAAGCCGCCATACATTGTCTGGGAACCTTCACACAGACTTTTCTTAGCCAGGTCTGCTTCTCAGTGAGAGTTGTATTTCACCACAGCCAAATTCTTTAGGTCGGTGGAAGGACTAGCATAGAGGGAAACTGTATCTACTCCGGCTGTCATTTCTCCACCACCAGGCTCTGGCCATTGTCACACACGACCATGCCTGGCTGTTTGTTCAGCGGTGAGAGCCACAGATCTGGCTGCTCTGTTACAGCTTTCAACAACTCTGCAGCGGTGTGCAGTTTGTCACCTAAGCATAAGCATGTCGCTCTCCACAAGGAGAAACGTTACTTCTTAGATACCGGTCTGACGCCTCTCACCCAGCCAAACCAGAACTCACACTTTGCACTGACAAGGGGCAGTACCCTGAAACACAGTGTCTGCAAACTGAGTTTCTGGTCTTGGCTTTTATCCTAAGTCATGTGACAAGGTTCATTAAAGGGTCAATATTGGCTTTTAGGATTGCTACTTCCAATAGGTGGCACTAGTTGGAGAGTTCTAGTCCTCTTCCACCCTGAATAGACAATTTGCATACTATCTTCAGCACAGCCTGTTGCCGCTTGGCTGAGGCAGTGCTGCAGTGCTTCCAGCTTGCGACTGATGTGGTAATTTCAGAGATGGAGGCCGAAGAGGAGGAGGAGGAGGTGCAGGAGCTGTACAATGTGATTACATTGAGGTTACATTAGCAAGTCTGGTTTTTATACTAAAGATCCTGCTGTGTTTTTATATTTTATTTTTTTTTGTTTTTCACGTCTCTTCAAATGTGTATTGGAGTGCATCCTAATTTTTGCCAGCCTTTGAAATTGCTGCATATACGGAATAACAGTATAGGAGACCCACTTTTTAATAATGAGAAGGACAATTCAAATAGATTCTGTATTCTAGAATATTACCTGTCTTATCTGAAATTCGTTTACGGGTGAGGTATCACAGTATGGATAGCGCATTACACCGATCCAGCCAGGTATTATTGCCTTATATTGCGTGCGGCTGGTGCTGCCCAAAAAACCCCAAAACTATTCTATTCCCTATCGATAACGCTGTTACATGCATTTACAATAGGAACAGGTGCTGCTAGGTGGTATCATCAGCTCGAAATAAGTGTTCATTCTGGTTGCATAAATCTCTTCCACAGTCCATAACTCTTTTTTTTAATTATTTCTTTGGCCTTAAATATAAGTCATTACCCTGAAAAGAATGTTTCTTAACATTTTTTCCAGAAAATTCATTTTAGCTTGGTTTTTGTATGTTTTATTGTCAGTCCGTAAAAGTGGCTTAATACTCTGACAACATTGTTCACAGATATGCTATTTTTCAACGACCAACTGTGAATAGGTTCTTAAAGACGCAAATACAAATGAATGGAGTTGTGTGCTCCTCCTCCTCTGAAAAGACAGCAGAATTATCACATTGTCTAATGGAGGACAGGGCAATAATAATAAAAAATAATTAAAAAAAAAATAATTTCATTCACTCTTTTTGTGCCGCCCCCCTATAACCCGCCGCCCGGGCACCGGACCCCTGGTGCCTAATGGCAAATACGGGCCTTTCTGTATTACATAGTGTCCTCTCTTATTATAAATAGCTCTGTCCCATATTACACAGTGTCCTCTCTAATTATGTATAACACCTTCCTTTGCTACAGAGCGCTCTCCAATAATAGGTATAGCGCTGTCGCTTATTACACAATATCCTTTCTTATTATGTATAGTGCCGTCTCTTTATTACATATCATCCTCTCGTATTATGTATAGAATTGTCCATTATTACTTTCTTGTTATGTATAGTGCTGTTCATGAGGGAAAAAATTTGGCACACTTTCTCTGTCACCTACCGTCTGACAAATGTGTACCACAGCACTTGTGTGTCCGTCATGTGACCTATTACAATCCCCTTCCCCCTCCGCTGTAGCCAGATCACTGTAAGGTCTGAAAGAATTAAGTGGATTAAGCCTCTTTTATCCTGGACATTATAGCCAGTTCAAGGCAGCTTGTACACTTGTCTCTTTCCGTCTAATGCGTTGCAGCCAGCTCACTATATAGTCAGAAAGAATAGAGTGGGTTAAAGGAGACACCATGTATGCACACTGAATTCATTACATTGTTGCCAGTAAAGTCAAGTAGAGTGGAATGAGTTAAAGGAAGCTGCTTGCACACTCATCTTTTCTAGCGCACTTGTAGCTAATTCATTGTAAAGTCAGATAGACTGAAGTCTTTTTAAGGGGACAGTCAGCACAGTTTCCTCCTTCAGCCCTTTACATTGTAGTCAATTCACTGTGTCAAATAGAGTGGAGTGAAATGAAAGTTGCTGCCTGCATGCTGCTTTCCTCATTCCACCCAGTACATTGTTCCAGAGGTGTTACTATACTGTGTGCAGGGGTAGCCGTCACCCATGGGCCCTGGAACTCTGGGGGCCCCAAAAGGTGCCTTTAGTTCATATAAGAACATTAATACTATAAAAGACCCATTATAGTTTAGGGCCTTGTGGGAGATTTTGCATGAGCTTCAAGTTACACCACTTACTTTGTTGCCAGGTAACTGTAAAGTATAGAAATGTGTCATGGACTCATGTATATTCACTTCAAATAGTTTTAGCTTTATGAAAGTACTGAGAAATTGGTTATCCTGTTTATTCATACCATGACGTCATCTCTAAAACACTCCATTCTTGCCTTCTCAGTGGAGAATAGGTTACATTATCATTCTTACATGTTGTGTAACTATGCAGTACAGAAAAGTGTGGAGAATAAGGGGGAGAGCTGTACTGCACAGTTCTGATGAGGGAAAGTTTGGGAAGGGGCAGTGAGGAAGGAAAGGAAGGCGGAGAGAGGGAAAAGTGAGGGAGAGGGGGATAAACAGGAAGTTATAGGAGAAATGGATACAGAGAAAGGATGGAGTGACGGAGGAGACAGATAAGAAGGAGGAGAGGGCGTACAAGGGACCTGACAACACTGCAAGGTTCAGCAAGTTATTGACCGACATGAACAGAATACAGGACCTGGAGAACAAAGAATGTGACTGATAACCCCTCATGTGCTGGAGAAATTGAGAAGTATCTGGCAGGGACCTGTAGAGTCTCTCCTAACTGCACCATCCTTTTCTCTGACCTGTAGAGGATTGCTGAATTGACACTGGTCTACATGAAAGGATCCTGTAGCTGATCTCTTCTGCTTTACTGCTGTATTGATTCTTCTTACCAGACCTCAAATTTACTCACAACTTTTTTTCTCATCACCGAGTGACATCAAGGAAACTCTGTTGACCCATATCTGTTCTCATCAACATGTGTTTGTTCTTGTGAACATTGAACACAAGCTTCACTCAATTCACCAGGTTAGCTTGGCACCTCACTACCACATTCCTCAGTCTGTCACTGAAGGGAGGACACCACCATGGCTCTGTTAGCGCAGCTATGCCTATTTCTGTCAGGACTTTCCCTGTGCCTGAGTCAGGATGGAGAAGGCTGGGGACAAATGATACAGTGGGAAGAAAGTGGAAGACGGTACCGGCTGCTGAATTCAGGGTCAGAATACCAGGCTGCAGGAGAAGGCACAGGAGGGACTAGAGTTGTATTAGATGGAGTGAGAAGTGGTGTGGATCTCCGCCGTCAAGCACCCACCTTACCACGCACTGGAACTCAGACAGTCAGGGGCAATACTCGTCATCCATTTGGTTTTGGCCAAGTGCCCGATAATTGGCAAGGGGCAGGTGAAACAGCTAGCACAAGTCGTTTTGTTCCCTCTGCAGGGGCTGGGGGTGCAGGTGGTGGAAGAGGCGGAAGTACTAGAATACGTCAGTCATCATCCCAAAATTCTGTAGGTCAGTCTTTTCTCCCAAGACAAATGCCACCCTTTGTACCCCAGCCTGAATTTTATCCTCAGACATATGATGAAAGTTATGGCTATACAAGAGGAGGGGGTGGCTATGCTGCACCACCTCCTTGGGGGGGAGGTTATGAAGATTTCTATGAAGAACATTCTCCACCTTTTGCTCAACCACCATATTTTGCTCCACCAGTTTTGCCCCCTCGGCAGCCAGCTCCAGTCAATCCTGCCGTGCCCCAGGATGGACTTGACAGACGATTTGCCCATAGCCTTTTCAGAGGAGGTGATATCCCTGTAGAAAGTGATCCAGTACGCCCCCCTGTGGCAGGCGGAGGTGGTGATGCAGGATTTCCCCCATATGGGGGAGTAAGTCAGGGAGATGGCTACTATGGAGCACAAAGGCCAGAATATTATCAACCACAAAGTCAGGCGGCTAATACTCCAGCCAATGGAGGTGAATCACAGACTGGGCAACAAGGAAGAGCCAGTGTTGGGAGTGTTTTCCGTAATGGTCAGAGTGGAAGAGGTGAGTTTACTGCAAGTATCATGAAAAATTACTAGTTGTAGAGTTGAAGCATGCTGAGGGTTGTATATTGCACCTGGGTGGAGGGGGGAGTGGGATGATTGAGTGCTGTTGTTGAACAGAATCTTTTACCATGAAAAAATAGATATATCTCTGCCAAGTTGTTGTGATTTGTCACTGAAAGTCATTTTTTCAAAAATTCTCCTCTGAAATTCTGAAATAATAGAACAGGGATTTTTGGATCTGCGTCTATTATCAGAAATTTACATTGAGTATGTCTCCCTCATGAGGTTCCAGCACAGCAGCAAGTTGCACAGACAGTTTCTATATAGGCATATAATACTTATTTTCCCTATTCCAGTACTGTAGGGGTATTAAACATTTGTTTGGGGTTTCTCCAAAGATTAAAACTGATCAATGGTTGGTTTAAGTTTTGGATGGTCTATGAGGTACTTTGAGGACCCATTTAACTAAAAGAAATTGTCTAAGTTTTTATTTTCTTCAGCTAATGACACTAGTTAATCTTGTTTTCTGTTTTAGGGCTTCCTGATTTGGTTCCAGATCCAAGCTATGTCCAGGCTGCAACTTATGTACAGCGAGCTCATCTATATTCCTTACGCTGCGCAGCAGAAGAGCGTTGCCTTTCTAGGTTTGCACCCTCAAAATATGTTCTGTGGTTTCAGGATCTTAGACGAGCTTTTACTAGAAACCTTTGGCAGAAAAGCCTAGTACTATAAAATTGTTCTGATAAAAATGACAGTATCACCCATAACAATCAAAATTAGAATTTTCATTTTTAAAACTGCTTTTGAAAAATAGAGGATGAAACCTCCAGATAGTATAAAAAGGATTGTGCTGCTCTTTAGAAGAATGTGTAATAATCACCATTACTAGAAGACCTGTTACTAGGCAGCTGCTTAGTAGGGTGATTCTTAGTTTTGCACCTGCAGGGACTATTTCAGAGACAAATTAATATAATATCAATTTGTCTTTAATTCAAATGTTCCTTCACATAATAATTGAGCCTATTGATTAGATCGTAATGCAAGTGTAGTATTAGGCCAACTAGACTTCTACTCTCTGCACTTCCAAACAACATGCATATTAAGGAGGAGAAAGTGCCTGCTAGTTATTCTGGTGCCACTTGTCTTAATTTAAAGCATTAAATAATTGTCTAACACTGTTGGCCTTGGCATTCAACTCAAACATAAATGGCCTTTGGGTTCTTCCTGAGTCCATATACATCAAAAGTAATCCTCATTTCTTACTCATTTAGGAGTTGAGAAAGTGGAGGAGTTACTTCTAGCAACCAATCAGAACAATATTTCATCTAGCAATACAAAAAGTTTGGTCTATTACAGCGATTACCTTGAACTTTAGGAGGATCTGGAAAAGTAGAGCAAATGCTGCAGGAAATACAGATAAAATAAATTGCATACCCTTTGACTGCTGAAGGGTTTTCTGTTCTCATATCCAGGAGCCAGTAGTTGTTGAACAATATGTACTTTAAGCTGTTACATTATAAGCAAATAGTAACTTTGCCCCATTGCGCTCTCATCTAGTGCCTGCTGCCTTATTCCCAATCTTTTCTACAGTGCATGTTTGTGTTTAAAGAACAGTACATGATTTGTATAATAGGCAAAACTTTTAAAGGGGTTGTCCACTACTTTTACATTGATGCCCTATCCGTAGGATAGGGCATCAGTGTATGATCAGACGGGGTCCCGCATGCGGCACCCACACCGATCAGCTGTTATCGGTGCCGGCAGCGGCGGTCGCCTGCCGGAAGTGCTCACCTGTGAGGCTCCACCGTCAAGTGGTAGTGGCCGCCACGGTGTACTGCAGATCTGCCTCCCATTCAATTGAATAGGAGGCGGACGTGCAGTACACCGCGGCGGCCACTACCACTTGACGACGGAGCCCCGCAGGTGAGCACTTCCGTCCAGAGTCCGCCGCCGACACCGATAACAGCTGATCGGTGGGGGTGCCGCTTGCGGGACCCTGGCCAATCATACATTAATGCCATATCCTAAGGATAGGGCATCAATGTAAAAGTAAGTGGACAACTTCTTTAATGTCGGGATACACACTATTGGAACAACAAATTTGCAAAAAAATTTATCTAAAAAAAAAATCTAAATTGTTTTTCATTTTATTGATGCAATGTTTATTCCATTGATTGACTGATAGTACAAATACATTCTCTTTTTTAGGCTAGGGTCACACGACAGTATTTTCTCCTATCCGAGAGAATCGCGCCGATCAGAGTGTGATTAGCATTAGTGATTAGCACAGTGTCCCCCGATTTTCTTGGATGAGGGGGAGATGGATAAAAAATGTCTCCATCTTCTCCATTCTGTCAGTCCATAAAAATCGAACTGCACTCAGATGTCATTCAAGTGCAGTCTGATGTTTTCTATGGACTCATTGATTTGCATGAAAGAGTGCAATCCGATAATGAGATCCAACTCAGGCATGCTGTGATTTTTTTCCTTGGACCGAATCAGTCCAAGGAAAAAATCGGACATGTACACGTCCCCATAGATTAATATTGGTCTGAGTGGGATCCGATGTTTTGTTGGATTGCATTCAGACTGAAAATGCATGAGCCCTAAAGCTCATCTCTGAATGTTTTACAATTTAAAATAAATGTTCTGACCTTAAATGTTATCATGGCTTGGACTGGCCCACATGAGAACAGGAGAATCCTCCGGTGGGCCCCTGTACAGCAGTGAACCATCATCCTCTTATATGAAAGATTTGGAGGAAAAATTAAGCGACATCAAAGCCCCAAATATGAAATGACAAATTTTATTAAATATACATATACAAGACAAGTATATAAATTACATAGAGCTTACGGGCTCCAAGTGCCACATGTGCTGGTAAAAAGCAAAGACACCACAAACCCCCAAGGAAAATTTACTTATAATGAAGGGTCCAATATAGGAACGCCAGGGCCACATATAGAAATTCATTTGTGTCAAAGGGAACAATTCCCGAATGCCAAATCACATATCAAAAGAGATGAAACATAACTGATAAGTTACATATAGGAAACCCCTATGCCACTAATAAAATTATGCAGAGCCTACAAAAAAAGAATCAAGGGGCAGCAAAGCAGGAGTAGTCAGCAAAAGGGATATGTATCACATATATAATTACCTAGGTAGCTGGCACCAATAGTGACCCTGGGAAAAGGAGGGGGGGGTGGTGTCACCCCTACGCGCGTTTCGGCGGGCCTTCGTCAGGGGGTGTTTGGAAAAATCCTTAGGCTGCGTGCCCACTATGCGTTTTTCAAGCGTTTTTGCCGCGGAATTTCCGCAGCGAAAACGCTTAAAAAATGCTTGGTAATATGTGCCCCATGGTCCCCAATGATAATCCGCATGTGCTGTGCACATACTGCGGAAATTTCCGCTGCGGAATATCATTGCGGAAAAATACGCAGCATGTCCATTAATTTTGCGGACACGCAGCGTAATCGCCGCCATTGACTTGCATTGGACCGCGTGACATCCACATCACTGCATCTGCACATGCGGATATCACACGGTTCAATGTGCGGATGGTACCCAGGTTTGGAGAAGAGGAGACTCTGATCAAGACCAGGGTAGCATAGAAACTGTGAAAAAAAGAATTTAAAATAAAAAATAAAGATTATACTTACCTTCCAATGTCCTCCCGGTGTTTTCTCCCCTTCGTCTGGTCTGCTGTATGGCTCGCGGTGTTGTGAAGGACCTGCCATGACGTCATTGAGTCATGTGACCTGACACATGACTCAGACCACCGCGAGCTGCCCAAGACACCGGACTCAGCGGAGAGAACACCGGGAGGACATCGGAAGGTAAGTATAATCTTTATTTTTTTTTTTTTACCATTCTTATTCTTTATTTTTTAACTAACTTGGTCACACTGCTATAAATCCATGCCGTTTGCATGGATTTATATAGTGTGACCAAGTTGTCAAGCACTTTCCAAGTGATGCTAAAATCGCTTGGAAAGTGCTTGATAACCTGCATGCGGAAATGCATGCAAAAACGCTTGACAGTCAATTCTACCTGGCGGGAAAAACGCATGTAAAAACCGCATGCATTTTTCCTGCCAGGGAGAAGTGGAAAAAGTATGCAGCATTTCTGCATCGTGGGCACATAGCCTCAGTTTTACCTATTTTAGATTATTGTACTACATCTTAGACCTCCTTCATGTCTGTATAAAACACTTACGTGTAAAACTGGTACCTGTGTCATCAGTGTTTTCCATCATTGTGTCATCCGTGTGTCCTTTTTTACCATCAGTGTCATCAGTGTTTTTCTAGCATGGATAAAGAAAGACAGAAATGACAAAGCTTCTCCTATACTTTTAGACCCATAGGTTTGTATTGGCCCTTGTCATCTGTGCTGCCAGAAAAAAATGGACATGTCTCCTTGTGTTAAAAACATGGACTTGTGCATAGAATTATAAATTATAATGTGTACGTGTGGTATCCATGAAAAAAACGGATACCACAGGAACTGGAAACATGTGAAGGAGGGCTAATGTAAAGATTTGAGTTCATGGAATACAGACCACCCATGTTGTTAGCTCCAAAGGCTGCAAAATTTTGAATGTAGATAAAAGCTATAATATTGGCTGTAATTCAGGGTCTCCATAAGATAAGTAATATCATTACTTACAGTGTGTCAAGTTTAAAGAAGGTCTCCCATTAACTTTTTTCTTCACCTAAGCCTGTGTAAATGCTAGTAGTATAATGTCAATGTGGCAATAACTAACTGATCACCATCTTCTCTGGTATCCAGCGCCGTTCTGGTCCACGTGACGACTCTTCGGATAACACTGTGCTCTGTGTGCGAGCTGGAAGTCTCTTTTGCCGTGTAACTCTATGGAGTCACACAGAGCGCAGTGTAACCCAGAGGAGTCTGAATCGTCATCAAATGTCTCAAAACAGGACCAGAACAGCGCTGGATAGTGAAAATATGGCGTTCGGTGAGTTTTTAATACACCCACACTACACTAACATTTACACAGGTTTAGGGGAAAAAAAGTTAATGGGACTGCTTCCTTCATGCAGAAAACATGTTCATGTGAACTGTAAAATAGTGTTCAAATGGTGTTTCATTTAGTATTGCATAGGTGTGTACTTAATGCTTCTAATTTCTAGTCTTCTTTATAGGCCTTATTCACACGTCCGATTTTTCCACGTATGAGCAAAACAGACCGATTATTCTGATCAGCCTCTGACCATAGTTTGATCAATGTTGTGTTAGTGTCATTCGATTTTCTCAAACGTGGTAAAAAAAATTTTTTAAAAAATTCTTCTCTTCTTCTTCTCCATTCTGACAGTCTGTGATGTTATTCAAGTGTAGTCCGATTTTTTTTGACCTACCCATTGATTTGCATTGCCGATTTTCATCCGACCTTCAGACATGTCTCTGCGGTTTTCCACAGACCTCTCAGTCTGCAAAAAATCACAGACGTGATTGGCCCAATATTCTATCACAGGTATGAGTGCTCAAAATCACGGATAACAGGTGCATGGAAAAATCACAAAAATCGGATGTCTGAATGAACCCTAATTCTAGTTTTCACGAGAGGAATTTTGAAAGTCAGTTTTGCTTGTGGCTGCATTGCAGTTATTTGCACCACATTTATCAAAGCACTGAATGATTGTTTGAGAAATTTGATTCATCTTCACATATAACACTCTGTCTAGAGCTGTTTTTCCACTTATTATGCCAACCCCTACCAGAGTGAAAATTGCAACTCTTTTCAAATCAGTCTCAATTGATAAATATAAAACCTTGCTTGCAATCCCACTTTCCCACCCACTTATTAAAAGTAAAGATAGCAGTATAAAATAGTATAACTTAGAAAATGTGTGACTTTTTGACTCTAAACAAACCTGACACAATATCATTGATAAGAATAACTTGATTCTTTTACTCAAGAATAACACCCTAAAATAATCTTTTAGATTTGTCCTTTGCAGTTTGTCACAGGAGATGTGTCATTGTGTTCCCCTAAATGTTTAGCATTTAGCTGCGGTAAACACGTCTGCATGCTCAGTTATGTTTTTCCTTTTTAGGCAAAGGAATTGTACGATAAACTGCTTGGAGAAATTATGAAATTCCTATGAGAATCATTAAGTGCCATTTCAAACTACATGGTTGAGGCAGCTCATAAGAACCAGGCTGCTAACAATATTCAAGGCAGAAAAAAGCTGCTACAGCACACTGATTGTCTTGTTACATTTACAGAACAGTTACTCACATATTAAGAAAATCTGCTTCTAAAAATATATACAGTGCAGACCAAAAGTTTGGACACACCTTTTCATTTAAAGATTTTTCTGTATTTTCATGATTATGAAAATTGTACATTCACACTGAAGGCATCAAAACTATGAATTAACACATGTGGAATTATATACTTAACAAAAAAGTGTGAAACAACTAAAAATATGTCTTATATTCTAGGTTCTTCAAAGTAGCCACCTTTTGCTTTGATGACTGCTTTGCACACTCTTGGCATTCTCTTGATGAGCTTCAAGAGGTAGTCACCGGAAATGGTCTTCCAACAATCTTGAAGGAGTTCCCAGAGATGCTTAGCACTTGTTGGCCCTTTTGCCTTCACTCTGCAGTCCAGCTCACCCCAAACCATCTCGATTGGGTTCAGGTCTGGTGACTGTGGAGGCCAGGTCATCTGGCGTAGCACCCCATCACTCTCCTTCTTGGTCAAATAGCCCTTACACAGCCTGGAGGTGTGTTTGGGGTCAATGTCCTGTTGAAAAATAAATGATGGTCCAACTAAACGCAAACCGGATGGAATAGCATGCCGCTGCAAGATGCTGTGGTAGCCATTCTGGTTCAGTATGCCTTCAATTTTGAATAAATCCTCAACAGTGTCACCAGCAAAGCACCCCCACACCATCGCACCTCCTCTTCCATGCTTCAAGGTGGGAACCAGGCATGTAGAGTCCATCCGTTCACCTTTTCTGCGTTGTACAAAGACATGGTGGGTGGAACCAAAGATCTCAAATTTGGACTCATTAGACCAAAGCACAGATTTCCACTGGTCTAATGTCCATTCCTTGTGTTCTTTAGCCCAAACAAGTCTCTTCAGCTTGTTGCATGTCCTTAGCAGTGGTTTCCTAGCAGCTATTTTACCATGAAGGCCTGCTGCACGAAGTCTCCTCTTAACAGTTGTTGCAGAGATGTGTCTGCTGCTAGAACTCTGTGTGGCATTGACCTGGTCTCTAATCTGAGCTGCTGTTAACCTGCGATTTCTGAGGCTGGTGACTCAGATAAACTTATCCTCAGAAGCAGAGGTGACTCTTGGTCTTCCTTTCCTGGGGCAGTCCTCATGTGAGCCAGTTTCTTTGTAGCGCTTGATGGTTTTTGCAACTGCACTTGGGGACACTTTCAAAGTTTGCCCAATTTTTCGGACTGACTGACCTTCAGTTCTTAAAGTAATGATGGCTACTCGTCTTTCTTTACTTAGCTGCTTTTTTCTTGCCATAATACAAATTCTAACAGTCTATTCAGTAGGACTATCATCTGTGTATCCACCTGACTTCTGCACAACATAACTGATGGTCCCAAGCCCATTTATAAGGCAAGAAATCCCACTTATTAAACCTGACAGGGCACACCTGTGAAGTGAAAACCATTTCCGGTGACTACCTCTTGAAGCTCATCAAGAGAATGCCAAGAGTGTGCAAAGCAATCATCAAAGCAAAAGGTGGCTACTTTGAAGAACCTAGAATATAAGACATATTTTCAGTTGTTTCACACTTTTTTGTTAAGTATATAACTCCACATGTGTTAATTCATAGTTTTGATGCCTTGAGTGTGAATGTACAATTTTCAAAATCATGAAAATACAGAATGATCTTTAAATGAGAAGGTGTGTCCAAACTTTTGGTCTGTACTGTATATATATATATATATATATATATATGATTCATGCATTGAGCTACTAGCAGGCTATATCTAGGATATATTGAGCTGGATGTAAAAAATAAGGCAAGGGTCTCACGATCGTTTGTTCTCCATCAGAGAAATACGTTTCCGATTATGCTAATCAGACTTTGATCAGAGTTTGAGCAGAGTATGATGTGAGTGGGATCCGTTTTTCTTGGCCATGGAAAATTAAAAAAAGTTTTTCCATTCTTGATGTCCATGAAAATAGGACCGCACTCAGATGTCATCCGATTGCTGGTTGATTTTTTTCACGCACCCATAGACTTGAATGGTCGAGTGCAATACAACTATTTGAGGCAAATCATACATGCTGCAATTTTTTTCCACTTGCCCCGAGGAAAAAATCGATCATGTTCATTGCCCCATAGAATAACAGGTCTGTGTGCGATCTGATGTTTTGACGAGCCGTAACATAGCAATCCTGCTAAGTCCAAGTTATTGAAATCTCAGACTGTGAATCTTATCAGCTTACTATATAATGGAAGTGACAGTGTTTTGTACCAATTTTTGCTCATTTACATTGAGGAAACCAATGTATTTTAACCCCTTAACGACCCCCGATATGCCTTTTCACGGCAGCAGTTAAGGGTACTTAAACAGCGGCGCTGAGGAATAACAGTGTAGTGCCCCCCAGCTTTGGAAAATCTCCAGAGTCTCAGCTAAGACCCTTGAGAACATGATCAAGGCTGGTTTTTACTGTCCCCTGTCACATGATCACCATTATTCACTGAATATCAGTGATTACAGAAAAAAAAGCCTGATTTAAAATTAATTTCTCTCTCCTCTGATATGATCTAACATATCAGAGAGGAGAATCCCCGAACCCACCACGACACATTATTTACCGGATCTGTGATAGCCCAGCCCTCTTCCTTCTTCTGCCGAAAGAAAAGGGCGGGTGCATGCGCTGGGCACCTGCCAAGATCTGCCTCCCTACACCCGGCAACAGCAGGGATTTTTCTCATTGGCTGATGGCTTTTGATTACTGTGATAAACCCTATCACAGTGATCAAAAGCCCCCAATAATAGTTTCAGTAAAACTCCTAAACCTTATTGACCCTAATAAACCCTTATAAACCTTTCTGAGTCACCCCCCTGATCAAATTACATTTTTTTTTTTTTATAATTTTTTTTTTTCATTCTTTGCAGTTATAGGGTTACAAGGGTTAGGGTCAGGGTTAGGGTCACTAGGGTTAGGTTTAGTAGGGTTATTTCTATTAGGCCTAGGCTTGTTAGGGTTAGGCTTGTTACAGTTAGGCTTATAGATTTTTGAAAAGTAAAAAAAAAAAGTATAAAAAAAATACTAGTGTTAGATTAGGTTTAGGTGTAGTAGTGTTAGATTAGGGTTAGGCAGGCATATAGAAAATACTAATGGCCGGGAGAACATATAGCACGGTGCAGGTGTACACCCTGCCTTGCTCCTTCCACTCCGAGCTCTGCTGTTTGCCCAAACAGAACTTTTAGACTACATGTGGGTTATTGCCACGCTTGTAAGAACATGGGTAACAAATTGTGAGATCCACGTTTCGGTGTTACCTCTGGCAAAAGTGAGAAATTTGGGGCTAAAGCAGGATTTATGAAAAAAATGTACTTTTTCAATATGATGGCCTATTGTTATCAAATTCTGTGTTGTACCTGTGGGTTTAAAATGCTCACTATACCCCTGGATAAAATCCTTGAGGGGTGTAGTTTCCAAAATGGAGTCACTTATGGGGGGTTTCTACTGTTTAGGCACATCAGAGTTTCTTCAAACCCAACATGGCGTCTGCTCTGGATTCCAGCCAATTTTGTGTTCAAAAAGTCAAATGGTGCTCCTTCCCTTCCGAACCCTGACGTGCGCCCAAACAGTGGTTTCCCCCCCATATGGTGTATCAGCATGCTCAAGAGAAATTGCACAACAAATTTTGTGGTCCATTTTTTCTTATTACCCTTGTGAAAATAAAAAAAATTGGGTCTGAATTAAAAGTTTTGTGGAAAAAAATGAATTGTTCACTTTTTCCTTCCATGTTGCTTCAGTTCCTGTGAAACACGTGAAAGGTTAATAAACTTCTTAAGTGTGATTTTGAGCACCTTGTGGTGTGAAGTTTTTACAATGGTGTCACTTTTAGGTATTTTCTGCCATATAGGCCCCTCAAAGTCACTTCAAATGTGATGCGTTCCCTAAAAAAATGGTTTTGTAATTTTTGCTTCAAAAATGAGAAATTGCTGGTCAACTTTTCATCCTTATAACTTCCTAACAAAAAAAAAATTTTGTTTCAAAAATTGTGCTGATGTAAAGTAGACATGTGGAAAATGTTATTTATTAACTATTTTGTGTGACATAACTCTCTGATTTAAGGGCATAAGAATTCAAAGTTTGAAAATCGAAAAATTTTCAAAATTTTCGCCAAATTTCCATTTTTTTCACAAATAAACGCAAGTCATATCAAAGAAATGTTACCACTCTCAGAAGTACAATGTGTCACAAAAATCAATCTCAGAATCAGTGGGATCTATTGAAGCGTTCCAGAGTTATTACCTCAAAAAGTGACACTGGTCAGAATTGTAAAATTCGGCCTGGCCATTAAGGACATAATTGGCTCTGTCACTAAGGGGTTAAGGTATCTTGACTATACAAGGTATTTGACAGAGTGTCACTGTTCTTGTTTTCTTTATATTCTCTTCTCAGTTCTGCATATGCAGCAGATTCTTCAGATTATGATGTTAGAGTTCTGCTTCGCTTCCCACAAAGAGTGAAGAATCAGGGAACTGGAGATTTCTTGCCTACTCGACCCCGCCAGGCATGGGAATGGCACAGCTGCCATCAGTGAGTACCAGAAGGTTATCGGTATACTACTTCTAAATTATCCACCTTTTCTTGTTATTATAGCAGCTCTTTATGGCCACTAACACTAGCCTTAGGTGAATAATAAAAGTTAACTGTCAAAGACAATAACAATGATTTGTTCCAAACCATGAACATTTGTTTCAACCGTTTAGATCTTGATCTAATTTATTTGGTCATTACTGATTCAATGTTATGATTATAATATTACATCATATATCATGAGAAAATGCACATTGGGGGAGAATTGACAATGGGGGAGGAAATGTTTAAACTAGGTTAACAGGAGACAATTGACTTTGGAGTTTTTCATTCCAGACACTATCACAGTATGGATGAATTCAGTCATTATGATCTGTTGGATGCCACAACAGGACGGAAAGTGGCTGAGGGACATAAGGCTAGCTTCTGTTTGGAGGATACCACATGTGACTTTGGGAACCTTAAGAGATATGCATGTACATCTCACACTCAGGTAAGCGACTATGTCCTGGCCTATAAGGTTCTTTAGTGAATAGTTATACTATTTCTAATGTATTTGCTAAAATGCTATTTTGTTTTTCTATAACTCCTTTCGAAACATTGACAATAATAGAGTTCACAATGTATGTGTGTCATTTAGGGTCTAAGTCCTGGATGTTATGATACTTATAATGCTGACATCGACTGTCAATGGATTGACATAACAGAAGTAAAACCAGGAAACTATATACTCAAGGTAAGTTAGCTGAAAGGTATCTTCTTGTAGGTTATCATAGTGTCTCTCATTAATCAATATCACTTGTCTTGTAGGTAGTAGTCAATCCCAAGTACTCTGTTTTGGAGTCTGATTTCACCAATAATGTGGTGCGGTGTAATATCCACTATACTGGAAGATACGTGTCAGCCACGAACTGCAGAATCACACAGTAAGGAAGCCATGTTCTTTGTATTTTATTAAGTAAAATATGGATCACGGCACTCCTGGAATAGGTGCACAAGTAGGGGCCAATACCAACAATATATAATGTAGAAACTTGGCCCTCATAAATATGCTTAATCATTTTTTTTAATTGTATTTGCAGTCACAAGAGTAGAGTAGATAGCAGACGTTTCGGTCACAAAAGGACCCTCATATCATGCATAGTGTAGGAAAGACAAAGTGCAACACGAAGGGATGAGGGGAAGGGAGCCCAGACACTTGAGAAAGGGGGAGTGGAGACCTATTAGGCTAATCTAACATCACCCTGTCTCCCCTACCGTCCCTATATTGGTTCCTCACCAATCGCCAAACAGGAAACCTAAGCCCTGTATCTCCTTAGAGCTGGGTCCTGGATAGGGAAGCAGGGGATGAGCACTGGTCAGTCCCCACTAACAACTAAAGACAACAAGGGACACAAACACAGGGGGAAGCAACTTAGCTTGAGCCGACTTCAGAGAGATAACACCAAACGTCCTGCAAGCTCCAGAGAGGAAGTAAGCAGACTGCAATGGCTCCAAGCCTTCACAAGGGAACATGTGAATATCACCGGCGCTTCCCTGTGACAAACTGAAAGTATTTAAAAACCCAGGCCAGGGTGTCAATCAGAGCAGGAGGGAGGTAGCCGTTGGGTCCTAAAGTAAGACAGATTTAAGAAGGTGTCTGCAGTGCCAAACGAAGAGATCTTCTACAGCCAACTGCAGAGCAACTGTCTGTCACATCTGACTCACCCGTGACACCTCATCAGTGTACTCCAACTGCACAGGTGAGAAGGGGAAAGATACAGAGGGACAGGAACAAATGGTGGACACATAAGCCACTATACCTTTTTTTCTCTAGGACTGGGAGTATTGCTCTATTGGACACTGAGTCCCTCTATATATTCCCCTTCTCACCTGTGCAGATGGAGTACACTGATGAGGGTCCTTTTGTGACCGAAATGTCTGCTACTTACTCTACTCTTGTGACTGCAAATACTATTAAAAAAAATTGATTAAGCATATTTATGAGTGCCAAGTTTCTACATTATATATCCTTTGTTTTTATTGTCATTCTTTTATTGTCAAATTCATTTCATTCCTGTATTTCAGCGCCCTTATGTGCATCATTCATTCTCATAATTCCTTTTTGTATCTCCGCATTGTTTCATCTGTTTTTGCTTATATGTGTTTACTTTGAATATTTCCTCTCTGCACAAGACTTTGACTAATATTATAACAATGAATCTTGTCAGAGAAAGAAATAACCTTCATATAATAGAAAGTATTGTATTCATGTCAAACAAGCCATTGCAACATCCTTCAAGTTGAGAATAGCTACATTTAGGTTGCTAACATGTTCAAAGTCTAGACATGATAACAGTGTTTGTCATTGAGAAATATGTGTTACAAAATGATTGGACAGTACAAAGGTACCCATGCACACTAGATGAATGTCTGCTGATGCAGCAGGACAGGCCAGTGTGTATCTAGTGCGTACAGATGCCCTCCCAACTTTCCTCTGATCTAAAATGTGAACCGATTCACAATATAAATAAATATTTGTGTACAAATCAACTATATGTCCTACAAATAATAGTAAAATATAATACAGTGGGAAAAATAAGTATTTGATACACTGATGATTTTGCAAGTTTTCCCACCTACAAAGAATGAAGAGGTTGGAATTTTTATCGTAGGTACACTTCACCTGTGAACAACATGCATTTTATTGCATGAAATAAGTATTTGATACAGTAGAAAATCAGAACCTAATATTTGGTACAGAAATGTTTGTTTGCAGTTACAGAGGTCAGACTTCTTTACCAAGTTTTCACACACTGCTGCAGGGATTTTGGCCCACTCTTCCATACAGATCTTCTCAAGATCTTTCAAGTTTCGGGGCTGTCGCTGGACAACATTGAGTTTCAGCTCCCTTCAAAGATTTTCTATTGGGTTCAGGTCTGGAGACTGGCTTGGCCACTTCAGGACCTTGAAATGCGTCTTACAGAGCCCCTCCCTAGTTTCCCTGGCTGTTTTGGGTAATTGTCATGCTGGAAGACCCAACCACAACTCATCTACAATGGTCTTACTGAGGGAAGGAGGTTGTTGGCAAAAATCTGGCAATACATGACCCAATCCATCCTCCCTTCAATACGGTGCAGTCGTCCTGTCCCCTTTGCAGAAAAGCACCCCCAAAGTATAAAGTTTCCTCCACCTTGCTTTGCGGTTGGGACAGTGTTCTTAGGGTTGTACTCATGCTTCACCTTCCTCCAAACAGCACAAGTGGAGTTGATAAAAAAAAGTTCTATTTTGGTTTCATCTCACCACATGACCTTCTCCCATGCTTCCTCTTGATCATCCAGATGGTCATTGGCGAATTTCCTGGACATGGCAGCGTAGTGTGTTACTAAAGGTAATGTTTGACACTGTGGTCCCGGCTCTGGTCATTGACCAGGTCATCCCATGTTGTTCTGGGCTGATTCCTGACCTTTCTCAGAATCATCCTTACCACACAAGGCGAAAACCTGCATGGAGACCCAGACCGAGGAAGATTGACAGTTATTTTGTGTTTATTCTATTTTCTAATAATTGTGCCAACAGTTGTTGCCTTCTCACCAAGCTGCTTTCCTATTGTCCTGTAGTCCATCCCAGTATTGTGCAGGTTTCAATTTTGTCCCTGGTGTCCTTAGACTGCTCTTTGGTCTTGGCCATGGTGAAGAGGTTGGCGTGTGATTGATTGAGTGTGCGGACAGGTGTCTTTTAGTTAGGTAATGAGTTCAAACAGGTGCAATTAATACAGGTAATGAGTGCAGAGTAGGAGGGCTTCTTAAATAAAAACTATCAGGTCTGTGAGTGCAAGAATTCTTGCTGGTAGGTGATCAAATACTTATTTAATGCGATAAAATGCAGTTTAATTATTTAAAAATTATACAATGTGATTTTCTGGATTTTTATTTTTAGATTCTGTCTCTAACAGTTGAAGTGTACCTACGATAAAAATTGCAGACTAGTGATGAGCGAGTATGTTCTGTTAACCCTTTTGGCGAGCATGCACGGGCGAACACCGAGTATCTTCAGTGTGCTCGAGTATCTTCAGCGTGCTCGGGTGTTATGTTTCAGTCTCTCTGTGTGCATGATTTGCGACTGTTTGACAGCTTTAATACATGTTAGAAATGCCTAAGAAACAGACATTCCTCACATGTATTAAAGCAGTCAAATACTTATTTTCTACACTGTGTATGTATGTGTATATATATATATATATATATATATATATATTTACACACACACTCATGAGGAAAACACAACACACATAGGCCGCCCAATAGAGGAGTTGGGCAGCGACTCTCTCATAGAGAACACAGAAAAGCTCAACCACGTAATCGCTCCCATGTATGGAAAAGTCAGGGAAGATAGCTATAGGGTGAACGATCGGTCATCTATTTAAAGTGTATGAGGGGCTTAAAAGGGGATTCTTAAATTTGAAAGTTATTCCCTATCCATTGAGTATAGTCTAACTTTCCAATCGCTGGTTGGCTGACCACTACTGTCACCAGCAGTCCTAAGAACCGTGGCTATGAAGAGCTTTATGTGAATTGAGCGGGGGTCGATGATGTACACTGCCACGCTATTCACTCCTAATGGGAGTGCTGGACATTGCTGAGTACTGGACTTGGCAGGTCTTTGACACTCCCAATAGAATGACTAAATGGAGCGGCAGTGTGCACAATTGACGTCTGCTGCATTAACAGGGGGTTCTTCAGAACTACAGTACTCAAGATCACTGGGAGAAACAGTGGTCAGGTTCCCAGCAATCGGAAAGTTGGATAGGGAATAACTTTCAAAGTTGGGAATTCCCGTTTAAGCTTGTTTCTATTGTTTCTTCCTTTTTTCTACATCACTCTGTTCACTTTTCTCATTATAATTGTTTTTCTTTTTAAAGGTTTTGAGCAAGATTCTCAAGGAAATTATTACTAATGGGGATTTCAGAGAGTTCTACACCATTCTGACCAAGTCAGCAACCCACCCACCCAACATTACCTTTTTTGAAACGAATTCTTATTAATAATTGTGTGAAAACCCTTCACTTTTTATACCTATTGAATAAATTATATTATTGTCCTCTACATATTACATCTAGTAGAAATGTGTGTTGGTTTCATTTGTTACATATTACGACGCATTTGCCTCTTAGTGTTTTTATTTTATTGCCAACATAGCCAACAGTAAGGCATAACTTGCAAATGTTTTTTTGGATGGATTGGGGTTTTGTAGCAGATTAGTTCATTGTGTCATTATTTGATTATATGAAGCTCAATGGTGTTGTGTCAAGTATAGGGTTGTACACTCCTTGAAACCATATAGGGGTGTACAGTATGTTTTGCTTTAACATTTTCTATAAATTGATATAAATCTATTGCGTAATTATGCGCTTTGTTGCCAGCCGTAAAGAAGAGCAATATAAAGCCTGATCTTTGGGGTCAATGTTTAAAGAAACACTCCCATCAAAGTTTTTATCCTCTTAATATATTACAGTCATCATATTATATAGCACTGTGTACTTACAATTGGTCATTTTGCCCTTCTACCCAGTTAATTCTTCTCATTTCAATTAAGTCTATGACATCACGCGAATAAAAACTGACTAGCTGAATCCCTCTAAGCTCTATATAGAAACAGTAGGTTAATTTTCCCTGTATGAGTCATCAAACCCTGACCTGGCTGCTCCGCTCCACCCCCTTCCAAGGAATTTCCAGTGAGTAGAATTGTAGTTCTAATGATGACTCATGCATAGAAAAGAGACTTCCTCTTTTTACATAGTGCTTAGAAGGATTCACCTAGTCGGTTTTTAATCATATGATATGGTAGACCTAATGGAAAAGAGAAGAATTAACTGGGTAGAAAGGCAAAATGAGCAATTGTAAGTGCACAGTGCCATATAATATGATGATTACAATATATTAAGAGGATAACAATTTTGATGGCAGTACTTCTTTAAATAGGTGGAAGACTGAGCAATATGTGAAAGAGGATTCACTTGTGACAGCTATGAGGATCGATTAGAGAGGGTTCTTAATATTATAAGTGTATAATATAGGATACTCAGTTGCTTGCTGCTGGTGGAGGCTCAACTGATGGAGATCAAAATGATCCTCAGAATAATGGAACTGCATCACTGGTTGAATTCTACAAGGCACTGTTTGACAGCTGTATTCAAGTGAAAGTGTTTGAGCTGCAGTTCTCTGTCCTGCAGATGGACAGAAGCTTCACTGAAGTGCAATATATAACCATTTAATTAAACGTATTTCTGTTGCATTTCTTGCACAGCGCCTGGAATGGAGCACCCTGTGCAGAAAGAAGGCCAAGGAAACCTGAATTTCTTTGTTCTAAGGATTGATGTTGTATCCAATGTGATGAAAAAGTTCAGAGACTTCCTAGCAATATACCATATTATTACATAAAGGGAATGCTCTCTTAAAAAAGTATATTAGAGGGAACATCTCACTCGATTCATGCTGCCCATGTCATGGGCAGCATGAATCAGAGCCTTTCTGCACAACTGCAGACAGGTATATTTCTGTCTGAAGCACTCCGGCTTTTCAAGATCCGGCTGAGGACCATAGGGGACACGAGATTAGTCCAGCGAGTTCTCCAGCTAGATGTAGCCGGAGCATATCAAAGAAAGATATACATGGCTGCAATTCAGCTTCTAGGCATTGATTCATGCTACCTGTGCTTTGGGGCAGCATAAATCAGGACACGGGTTCCCTTTACCATACCTTAATATACTTACAGTATATCACAAAATTAAGTACACTCCCCACATTTTTGTAAATATTTTATTATATCTTTTCATGGGACAACACTGAAGATATGACACTTTGATGCAATGTAAAGTAGTCAGTGTACAGCTTATATAACAGTGTAAATTTAGGGTCCCCTCTAAATAACTCAACACACAGCCATTAATGTGTAAAAACCGCTGGCAACAAAAGTGAGTACACCCTAAGTAAAAATGGCCAAATTGTGCCCAAACTGTCAATATTTTGTGTGCCCACCATTATTTTCAAGCACTGCCTTAACTCTCTTGGGCATGGAGGTCACTAGAGCTTCACAGATTGCCACTGGAATCCTCGTCCACCCTGCATGACGACATTACAGAGCTGGTGGATGTTAGAGACTTTGCGCTCCTCCACTTTCTGGAGGGAGGGGTCATGCTCTTCTTCACTATGTCACAGTACATGTTGGATTTCATTGTTCCCTCAATGATCTGTAGCTCCCCACAGCCAGCAGAACTCATGCAGCCCCAAACTATGACACTCCCACCACCATGCTTGACTGTAGGCAAGACACACAGATGCTCTTGACATTGTCATCCTCACCTGGTTGCTGCCACGCATGCTTGACACCATCTGAACCAAATAAGTTTATCTTGGATCTCATCAGACCACAGGACATGGTTACAGTAATCCATGCACTTAGTCTGCTTGTCTTCAGAAAACTGTTTGCAGGCTTTGTTGTGCATCATCTCTAGAAGAGGCTTCCTTCTGGAACAACAGCCATGTTGACCAATTTGATGCAGTGTGCAGGGTATGTGCTGAGCACTGACAGGCTGACAATTTCCCCCCACTCCCCACCATTAACCTCTGCAGCAATGCTGGCAGCTCTCATGCATCTATTTTGAAAAACAACCACTGGATATGACACTGAGCACGTACACTCAACTTCTTTGGTCGACCATGGCGAGGCCTGTTCTGAGTGGAACCTGTCTTGTTAAACCACTCTATGGTCTTGGCCACCGTGCTGTAGCTCAGTTTCAGAATGTTGGCAATCTTCTTATAGCCTAGGCCTTCTTTATGTAGAGCAACAATTCTTTTTTTCAAATCCTCTGTCAGTTCTTTGTCATGAGGTGCCATGTTGAACTTCCAGTGACCAGTATGAGGGTGTGAGAGCGATAACACCAAATTTACCACACCAGCTCCCCATTCACACCTGAGACCTTGTAACACTAATGAGTCACATGACATCGGGGAGGAAAAATGGCTAATTGGGCACAATTTGACCATTTTCACTTAGGGGTGTACTCACTTTTGTTGTCAGCAGTTTAAACATTAATGGCTGTGTGTTGAGTTATTTAGAGGACACACCAAATTTACACTGTTACAGTGGGTACGGAAAGTATTCAGACCCCTTTCAATTTTTCACTCTTTGTTTCATTGCAGCCATTTGGTAAATTCTAAAAAGTTCATTTTTTTTTCTCATTAAAGTACACTCTGCACCCCATCTTGACTGAAAAAAAGAGAAATGTAGACATTTTTGCAAATTTATTAAAAAAGAAAAACTGAAATATCACATGGTCATAAGTATTCAGACCCCTTGCTCAGACACTCATATTTAAGTCACATGCTGTCCATTTCCTTGTAATCCTCCTTGAGATTGTTCTACTCCTTCATTGGTGTCCAGCTGTGTTTAATTAAACTGATAGGACTCGATTTGGAAAGGCACACACCTGTCTATATAAGACCTCACAGCTCACAGTGCATGTCAGACAAAATGAGAAACATGAGCTCAAAGGAACTGCCCAGGGAGCTCAGAGACAGAATTGTGGCAAGGCACAGATCTGGCCAAGGTTATAAAAGAATTTCTGCATTACTCAAGGTTCCTAAGAGCACAGTGGCCTCCATAATCCTTAAATGGAAGAAGTTTGGGACCACCAGAAGTCTTCCTAGACCTAGCCATCCAGCCAAACTGAGCAATCGTGGGAGAAGAGCCTTGATGAGAGAGATAAAGAAGAACCCCAAGATCACTGTGGCTGAGCTCCAGAGATGCAGTAGGGAGATGGGAGAAAGTTCCACAAAGTCAACTATCACTGCAGCCCTCCACCAGTCGGGCCTTCATGGCAGAGTGGCCCAACGGAAGCCTCTCCTCAGTGCAAGACATACAGTGCCTACAAGTAGTATTCAACCCCCTGCAGATTTAGCTGGTTGACACATGCGGAATTAACTTGGCATTGTGACATTTGTACTGTAGATCAGCCTGGAAGTGGGAAATGCACTGCAGCAAATTTTTTTATTTATTTATTTTTTTTTTTAAACGTTAAAAGTTAATTCAGAGTGTCATTTATTATTCAACCCCTCAAACCACAAGAATTCTGTTTGGTCCCCCTAAAGTATTAAGAAGTAGTTCAGGCACCAAGAATAATGAGCTTCACATGTGTGGATTAAAGATCTCTTTTGCCAGCCTTTTCTGACTATTTAAGACCCTCCCCAAACTTGTGAACAGCACTCAGACATGGTCAACATGGGAAAGACAAAGGAGCATTTCAAGGCCATCAGAGACAAGATCGTGGAGGGTCACAAGGCTGGCAAGGGGTACAAAACCCTTTCCAAGGAGTTGGGCCTACCTGTCTCCACTGTTGGGAGCATCATCCGTAAGTGGAAGGCTTATGGAACTACTGTTAGCCTTCCACGGCCTGGACAGCCTTTGAAAGTGTCCTCCCGTGCCGAGGCAAGGCTTGTCCGAAGAGTCAAGGCTAACCCAAGGACAACAAGGAAGGAGCTCCGGGAAGATCTCATGGCAGTGGGGACATTGGTTTCAGTCAATACCATAAGTAACGTACTCCACCGCAATGGTCTCCATTCCAGACGAGCCCGTAAGGTACCTTTACTTTCAAAGCGTCATGTCAAGGCTCGTCTACAGTTTGCTCATGATCACTTGGAGGACTCAGACAGACTGGTTCAAGATTCTATGGTCTGATGAGACCAAGATCGAGATCTTTGGTGCCAACCACACACGTGACGTTTGGAGACTGGATGGCACTGCATACGACCCCAAGAATACCATCCCTACAGTCAAGCATGGTGGTGGCAGCATCATGCTGTGGGGCTGTTTCTCAGCCAAGGGGCCTGGCCATCTGGTCCGCATCCATGGGAAGATGGAAAGCACGGTCTACCTGGAGATTTTGGCCAAGAACCTCCGCTCCTCCATCAAGGATCTTAAGATTGGTCGTAATTTCATCTTCCAACAAGACAACGACCCAAAGCACACAGCCAAGAAAACCAAGGCCTGGTTCAAGAGGGAAAAAGTCAAGGTGTTGGAGTGGCCTAGTCAGTCTCCTGACCTTAACCCTATTGAAAACTTGTGGAAGGAGCTCAAGAATAAAGTCCACATGAGACACCCAAAGAACCTAGATAACTTGGAGAAGATCTGCATGGAGGAGTGGGCCAAGATAACTCCACAGACCTGTGCCGGCCTGATCAGGTCTTATAAAAGACGATTATTAGCTGTAATTGCAAACAAGGGTTATTCCACAAAATATTAAACATAGGGGTTGTATAATAATTGACCCACACTTTTATGTTTAAAATGTAATAAAATTCAACTGAGCAACATAACTTTTTGGTTTGTAAGATTTATGCTTCTGTTCATAAAACCTACTCTCGTTTGCAGTTTGAAGGCTCTAACTTATTTGCATCTTATCAAACCAGCTAAATCTGCAGGGGGTTGAATACTACTTGTAGGCACTGTATGAAAGCCCGCATAGAGTTGGCTCAAAAACACATGAAGGACTCCCAGACTTTGAGAAATAAGATTCTCTGGTCTGATGAGACGAAGATAGAACTTTTTGGTGATAATTCTAAGCGGTATGTGTGGAGAAAACCAGGCACTGCTCATCACCTGCCCAATACAATCCCAACAGTGAAACATGGCGATGGCAGCATTATGTTATGAGGGTGTTTTTCAGCTGCAGGAACAGGAGGACTGGTTGCAATTGATGGAAACATGAATGCGGACAAGTACAGAGATATCCTGGATGAAAACCTCTTCCAGAGTGCTCTGGACCTCAGACTTGGTCGAAGGTTCACCTTCCAACAAGACAATGACCCACAGCTAAAATAACAAAGGAGTGGGTTCAGAAGAACTCTGTGACCATTCTTGACTGGCCCAGCCAGAGCCCTGACCTAAACCCAATAGGGCATCTCTGGAAAGACCTGAAAATGGCTGTCCACCAACGTTCACCATCCAACCTGACAGAACTGGAGAGGATCTGCAAGGAATAATGGCAGAGGATCCCCAAATCCAGGTGTGAAAAACTTGTTGCATCATTCCCAAGACGACTCATGGCTGTACTAGCTCAAGAGGGTGCTTCTACTCAATACTGAGCAAAGGGTCTAAATACTTATGACCATGTGATATTTCAGTTTTTCTTTTTTAATAAATTTGCAAAATTTCTACATTTCTGTTTTTTTCAATCAAGATGGAGTGCAGAGTATACTTTAATGAGAAAAAAATGAACTTTTTAGAATTTACCAAATGGCTGCAATGAAAGAAAGAGTGAAAATTTTAAAAAGGTCTGAATACTTTCAGTACCCACTGTATACAAGCTGTACACTGACTAATTTACATTGTATCAAAGTGTCATATCTTCAGTGTTGTCCCATGAAGACATGATCAAATATTTACAAAACTGTGAGGAGTGTACTCACTTTTGTGAGATACTGTATATATATTTATAAAATGAAATGTAACATGGCTGTAACATACTTGTTTCTACGATGGCTCTATTATACTTGACTGAATGGCATTTATAAAATCACAACTACAACTTGAAATAACAGTTGTGCAGTATTTGCACTTGCAGCTATAAGCAATAACACTTTGTTACCTCTATTAGCAGCATAGATTATTAATCTGATCTCTGTTACCAGGACACCTGAAGCTTCTCTGCAAATGAAAACATTTTATGCTGTATTTGTATTTTACCCTCTCAAAGATTGTTGCAGATATTATCTGTTTCCATTACCCTCAAAATTTAGCTGCACAACTGTGTACAGTTACTGCAATTTCCTCATAGGGCACAATGTCTTAACAAGGCAAATTGCAATAAAAACAATGTTTTATGAGTTTGTATTTATACTGCATGTGTAGCAAAGTCAACCCCGTTGTCTTTTATAGAAATAAATTTAGCATTTATTTTAGGTTTGAGGGAGGAGAATTGGGGGTTTGGAAATGAGAGTTTTGAGATTGAAAAAGTTTTATTTAACAGTTAGAATTCCAATTTGGTTTTATAGAACTAGCCTTCATATAAGTTACAGTTTTAAAATTTGTAATAACTTAAAAAATGTTCACAATTTTATTTATCAAAAAACATATGATTAAAAATTATTTTGCTTTTAATAACAGTTAGTGCTTCAATCTTTGCATTAATAAAATAATCCTCCATCTGCAGCAATTAATGTCTTTTAGACCTCTGAATTCTAGATTCCATTTTTTTGGGAGCATCTGGAAAAATCTCACCCCATTTTTTCAGAACTAAATCCCGCAAGATAGATTGGCTTGTTGGTCAATTTTTCCATACCATATCCTCATGCTGCTTAAAGCAAACATCACATGATATTCTTGCTGCCCAAACCGTTTATGTTTTACTCTAAAATGTTGCGGCATTTCAGAGAAAATGTACTTGAAAAGCAGGTTGGAAAAAATGCTTCTCAGATGCTAGTCCAAGATAGATTCCTAGTGGCTTTCCCTGACCTCGTCTCCATGACTGACATGTCTCACTTTATATATATGTACAGTACAGACCAAAAGTTTGGACACACCTTCTCATTTAAAGCTTTTTCTGTATTTTCATGACTTTGAAAATTGTACATTCACACTGAAGGTATCAAAACTATGAATTAACACATGTGGAATTATATACTTAACAAAAAAGTGTGAAACAACTGAAAATATGTCTTATATTCTAGGTTCTTCAAAGTAGCCACCTTTTGCTTTGATGACTGCTTTGCACACTCTTGGCATTCTCTTGGCATTGTGAATGTACAATTTTCATAGTCATGAAAATACAGAAAAATATTTAAATGAGAAGGTGTGTCCAAACTTTTGGTCTGTACTGTGTATGGGGAGCCCTGTCAGTATAAAGGAGCAGGGCAAGGAGAAGCCACCAAGGATCTCCCTACACATCTGAGACGCATAGTTCCTGATAACCTTTTCAAAGTATGTTTTCTCTGAAATGCCGCAGTCTTTCAGAGCAAAACATACATTACATGGTGGCAATAATACAGCCAGAGTCTGAATCATTCTACCAGTGGTTGGGGCAGCATGAAACTTCTGTCAGGTACCCTTTAATAGGGTTGGGATTGTGTGGCTGTGCTGGACTGCCTCTTATTGACAGAATATCAGTTCACTGCTAAGTAGATCTTGCATAATTTGGAGCAGTGTGGTCATGCCTTGTTGTAGATTTAAATTTAAGATGACCTTATTGTAAGACATTGTGTTGGAATCCTCATACACCTTTTTATTGTTCTTCATCTGAAAACTGTTCTACTCTGTGATCAAAACACCTCAAATTCAGATTTGTGTATCACTCTATGCATGCAATGAGGATTCTCCGGTGCCAGGAGCAGCAGGTGCGTGACCACAAGTATGTGATTTGCATGCTCACCGTCACATGCCGACTAGATGGTGGTGGCCAAACTCACTGCAAATGTATTGAGTAAGGCCAGACAAGTCTAGCCAGAATATGGTTGGAGTATACAAATCGCATACTTGCTGTCACATGACGACCGCTCCCTGGACCTGAGAATCCTCACAGCACACAGTGTGCGCAATGTGTGATTCACAGTCTGCAGTCACATAAAGTGACTGCATACTTGTAGCCTAAGGCTGGATAACCCCTTTAAGTCTTTCATGTTTATCTGTAAGTCTCAGATAAGGTTTTTTGTTAAAATTCTGCATATTAGAGTCAGTTCTCCACTATTGAACAAGAGTCAGATGATTTATAGGTAACACTTAAAGCGAACCTATCAGTGGGATTTTGCTAAGTAAACTACAAGCAGTGTGATATTGGGGTTGCTGCACTGATTAATATGATACCTGAGGAGAAGAAATCTGTCTTGTAGTTCTTGTGTAATCTTTATCTGCAGTTTTGAGTTAATGATATGCTCGTGCTCCGGGGTGGGACTGTAGGCAGGGTCTTTGCTTGGTGCTCTAGCAGGGCTGTGGAGTCGGTAAGCCAAACCTCCAACTTCAACAACTCAATTTCCATGACACCGACTCTGACTCCATGATTCCGCATCCCTCATACATGGCTCATGTTTAAGTGATACATTTACTGTAGCACAGATTCACCTCAGCTAAAAGTCTAGCTAAAGGTCTCCGACTCCGACTTCACAAAAATGTGCTCAAACTCCGACTCCACGACTCAGATTCCACAGCCCTGTGCTCTAGGCCAGATCATCAAGATAAGACCTGCCCACAGGTCAGCCCCTATATGTCTCTCTGTGTCTGTCTCTATGATGAAGAACATACTTGTGCTTTGGGGCGGCCTGTGGGCAGGTCTTATTTTGCAGATCTGGCCTTGAGCACCAAGGAAAGACCCTGCCTACAGGCCCGCCCCGGAGCATGGGCATATCATTAACTCAAAACTGCAAGCACTGATTACACAAGAACCACAAGATGGATTTCTTCACCTCAGGTATCCTATTAATCAGTGCAGCAGCCTCAACATGACAATGCGTGCAGTTTACTTAGCAAAATACTGCTGACAGGTTCACTTTAATAAGGCTGTTGAATTCATTTGCATGTGTATCCCATACATCTCAAAAGCTACAAATGGTTTTCACTGCTAACGCTACCTTTAAGTGGTCTATATGTTCTAACAACTTGCATCATATCCAGTTAGAAGGAGCTGACAGATCTTTGAAATTATTTGCAGATTTGAAATTCTACTATGTGATGACTGTTGCTGGGAAACCAAATCTTTAATTTTTGGGCCATTTAATCCAATCCATAGGGGTGTAAAAAAAAAAGGACCTGTAACAGTTAGGTTACAACATGTGCCGCGTGACAACAATTCTCGGTCAAGTCGCACGACCAAAGACATTTGTGCAACTTGTCTGTGATTTCATGTCGCACAGTTATTTTACTACTGCAATTTTGCTGTAAAAACAAACAAGTGGCCAAAACGCTGATAAGTCACATACAAGTCTCAATTCCACACAATTAGGCTAGGGCTACACAGTGACGTGTGTTGTACGACCTCAACTCTCACAAAAGTTCTGGGACAAAAAATCACTTGTGAAATTTGTCTGTGACTTTCTGCCATGTGACTATTTTAAAGCTGGGATTTAAATATAAAGAAATGGCAATTTGCTCAGAATTCACTCACAGTTGCATGTGACTTGCATTGAAGTCTAAGGTAAATGTGTCATATGTGACTAGTGACCAGAGACAGACAATCCAACACATTTGGAAAGATTTGCAACTCTGTTTCGCAGTCGCAGGAGATGGCAGGACTCTGTGTGACACCATAGGAAATCATTAGATGTGATGTTGAAATGTAACACTGCAACTTCAGTGTCGCGCGACGTGTCGCTGTGTGATCCTAGCCATATACTCAAATGTTTATCCTGAATGCCATTGAGAAACTGGTGGACCAGTTATGGCGTTGGGCTAAATAGTACCTTCAGTGATTCGAATAAAACTTATATGCTGCAGGAGTCGCTAAAAGTTTTTTTAAGTCACTTGCATAAGAAATCTTGCCCTCAATACTAAATTAACCACTAAGGCTACGTTCCCACAATGAGCTTTTGGTGCGTTTTTGACTCTGCATAATTTTGCTGTGTTAAAAATGCAGCTTCTTACAGTTCCAGCAAAGTGGATGAGATTTATAGAAATCTCCTGCCCACTGTGCTTCTTTTTAACGCAGCGTAAACTGAACTGTGGTATATGCTTCAATTCAACAGCATGTCAATTTCTCTTGTGGGTACACTGATTTTCCTATGTGGAATTTCCCCATAGACTGGCATTAGGTGCTGAAATTCCACAGGTAAAAAAAACACATGAGTTTTTACTGCGTTTCCGCAGTGGGAGCGCATCAAAATGCATGTAATCCGCACCTAACTATGTCAATAAAGTTTTGTTACATTCGAATACAAGGAAGTATCAAAAACAAAACAGTTTTATCTAATGCGTGGCACTACAACAAGAGACAAAAACTGCAGCGTTAAAAATACAATAAAAACGAATGGTAAAAAAACGCACACAAAAACGCGATAAAAAAATGTAAGTAGCCTAATTTAAATAATAAGTGCAGAAATGGTGCAGAAATTCTGCAACAACAAAAACTCAACAAAAGCTCATCGTGGGAACATAGCCGAATTCAACCAATTGTTGCAATATCCTTGTGAGAAAAGGTCTGTTTTTCTGGGTAAATGGGTAAATACAGAGGTTTGCAGTGACACGGCATTAGGAAACAAACTCCAATGAAGAGGGGATACAGAAGAGAATTCATGGGTACAAGTTGGGATCTAAGGCCATGGCCCCACTATCAGTATTTGGTCAGTATTCGGTCAGTATTTTTTCTTAGGAGTGGGAGCCAAAAGCAGGAATGGGTGATTAATGCAGAATTCGTGACTTGTTTCTATTATACCTTTTCTCCGATTCTTCCTCACCTGGTTTTGGCACCCACTCCTGAGAAAAAATACTGACCAAATACTGATAGTGGGGCCATGGCCTAAGGGGTAAGGTTTCTCCTTGTGGAGAGTGACATGCCAGGTCTGGTACGCCGGTATGAGGAGACTTAAACGCCTTGCATACTCCTCTGGGAAATTAAATATGCAAATTGTCTCTTCAGAGAGGAAGAGGGATTAAACTCTAGTGCCACCTATTGGAAGCAGCAGTCCTACAAGTCATTATCGACATCGCCAAATCAGAATCTCAATTTGTAGACACAGTGTTTCTGTGTATTGCCCCTCATCAGTACAGAGTATGAGATCTGATTTGGCTGGGTATAAGTTGATGATTAGATTGGTGGAGCATGTAAAACTTGTAGATCATTAGCTGGAGATAAATATTCCCTGTTATTTTTGCAGCTATTTTACTATTGCTTGTAAAGTAGCCAAAAGACAAAATGTATCATCTGCTGAGGATATTAATAAGGGCATGATATATTTATTAATACAGCTCATATGCAAAAAAAAAAGCATTTAGGGACAGAATACATATTTCATGCCAGGGCAATCTTAGCATGCATCAATAAAGACTTAGTCATTTGTATTATTTTAACCCAGAACAAATTCACAGTACTTAGCATAACCAGTAGGAGTTGTTTCTCTAGACTCCAAAAGCCTCAGTAAGCCGAGCATGCTTCAGGTCACATATTTCTCCCAGCTTTTGGCAATATTGCATTAATATGGGAACATGTTCAAATACTGAATAATATGAGTGCAACTCAGTATGAGAATGGTAACAAAAGTGGTTAAGATCTTCGCATCAAGTACTAAACGGAAGGCAGGGTGCACGCATACAATTAGCTCATGGAAACTAATAGAATATAGTTATCATGAATGGTTTATCTAAATTGTTAACTGTTGTGTATTCCTAAAGTGGATTTGTCATCGGATTTCACAGTACAAACCGTATACGCTATTAACTCTTTCACTTACATGCAGTTTTTCATTTTTGCTTTTGTGTTTTTCTTCCCCTGCTTCCCAGAGTAATAACTTTTTTATTTTTCCATAAACATAGTCATTTGACGGCTTGTTTTCTGTAAGACGAGTTGACACCAATCCATTTACAATACAATATAATAGGAAATGGGAAAAAATTTAGATGAAACGGTGAAAAAAATACAATTCTGCCATTGTTTTTTGGGTTTTGTTTTTATTAGTTCTTATTTGTTACTCGCCCAAACATCACAGTGCTCGAGGTACTCGATGCTCGGCGAGTAATTTTGAAATGCTCGGGCAGGAGCTCGAGTCCCCCCCCTCATGTTGGGCACATTTTAGGCAGCCAATTACTATGCAGGGATTGAGTGACTGTCACTGTAATGCCATAGCCTTGTTGGTTGTGGCATTACAGTGATTGGCTGACCGCATAGCATCATCGGGTCTATATAAGATCCGGGACCCTATGCTTGTGTAGCGCCCCGAGGGTTCGGTTGCTACAGGGGTATTGCACCTCAACCAGAGGTGTGATATTCCACTCTCAGGTAAGGATGGAGTGTGGATCAGGGCTCAGCTGCATACACACACATACACACTCCCCATTTCCGGGGGACAGCTCGACGGTGCTCCCATATAATTGCAGGCACAACTGACCATGTCCTTGGCTGGAGTGGGGAGGGGGGAGAGAACCCAGTGATGTAGGAGCAGAAGGGGATGGTTTCTGGAGCATAGGTAGGAGCTCATTGGGTGCAGGTCACCTGAGCTCAGACACAGAGAAGCAGATAAAAAGGTGGTGGCCATCTTAGGAGGGAGTTCTGTGAGAGGAGAAGGCAGGGAGCAGAGCTGCTGCATGGGCTCTGCTCCCTGGGCAGGCCTAGCACAGAGGCCGGAGCCTGAGGGAAGAGAGAAGAAGGAGAAGGAAGGAAAGAGGACCGACAGAGGAGTAGAAAGGCTCCAGAAACAAGAAGGCAGAAGGGACCCTAAGAGAGCAGAACGGACAGCAACCGTTGCAAGCCCTCGTTATATCGGGTGAAGGGTCAGGCCGCAGAAGGGTACCGGATTCCCAAGTTGGTGGAGGTAAATCATCCCTCAGCCCAGAACCGGAGGTCGTGATCATTTATTAGTGTGACCCCTTGCTACACCCGCTAGGAAGGCACCATATAGGGTCAGGGAAACTGGCGCCAAGTTTTACCAGAGAAGGCCCGAGGCAGCTGGACAGAAGCGTGGTCACTGGTGGGGAACGAGAGGCCAGATAAAGGATAGAAGGGGGTCCTGTGCCATACTCCTGAATTACCTGGGGGTTGACCGAGCCCCTCACCTGGTGGACGCAGCACGGCTCAGGCAGTCCTTGCCGACGGAAGAGACTTGGATATCAACTGTGAGTAAAAGGCCTGAACTACACCATTGGACTCTGTGTGATTTATGCTGCGCCTGCACCATCAACCCCAGCATCCACCTACATTGCCCTGAGGCTACACTCTTCTTGTGGGGAGTTATCCTATCCCTGTGCTGCACACCAACATCAGCCTCAGCGGTCTGCCTTGCAGCGGCGGTCATCCCTGACCGCAATCCACGGGTGGCGTAGTCGGACATTCAAAACACTGATAAATAGACTGCCACAGCATTTGGTCTGACCACCCTGAGCCACGGGATCGGGTTGCCACTACTACCCCCAGCATCGCACTGAAGCCCAGTTCCGGGTGCCCCACGGCCCAGGGGGCGAGTCACTTGTCACAGTCTACTGGTCAAAAACACAGAGTAGGGAGAGCTACAGCTGAGCAAGGGAGAGAATTGGCGGTTATTTCAAACACAGATTCCACGCCACTATCAGAAATCTACTATAACAGTCCTTCTAAGGACTAATTCTGAAGAAAATATTAATCCTGCTGATAGCACAAGTTAGGCATAGTTTGTGAAGAGCTAGTATAGTACAGAATAGGGTCCATTGCATGTTCTTTCTGCTGATGGAACTCCTATCAATAGCCTTAGATATCAGGGCTGATAATATTCTTTTTGCTCTTAATGCTGATAATTTTGGTGAAAAGCAATATAATACACAATTTTTACTGCTTCATTTGCTTGTTAGCAGCATACAGTCAGATTTGGTTGATTTGATTAGCATTGCTGTATTGTGGAAGCAGAGAAACTTGTCCATCTTCTCAGGTGGTCAAATATTACTGCAGTATTAATCCTGGTTGTTTTTGCAAGCTGCAAAATATTATACTGCCTTTAAAGTCTGGTATTTGTGTGTCAAAAATAGGTTTACACTTGTTCGCTGAACAATATCATCGCTATACCTTCACTGGGCAAAATAATTGGTCATCAGACGTAATCAAATACTGTTGTATTAATCCTGATTTTTTTTTGCAAGCTGCAAAAGATTATACTCCATTTAAAATGGGCAAGGTGCGTGGCAAGGGACGGGGAAGTGGACGTGATGTTGATGGTGCACGCAGAGGCCGAGGCCATGGGCAAGATGGAACTGTGCCTGCTGAGGGAGCACAACAAACACCCACATCATGTCGACCTACCTTCCTGTCCCAATTTCTAGGGAACACCACTTTTGAAGCCATAGCAGTGTGAAAAGGTTGTTGGTTGGATAGCAGATAATGCTTCCAGTCAGTTTGCCACCATCACCACCACCCTGTCTTCCACACGGTCCAGTCTCAGTAGCCGTGAGTCTGGACCACATATTCCTCACCCTGATCTTCCTTCCTCCCACTATGCCGAGCGCCCAGAGACAAGTGATCCCACACTTGGACACTCTGAAGAGCAGTTCACATTTCCATTTATAGATTCTGGCCTCTCGCTTGGTCCGCGTCAAGCGGGCAAGAGGAGATCGCATGTAGCGAAGCCCAAATATTTGAGCAGCCACAACCACACGAAAGCAACTGTGGGAAAGTGCAATTACTGTCGCAAGAGGTGGATGATGATGATGAGACACAATTGCCAGCAAGTCAGGAGGAGGCCCAGGGTGTGTACGTGGAAGACGAGGTGGTGGACGATGAAGTCACTGACTCAACCTGGCAAGGTGACATGCAGAGTGAGGACAGCAGCACAGAGTGGGAGGGAGGTGTAGCCCTACAACAGGCAGGAAGAAGCAGTGGGGTGGCCACAGACACAAGGCTGACAACTGTTCCCCAAATCACCAATACGAGGGAAGTTGCCAGTTCAACTGCTAGGCCTTCCTGAGTCTGGCTATTTTTTAAAAACTGTCCAGTTAGCCCAAAAAAAGGCCATTTGCAACATCTGCCATGCCAGCATCAGCAGGGGCAGCAAAACTACCAGCCTGACCACCACCAGCATTCTCAGGCAAATGACAGCAAAGCACCCGACTAGTTGGACCGAACACCAGAGTCAAAAAACGGTGTCTGCGGGTGACACCACTGCCTCTTCCCCTGTGGTATGTGCACGCCAAACCTTTGTCCGTGATGCAGGCAAAGATGCCTCCCACCCTACACTTGTCGTTGCACACTTGCAACCATCAAGGTCAGCAACCATGTCCTTTTCCCAGCGCAGTGTTCAATTGTTCCTTGTCCAGTCCTTTGAATGCAAGAACCGTGGCGGAGATGACTAATAAAATGTTGCAGTACCAGAAGGCCCTTGTTGAAGAATTATTAAAAAAAAATCACAGCTGACAACGCTGGCGGCAGAGGTCACAGTTCCTTGGACAACCAAGGAGTACAGGCGAGGGAGACACAAACTAGATGCAGCAGAGGCAGGGGAACACTGTCAAAGGTCTGGGACAGTATTCTCAGCCCCTCCCCGCACCCAGGCCATGATGCGCGGGGTACTCTGACAAGGAGGGAAAAGTTTTGGAAGATGCTGAAGGAGTACCTTGGCGACCATACCAGCATCCTCCATGATTCCTCTGTGCCTTATAACTATTGGGTATCCAAGCTGGACACGTGGCATGAACTGGCTTTCTACACCTTGTAGGTCCTGGCCTGCGTTGCCGCTATCGTTTTGTCAGAGCGAGTTTTTAGTGCCACCGTGGGTATTATAACAGATAGGCACATTTGCCTGTCAACTGAAAATGCTGACAGGCTGACTCATCAAAATGAACAAGGGCTGGATTGGGACAGACTTGGCTGCCCTTGCAGTCACTGCATGAGCAATAACAGTATAGGAGAGACCCACTCCTTTATAATGGTAACATTTTTTTTAATGAGGCCCTCCTCGGCGTCTCTTCAAAGGGGTATTGGGGTGCGTCCTAATTTTTGGCAGCCCTTGAACTTGCCGCATACGCAATAACAGTATAGGAGACCCACTCCTTTATAATGGAAACATTTTTTAATGAGGCCCTCCTCAACGTCTCTTCAAAGGGGTATTGGAGTGCGTCCTAATTTTTGGCAATCCTTGAACTTGCTGCATATGCAATAACAGTATAGGAGACCCATTCCTTAAGAAGGAAAAAAAAAAGTACTTTGGCCCTTCACTACATCTATTTAAAGTGACATTGGAGTGATTCCTAATTTTTGGCAGCCCTTGCACTTACTGTATATGCAATACCAGTATAGGAGACCCACTCCCTTGTTGTATGTTGCTGTACCAGATGGCCCTTGTTGAAGAATTATTAAAAAAAATCCCATCTGACAACAATGGCGGGAGAGGTCACAGTATCTTGGGCAACCAAGGAGTACTGGTGAGGGAGAAACAAACCAGATGAAGCAGAGGCAGGGGAACACTCAAAAGTCTAGGACAGTTTTCTCAGACCCTCTCAGTGCCCATGCCCTGATGCGCAGGGTACTCTGACAAGGAGGGAAAAGTTTTGGAAGATGCTGAAGGACTACCTTGGTGACTGTACCAGCGTCCTCCGTGATTCCTCTGTGCCTTAGAACTATTAAGCATCCAAGCTGGACACGCGGCATGAACTGTCTCTCTACGTCCTGAAGGTCCTGGCCTCTAGCGTTTTGTCAGACATGGTTTTTAGTGCCAACGGGGGTATTAGAATATATACGCAATAACAGTATAGGAGACCCACTCCTTAATAATGGGAAGGCCAATTCAAATCGATTCTATATTCTACAATATTAACTTTCTTATCTGAAATTCGTTTACAGTTGAGCTGTCGGAATATGGTTAGCGTATTACACCTATCCAGCCAGGTATTATTGCTTTATACTGCGTACTGCTGCAAAAAAAAAAATCTATTATATTCCTTAATGATACTGCTGTTAGCTGCATTTACAATAGGGACAGATGCAAAGTATCATCAGCTGGAGATGAGAGTTGTTCATTGTCGTCTAATACATTTCTTCCACAGTGCATTACTTGATACTTTCCATGCACTCGTTGACCGATTAATAATTTTTAACGGTGATCTGTAATTAGAAATTGATGTAAGCAGACAAGGTTGCTTGCGTTCATTCACAATTTGGTGGTGCAACATAACAAAAAAACCTATAACAGTTGGGATAGCGTCTTAAAGGTATCTAGTCAGGGATTATTGTATTATACTCCATGCTGAAAAAAAAAAAATTCCCTATTGATAATGTAGGATTAATGGTATTATCACCTGCAATTGAGTGTTCATTCTGGTCGCATACATCCGTACAACAATCCATAACTTGATAGCTTTTTTCCATGCACTCGTTGACTGATTAATAATTTTTAACGGTGATCTATAATTAGAAAGTGATGAATGCAGACAGGGTTGCTTGCGTTCCTTCACAGTTTGTTGGTGCAACGTAACAAAAAACTTCTTTGGAGCTGTTAAATTCTATTAACTATTGTGCTATATTACCTCTCTTATCTGAGATTCGTGTACGGGTGACATATAACAGTTGGGATAGCGTCTTAAAGGCATCTTGTCAGGGATTATTGTATTATACTCCATGCTGAAAAAAAAAATTCCCTATTGATAACGCTGTTAGCTGCTTTTTAAATAGAGACAGGTGCTAGATTGTATTATCAGCTGGAAATTAGTGTTCATTGTGGATGTGTCTGATCATGTCTCACACACCACATGGCCAGATAAGGTAGTAATATGTTACAATGACATGCACTGGTGAATGTTTTTTTCAATCTTGAAAGCAATTCAGAAGTGCAAAAACGCATTAAAAACGCACCGTGTGAACATAGTCCAAGGTGTGGAGGAGCATTTATGTTTTTGATTATTTATTTTGCCTTATATACAAGTCATTACCCTGGAAAGAATGTTCCTTAACATTTTTTCCAGGAAAATTCATCTTGGCTTCGTTTTTGTATGTTTTATTGTCAGTCCGTAAAAGTGACGTAATACTCTGATAACATTGTTCACAGCAGTGACCTGGGATTCAGAGATGCTTCCAGGGGTCATCCCAATGCTGTTCCCATGTCATTTGAGCACTGTTTCTATCGATTTGATACATTTTTAGACACCCTCCAGACCCCCGGGGGGGCCGTCGGAAAACTGCTCGGGTTTCCCATAGACTTACATTGGGCTCGTTACTCGGGTCGAGCACCCGAGCATTACGATTTACTTGACCCGAGTAACAAGAACGCCAGCATTTTAGTACTCATTAGTGATGAGCAAGCATGCTCGTTACTCAAGATTTACGAGCATGTTCGGGTGTTTTCCGAGTATCTTCAGCGTGCTTCGGTGTTATGTTTGACTCACTCCGTGCTCATGATTTGCGACTGTTTGACAGCTTTAATACATGTGAGGAATGCCTGTTTCTTAACACCGTCGTCTATGTACTGCCACCACACCATGACATGTCTAACCAGATTTGCATAAGCGGGGGCCATATTGGCACCCATTGCAGTTCCTCTCTTCAGGAGAAAAATTTCATCCCCAAATAAAAAATAGTTATGATGTAATACAAAATCGAATAATTTGATAATGAATTCTTGGCTATTACTTGTAAGGTCAGTAAGTAACAACCTCCATTTAATCGCATCCATTCCCCTAATGTTGTCAATTGAGGTATAAAGAGAGACCACGTCGAATGAGGCCAAAATAACCTCATCCTCCAATTCTATCTCCTGTAATTTCAATAAAAAATCAGTAGTGTCACGTACAAATGATTTTGTATTTTTAGCCAAGGGATTCAATATTTTATCTAGATAAGTTCCAATTTTATTAGTCAGTGAGTCTATTCCGGAGACTATGGGCCGCCCCAGAGGATTATTTAAATTCTTATGAATTTTAGGGAGCATATATAGTACGGGGGTTTTAGGATAGTCCACATATAGAAAGTCATATAGATCTTTATCAATTATGTTCTTTTTCAAAGCTTCACCTAAAATGATTTTTAAAAGATTCAGGAATTCAAATTTTGGATCTCTATCTAGTTTGGCATAGACCTCACTTTCACTCAATTGTCTCCTTATTTCTTCAACATACATGACCCTGTCCATGACGACGACCGCCCCACCTTTGTCTGCTGGCTTTATTATTATGTCGTCGTCATAGGCAAGGTCATGCAAAGCCTGTAGCTCAGCTGTAGTCAAATTAGGAGAATTCAGTTTACCATTTGGATCTAGAGAAAGATTTATCTATACATATAAATGTCTATTTAAATCATGATCCTTCCATCTCTTCGCTCCGTTCACCCTTTTCGGCAACTCGCGGTACACTACACTGAAGGACCTGCCGTCACATTACTATGACGTCAGCGCAGGTCCTTCAGTCCACCGCGATCTGCAGCAAGGGAGGACGAGCGCAGCGGGGGCCATCAGAAGGTAAATATAATATTTATTTTTTGTTTAATTCTTTTTTTCACAGGTTCTATGGTACCCGGGTCCGGAGGAGACTCTCCTGTCCTCTAGACCCGGGTACCATCCGCACATTGAAACGCGTGGAATGCGCATCTACATATGCAGTGATGCGTAATCCATGCGTAATTGAGTGAAAGTGAGGTCTATGCCAAACTAGATAGAGATTCAAAATTTGAATTCCTGAATCTTTTAAAAATCATTTTAGGTGAAGCTTTGAAAAAGAACATAATTGATAAAGATCTATATGACTTTCTATATGTGGACTATCCTACTACCCCCGTACTATATATGCTCCCTAAAATTCATAAGAATTTAAATAATCCTCCGGTGCGGCACATAATCTCCGGAATAGACTCACTGACTAATAAAATTGGAACTTATCTAGATAAAATATTGAATCCCTTGGCTAAAAATACAAAATCATTTGTACGTGACACTACTGATTTTTTATTGAAATTACAGGAGATAGAATTGGAGGATGAGGTTATTTTGGCCTCATTCGACGTGGTCTCTCTTTATACCTCAATTGACAACATTAAGGGAATGGATGCGATTAAATGGAGGCTGTTACTTACTGACCATACAAGTAATAGCCAAGAATTCATTATCAAATTATTTGATTTTGTATTACATCATAACTATTATTTATTTGGGGATGAATTTTTTCTCCAAAAGAGAGGATCTGCAATGGGGGCCAATATGGCCCCCGCTTATGCAAATCTGGTTATGGCTGCATTGGAGGAGGACCTCGTCTATGTATTCCACCACTTCAGACATGTCATGGCGGTTCATGGACGACGTCTTCCTCCTTTGGACGGGCACACAGAAGGAATTGGAGGAATTTCATATATATTTACCAAGTGGATAGGATGATTAAAACGCTTTGTTTAGCCAGTGTTCAAGAGTTTTTCACTCGAAACACGTATGGTATATTTTATACACACCACCCCATAATATATGCTTTTTGTCGTCTGAGATGTCTATTTTTTGTCTTTTCTACTAGTTTTTAAAAGAATTTGCCAATAAAGATTGTTGAATTTTAATTAATTGCCCGGTGTGTTGAGCTAGATCCATCTTCACTTCCTCGCTACATTGCGACCCAAAATCCTTTGGTAATCTTCAGATTTGACTGCACACAGTCAAGGCACCCAGTGCCAGAGGCAGTAAAACAACCACAAAACATCTTTGAACCTCCACCATATTTAACTGTAGGTACTGTGTTCTTTTCTTTGTAGGTCTCATTCCGTTTTTGGTTAACAGTAGAATTACGGTATGTGCTTTACTTAACAGCTCTATCTTGGTCTTATCTGTCTACAAGACACTTTTCCATAAGGATTTTGGCTTACTCACGTACATTTTGTCAAACTGCAGTGTAGCTTTTTTATGTCTCTGTGTCAGCAGTGGGGTCCTCCTGAGTCTCCTGCCATAGTGTTTCATTTCATTCAAATGTCAACAGATAGTTTCCACTGACACTGATGCACCCTGAGCCTGCAGGACAGCTTGAATTTCTTTGGAACTTAATTGGGGCTGTTTATCCACCATCTGGACTATCCTGCGTTGTAACCTTTCATCAATTTTTATCTGCCATCCACGTCCAGGAAAATTACCTACAGTGCCATGGGTTGTAAACTTCTTGATTATGTTGCGCACTGTGGACATAGGAACATCCAGATCTCTGGAGATGGACTTGTAACCTTAAGATTGTTGATATTGTTCAACAATTTTGGTTCACAAGTCCTCAGACAGTTTTTTTCTCCTCTTTCTGTTCTCCATACTTTTTATCTGGTTTCAGGTGTCATTTTCATATTGCCCAAACCCATTACTTGCCACAGGTGAGTTTGTTTACCCACAGTTTTGGAAAGGTGCCAACAATTTTGTCTGGCCCATTTGTGGGGTTTTGTGTAAAATTATTTCCAATTTGTTTTTTTTCTATGTTTTTTTGTGTTGTTCCAATGCACACAATGAAATAAACATGTGTATAACAAAACATGTGTAATTGCAATAATTTTCTGTGAGAAATACTTAATTTTCTGGAACAATTTCCAGGTTGCCAACACTTTCAGCCATGACTGTAGGTATCTCATTGGAAGAATTTGATCATGTGAACTCATAGGATATTGCTTCTAAATCCCTATGCTTCCTCCCTTGTAAAATTATAACACCTATACTCAACCTCGGTCGCCATTTCAGCAGCTCTCCCCCTCTTTGTTTGAAAGCTCTGGCTTCACAAGCCCAGAGAAGGAGAGAGATACATGAAAAACAAGCAAGTGGGAAGGTGCACTTAAATGTTTGGTTACGCCGCGGTACCTGTTTGATTGGCCACACCATTATGCCTATAGTTGCTTTGAACAATCATTCTGTGCTGATGTAAGGATGTGACAAGGGGTGTCACATGCCTCTCCCTCTCTAAACAGTGTTCATGCTGATTTGTGACTGTTATCATATAAGAAATGTATAGAGTTCTATGAACATTAGTGTGTTCAGTTGATGTATTGTAATATAGTGAATTTATAATGTTCTTTATGCAAAACATATAGGGTTAAGTGTAGGACATAGGTATAGTATAGGCTTCATAGTTTAGGTTAGTAATGGGAAAGGGCACAGTAGTTCAGGAAGTTAGTTAAATTCAGTACAGAAGTAGTTAAGCATTATACCCACAGCATAAGGGAAATTCCCAGTTGGAAGCAGTTAGAGCATTAGAGCAGTTTTATAGAAAATGATTTCCGGGTTGCAGACAGTTGGGGGAGAATGAGTAGTGAGGAGCATTAGGCAGTGTACGCCTGCCGTCAGGGGAGGCCTGTGTCAGGCCACCTCATTCCAGGGTTCAAGACCCGATTGCACAGGATCGGTGTAGGTTCTGTCCCATGTACAGAGAGAGAGATGAAGTGTGGAGGAAGACTGAGCAGACAGGAAAACAGACTCCATCAGCAGTAGCAGCAGTGAAGAAGTGTTTTACTAGTGCACATTATCAGAACAGAATGAGGACACATTTGAGATGGAAACTGGACCCTGGCACAGTCCTAGGATCATGGCCTGTTAGAGGTGCTCAAGGCGAGGCCTCTATATCCCTAGAGGGGAGATTCTCAGCTGGGTAGCAGAAGAAGTGGATGATGTTGGGTCTCAGGAAGGGACGAGAGTAAACACTGGAAAGGCACATTACCAAAGGTCCTTCAATAACCAAAGAACTTGTCTTGATCTGTATACTGCAGCCGTGTATGGAAGAATTGCACAGTAAAAGTGAGTCTGTTAACCCAGATGTACGATCTCCTGAAGTCGGTGTTGGTTCCATGAATGGTGTAACAATGAGTACAGCAAATCCTCCAATGTAGCACACACTCCGGTCTCAGTCCTTAATAGTAGAGGGGGCATTGGGCGAAGAAAAGATAGTCCCAGCACACAGCGTGATGGTAGCGGCCCCGTGTGTTCCCCTCTACACTGACAGAGCCCTTTTAAGTTCTTAGAATATACATACTGTAGCTGTATATACATATACAGAATGTAAATCTCTACGGTATACATACTTTACAGACTTTTACATATATGAAACCATTACATATATTATTTAGTCATTTAAAAATTGTCCAGGGAAGTCTATGACGGAGATCTGTGGTGACTCTGAGACCTGTTGTACTGTATATAATGAATAATGTTTCAGACTTTTTATTTTCTAGTCATGTTTAGCAACAATTTGTATCAAAAATAATTAGAAATGGTGAAGTCCATAGTCAGCATAAATAAGTAGAGCAAGAGATAAATCAATTTCTGTGAAAAAATGGCAAAATACAATCACATTAAAATTGATTGGATGCAACATAAATTTTTAAATGAACCACTGATTATTATATTATAAATGGCAGATTGAGCTTTATAGCTTTATACATGAGATGACTGTATTGATTTTTTTTTCTTTTGCTTTGTTTTTATATTGTAATCATGAGTATTACTGTAAGCTACGTAATTTTCTAATGGAATTTAGAAGATGATTCACAAAATTCAAGTTCATACTTTGTTTTTATAATATAAACAATTCAAACAATTATCAAGTTTTATTATACTGAGGACTTATGTTGTGGTCGCAACTTTAATGAGGACCTATCACTTGCCACATTATATGCATATTTTTACCTGGTGTATATGCTGCTATTCTCCTGATTCTGGCATGCCTTGTTTTCTTTCGTTCCTGCACTTCTCCATTCCTCAGATATGGCCCTCTCTTTCCCAAATGTAAATTTAGTCTTTTTAGCCAAGTTGGTATGATCCTTAAAGGGAATCTGTCAGCAGGATTTGATATGTAATCTGAGGACAACATGAGGTAGGGGTTAAAACGCAGATGTCACCAATGTCTCTCTTACCAAGCTCCTTGTTTTGTTTACTTGCAATCATTGTTTTAACACCAGGAGCTTATCATTGCTAGGACACAGCAGCACCTGAGGCCAAAGTCTGACTCCCCCCCTTCTGTTATAAGCAGCTTACTGTCTATAGACATTGTATATACAGAAAGAAACCAAAGACAGAAATACAATACACAAATACCCTGCAGTAAATAAATAAATTACAATAGTGCATGAAAATAATAAAGGGTTCTTAGTTAACATAATTTTGATCAAAATAATGCGAAAGTCATCCCGCATCGTCACGGCGACCCTTATGGGACAGTCCTAACTGTAATATGTAATTTGTCAAGTGACGTACATGTGGATAAGGGCAAAGGGACTGAACCAAAACAGTGGACACAGAGACAAGGGGAGCAAGATGAATAAGCTTTCCAGCTCAAAGAAAGGTCGGCCAGACCCTTATATGTGCTGGTACACATTAGACTGAAAAAACCAAGAGATCTGAACTGGAATGTAAATTGGTGTGCATGCAGCATGTAAGAGCATGTTCACACATGGCCACTAAACAGAAAAAAAACAAAGACAGAAATACAATACACAAATACCCTCCAGTAAATAAATACAGTAAATCACAATAGTGCATGAAAATAATAGAGGGTAACATAATTAGTTAACATAATTTTGATCAAAATAATGCGAAAGCCATCCCGCCTCGTCCTAACCCAAATATTTATGTTACGGATCTGGGTGGTGGAACCTCTGTGCTGCAGTGCAAGGAGGGGCCAGAGGGGCGTGACTAAGTATCTACTAGGCCCGACCAAGGTCGCACGGCGGCTCAGTCGACTCAGTGAACCAGGGAGGAACCGAGCAGAGGGACCTGGTGCCTCTCTGGGACCGACCTTGTATGAGAGCATGTGACTCCCACGGGTTAGAAGGCAGGAACTGACCGGTACAGCGGATGAGCTCGGCAGGCAGGCTGACGGGTGGTCCGGGTAGACAAGCAGGCTGATTAGACTGATAGTCAGGCGAGTGCTCCGGGTAGGCAAGCTGGCGGGCACAACAGGTAGCTGGCAGGTAACAGGCAGGTGCTTCCAGGTAACGCAGGCTGACGGACACGGCAGGCTACAGGCAGGTAACAGGCAGGTGTTTCCAGGTAAAGCAGGCTGGTGGGCATGGCAGGTAACAGGCAGGTAACAGGCATGTGCTTCCAGGTAAAGCAGACTGGCAGACACGGCAGGCAACAGACAGGTAACAGGCAGGTGCTTCCTGGTAAAGCAGGCTGGCGGGCATGGCAGGTAACAGGCAGGTGCTTCCAGGTAAGCGAGTGGGCAGAGCCTATAGACAGACTGGCAGACTGGACTGCAGGCAGACTGTCGGGCTGGATAGTAGTCAGACTGGCGGACTGGACTGTAGAACAGGCTGGCGGACAGGACTGACTTGCAGAGGACCTGAGGGCTGAAGCAAAGTAAGTATAACAGAGCAACAACCTTGCACAGGCATCTCCATATTGGGGGAGTGTGGGGGGGACTATTGGGGGCCATCCATACAGTTTGAGGGGGGCTACCGGACTACTTGGGGCCAACCAAACAGTGTGTAGTAACTCTGGACTACTGGGGCCTATCCATACATTGTGAGGACTCTTTTGGGGGCCATCTATGCAGTGTGGGAGGATCACTGGACTACTGGGGGCCATCCATGCAGTGTGGGAGGGGCTTCTAAAGAAGACTATAATGCTGTCTGCAGGGAATGCAGGGCAAGTGTTAGAAAAGCTAAAGCCAGTAATGAAGTGAAGCTTGCAAGGAAGATCAAGAGCAATAAAAAAGGATTTTGGAGGTAAATCAAAAGCGAAATAAAAGTCAAAGATGCTATAAGATTTTTACAGATAAAAAGGATGAAGTGGTCAAAAATGATGTTGAGAAGGCCAAACTTTGAAATTCCTATTTTGCATCTGTGTTCTCTAAGAAAGCAAATGTAACATCAACTGATCTTCACTGTGCTATCGAAGGAATAAAAGAATCCACACTATCTATGAACAGAAAGATGGTGAGGGAACACTTAGCTAATTTAAATGAATTTAAATCTCCTGGTCCAGATGAATTATATCCTGGGGTACTGAAAGAGATAGCAGAGGAAATTGCAAAACCACTAGCCAGAATCTTTGAAAAATCCTGGAGAACTGGAGAAGTCCCACAAGATTGCAGAAGTGCAAATGTTGTCCCTATCCTTACAAAAAGAAACAAGATGGAGCCAGGAAATGATAGGCCAGTGAGCCTTACTTCTATACCAGGAAAGATCTTTGAACAAATTATTAAACAGCTTGTATGCAAGTTCTTGGAAAATAATATAGTAATTAACCAGAGCCAGCATGGGTTTGTAGCAAACAAGTCATGCCAAATTAATGTATTTTCCTTCTATGATGGAATCACTGACTGAGTAGATCAGGGAAATGCAGTAGATATAGTGTATCTCAATTTCAGCAAAGCATTTAATAAAGCATCTCATACTATCCTAATTGAAAAAATTACCAAGAATGGGATTGACAAGGCTACGGTTAGGTGTATTCATAAATGTCTCAGTAATCTTTCTCAAAGTGTGGTAATAAATGGTTGCACATCTAATTGAAAGAGTGTTTCAAGGAGGGTACTACAAGGCTCTGTCCTGGCCCCAGTGTTGTTCAACATTTTTATAAATGATCTAGATAAGGGAACTGAAAGTATACTAATCAAATTTGCAGATGATGCAAAGCGAGGAGGGATAGATAACACTAGAGAAGATGCAGAAAGGACTCAGAAGGAACTAGATTAACTTGAACAATGGGCAGTGATTAATAGAATGGTATTTAACAGGGAGAAATGCAAGATTCTACATCTGGGCAAGAAAATTGAAAATTACATCTACAGAATTGGAGGAACAGAACTAAGAAACAGCACGTGTGAAAAAGAATTGAGTATACTAATATATCACAGACTGCACATGAGTCAACTGTATGATGTAGCAGCAAAAAAGGCAACACACAGTTCTGGGATGTAGTAAGAGAAGCATAGAGTCTAGATCATATGAAGTAATTATCCCCCTCTACTCTTCCTTGGTCAGACCTCATCTCGAATACTGTGTCCAGTTCTGGGCACCACATTTAAAAAAAAATCCATACAGTGTAGGGTGACTACTATACTACTGGGGGCCATCCATACAGGTTGGGGGGAATACTAGGGTCCATCCTTACAGTGTGGGTGGAATACTAGGGGTCATCCATACAGTGTAGGGGGACTACTGGACAACTAAGGGCCATCCATACAGTGTGGGGAGACTACTGGGGGCATCTATAAATGTGTAGAGGGACTAGTGCGGGCCATTCATACAGTGTGGGGGACTACTGAGGGTCTTCCAAACAGTGTGGGAGGACTACTGGGGGCCATCCATACAGTGTGGAGGACTATTAGGGGTCATCCATACAATGTGGAGGGACTACTGGGGGCCATCCATAAAGTGTGGAGGAACTATTGGGGCCCATCCATACAGTGTGTGTGGGGGAACTACCGGACTACTTGGGGTCATTCAAACAGTGTGGAGTGACTCTGGATTACTGGGGACTATCTATACATTATGGGGGGGCTACTGGACTACTGGGGGCAATTTATGCAGTGTGGGGTGACTACTGGACTACTGGGAACTATCCTCACAGTAAGGGGGGCCTACTGGGGAGACATTCATACAGTGTTGGAGGAATACTGGACTATTGGGGGCAATCATACAGTGTGAGGGCTACTGATGGCCATCATACAATGGGGAGCTATTGGGCTGTCATACAGTAGGAGGCGGCTACTATGGGACCCATCATGCTGTGTATAGGGAGCTGTGGGCTTAACTTGCTGTATATGTGGAAGCTGTGGGGGGCATCATGCTGTGAAGAGGGAAACTATTCTGTATATGAGGGGACTTGGGACATTACAAAATGTTAAGTGGGCACTTAAAAAGAAAAATTGTTATAGGGGCACTAGGGGTGTTGTGACTGTCAACTGGGCACAATGGGGGCATTATTACTTTCTAGGGGCAAAATATGATCACTGTTTTCTAGGGCATTTGCGCATGTCATTAATATTTTCTAGGATGCATTTTTACCATCTAAATGGCAGAAAGGAGGCATTTTACTTTGTAAGAAGCACAGTGGTTGGCATTATTATGTGGGGTACTAAGAAGAGCAGTAATAGGAAAACATACGGCAGCAGTTGCTCAGCATTGGGGTGAGATGAGGTGTTTCTGCAGGTTGAGAATAGATGGCAACCGTGCAGAAAATGTAACAAGTCAAACATGTCTTTGTCGTAATGTCTGCAGACGAGTTGTTGCTTGGAGATGTCATGATATTGGCCTGGACCAGATGGAACAGACAGAAAAAGAGAACAACTCCATCAGAAAGAATATCAGCTGTAAGTCACTATCTGTATCCCTACTGTAATCCCTTCTGTGTTCTGCAGCACTGGTATGTATCGCTTTATGGTCATTATATGGCGGTAATATCAGTGTTAATCTTTGTATAGAGATTTTCATTAACATTCTAGTCATTTGCTGAGGTTCCTCTATGCCCAATATAAGTTTGCGCCACCGTAGTTGTACACATGGTTACTTGGTTATGGGCTCACTCAGATGTTTCATCATCCCCCGAGCTGAACCACTAGCTTTAGTCCAGATCTTAATGTCCCCTCGCCATTATCTGCTGAGAAAAGTAGTGAGGCCTGCATACATTAGACAGTTGGCCGATTCTGCTGATAGTGGTTTGTTCTTCCAACTTAAGTCTAATTTGTGTAGGGGCCTTAAGAAGATAATGTAACATTGATTGCAAAAGCTTCAAACGTAAAGTTAAGAGGCATGGTGTGTAAGTGTGCATGGTGTGTAAGTGTATTCTGGACACAATAAACATGTTCTAAGAATTTTCTGTAAGTTGAATAATAGTTGAAAAAAGGAGGTGTTCTTTTCATGTTTTATGGTACTCGTCACTGTGCTGGCTCTTTATGAATTCTCATTCAGCATTTTTTCTTATCTGGTCTCCCTTCACACATGTAGACACTGACCTTGTTTCTCATAGTTTTATGTTAGAAAGAGTTTAGGGGATGATTAGAAAAGAGAAATGTGCTGTAGGAGGTCATACACAGAGAGGAATTTCAATAATGTGTTTAATTGAAGTCACAGAGCCAAGAGGGGGAGCGAAGCAGGGTAACAGTCAGTTTCAGGGCTGAGGTAAAAGGGGAAGATATATTGGCCATTACATGTGAAATAGCTTCAATTTTCATGTATATGTGAAGATATTTAAGTATTTTTAAATGGCTTCCCACGGGTTAGAATACATTAGCGTGTTAGAATATTAACTACCCATGTAGTCTGCAAAGAACCCACATTAAAAGTAACTGTAATGTGAAATTCTTAGTGGAATATAAAGCTCTATAAATCGTGTTTATGATTGTTGTTCAGAAATGTGTATTTCTGACAAATATACTGTACAGTGGGGAAAATAAGTATTTGATATACTGTCTATTTTGCAAGTTTTCCCACCTACAAAGAATGGAGAGGTCTGTAATTTTTCTTGTAGGTACACTTCACCTGTGAGAGTCAGAATCTTAAAACAAAAAATCCTGAAAATCACATTGTATGATTTTTATTGAATTTTATTGCATGGAATAAGTATTTGATCACCTACCAACCAGCAAGAATTCTGGCTCTCACAAACCTGTTCATTTTTGTTTAAGAAGCCTTCCTACTCTGCACTCATTATCTGTGTTAATTGCACCTGTTTGAACTCATTACCTGTATAAAAACACCTGTCCACACTCAATCAATCACATTCCAACCTCTCCACCATGGCTAAGACCAAAGAGCTGTCTCTCTTAGCCATGGTGGACACCAGGGACAAAATTGTAGACCTGCACAAGGCTGGAATGGTCTACAGAACAATAGACAAGCAGCTTGGTGAGACGACAACAACTATTGGCACAGTTATTAGAAAATGGAAGAAACAGAAGAGGACTGTCAATCTTCCTCGGTCTGGGGCTCCATGCAGGATCTCGCCTTGTGGGGTAAGGATGATTCTGAGAAAGGTCAGGAATCAGCCCAGAACTACAGGGAAGGACCTTGTCAATGACCTGAAGAGAGCTAGGATCACAGTCTCAAATATTACCATTAGTAACACACTACGCTATCATAGATTACAATCCTGCAGGGCACGCAAGGTCCCCCTGCTCACGCCAGCACATGTCCAACCCCTTTTGAAGTTCGGCAATAACCATCTGGATGATCCAGAATAGGCATGGGAGAAGGTCATATTGTTAGAGACCAAAATATAACTTTTTAGTATCAACTCCACTTTTTATACAATAAAATCCAAAATTAATTATGTAAAAATCATACAATGTGATTTTCTGGATTTTTTTTACGTCTCTCACAGTTGAAGTCTACCTATGATAAAAATTACAGACCTCTCCATTCTTTGTAGTGGGAAAACTTGCAAAATCAGCTGTGTATCACATACTTATTTTCCCCACTGTATATGTCCCTTATCATGGTCCCCATCCTGGTATATATGTGCCCCATCCTGGTGTATATGTCTCTTATCCTGGGCGTCATCCTGGTATATATATCCCCTAACCTGGTATACAGTGGTGGCCAAAAGTATTGGCACCCCTGCAATTCTGTCAGATAATACTCAGTTTCTTCCTGAAAATGATTGCAATCACAAATTCTTTGGTCTTATTATCTTCACTTAATTTGCTTGCAAGGAAAACACACAAAAGAGAATGAAGCAAAAATCAAATCATTGATCATTTCACACAAAACTCCAAAAATGGGCCAGACAAAAGTATTGGCACCCTCAGCTTAATACTTGGTTGCACAACCTTTAGCCAAAATAACTGCGAACTACCGCTTCCGGTAACCATCAATGAGTTTCTTACAATGCTCTGCTGGAATTGTAGACCATTCTTCTTTGGCAAACTGCTCCAGGTCCCTGATATTTGAAGGGTGCCTTCTCCAAACTGTCATTTTGAGATCTCTCCACAGGTGTTCTATGGGATTCAGGTCTGGACTCATTGCTGGCCGCCTTAAAAGTCTCCAGTGCTTTCTCTCAAACCATTTTATAGTGCTTTTTGGAAGTGTGTTTTGGGTCATTGTCCTGCTGGAAGACCCATGACCTCTGAGGGAGACCCAGCTTTCTCACACTGGGCCCTACATTATGCTGCAAAATTTGTTGGTAGTCTTCAGACTTTATAATGCCATGCACACGGTCAAGCAGTCCAGTGCCAGAGGCAGCAAAGCAACCCCAAAACATCAGGGAACCTCCGCCATGTTTGACTGTAGGGACCGTGTTCTTTTCTTTGAATGCCTCTTTTTTTTCCTGTACACTCTATGTTGATGCTTTTTCCCAAAAAGCTCTACTTTTGTCTCATCTGACCAGAGAACATTCTTCCAAAACGGTTTAGGCTTTCTCAGGTAAGTTTTGGCAAACTCCAGCCTGGCTTTTTTATGTCTCGGGGTAAGAAGTGGGGTCTTCCTGAGTATCCTACCATACAGTCCCTTTTCATTCAGACGCCGACGGATAGTATGGGTTGACACTGTTGTACCCTCGGACTGCAGGGCAGCTTGATCTTGTTTGGATGTTAGTCGAGGTTCTTTATCCACCATCCGCACAATCTTGCATTGAAATCTCTCGGCAATTTTTCTTTTCCGTCCACATCTAGGGAGGTTAGCCACAGTGCCATGGGCTTTAAACTTCTTGATGACACTGCACGGAAGACACAGGAACATCCAGGTCTTTGGAGATGGACTTGTAGCCTTGAGATTGCTCATGCTTCCTCACAATTTGGTTTCTCAAGTCCTCAGATAGTTCTTTGGTCTTCTTTCTTTTCTCCATGCTCAATGTGGTACACGCAAGGACACAGGACAGAGGTTGAGTCAACTTTAATCCATGTTAACTGGCTGCAAGTGTGATTTAGTTATTGCCAACACCTGTTAGGTGCCACAGGTAAGTTACAGGTGCTGTTAATTACACGAATTAGAGAAGCATCACATGATTTTTCAAACAGTGCCAATACTTTTGTCTATCCCCTTTTTTAGGTTTGGTGTGGAATTATATCCAATTTGGCTTTAGGACAATTCTTTTTGTGTTTTTTCATTGAAGACAAATTAAATGAAGATAATAATACCAAAGAATTTGTGATTGCAATCATTTTCAGGAAGAAACTGAGTATTATCTGACAGAATTGCAGGGGTGCCAATACTTTTGGCCACCACTGTATATGTTCCCCATCCTGGTATATGTTCCCCATTCTGCCACTATTCTTTAATGCATAGAAAAAAAAAGATGATACTCACCTTCCCTGCCATGCAGCCTCCTCTTCTGAAGCTGGCAGCTGACTTCAGTGTGCAATTAATGGGATCGCATGATCTCACTGCCATGCACCCCCAGTCACGTGCAAGCCGACATCAGCTGCCGGCCTCGGATTGGCCCGCAGCTTGTATAGTAGCACACGGACCCAGCGGATATCTGCACTGCAATAGAATTCAGCTGAATGTGGATCCGAGGACACACATCCAGTTGAAGTTTGCTCTTGCATTGGCAGGCCCTCCACCCCCACGGGCCCAGTCACGACCTCTGCGACCGCGATTGTTACACACCTGATTTCTGTATGCGCGGTAAGTGGGGTTGTCCTTAATGGGGCGACAGCTACTGACAGAGAAGTAAAGAAGGTTGTGGTCAGAGAGTGGGAGAGGGGAGTTAGTAAAGTCATACACTGAGCAGAGCCTGCAGAAGACCAGATCCAGAGTATTCACATCTTTTGTGTATAAGAGTTAGTAAACTGTAAAAGGCTGAAGTAGGAGGTTAGAGAAAGAAGGTAAGTGGCAGATGGGGAGAGTGGTACATCAATGGGGATATTAAAGTCCCCTATGATGAGAGCGGGAATGTCACGGGATAGAAAGTGTGGAAGCCAGGTTGGAAAGTGATCAAGGAACTGGTTGGTTTTGCTTGGAGGGTGATACACAACCGTAACTCGCAGGGAGAAAGGTTTGAAGAGTCTAACGGTGTCGACTTCAAAGGAAGGTGACATGAGTTAGGGTACTGAGTGGGATAACCTATAAAGTACATTGTGATAAAAGAAGTAGACCAAGACTTCCACCCTGTCAGCTCTTAGGTCTGAGGGTATGTGACAATTGTAGCTCACCATATGAGAGAACAGCGGCGGTGGTGTCCGACTGATGGATCCAGGTTTCAGTGAGAGCGAGTAGGGTAAGGGAATTAGAAAGAAAGAAGTCATGGATGTAGGGGAGTTTATTACACAGTGACTGTGAGGTTCAGAGGGCACCGTTGAAAGAGACAGGGGAAAGCATGAACTGAATGTTAATAAGATTTAGCAGGGTTTCTATGTGTTGCAGGAAGAGAGTTATAAATACTGGTGGAAGGAAGTCTGGGATTAGGGGATATGTCACCAGCGACGGGGAGAAGGAGAGCAAAGAGAAAGAGCAGGTGGTTCAATGATTTATAGGAGTGTTTTGTGCACTGTATGGTGGTAGTGGATGGTTTGGAGTGATTAAGAAATGTCACTAGAGCGTGAGTGTTGTACATAGGAGAGGGTTGAAGAGAAGAACTGATGTTGAGAGAGCGCACAGAATGTGCAAGAAAGTAGCAGCTAGAACATAGATGAAGCAAAGAGATATAGAAAATAAATAATGTATTACCACTGAACAAAAAGCATGTTTGTTTCAGTATCAGGCATAGCTTACCTGTCTCCTGCCCTGTTGAACTGCCACGTTAAACTACAATGCACTTTGAAAAGATTGCACTTAGAAAGATATTGCACATGTGTCCCTTCCAGACATATTCTGAATAGATGTGCCAGCCTCGCTCAATTGTTCTGCACAGGACCGCATGTATACAAATTGCATACTTGAGATCATGTACCGACACTGGAGAATCCTCACAATGCTCAATGCGAGGATTCACAAGTCTGCAGTCCCATAGAATGACTGCAGATTTGTACCCTAAGGCAGGACAACACCTTTAATGTTCCTGGGTTTCAATGCTAACCAAAGAAGGGTGGTTCAATGGATTGGACTATTATTTAAAAATATATATTTCTCTGCACCATTTCATAAAATATTTACACTGGGTTGTTACAGTTTGTAAAAGATACACATTACAGAATTATAATAAGCCCAGCTCATTTCTGCAGTCTACATCTGGATACAATTTCAGAGATATTTGCTTAATGTATGTTACAATGGTTAACAGTACCAAATGTGGAGCTCCACACCCCTGTACCATGACATAATCACTGGATATGATCACAGTACAATGGTATTTTATATGCTAAAACATTTCACAAAATAGGAACAGATACTTAGTTCAGCATATGTGGGAAAAACTCAAACAGAAATACTTCCAAGATAAATATTTTAGACATGAAAATATGCCTTAATCGGGGAATGACTCAATTACACTGAAATATATTACCTCTAGATTACATTATGACATTAATAGACTGAAGCTACAGCTTGTAATGAAAGGGGTGACCAACATGGTAAAATGAAAACTATGCATAGAGATGAAAATTGAGTTTGCCGGGTTCAACAAATTTTTCCCCCAAAATTTGATTAGCAGCTAATCAATTCGCTGCAAATCTCAATACCCCAAAGCCTAAAACAGCCTAGAAATATATATTTGCAACACTCTGAGGTCTCCAAGAACTGTATGAACTAACCCTTTTGAACTCTTTAACACAATCACAGCCTTAGTAATGGTATTATGACCTCATATCTCGCTATGATCAAACGGTTGGGGACCAATGGTAACCAACAGCCTATTTAATAACACAGCACAGACAGATTTTTCCTTATTTTTAAAATGTTAAAAACTGTAAAAAATGATCCTTCTTTTATGATCAGGCACACCATTCTGTCGTTACCTGTATGTCTATGAAAATGACTGATTGAAATTTCCTGCATGAGGACAAATTCAGAATTTACCTGACTAGGTCTGGGGTCTATGCCAAACCTATGCATTTCATGAATGATGCAAGCAGGGTCCTGGATTTGATGATGGCCATCCATTCTTGTGCCAGCGACACTGTGTCTGTGTGTCCTATCGACTCTAGTACTTTCTTTGGGTAACATGGTGTGCCTCCTCAGTAAAGGTGCAACAATTGGCTCCCTATGTTCACTTGTACTCATTTCTTTCAGGCAATTAATTAGGGAATCTTGTGAGGAGACTGTATGGGGGGTATTTTAAGGAGGCAGCATGGAGAGATTGAAATATGTGGTGAGAAAGTTTGGAGAGCGAGGGGATGTGTGAAGAAACAGTATGGAGAGGGGGGGTGTTTGAGGGACAGTATGGGGAGCGTAGGTGGGAGAAATGTGTGAGGACTCAGTGTAGCGTCGGCGTCCCTGCCTCCTGGTAGGCAGGGACGGCGTTCCCCTCACCTCTCCGCTCCGTGCCCGGCATCTTCCTCCCGCTCTGCTGGCAGCGCGCGCTGCTTCCCGGCCTCTGTGCTTAGGGCGCGCGCGCGCTACCCCTCTCTTAAAGGGGCCGCGCGCGCCGTCCTAAGGAGTCCACGGCCAATGGCCGGAGGACCTCACCATATATAAGGCACCTCCTCCAAAATGGAGGTGCCCGAGCAATGTTGTTGCAAAGCCTTTCAACTCTGCTTCAGCCCTCAGGTCCCGTTACCAGTTACCTGCCAGTCACCTGCCAGATTCCTGCTTGATACCTGCCTGATATCTGCTTACCTGCTTCCTATCCTGTGGTCCGACAGTCTGCCTACCAGCACCTGCCAGTCTGTCTATGGATCAGTCCGCCTGCAGACCAGGAAGTACCTGCCAGATACCTGCCTGATACCTGCCTGCCTGTCCAGAGACTCTTACTCGCTCACCTGGGAGCGCTCACCTGCTACCTGCCTCCTAGCCTACCTGGAGGCTTAGCCGTCACTTGCTGTGACCACCTGCCTGTCCAGAGACTCTTACTCGCTCACCTTGGAGCGCCTACCTGCTACCTACCTGCTAGCCTACCTGGAGGCTTAGCCGTCACTTGCTGTGACCACCTGCCTGTCCAGAGACTCTTGCCCGCTCACCTGGGAGCGCTCACCTGCTACCTGCCTGCTAGCCTACCTGGAGGCTCTGCCGTCACTTGCCGTGACCACCTGCCTGTCCAGAGACTCTTGCCCTCTCACCTGGGAGTGCTCACCTGCTACCTGCCTGCTAGCCTATCTAGAGACTCTTCCCTGCTGTCACTTGCCGTGACCATCTGCCCGTCTAGAGACTCTTTCCCTGCTGTCACTTGCCGTGACCACCTGCCCGTCTAGAGACTCTTACCCTGCTGTCACTTGCCGTGACCATCCGCCTGTTAAGAGACTGTCCCCGTCACTTGCCGTGACTTCCTGCTTTTCTACCCAGAGACTGTCCCTGTCACTTGCCGTGACTACCTGCCCGCCTTCCCTGGGAGCCACCCGCTTCCTTACAAGGACTACCCCTTTGTATAGTTGCTCAGAGGTTCCACCACTCAGTATGAGAGTGGAGGGGGGAATGTGTGTGGAGAAAGTATGGCAAGGGTGGGGGGAATGTTTGAGAGATCATTAGGGGGAGCAAGAGGGGATAGTATGGGGAGAAAATGTGAGTGTGTAGTGTGGGGGAAGAAAAGTGATAGGGTCACAATATAGAGAAAAGGTAGAGGCAATCATTATTCAGAGGCACAGCATAGGGCTGATACTTTTATTCAGGATCATTACGTGTAATCATGTTTTCATTTTTAACCCTCCGTCACATACAATAGGCCTGACAGGCACATCTCTTTTACTTTCATTTCTCCTTCCTCACCAGATTGTGAGGAAATCCCCTCCCTCCAGGTAGTCTCCTGTCTCTAGCAGCTCTGTGAAACCTCATACCACAGTTGGATTGCAGAGCTTCAGGAGGACAGATATAACTGCGCTAATCTCTCAGGCTCATTGTATGTGAACACGTCATACTCAATAAGGTTGGTATTTTATGTTTTTATTCATCACAATTGTTTATTTAGCTTGTTTTATGAATGTATAGCACAAAGTGTGAGAATATTTCATAGAAATAAGGCAGATTAAAAAAGAAAGTGTGCTGCTCAGGCATATACAGTAGTTCCCTAACACATATTCCTTCTCTTGCTTCAGATTATCTGCTGAAATGGAGAGGAAAATGTACAATTTATCAAAAAACCTTGATGTTGAGGAAGTAACAAACATGCTGTTAGATGATGCAGACCCCACACTGAATGAGGATTTAGGAGAGGAAAGTGAGATTGATTCTCATGATGAGGTGGAAGTATGTGAAGTGGATTCTGAAACAGAGCAAGATGGTGACAGTGATGAGGATGAAGATGTAGAATCTTATTATATGGGAAAAGATAAAAAAAAACAATGGAACAAGAAGCCACTCCAGAAAAAACGTAGGAACCTCAAAACATTATTACTCACCTTCCTGCAGTTATAGGAACTGCAAGTAATGCAAAAACTGCAGTTGAATGCTGGAATAGTTTATTCACAGATGACATTCTGGACTCTATTGTCACATATACCAACCAATATATAGACATTATAAAGGACAAGTTCATCTGCAACAGAACCATCAAGGCCACAGATGAAATAGAACTGCGTGCTTTTTTTGGATTATTATACCTTGCAGGAGCTTATAGGGCAAATAGACAAAGTTTGGAGGAACTTTGGAGTAAAGATGGGGATGGAGTTGAAAAATTTGGCCTTGTTATGTCCATAAACAGATTCAAGCTTCTAATTCGTTGCCTTCATTTTGACGACAGAACTACCCGAACCGAGCGTAAAACACATGACCGACTTGCTCCAATTCGTGATATATTCCAAAAATTTGTTGAAAACTGTAAAAAAAGCTATTGCCCTGGGGAGAATCTCACTATTGACGAAATGCTCCCTGGTTTTCGTGGTAGATGTGCCTTTCGTCAATATCAAAGCCTAACAAATATGGAATAAAAATGTATGCCCTTGTTGATGCCAGTAAGACCTACACTTACAACCTGGAAGTTTATGTAGGAAAACAACCAGAAGGTCCTTACTGTGTCAGCAATATAACAGCTGACAATTGGTTTTCAAATTGTGATCTGATTGATTATCTGAAAATGCAGAAGCTTTCATATGTCGGAACTGTAAGAAAAAATAAAAAAGAATTGCCTACACAGTTTGTAAGTGTGAAAGGGAGACAACAGTACAGCAGTATGTTTGCATTCCATAATGGAAAGGTTTTGGTTTCCTATGTACCACAAGCAAAAAAAATTGTACTTCTTCTATCAACACTTCATGATGATGATGCCATCGATCCTGGGACTGAGGCACAAAAAAACCCGGAGATAATTACATTTTATAATGCAACCAAAGGGGGTGTTGATACAGCTGATCAGATGTGCTCAACTTTCAACGTCAGCAGAAACACCAAACGCTGGCCAATGGTCATATTTTTTGCTATGTTGAATTTGGGTGGTATAAATTCACAAGTCATTTACCTTGAAAACAAGCTTGAACCACTCCGTAGACGAATCTATCTGAAAAAATTGGCCCATGAACTAGTGATTGGAGAGCTACGCAGGAGAAGTATGAAAACAATCGGTATCCCCTCTCGCCTTCAAGTTCAGCTCAAAAGATTCCGCCCAGAAGATGATAGTGAAAATTCACCACCTGCACCACCTCCCAAAAGAAGGAGATGCACCACCTGCACCATGGAAAGCGGAATCAGAAGGCTTTCTAATTATGAATGTCACAAATGTCATAATGCAATCTGCCTGACACATGCAAAAATGATGTGTAATTCTTGCTCTTTGCTCTGCAAGTGTAATTTTTCTGGGGAAACTTCAGGATCTAATTCTGATTGAATATGTGTTTAATAGTACTTAAGGTACCTTAAAATTAAGTTTGTTTCCATAAATTTTCTTTGTAGAGTTTTTGGACAGAGTCGAACTGGGGACAATTTGGCGGGAGTTTTGAAATGTTTGTATTTCACAGTTATTAGTTTTATGTTAAGTAAATGGTTTTTTTTTGCACCTGATTATGTGTAGTCTCTTTTATTACATCCATATGAAGGTCACTGATCACTTTTAGAGCACTGAAATTGCAAACATTAGATATTATAGGTATTTTTCTAGCCTGCGCCTGACAGTCACATTGTATGTGAACTCGTTAGAACCGATATTGTATGTGACGGAGGGTTAAGGGCAGGGCCGGCTCCAGGTTTTTCTGGGCCCCGGGCGAAAGAGTCTCAGTGGGCCCCTTTAACACATACCACGATTCATGATGCAGAGATACGGCGGAGAAATATAAATATATATATATATATATATATATATATATATATATATATATATATATATATATAGTACAATGCAAAGATTTCACTTCTTACATTACATGAGTGATATCTATTGTAAATTCCACAATAGCTCAGAAACCGGTGAATCGCTCCACACAGAATACTGGCCCCCATATAAGGCTCCATACGGAATACTGGCCCCCATATAAGGCCCCATACGGAATACTGGCCCCCATATAAGGCTCCATACGGAATACTGGCCCCCATATAAGGCTCCATACGGAATACTGGCCCCCATATAAGGCTCCATACAGAATACTGGCCCCCATATAACGCTCCATACAGGATACTGGTCCCCTTATAAAGCTCCATACAGGATACTGACCCCCATATAACGCTCCATACAGGATACTGGTCCCCTTATAAAACTCCATACAGGATACTGGCCCCCATATAACGCTCCATACAGGATACCGGTCCCCTTATAACGCTCCATACAGGATACTGGTTCCCATATAATGCTGCATGCAGGCTGTTACCCCCCACATAATGCCCCATACAGGCTGTCCCCCCTTATAATGCTCCATGCAGGCTGTTACCCCCCACATAATGCCCCATACAGGCCCTCCCCCCTTTTAATGCTCCATGCAGGCTGTTACCCCCCACATAATGCCCCATACAGGCTGCCCCCCCCCTTATAATGCTCCATGCAGGCTGTTCCCCCCCACATAATGCACTATGCAGGCTGCCCCCCCTTTATAATGCCCCATGCAGGCTGTTCCCCACCTTATAATGCCCCATGCAGGATGTCACCCCCCCTCTTTATAATGCCCCATGCAGGATGTCCCCCCCTCTCTTTATAATGCCCCATGCAGGATGTCCGCCCCTCTCTTTATAATGCCCCATACAGGCTGCCCCCCTCCTATAATGCTCCATGCAGGCTGTTCCCCCCACATAATGCACTATGCAGGCTGCCCCCCCCTTTATAATGCCCCATGCAGGCTGTTCCCCACCTTATAATGCCCCATGCAGGATGTCACCCCCCCTCTTTATAATGCCCCATGCAGGATGTCCCCCCCTCTCTTTATAATGCCCCATACAGGATGCCCCCCCCTCTCTTTATAATGCTCCATGGAGGATGCCACCCCCCCCTTCTCTTTATACTGCCCCATGCCTCCATACATTAAAAAAAAAATCAAATACTCACCTCCCTTCTCCTCACCTGCTACCTGCTGCAGCTGCTCGGGTCCGAACTCCAGCGTTGTCGGCGTCTTCCCGCTCAGCGCTCCCTGTGACGGCTCAGGGGAGGGCGCGGTGTAAAGACGTCACCGCGCCCTCTGACCTGAGACGTCACAGGGAGCGCATAGCAGGAGGACAGCTGATCTGCGGAGGCACGGGGAGAGGTAAGTATCCGGCTGCCGAGGCCCTGAGCAAGCGGCGGAGAAGGGCGGGCGCTGACACCGCTCTCCTCCGCCCATAGCCCAGCGGGGTGCGCGACCGCCAGTGGGCCCCTCTGCCTGCTCAGGGCCCCGGTATTTGCCCGGGTGCGCCGGGTGCTGACGCCGGCCCTGGTTAAGGGCACCATGTTGTGATGTGCTCCAGGAGACCGGAGAAGACGGAAGTCTGCAAAGATGAGCTTTGGATGTGAAAAGTCATCATAGCGTCTGAACAAGATGGAGAAGTTAAAAATGAGAAAGACTCCAATCAGAGACAACATCGTCTATAAGGTACCTGAATGTACATTTTTTATTTATGATACTGCCTGCATCTCATCAGTACTATAGTTCCTGTATGGTTTACAGTCTGATGGCCTTTAACAACAACTCCCTGTACCACCTTACCATTATTAAGGACATCCTGGGAGTTATAGGTTCATGTGAGAATCCAATCAGAGAACATGTCACCTATAAGGTAACAGTATGTATTGTAAATAATGATGAGCGAACGTGCTCGGTGATGATCAATACCATTCGAGTATCTGGATGCTCAGATGTGCTCGGCACTTGTCGAACATTGGCTGGTGCTTGGATTTAAAGCTTGAATCCCCGTCCCGCATGTTTACACAGCCAATAAACATGCGGGGATTGCCTGCCAGTCACTGTAATGCCATAGCCATCTAGGTAGTGGCATTACTATGACTGGCTGGTCGCATTACCTCATCAGAAGCTATAAAAGGACCAGCACCACCACATTCAGCACACTGATGCCATTGTACAGCTCAGGGACAGTTCTGATTGGAGGGAGAGAGTAGTTGTCCATGCCTATGTGCACAGTTTCAGGAATCAGAGTTCTCTAGTGGTGATACTGTTGCTGAACCCATAGAAAAGTTCTTGTAAGGGCTAACCTTGTGCTTTGCTGTTTCTATGTGATACATTCTGCATTTAGCCTAGGGACAGCTCAGCTGCTAGAGCAGGAAGAGTGGCTGAATGCAGCCTCTAAGCAGGGCTTGGGGCTTTGCAGTCCGCTGCTAAATATATAGCTGCTGCAGGTGACATTATTTTTTTGGAATGAATAAATTGACTGTATTCTCATCCATATAGTTTAACCTGCTTTGTGTTAAAGTATGGGGGTTTTAAACTAAAAAAACCTTCACAATTTTTTACTGTATTGAATTTGTCATCCATACAGTTTTAACGTTCTTTGTGTTAAATTACGGTGCTTTTAAACTCAAAAAAACCTTTCTAAAAAATGTACTGTGTTGAGATTGTCTTCCACATAGTTTAACATGCTTTGTGTTAAATTATGCTGGTATTAAACTCAAAAAGTCCTTCAGAAAAGTTTACTGTATTGAATGTCTTCCATATAGTTTAACGTGCTTTGTGTTAAATTACGGTGGTATTAAACTAAATAAAAACTTTCAAAAAATGTACTGAATTGAATTTGTCTTCCATACAGTTTAACGTTCTTTGTGTTAAATTACGGTGGTATTAATCCTTTATCTCCCAAGCCTGTTTTCATCTTCATGACCAGGCCAAATTTTACAATTCTGACTAGTGTCATTTTATATGGTAATAACTCTGGAATGCTTCAACGAATCCCACTGATTCTGAGACTGTTTTCCCGAGACATATGGTACTTCATGAAAGTGGTAAAATTTGTTCCATAAGACTTGCGTTTATATGTGAAAAAAATTGGAAATTTGGCAAAAATGTCGAAAATTTTGCAATTTTCAAAGTTTTCATTTTTATGCCCTTAAACTACATTTCACACAAAATAGTTAATAAATAACATTTCCCACATGTCTACATTACATCAGCCCAATTTTGGAAACATAATTGTTTTTTTTGTTAGGAAGTTATAAGGGTTAAAAGTTGAGCAGCGATTTATAATTTTTCCCGCAAAATTTACAAAATCATTTTTTTAGGGACCACATCACATTTGAAATGACTTTGAGGGGCCTACATGACAGAAAATACCCAAAATTGATACCATTCTAAAAACTGCATGCCTCAAGATACTCAAAACCACATTCAAGAAGTTTATTAACCCTTCACGTGCTTTACAAGAACTGGAGCAATGTGGAAAGAAAAAATTTACATTTAACTTTTCTTCACAAAAATGTAACTTTAGACTAATTTTTTTTTATTTTCACAAGAGAAACAGGAGAAAATAGACCGCAAAATTTTTTGAGCAACTTCTCCTGAGCATGCAGATACCCGATATGTGGGGTAAAACTACTGTTTGGGTGCACAGCAGGGCTTAGAAGGGAAGTGATGCCATTTTGGAAAATAGACCCCTTAAGGAATGTATCTAGATGTGTGGTGAGAACATTGAATCCCAAGGTGCTTAACAGAAGTTAATAACGTTGAACTGTGAAAATAAAAAATCACATTTTTCCCCCAAAAATATTATTTTAGCCCCAATTTTTTTTTCACAAGGTTAACAGGAGAAATTACACCATACAAAGAAACCCCATATGTGGGTGAAAACTACTGTTTGGGCGCACAGCAGGGCTCAGAATGGAAGGAGCGACGTTTTGGATCGCAGACTTTGATAGAATTGTCTGTGGGTGTCATGTTGCATTTGGAGAGCCCCTGATGTGCTTAAACAGTGGAAACCCCCACAAAATGTTGTTTTAGCCTCAAATTGTTTAATTTTCACACGGAAAGCAGGAAAAAATGGATCCCAAAATTTGTTGTGCAATTTCTCCTGAGCACACCGACACCCCATACGTGGTCGAAAACTGCTTCAGAAAACTAGAAAACTAGCTCATATTTTGCTGAAATGGTTTGAGGGTGCCATGTCACATTGGCAGAGCCCTTGAGGTACCAGAACAGCAGAAACCACCCATATGTGACCTCATTTTACAAACTAAACCCCCAATGAATTCATCTAGGGCTGCAGTGATCATATTGACACCACATGTGCCTCACATAATTTTATACCATTGGGTGGTGAAGAAAGAATAAATTACATTTCTACCACTAAAATGTTGTTTTAGCGCCAAATGTTAAATTTTCTAAGGGCTAATATGAAAAAGTGGACCTCAGTTTCTTGTAAAAAATTCTCCTGAATGTGCAAATACCCTATATGTTTTCGGGAAATACTTTTCAGGTACAGTCATATTATAATGCAGATTTTACTGTTATGGTTTGCGGGTGCCATAACTCACTGGGAGAGCCCCTGAGGTGCCAGAACAGCAGAAAGTGCCCCCATTTTAGAAACTACACCTCTCAATAAATTCATCTAGGGGTGCAGTGATCACATTGACACCACAGGTGTGTCACAGAATTGTATACCATTAGGCAGTGAAGAAAAAATAATTACCAAAAACATCCAAATGACCCTGATCAAAAGTTCACATGCCCCAGTTCTTAATACCGTGTATTGCCCCCTCTAACATCCATGACAGCTTGAAGTATTTTGTGGTAGTTGTGGATGACGTTCTTTATTTTCACAGATGGTAAAGCTGCCCATTCTTTTTGGTGAAAAGCCTCCAGTTCCTGTAAATTCCTGGGCTGTCTAGCATGAACTGCGCGCTTGAGATCTCCCCAGGGTGGCTCAATGATATTGAGGTCAGGAGACTGAGATGGCCACCCCAGAACCTTCACTTTGTTCTGCTGTAGTCAATGACAGGTTGACATGGCCTTGTGTTTTGGATCATTGTCATGTTGGAACGTCCAAGTACGTCCCATGCGTAGCTTCCGGGCTGATGAGTGCAAATTTGCCTCCAGTATTTGCTGATAATGTGCTACATTTATCTTTCCTTCAACTTTTACCAAGTTTCCTGTGCCTTTGTAGCTCACACATCCCCAAAACATCAGCGATCCACCTCCATGCTTTACTGTAGGAATGGTGTTCTTTTCATCATAGGCCTTGTTGACCTCTCTCCAAATGTAACGTTTATGGTTGTGGCCAAAAAGTCCAATTTTGGTCTCATCACTCAAAATTACCTTGTTCCAGAAGTTTTGAGGCTTTTCTCTGTGCTGTTTGGCATATTGTAGGTGAGATACTTTGGGGCATTTGCACAGTAATGGCTTTCTTCTGGCGACTCGACCATGCAGCCCATTTTTCTTCAAGTGTCTCCTTATTGTGCATCTTGAAACAGCCACACCGCCAGTTTTCAGAGAGTCCTGAATTTCAGCTGATGCTTTCCCCATGACTCACAATCCAGAAACGTCAGTGGCTGGATGAAAGGTGCAAGAGTCTGTCTGGATCCCAGAAACTCACTCAGCTTTTATGCGCACACACTGATTACAAGCAAACAGGTCACAGGTGAGGATGTTACCTTTAGTAGCCATTCAAACCCATTGGTGTCAAATTCTGTGTATGTTATCATGCCAAAATCACCCGGGTATGTGAACTTTTGATCAGGGTCATTTGGATGTTTTTGGTTGTCATTAAGATTTAAAAAGAGAAAACACTGTAGTTTGACAATAAATGGCTTCACCCAACCAATAAACATGAGTCTTATCATTCATATTCTCTGAAACAAGGCCAAGAAGGGAAAAATTCTGCCGGGGTATGTAAACTTTTGAGCACACCTGTAAGTGCTATAAGAGCAGAATCCCCCCCTCAAGTAACCCGATTTTGAAAGTTATACTCCTTTGGGAATTTATCTACAGGTGTAGAGCCAATTTTGACTCCATGAATGTTTTCCAGAAACAAGCAGCAGTGGATGTTACTGAGTGAAAATTGCAAACTGCCATTGTAGTTCCCAGTATGTTGTAGTGACCAGCATGTTGTAGTACCCAGCTCATGCTTGTGGAGACACGCACCCATAAATTAGACGGGATCTCATCGCTACAGAAATGCCAAACATGTGGACGCTAAATGTGATTTACTCACACTATGGCGCTCAGAAAGGAAGGGGGCATTTGGATTTGGGAGCGAGGAGCCATAGCACTTTTCCAGAGCCTTTGTACTACCAGTAACATGGAAGCCCCTATATTTTCAGTGACAGATGACGGACCTGAGTGGGGACTTGCTTATTGTTGTGGATTGATTTGAAACATTTTAGATAATATTTTGGATCACATCTATCCCGTGCTCTGCGCTGAACACTTATATCGGGGTTTCCATTAAATCTTTGAGTGACATGATTAAGAGGAAACCCCTGAAAGATCGATTCACTATAATAAGGCAGCAGAGCTACTCTGAACTCCATCTGGCGTCTGTTCAGCGTCGTTTTTTTCAGAGGTGCACAAAACTGTAGCAGATGGCACTTTTATGCATGCCTAAAATGATGGACACCACCGAATCACAGGTCAGACGGCGTCCACAGTGCCTCCATCTGACTCACTACAGGGAATCTTCGGCTGGGTCTTCCGTCTGAATCACGTATTTTAGAGATTAACATGGAAACCCTGGTGTAAGCACTCAACGTGAAGCGCAGGATAAATGTGCACCGAGCCTTACTGTGATCTTTGGGAGCTGGAATGAACAAATCAACAGCAGGTGAAGAATTAGTTTTATTTATTTTTTACGCCATTTATGGTGCGGTATAAGTGATTAGACAACTTTACTCTTCAGGTTGGTGCGATTACAGCGATACCAGATTTATATTGGATTTTCATTTTTGGCTGCTGTCACACACTAAAAGACTTTTATTTTTCAAAAACTAGTTTTTGCATCGCCATATTTGAGAGCTATAATTTTTCTATATTTCTGCCGCCACAGTCATGTGAGGGCTTGTTTTTTGCGGAACGAGTTGATGTTTTTATTGGTACCATTTTTGGGCTCATGACATTTTTTGATCGCTTTCTATACCTATTTTTGGGAGGCAGAATGAATAAAAACCATGATTCAATTCAGGAATTGTTTTTTTTAGGGGGAGTTTATGCAGTTCCGCATGTGCTTAAATTGATAAGGCAGCTTTATTCTTCAGGTCAGTATGATTACAGCGATATTACATTTATATCTTTTTTTATGTTTTGGTGTTTTTACACAATAACAACTATTTTATAGAAAAAAATATTATTTTTCCATCGCTTTATTCTGAGAGCTGCAACTTTTTGATTTTTCCGCTAATGGAGCTGTATGGTGGCTTGCTTTTTGTGGGACAACATGAAGTTTTCAGCTATACCATTTTTTTTATATTTGTCTTTTTGATCGTGTTTTATTCCACGTTTTGTTCGGCGATATGATGATAAAGCATTGTTTTTTGTCTCGTTATTTTTTTTTTTTTACGGTGTTCATTGAAGAGGTTAACTAGTGTGACATTTTTATAGGGCTTGTTATTTTGGACATGATGAAACCAAATATGTTTCATTTTTTTGTTCATTTTTTTTCATAAAAATATTTATTTTTGGGTACAATATATTTTAATTTTTTTTATTATTTTGTGAATTTAAAAAAATATATTTTTACAACTTTTTTTACTTTTTTACTTAGTCCCACTATGGGACTTTCACTTTTTGCAGTCTGATCGCAGTCATAAACCATAGCAATGCAGGAACATTGCTGTGCTTTGTAACTGTCAGTGCTGCACTGAAACAAGTTAGTTAGATCATGCATGATCTAACTTACTTGGTAGAGACTGGTGACCCGGATGTCGTCATGACAACGGGTCACTATGGCAATGATCGTGTCCCTGCGGTGCCGTCGCGGGGGTGCCGATCGGAGAGCAGAGGGTCCCCCTTCCTCTGCCTGCCTTCTAAATGCTGTGATCAATATCAATCACAGGATTTAGCGGATTAAACTGCTGGGAGCGGTGCCTGCAATGCTCCTGGCAGTGACTGCCAGGTCTCAGCTGTCAGAATTGCTGAACACCATGCACTGTGCGCGCAAAATTACCTGAACGTATCCATACATCCAAGGGGTTAAACTCAAAAAACCCTTCAAAAATTTTACTGTATTGAATTTGTCATCCATACAGTTAAACGTGCTTTGTGTTAAATTATGGTGGTTTTAAACTAAAAAAAGTGATCGCAAGTGACCAAAAATTTTTTTTATTGAAAAAATGTATTTTCAATTAATCAATTAATGCGAACAGGTGGTCAGTTGGATAGCAGATAATGCTTCCAGCATGCCTGCCAGCACCACCCAGTCTTCCACACGGTCCAGTCTGAGCAGCCAAGAGTCTGGATTGCTTAATCCTCACCCTGATCCTCCTTCCTCTCACCATGTCGAATCCCAGGAGACCAGTGATCCCACACTAGGACACTCCTAGGAGCTCTTTACATCATCATTTCTTGATTGCGGCCTCTCACCCTGCATGCTCCAAGAGGGACAGGAAGACATGCTGTTTAGTGATGCATAAAACTTAGAACAGCCATGGTCACAAGAAGATGAGGCAAATTTTGCCTAATGAGGTAGATGATAATGATGAGACACAGTAGCCGATAAGTCATGTTGTTGTCAAGTTACCAAGTCAGGAGGACCAGGGTGGAAGACGAGGTGTGGATGACGAAGTCACTGACCCAACCTGGGAAACTCTCATGCAGAGCGAGGACAGCAGCGCTGAGGGTTAGAGGTAGGCAGCACCGAAACAGGCAGAAAGAGGCGGTGTGGAGACCATGGGGAGAAGATGGGCAACTGTTCCGCAGAGTACCGACACGACACGCATGAATTTCTCCGTCAAAGAGTTAGATGTTTCCCAATCTGGGAGTTTTTTAAAGAGAATTTTGAGACAAAAAGTGGTAATTTGCAACCTGTGTCATTCCAAAATCATCAGGGGCCTGACTACTTGGAGCCTAACCACCACCAGCATGATCAGACACATGTCGTCTACGCACCCAACTCAGTGGGCCGAACGCCTGGGTCCACAATTGGTGCAGCGGGTGACACCACTACCTCTTCCCTTGTGGTAGGCACTTGCTAATCTCCTGTCCATGACACTGGCACAAATGCCTCCCGCCCTGCACATGTCCTTGCACATTCTGAGGCACCATCATCAGACACTTAGACACTTCCAAATCCTTGTTCCAGCACAGTATTCAGCTGTCTCTACCCCAGGCCTTGGAATGAAAATGAAAGTTCCCAGCCAGCCACCCACAGGAACAAAAGCTAAACGGGCACATTTCCAGGCTGCTTGTCATTGAAATGTTGCCATTTAGGCTTGTGGATGAGAAGGATTTCCACCAACTCATGGCAGCAGCCTTCTCCTGGTAATTGGTCCCAAGTTGCCACTATTTCTCCTGGTGTGGTGTCCCTGCCTTGTACCAGCTTGTGTCTAGGAACATCACAGTATGATTCTCTAAATGTAATCCCCACACAGCCCTCCATACAGTATAATGGCCACAAAAAGTGCTCCATACAGTATAATGGGCCCCACATAGTCCTCCATACCGGGCTCGGAATTGACTTCGATACAGTATAATGGCCCCACATAGTGCTTTATACAGTATAAAAGCCCCAAATAGTGCTCCATACAGTATAATGACCACAAAAAGTGCTCCATACAGTAGAATGGCCATAAAAGTGCTCCATACAGTACAGTGGCCCCACATGGTGCAATATACAATATAATAGGCCCCATATCGAGCTCCATACAGTATAATGAGCTTACACAGTGCTCCATACAGTATAATTGAATCACATAGTGCTTCATACAGTATAATGGCCCCACATAGTGCTTCATACAGCACTCCATACAGTATAATGTGTCAAGTGAAAGTGCGATGCCGGGAGGGGGACCAGACAAATATACTTGGGGGACCCATCCGGCGTCGTGGGCCAAATAAACTCACCCTGTAGGCCAGATCTGGCCTGCGGGCCAGAGTTTGGCATGCATGACATAGAATGTAGTTTATGACCATTTTTCAGAGCTGAATGTGACTCTTAATGTAGGAAAGGTTGGAAACCACTGGTCTTGATGGTACATGTCTGAATGGCCACCATCAGGCCATTACTACCCTTACTAGTCTATGGGGCCCAGTGAGCAAAAGCAAAGAGGGGGGTCCGGATCCAGTCCAGTCCCCTCTTTTGCTTCTGCTCAGCGGGCTCAGTGCAGGAGTGGGTTGCTGCACACATCTTGTTGATGAAGGGAGCTTTCCTGGAGCTCAACGGCAGCGCACGCAGCTCAGAGCTCCCTCCGCCCCTTCTGTGACTATGCCTTTTGTGATGATATCATCGGACCGGCGCCAACACATGCGCGTACTGGACACCGGAAGCCGAGCTGCAGGGGATCGTATGAGAGGTAAGTATGGATTTTTCTTTTTTCTTTTTATAAAATAAATTGAATAGGTGTGGGGGAGTAAATGATGATGAATTGAGACTGGGGTACGGGGTACAGCAAATGATTATGAATTGAGACTGGGTGGTGGGAAAATAATGATGAATTGAGATTGGGGATGGGGTACAGTAAATGAATTTAAATTGAGACTGGGGGGTGGGGTACAGCAAATAATGATGAATTGAGGCTGGGGGATGGGGTACAACAAATGATTATGAATTGAGACTGGGGGGTGGGGTACAGCAAATAATGATGAATTGAGGATGGGGGATGGGGTACAGCAAATGGTTATGAACTGAGACTGGGGGATGCGGTACAGCAAATAATGATGAATTGAGACTGGGGGTTGGGTTAAAGCAAATAATGATGAATTGTGATTGGGTGATTGTGTACAATAAATAAAGATGAATTGGAACTGGGGGACAGGGTACAGCAAATAATGATGAATTGAGATTGGGGATGGGGTACAGTAAATGAATGTAAATTGAGACTGGGGGGTGGGGTACAGCAAATAATGATGAATTGAGGCTGGGGGATGGGGTACAACAAATGATTATGAATTGAGACTGGGGGGTGGGGTACAGCAAATAATGATGAATTGAGGATGGGGGATGGGGTACAACAAATGATTATGAACTGAGACTGGGGGATGCGGTACAGCAAATAATGATGAATTGAGACTGGGGGTTGGGTTAAAGTAAATAATGATGAACTGTGATTGGGTGATTGTGTACAACAAATAAAGATGAATTGGAACTGGGGGACAGGATACAGCAAATGATGATGACTTGAGACTGGGGGATGGGGTACAGCAATTAATGATTATAAATTGAGACTGGTGGGTGGGGTACAGCAAATAATTATACATTGAGACTGGGGGATGGGGTACAGCAAATGATTATGAATTGAGACTAGGAGGTGGGGTACAACAAATAATGATGAATTGAGACAGGGGGACGGTGTACAGCAAATGATGAATTGTGATTGGGTGATTGTGTACAACAAATAAAGATGAATTGGGACTGGGGGACAGGGTACAGCAAGTAATGATGAATTGAGACTGGGGGATGGGGTACAGCAAATTATTAAGAATTGAGACTGGGGGATGGTGTGCAGCAAATGATTATGAATTGAGACTGGGAGTGGAGGACAGAAAATGATTATGAATTGAGATTATGGGTGATGTACAGCAAATGATTATGAATTGAGACTGGGGGATGGTGTGCAGCAAATGATTATGAATTGAGACTGGAGGTGGGGGACAGCAAATGATTATGAATTGACACTGGGGGGGAGAAACTGCAAATGATGATGACTTGAGGGTGGGGGAGAGCAAATGATGAATTGAGGGTAGACGTCCTGTTACTGTGCAGGGCGGCACTATGTCGCTTTTTTCTTCTTCTGACAGTGTAGAAATTGGGGAAAAATTGGGGAATGTGCGATGGAAGCAGCGCTCTAGATAACTGTGTATGATTTTCTGCAGAGACGAGTCCTGGCTGAAAGAAGTGATAGTGCTCTGCGCTGGATGAAAAAAAAAGCGAAGATGAAGGACTTCAATTAGAGAAGTCACTGGTAAGTCAATGTGCTACCTGTACGCTGACACTACACACTGTATACTATGTATAGAGCTCTTGTGTATAATATCACTGTACAGAAACTGCACTCATCAAAATGACCAATGACCTTTTGACAGCAAAACGTAACGGTGACTAATCTCTGCTCATTCTTCTTGACCTCTCTGCAGCTTTCGACACTGTTGACCACCATCTGCTAGTCTCTATGCTCCACTCAAACGGCATAAAGGACACTGCTCTCTCCTGGTTCTCCTCATTTCTTTCTGACCGCTTCTTTAGCGTTTCGTTCGCTGGTTCAACTTCTTCCATTCTAATTCTTGCTATTGGGGTCTCTCAGGGGTCAATCCTTGGCCCTTTTCTCTTCTCTCTCTACATGGCCCCAATTGGACAGACCATCAGCAAATTTGGCTTTCAGTACCATCTTTATGCTGATGACACACTATACACTTCATCCCCTGATCTTACTCCCGTTGTAACATCATGTCCGCTCTCTATCTGAAGCTCAGCCTTTCTAAAACTGAACTTCTTCTGCTCTCACCGTCTACTTACATCCCTAAATCTGACATATCCCTCTCAGTGTGTGGCACCACAATAATGACGAGCCCGTAGGCACGCTATCTGGGAGTTGTTTTTCACACCAATCTTTCCTTCACCTCCCACATACAATCTCTTGCCCTCTCTTATTGCTTGCACCTAAAGAACATCTCTACAATCCGCCCCTATCTCAGCATGGAACAAGCAAAACCCTCACTGTTGCCCTGATCCACTCCCGCTTTGACTACTGTAATTCTCTATTAATTGGTCTCCCCCTCACTCGACTTTCCCTTCTCCAGTCCATCCTTAATGCAGCAGCCAGGGTAATCTATCTGGCTAATCGTTACTCAGACGCTTCCGCTCTGTGCCAGTCATTGCACTGGCTGCCCATACATTATAGGATCCAATTTAAATTGCTTGTGCTCACCCACAAAGCTTTCCACAGTGCGGCACCCCCTACATCTCCCCTCTCATTTCTGTTTATTGGCCTACCCCTTGTCTAGGTTCCACCAGTGACTTTCGACTAACATTCGCACTAATCCGTACTTCCCACTCCCGGCTCCAAGACTTCTCCCGAGTTGCGCCTATTGTTTGGAACGCTCTACCCCAAGAAATTAGGATGAACCACAACTTACACAGTTTTAGTCGCTCCCTAAAAACACATCTGTTTAGGGCAGCCTTTCGAAGTCCTTTTTATATACAGCCCATTCACTACTTATCTTAACATAATTCTCCATCAAACTCCACAGCACCCAAAACCACTACAAATATTAGCTGGTGACTAGCTCATGCAGCGTTTATCTATACCCCATTCCATCAAGATGGATTTGCTTTAATTAATGGATTATCTTGAACGCTGTTACTTATGACTGTTGTATATGAACCTCTGAATTCAAAAGTGCTGTGGAATATGTTGCCGTTATATAAATAAAGATTATTATTGTATTATTATTACACTGGCACTATATACAGAGCTCCTGTGTATAATGTCACCGGTGATCACTGTATTACCTGTGCACTGACACTATATGCAGAGCTCCTGTGTATAATGTCACCGGTGATCCATGTATTACCTGTACACTATATACTATATACAGAGCTCCTGTGTATAATATCCCTGGTGATCACTGTACTACCTGTACACTGACACTATACACTGTATACTATGTACAGAGCTCCTGTGTATAATGACACTTATGGTAATATAAGTATTGTGTTTTTTTTATTAATGATCAGTATTGTATTATTCGGTCACTATGTGGTGGTATCTGTAGTTATTTGTGCAGGATGGGTGAAGAGAGTTTTTTTTAATAATGGAGTAATGATAGAGTGTTTGAAGGAGGAGGAGAAGATACCAGAAAAGAGGAAGAGATTGAATATTTTAGTTAGGTGAGTAATGACGACTGGAGACGGAGTCTGGAGTAGGTGTGAGGGAATGGGTTCAGTAGTGCATGTAGTAGGATGAGAAGAAGAGCGGAGCCTGGAGACTTATTCTTCTGTGACTGGGTCAAATGTGGAGAGTGAGCCAGAGGAGATGTGGGGAGGGATGGGTGTTACGGCACTTGGTGACTGGGAGCTGATTTCCAGACGAACATTTTTTATTTTCTCTGTAAAGTAGGAGGCCAGATCATCAGCACAAATGTCTGTGATAGGGGCTTGCGCTTTAGGACTGAAGAGGGAGTGAAATGTGTCGAAGAGTTTTTTTGGGTTGTTTGATAGTGAGGAGATGATGGTGGTGTAGTAGGACTGTTTCGCGAGGGGAAGGGCAGAGTTATAGATTCTTAACATAAATTTATAGTGGATAAAGTTTTCTGGTGTGCAAGTTTTCTTCCATAGGCATTCGGCACTCCTAGAGCATCGCTGGAGAAATCGAGTTTGCGATATGAGCCATAGCTGTTTTACTCTGTGTTTGGAGGTTCTGAGGGTGAGGGGCGCTACTTGGTTCAGGGTGCTTTTGAGAGTGTCATTGTAGTGACAGCTATTCTGTTGGTAGAGACTTGTGTTTTGTTAAATGGACTCTGTTCTGCTGGTTTGAACTGAAATTTGGACAGAACCAGATGGAGCCCCAAGGCAGGGGGCAGTGCAGGCAATTGGGAGAAAGTGTGTGACAGGAAGAGGTCGGTGCGGTGGCCATCTTGGGAGAGTGAGGAGAGCTGAAAGGGGAGGATGTGTGACATCTCCGTCGAGCGCCATCCGCATTTCCAGATGTTAAAGGGGGACAAAGACTGCACCGGGTAGCAGATGATACTGTCCTGTTTCCGTTTCACCGGCAGGGGTGAAGTTTGGAGTGACGATGGCCACAGGAAGTAGCGGAGCTGAAATCCCAAGGAACCCGCATCAGTGACATACCCAGAGGGCTCTCCAGCAAGTTAGCTGTGGTACCACACACCAGTTAGAGACTCGGTATCCCTTGTTCAAACTGCCGTCGTCCAGGTGGCCTCATCTCTGCAATGACACAGCGATCAGACACAGGTCGGTAAGTCCTGAGCTGAGACACACACACACAGTTAGTTTGGTGCCAAACTCAGGCAGATACAGGCACTTGAATGCATCAGTGCCAATCAAACTCACCTAGCTGAACCACTTAACAAAAAGAAGGTTTGCTGTGTCTGTCAGCGTAGTGTCCAGAGGCTGGAGGCGCTACCAGGAGACAGGCCAGTACACCAAGAGACGTGGAGGGGGCCGTAGGAGGGCAACAACCCAGCAGCAGGACTGTTACCTCTGCCTTTGTGCAAGGAGGAACAGTAGGAGCACTGCCAGAGCCCTGCAAAATGACCACCAGCAGGCCACAAATGTGCATGTGTCTGTACAAATGGTTAGAAACCGACTCCATGAGGGTGGTATGAGGGCCCGACGTCCACAGATGGGGGTTGTGCTCACAGCCCAACACCGTGCAGGATGCTTGGCATCTGCCACAGAACACTAGGATTGGCTAAGTCGCCACTGGCGCCCTGTGCTCTTCACAGATGAAAGCAGGTTCACACTGAGCACATGTGACAGACGTGACAGAGTCTGGAGACGCCTGCAACATCCTTCAGCATGACCGGTTTGCAGTGGGTCAGTAATGGTGTGGGGTGGCATTTCTTTGGAGGGCCGCACAGTGCTCCATGTGCTCGCCAGAGGTAGCCTGGCTGCCATTAGGTACCGAGATGAGATGCTCAGACCCCTTGTGAGACCATATGCTGGTGCGGTTGGCCATGGGTTCCTCCTAATGCAGGACAATGCCAGACCTCATGTGGCTGGAGTGTGTCAGCAGTTCCTGCAAGATGAAGGCATGGAAGCTATGGACTGACCTGCCTGTTCCCCAGACCTGAATCCGATTGAGCACATCTGGAACATCCACCAACGTCACGTTGCACCACAGACTGTCCAGGAGTTGGCGGATGCTTTAGTCCAGGACTGGGAGGAGATCCCACAGGAGACCATCCGCAACCTCATCAGGAGCATGCCCAGGCGTTGTAGGGAAGTCATACAGGCACGTGGAGGCCACACAATACTGAGCCTCATTTTTACTTGTTTTAAGGACATTACATCAAAGTTGGATCAGCCTGTAGTGTGTTTATCCACTTTAATTTTGGCGGTGACTCCAAATCCAGGCCTCCATTGGTTAATAAATTTGATTTCCATTGATGATTTTTGTGTGATTTTGTTGTCAGCACATTCAACTTTGTACAGAACTAAGTATTCAATGAGAATATTTCATTCATTCAGATCTAGGATGTGTTATTTGAGTGTTCCCTTTATTTTTTTGAGCAGTGTATATATAATGTGCCCCAACCTGGGCTCTTTTTTGGTGTATTTGTATATCCTGGTATATATGTCCCCCAACTTGGGTTCATTCCTGGTGTATATGTCCCCCTTCTGTTGCGGTTCTCTAATGAATTATAAACCCAAACATTCTACTTACCTTCCCCCACTCCAAGTTGCGCTGTGTCCTTGTCTGTAGCAGGCTCAGAGGCTGGCAGATCACATTGGCGTGCCTGCTATGACATCACTCTGGTTGGCTAGCAATGTGTTTTGCAGTTCAGGGACCCGGCAGGTCGCTGCGCTGCAATGCATTTCTGCTGAATGTGTGTCCTCAGACACAAATCCACCTTAAATATTTGCTGGCTATGGCGGGCACCCCTACTGCACGGTCTTTATAGCCCTGCTCTGATACCTTCTGTTGCTGTTTCCTTATTTCAGGGAGCAGCTTTTTGTAGTATTGTATTTGTTTTCCTTTGCTTTCATTATTGGGTCATTTTCTCTGCTATCTACATTTTTTTTCAGTCCTCGATGAGCTGTTCATACCATCGATAACCTTTGCATATTAGCACAGTCTCTTCTCTTGAAAAACAGTATGCACTTTTCCTCATTAGGGAGATGTGTTCTGGTCATCATTGGGTTGGCCAGAGAATTATCGTAAAGGTATCTCCTGATTATGGGTAATGCCATGTTCTTGTATGAATTTGTTTCTATTTTTGAAAAATAACAACAGGTGGTCTGCAATAAGTAAAGTAATGTAATTTAGATGGAAATATATCATTAGCATTTTTTTCCAGTTCTAAGACTTGACATTTTTGTTTCAATCCCATATATGTATAACATATTGAAAAATCTGTTGTGTTAAGGTAAAACAGCTTGTTATAGTTTACTGTACAGTGGTAATGACAGAGTTGACAGATAGCCATCTACAGTGGCATGTAAAAGTATAGACAATAGTGATGAGCGAGCACTAAAATGCTCTGGTACTCGTTGCTCGGGTCGAGCAAATTGGAATGCTCGAGTGCTCGGTCCGAGTAACGAGCCCAATGTAAGTCTATGGGAAACTCAAGCATTTTTCCGGCGGCCCCCCCGGCGGTCTGCAGAGGGCCTAAAAATTGCCCAAATCGATGGTAACAGTGCTCAAATGATATGGGAAGAGCATTGGGGAAGACCCCTGGAAGCATTTCTGACTCCCAGGTCACTGCTGTCAACAACGTTGTCATAGGTATTACTCCACTTTTATGGACTCACAATAAAACATACAGAAACAAAACCAATATAGATTTTCCTCGGAAATATTTTAAGGAACATCCTTTCCAGGATAATGACTTGCATATAAGGCAAAATAAATATGCAAAAACGAATAATTGCTAATCCACACCTTTTGCTGTGCTCACACGTAGCGTTTTTGATGCATTTTTGCACTTTTGCATTGCTTTCAATGGTGAAAAATGCATTCACTGGGAAATTTCATTTTAACATTTTACAACCTTATCTGGCATGTGGTGTGTGACACATCATCAGACACATCCTGTTTCATTTATGAAGGAAGGACTCTGAAAGTCACAAAGACTATTTTTATAGGGCCATCGGGCAACCCTTACTATTTTATTATTATTATTATTATTTATTATTATAGCGCCATTTATTCCATGGCGCTTTACATGTGATAGGGATATACATAACAAAAGCATTTACATAATCTTAACAAAACGAGTCAGCGACTGGTACAGGAGGAGCGAGGACCCTGCCTGCGAGGGCTCACAGTCTACGAGGGATGGGTGAGGATACAGTAGGTGAGGGTAGAGCTGGTCGTGCAGTGGTGTTTACTGCAGGTTGTAGGCTTGTCGGAAGAGGTGGGTCTTCAGGTTCCTTTTGAAGGTTTCCACGGTCGGCGAGAGTCTGATATGTTGGGGTAGAGAGTTCCAGAGTAGGGGGGAAGCACGGGAGAAATCTTGTATACGAGTGTGGGAGGAGGAGATAAGAGGGGAGTAGAGCAGGAGATCTTGTGAGGATCGGAGGTTGCGTCTTAAAGGGCCAGCAGTCGGCTATGTTTTGTTGTTCCCATTATTAACCCCTTAACAACATCTGACGTACTAATACGCGTCTGTGCCCGGGGACTTAAGAGCCAGACCCGTATTAGCACGTCATGGCGATCGCGCGCGCACACAGGCTGTGCGGGCGCGATCGCCGCCGGGTGTCAGCTGATTGTCACAGCTGACACCCGATAGTATGTGCAGGGAGCGGCCCTGCACCGCTCCCAGCATATTGATCCCCGCGATGCTGCGATCAAAGTCGATCGAAGTCGATCGCAGCATTGCGGGGACAAGGGGAGGTGATTGCAGATACTTACCTCCTCTTCCGGCTTCCAGCGCTGTCTGCAAAGGCTTCCCGGGTGTTGCCATGACGACTCGATGTCATTATGACAACATCCAGGTCACCAGGCAGCAGGAAGATTGTTTGGACATACACAGTGCATCTCCAAACAATCTTCTCCCTGTCCGGCGCTGACAGTCTGCATGACACAGGGATGGTGCTGCATTCCTGTGCCATGCAGGCGATCAGAGAAAAAAAAGTGAAAGTCCCAGAGTGGGACAGAGTAAAAAAGTGTAAAAACACCCAGAAAGTGAAAAAAAATAAAAAAAAATAATCCACCAAAAATAAAAATATGATGTACCATGTTGCATTTGGAGAGTCCCTGTGTGCCCAAACATGGGAGCTCCCCCACAAGTGACTCCATTTTGGAAACTAGAACCCCCAAGGCACCTATCTAGATGCATAGTGAGCACTTGGAACCCCTAGGTGCTTCACAAATTGATTCATAAAAATGAAAAATTGTTTTTTTTTTCACTTTTTCATTTTTACGAATCAATTTGTGAAGCACCTGGGGGTTCCAAGTGCTCGCTATGCATCTAGATAGGTGCCTTGGGGGGTCTAGTTTCCAAAATGGGGTCACTTGTGGGGGAGCTCCAATGTTTGGGCACACAGGGGCTCTCCAAACGCAACATGGTGTCCACTAACAATTTGAGCCGATTTTCCAATCAATTTGTTAGCTGATACCATGTTGCATTTGGAGAGTCCCTGTGTGCCCAAACATGGGAGCTCCCCCACAAGTGACTCCATTTTGGAAACTAGAACCCCCAAGGCACCTATCTAGATGCATAGTGAGCACTTGGAACCCCTAGGTACTTCACAAATTGATTCGTAAAAATGAAAAAGTGAAAAAAAAAACACTTTTTCATTTTTACAAATCAATTTGTGAAGCACCTGGGGGTTCCAAGTGCTCACTATGCATCTATATAGGTGCCTTGGGGGGTCTAGTTTCCAAAATTGGGTCACTTGTGGGGGAGCTCCAATGTTTGGGCACACAGGAGCTCTCCAAACACAACATGGCGTCCGCTAATTATTCAAGCAAATTTTACAATCAAAAAGTCAAATGGCGCTCCTTCCCTTCCGAGCCCTGCCGTGCGCCCAAACAGTGTTTTTTCCCCAATAATTGGGTATCTGCGTGCCCAGGGGAAATTGCACAACAAATTTTGGGGTCCATTTTTTCTTGTTACCCCTGTGAAAATAAAAAAAATTGGGTCTAAATTAACATTTTTGTGAAAAAAGTTAAATGTTCATTTTTTTCTTCCACATTCAAAAAATTCCTGTGAAGCACCTGAAGGGTTAATAAAGTTCTTGAATGTGGTTTTGAGCACTTTGAGGGGTGCAGTTTTTAGAATGGTGTCACTTTTGGGTATTTTCTGTCATAAAGACCTCTCAAAGTGACTTCAAATGTGATGTGGTCCCTAAAAAAATAGTTTTGTAAATTTTGTTGGAAAAATGAGAAATCGCTGGTCAACTTTTAACCCTTATAGCTCCCTAACAAAAAAAAATTTTGGTTCCAAAATTGTGCTGATGTAAAGTAGACATGTGGGAAATGTTATTTATTAACTCTTTTGTGTGACATATCTCTCTGATTTAAAGGCATAAAAATTCAAATTTTGAAAATTGCAAAATTTTCAAAATTTTCGCCAAATTTCCATTTTTTTCACAAATATACGCAAGTGATATCGAAGAAATTTTACCATAATCATGAAGTACAATATGTCACGAAAAAACAATCTCAGAATCAGGGGGATCCGTTGAAGCATTCCAGAGTAATTACCTCATAAAGTGACAGTGGTCAGAATTGTAAAAATTGGCCTGGTCATTAACGTGCAAACCACCCTCGGGGCTTAAGGGGTTAAAGAGTGGGTCTCCTATACTGTTATTGCGTATTCAGTGACTGCAAGGGCTGCCAAAAATTTGGATGCACCCCAATACCCCTTTGAAGAGACATAGAGTAGGGTCTCAGTAAAATAAATGTTACCATTATAAAGGACTGGGTCTCCTATAGTGGTAATGCCCATTCAGTGATTGCAAGGGCTGCCAAAATTTGGGAAAAACCCCAATAGCAATTTAAAGGCACATAGAGCTGGGCCACAGTAACGAGTGCGACATGTTCCCATTAAAAAGGAGAGGGTCTGCTATACAGTTATAGGGTATGCAGTGAGTCCAACGGCTGACAAAAATTTGGTAAAATCCCCAATAACAATTTAAAGACACATAGAGCTGGGCCACAGTAATGACATGTTCCCATTAGAAAGGAGAGGGTCTGCTATACAGTTATAGGGTATGCAGTGAATGCAACAGCTGCCAAAAATTTGGAGGAACTCCAATTGCTCTTGCAAGAGACGTAGATATGGTGATATGGTAGATATGGTGGTGGAAGATGAGGATGAGGAGAAGGAGGAGGACAAAAGCAAATAGACAAATTCAGGAAGCGTATAACCATGTCTAGGTGTGAAGACAGAGGTCCATGGGAATAGAGTTAGACCTTCCAAAAAAAAGACACTGTATTTGAGTTTGTTAGGCTGCTATCAATCAGTGGTGTTGAGAAGTCTGGCCGAATCCAGCCCTTGTTCATTTTTATAAGAGTCAGCCTGTCAGCATTTTCAGTTGACAGGCGGATGTGCCTATCGGTTATCATTCCACCAGTGGTACTAAAAACCCACTCTGACAAAATGCTAGGGCAGGGCAGGCCAGGACCTCTAAGGCATAGAGAGCCAGGTCATGTCACGTGTCCAGCTTGGATATCCAATAATTATAAGGTAGAGGAATCACGGAGGATGTTGGTACGGTCGACAAGGTACTCCTTCAGCATCTTCCGAAACTTGTCCCTCCTTGTGAGAGTACCCCGCGCATCAGGACCTGTACGAAGGGAGGGTCGAATAAAACTGTCCCAGAACTTTGACAGTGTTCCCCTGCCTCTGCTGGATTGGATTTGTGTCTCTCTCGCCTGTACTCCTTGGTTGTCAAACGAACTGTGACCTCTGTCGCCAGCGTTTTCAGATGGGAATTTTTTAAATAATTCCGCAACAAGGGCCTTCTCATACTGGACCATTTTATTAGGCCTGTCCTGCAAGGGAATAAGAGACAGAAAGTTCTCCTTGTAGCGTGGGTCTAGAAGTGTCACCAACCAGTAATGACTGTCACCCAAAATTTGAACAACATGCGAGGGTCACAGGAAAGGCAGCATAACATAAACTCAGCCATGTGTGCCAGACTGCTAACAGGCAAGACTTCCATGTCCTCACCAAGAGGACGATTGGCCATGCTCTCCTCCTCATCCTCCTTCTCCTCCTCCCTGTCCTCAGCCCATCCACGCTGAACAGACGGTATAACAGTTGTGCAGGTAGTACCATCTATAGTGCAGGAAACTAGCTCCTGTTCTTCCTCTTCCTCATTGTCACCCAATCCACATTGGGATGAGATGAGGCTGGGCTGTGTGTAATCATCCTGTATGGTTCCTTGCTCCATCTCATCGTTCTCTGCCTGCAATGCCTCCTCTTTAATTGTGAGCAGAGAGTGTTTCAGAAGACAGAGAAGCGGGATGGTGACGCTAATTATGGCGTCATCGCCGCTCACCATCTTGGTGGAGTCCTCAAAATTTTGTAGGGTGGTACAGATGTCTGACATCCATGTCCACTCCTGAGGTTTTATGTGTGGAGTGTGACCTGAATACCGACGGCCTCAGGTCAATAACTGCCCTCTTCTGCTCACAAATCCTTCCCCACATCTGCAATGTAGAGTTCCAATGCGTGGGGACATCACACACCAGTCGGTGAGCTGGAAGCTGCAAACGCTGCTGAAGCACGGCAAAGGCGGCAGAAGCTTTAGCTGACTTTCTAAAATGGGCACACAGGAGGCGTACTTTGACAAGCAGATCTGGGTAGGTTTTGACAAACCGCTGAACCATGAGGTTAAGCACATGGGCAAGGCATGGTACGTGAGTGAGCTCACCTCGCCTCAGAACCGCAACCAGGTTCTGGCCATTGTCACACACAGCCATGCCTAGCTGTAGTGTCAGCGGTGTCAGCCACAGATCTGCCTGCTCTTTCAGAGCTGTCCACAACTCTTCAGCATTGTGCAGTTTATCACCTAAGCATATTAGCTTCAGCACAGGCTGTTGCCGCTTGGCCGAGGTAGTACTGCAGTACTTGCAGCTTGTGACTGTTGTGGTCATTTCGGAGATGGAGACTGAAGAGGAGGAGGTGCAGGAGCTGTAGAATGTGGGGGCAACCCTGATTGACCCAGGGCCCACAATCCTCAGCGTCGGGAGGAAGTGTTCTGTCCCAAGGTCCAACTGGGTCCCGGCTTCCACTATATTAACCCAGTGTGTCGAGATGTACCGTCCCTGCCCACAAACACTTGTCCACGTGTCCGTGGTTAGGTGGACTTTTCGCAGTAACTGCATTGTTGAGGGCACGGCTAATGCTGTGGGACACGTGCTCGTGTAATGCAAGGACGGCACACCGGAAGAAATAGTGGCAGATGGGGACCGAGGGACGGCTGCTGCCATCAGGTTGCGGAAAGCTTCCATCTCCACGAGCCTAAAAATCAATATTTCGAGTGCAAGAATTCGCGAAATGTGTGAATTTAGTAGTGGGTACTGTGGGGGGCATTGGCTGCGTATTTGCGCTTGCGTTCCAAGGACTGGGGTAGGGACAACGGAACACTGTGGTGTTACAAGAACGTGGACGTGCTTGCTGATGGTGCTAGTTGAGAGTGTGCAACGACATGTGCAGGGCAGGAGGCATCTTGGCAAGCGCCATGGACAGGGGATTGGCGAGCACGCACAACAGCGGAAGAAGCAGTGGTGTAACCCGCAGACAGTGTTTCTGGACCCTGGTGTTCGGCCCCCTTAGTCGGGTGCTTTGCTGCCATGTGCCTGATCATGCTGGTGGTGGTCAGGCTGCTAGTTTTGCTACTCGTTCTGATGCTGGCCTGGCAGGTGGTGCAGATGGCCTTTTGGGGGTTATCTGCAGAGGCTTTAAAAACAACCAGACTCGGAAAGACCTAACAGTTGTACTGGCAACTTCCGTCATGTTGGCGTTACGAGGAACGCTTTCCCGCCTTGTGTCTGTGGCCACCACACTGCTTCTTCCTGCCTGTTGTGGTGCTACGCCTCCCTCATCCTGTGTGCTGCTGTCCTTGCTCTGTATGTGCCCCTGCCAGGTTGGGTCAGTTACTATCAGCAATTGTGTCTCATAATCATCATCCACCTCTTGCGACAGTAATTGCACTTTTCCACCATTGCTAGACGCGTTCTCCTCTTGACTTGCTTGAAGCTGGCCGGGCGAGAGGCCCGAATCTACAAATGGAAAAGTGAACAGCTCTTCTAAGTGTCCAAGTGTGGGATCAGTTGTCTCCGGGCACTCGGCATGGTGGGAGGAATGAGGATCAGGGTGAGGATATGTGGTCAAGACTCACGGCTACTGAGACTTGATCATGTGGAAGACAGGGTGGTGGTGGTGGGAAAGTGACTGGAAGCATTATCTACTATCCAATCAACAACCTTTTGACACTGCTTTAGGCTCAATAGTGGTGTACTGTGGTCCCCTAGTAATTGGGACAGGAAGGTCGAGCGACAAGATGTGGGTGTTTGTTGTGGCACAATTTCAGCTTGCCCACGGCCACGTCCTCGGCCTCTCAATGCACCATCACCATCATGTCCACTTCCCGTCCCTGGCCATGCACCTTGCCCATTTTAAATGGAGAGCAATATTTTCCACGTTCACGAGAAATGGTTGATTTTGGAACGCTGTTATATGTGATATGTCTGACAGAGAACCACGGTTTTAAATAGCAGTTCGGTAATTTACTAATATTATTCTACACAGAGACCTAGTGTGAATAGCTTGACTGACACAATGCAACTGAATGGAAAAGAAGGCCAATATTTTGCAGGTTCAGTTCAAATTTCTGGATTTTTATCGCTGAAATATGGAAGAGATCTGGCTGTATTCTGCAGTGCTAACAAGCAAATGGAGCAGAAAAATGGTGTACTCTGTATTGCTTTTTAAGCAAATAACCAGGATTAAGATAAAAAAAAAATTTGCTCTGGCCCCTGTATATGGGGCTATGCCTACAAATATATGTAAGAACAGCAGCAGCAGGAACGTGCTATGGACCCTCTTGCACTATATGCACTGCAGTCTGCCACATACACTGCCTGCTGGCCTAACTCCTGCTATCACCACTGAATATATGCAGCTGGATTAGTCCTCAGAAGGACTGTTAGTTCAGATGAATATATATATATATATATATATATATGTTGTGAATACCTATACTAACTATAAACAAGCAAATCTCTCCCTACTCTGCCTGTTTCCGGGGTAGACTGTGATGAGCATAGCGGCGCCAGGTCTTATATAGATCTGATGACGCTGTGCGGCCAGCCAATCACTGTACTGCCCACAACCAACATGGCTACAGCAATACAGTGCGTGGCAAGCAATCCCTGCATGTTTATTGGCTCTCTAAAAAGCGCCAAACATGCAGGGCTGTGCCCCTAATTCCCTCCCGAGCAACCCGGAAATACGCGCCGAGCTTGTTGAGCACCGTGATGCTCGGGCGAGTACCGAGCAGTGGCGTGCACGTTCGCTCATCACTAGTAGGCACCCCTGGTCAAAATTAGTGTTATTGTAAACAGTTAAGCAAGTTGAAGATGAAATGATCTTTAAGAGGGCTAAAGTTAAAGATGACACATTTCCTTTGTATTTTAGGCAACTACAAGAACAAAAAAATAAATATAGTAATTTTTTAAATTTTAAAAATTTCAAAAATGGTCCAATGCAAACATTTGGGCACCCTGTATGATTAGTGCCTAGCACCCCCTTTTGTAGTATCACAGTTTGTAAACGTTTTTTATAGCCAGGATTTTCATCCATTCTTCTTTTGAAAATTCTTCCAGTTCTGTGAGATTCCTGGGTTGTCTTGCATGCACTGCTATTTTGAGGTCTAGCCACAGATTTTCAATCATGTTCAGATCTGGGGACTGTAAATGCAATTGTAAAACCTTCAGCTTGCGCCTTTTGAGGTTGTCTATTGTGGATTTTGATGTGTCTTTAGGATCATTATTAGTGTTGAGCGAGCACTAAAATGCTCGGGTGCTCGAAGCTCGGGCCGAGCTCGCCGTGATTCTCGGGTACTCGACCCAAGCAAAAAGCCCAATGTTAGTCTATGGGAGACCCGAGCAATTATGCGGCGGCACCCCCGGCAGTCTTTTAAAAGCCTAACAAGTGCCCAAAACGATAGTGACAGTGCTCAAATGACATGGGGACAGCATGGGGATCGCCCCAGGAAGCATTTCTGACACCCAGGTCACTGCTGTCAACAATGTGGTCAGAGGTATTAAGCCACTATTAAGGGCTCACAATAAAACGTTCAAAAACGAAGCTGAAACTGCTTTCCTGTGAAATACGTTAAGGAAGTTCCTTTCCAGGGTAAAGACTTGTGTATAAGGTAAAATAAATAACCCCAAAAAAATACTCCTCCACACCTCCACCTCCACACCCACACAAGTAGCATTTTTTATGCGTTTTTGTACTTTTGTATTGCTTTCAACTGTGACAAATGAATTCACCGGGAAATGTCATTTTAACATTTTACAACCTTATCTGGCCATGTGCTTTGTGACACATGCATACAGTGCTGAAAAGACATGGGATCAGCATGGGGAAGATCCCTGGAAGCATCTCTGACACCCAGGTCACTGCCAAAAAGTGTGCCCATCAGAAGTCATCCTTGCCGCATCAGAAGATGCAGACTTGCAACTATCCCCGTGCAAGTTCTTGTCCCAGGGCAGTGTTCAATTGTACCTCCCCCATTCCTTGCAATGCAAGCGCAAATATGCAGCCAACCACTCACCCACCCCCAGGCTGCAATACCATACTGCTTGCTTGCACTTGAAATTGGGCCTTTTAGGCATGTGGAGGCGGAATCTGGCCACCACGTCATGGCTGCGTTGGCGGCCTGGAATCCATACTCAGTCCCCAGCCGCCCCGCGGCCAGGTGTCCACACACAGTCCCCAGCCGCCTGGGGACAGCCGGGTATCCATAAACGGTCCCCAGCCGCCCCTATTTCTCCTTGGAACATCCCCCCACACACTTTTCTTAGCCCGTCCTGCTTTAGGGCTGCATTGGACGAGCCCACCAGAGAACCAGACTCCGTCGGTGGGCCCTGGCTTCTCCATCAGGGGAGTTGAGAGTGCCAAGGTGAGGACCATGATGATGATGATACAAGTTAGCATCTGCTTTGTTTTCTTGGAATGCAAGCGCATGTATGTAGTAGCGGCTAGGCCTGAGGTGGTCAGCGTTTTGGCGCATATCCTACCTCCTCCGAGGATTGCTGGATGTTTTCCTGCTACTATCCCAGTTCTATGACTCCCGTTAAAACAAAGCTTCAGGTGATAAATGATGGATGAGGCAGTGGCAAAGGAGAAAGAGCAGGAGGAACAGGGACCATTCACATCAATATCAGGCCAGTCAACCACATATGTCTTGTAGGATATGTTTCTGTAACAAAAGGAGCGGTTTAGCTACACAGTTATAGGGCATACAGTGAGTGCAATGCCTACCTAAAATTTTGAGGCACTCCAATGCCCCTTGGAAATGACATGGAGGTCAGAGGGCCTTAACTAAACCGTTTTTTCCATTTATAGCAACTGGGTCTCCTGTACACTGTTGGCCTAAGCAGTGAATGGAAGGCTTTCCAAAAAGTATGAGGAACTGCAAAGCCCTTTGAAACAGATGTGGATTACAGCGCACTAAAAACCTTCTACACATTATTGGGGAGTGGGTCTCCCTTAGTTTTCGCCTTTGCATTGAAAAGCAAAAGCTGACTAAAATTAGGAGGAAATGCAATGCCCGTTGGAAGAGTCGTGGAGGTTAGAGGTAATTAAAAACAACATTTCAATGCCCCTTGGAAGAGCTGTGGAGTTCAGAGTGGCTTAAGAAGACGCTTTTAATGCTCCTTTGAAGAGACGTGGAGGTCACAGTAGCTTAACAAGACGCTTTTAATGCCCCTCGGAAAAGTGGTGGAGGTCGCAGTAGCTTAACAAGACGGTTTTAATGCCCCTTACAAGAGCCATACAGTACAGCATCTTAAAAACATTATTCCCATTATTTGGGAGTGTGTCTCCCATAGTCTTTGCTTATGCCTTTCAAGCAAAAGCTGCCAAAAATTAGGACGGAGGAACTTGCAATGCCCCTTACAAGAGCCATGCAGTACAGCATATTACAAACATTATTCCCATTATTGGGGAGTGTGTCTCCCATAGTCTTTGCTTATGCCTTTCAAGCAAAAGCTGCCAAAAATTAGGACGGAGGAATTTGCAATGCCCCTTACAAGAGCCATGCAGTACAGCATATTGCAAACATTATTCCCATTATTGGGGAGTGTGTCTCCCATAGTCTTTGCTTATGCCTTCCAAGCAAAAGCTGCCAAAAATTAGGACGGAGGAACTTGCAATGCCCCTCACAAGAGCCATGCCGTACAGCATATTATAAACATCATTCCCATTATTGGGGAGTGGGTCTCCCATAGTATTTGCTTATGCCTTCCAAGCAAAAGCTGCCAAAAATTAGGACGGAGGAACTTGCAATGCCCCTTACAAGAGCTATGCAGTACAGCATATTGCAAACATTATTCCCATTATTGGGGAGTGGGTTTCCCATAAAATTTGCTTATGCCTTCCAAACAAAAGCTGCCAAAAATTAGGACGGAGGAACTTGCAATGCCCCTTACAAGAGCCATGCAGTACAGCATATTACAAACATTATTCCCATTATTTGGGAGTGTGTCTCCCATCGTCTTTGCTTATGCCTTCCAAGCAAAAGCTGCCAAAAATTAGGACGGAGGAACTTGTAATTAGTGTTGAGCCACCCCCGTAGTGTTCGAGTTCGGTTCAGTTCGTCGAACACCCGTGTGTTCGCCGAACTGTTCGTCGAACTGTTCGTCGAACACCTTCGAACACCGTTAAAACCAATGGCAGGCAAACAAAAACACATAGAAACACATAGAAAACACCTTCAAAGGTGTCCAAAAGCTGACAAACTGCTCAGAAGACACAACTAACACATGGAAAAGTGACAAGTACATATAGTCATGCGAAAAGAAAAGAGGTGGAGGAGTAAAAGGAGGGGGAGACACAGATATAGGCATGTCATGCCCTTCTAAAATCCAAAAAGTGAGAAGCCGAGACGGCCAGTCCGCTCCTGCCCGTGCCACCTCCGTGTCGCCGGGTTTGTGCCAGAGCCGCGGTGAACCCTGACGGCCAGCCCCCCTCTCCCAATACTGGTGCCTGTCCGCTGGTGGGTCGAGAGAGCCCCCCTGTGGTGGAGGCTGCTCTAAGCTTTTTAATTTAAATTGTCCCTCTAATTTGAATGAATACACTTTAAATCCATTTACAAGGATCTATTGGAGGGCAAGTCTCATGCCAGCAGCCGCGTAATTCCAGCTCCAGTAGCGTCCACTAAAGCTGCTGCAGTTAAAAAGCTTTTATAAGGATCGAGCTTGGCTGTCCACCGCAAGGCATCCTAGTGCCAGTCCCAGCCCCTATGCCTTGGGGTGCCTCCTGATGCTCTTCACTAAGTATCCCGTGGTCCCGAAGCATTTCCTTTGAAAAAATTAAGTGTCCAAACTACAGGTGGTGTAGCTTGCTTAACAGCCGGGATAATCCGCTGACTAGCAGACACTGCTACTAGGCACAAAGTATTTCCTGGGCTAGATGCAGTTAAAAATTTGTAAGTAGATACTCTCGTTGGATGCTGAGAAAGCATTCCATAGAGTCTCCTGGCACGCCATATATGATTCTCTTAAAAAGCTTGGGGTAGGGGTCTAGGGGACCCTTTTATAGCCAAAATCACGGCCCTGTATCACAATACGTCACCTAGGCTGAAGATAAATGGAACTGTAGCACCGAGGGCTCGGTTGCTACAGACGTATTGCACCTCACCCAGAGGTGTGATATCTCACTCTCAGATAAGGATGGAGTGTGGATCAGGACCCGACACCTGCATGCATTACACCACATTGCCGTGGGGCAGGGCGACCAATATGCCCCTGAGATGGGCACGACAGTCCCTGTCCCTGGCTGGAGTGGGGGGAGGGAACACTGAGGAAGGGGAACCCTGCAGTGCAGGAGCAGGGAGGAAGCAGTTCCTGGGTGCATTGAGAAGGGAGTATAAAAGGTGGGCACCATCTTAGTTCAGTGCAGAGAAGTCTGAGCAGAAGTGGCAGGGAGCAGGGGCTCTGCATGAGCTCTGCTCCGGAGGCGGGCCTAGTAACAGAGGCCCAGGCCTGCAAGAGGGAGAAGGAAGGAAGAGGAGCGGAGAAGGCTCCAGGAACGAGGAATGAAGGGATCCCAGGGGTGCGGACGGGCGACTCGCCACCGCACGCCCGAATCCACCTGCGTGGAGGGGTCAGGCCAAAGGGGGAGACCGGTCCCCGAACTAGTGGAGGCAGGAAACGACCCTCAGCTAGAAACCGGAGGCTCTGACATTTTATGTGGCGCAGCCCCTTGCTCCACCCGCTAGGAAGGCACCACATAGGGTCAGGGAAACTGGCGCCAAGTTTACCAAGAGGAGGCCCGAGGCAGCCGGACAGAAGTGTTGGTAAGAAAGGCCAGACAAAGGACACACAAAGGGGGTCCTGTGAAGCGCTCCAAAGTTATCTGGGAGTTGTCTGAGCCCCTCACCTGGTGAGCACAGTACGACGTGGGCAGCCGTTACCTGCAGACGTGGTCTGGATAATAAGAACTGTGAGTAAAGGCCCTGAACTGCATCACTGACTCCGTGTCGTTACTGCTGCTGCCCTGCACCATCACCCCCATCCTCCGCATACACTGCCCTGAGGCTATACTCCTCCCGTGGGGAGTTATGCTACGCTCTGCTGCACCCACAACACCAGCCTTAGCGGTCTGCCCTGTAGCGGCGGTTCACTCTGACCGCAATCCACGGGTGGCGTAGTCGGACATTTAAACATCAAAACCACATAAATAGTTCCGCCACTGGTTTGACCGCCCTGAGCCACGGAACCGGATCGCCGCCACGAAGACTACAACCACCAGCATCCACCAAAAAGGGTCCGGCTCCGGGTGTCCCAAGGCCCAGGGGGTGCGTCAGAACATTTTCATCACCTTTCACAATCACCAATGGGACAAGGCAGGGATGTCCTCTGTCCCCTCTCTTATACATCCTAGTGACGGAGCACCTGCTCTCATCAATTCGCCATAACCCCAATATTAGGTGGATTGAGGTGGGAGGCACCGAGTACAAGTGCTCTCTATTTGCTGATGATGTCCTAGTATATATCACTCAATCACATATATCCATCCCTGCTGTTATGGCTGAAATACATCACTTTGTTACATGGTAAAATTTTAAAATCAATGCAGCGAAGTCTGAGGCCCTCGATGTCTCCCTCCCTAAATCCATATAGGATTCCATCCAGTCCAACTTTCCCTTTGCCTGGCCCTCACAGGGTATCAAATACTTAGGAATTCCTATTCATAGAGACCTCTCCCATCTATGTTATCTTAATTTTGGGCCCTTTATTGAACAATTCCATACAGACCACGGTTGGCAAGTTAGAACTGTAAGATTCACTACGTGAACCACTGGTGTTTTGTGGAAAAGCACATGTACACTGCGTTCCAAATTATTATGCAAAAAGTGTTTAGGAGTGATAAGGGAAGAATTTGTTTGTTTGTCAGTTAAACTCATTGATGGTGATGTGTGTCAGGGCTCTTTATATCACTGTAAGCAATTGCAGACACCTGTGCTAATTAGTTTGGCAGGTGTGTCCAATGAAAGGCAAGACTACTTAAGAAGGCTCTCTCACATTATTAAGCAGCCTACATTTTCTGCCAAAATGGGAAAGAAAAAGGATGTGTCGGCTGCTGAGAAGCAACAAATTGTGGTGTGTTTAGGTCAAGGCATGACTACAATCAACATTGTGCGATGATCAGGATGAAGTGTCTTGGCAATCAAGAAGTATGTAGCTGATTCACAGTACACACGTGTGCGTGCTGATAAGGGCAAATTGAGGACTCTTTCCTACAGGCAATTACGTCAGGTTGAAAGAGCAGCGGCAAAAAAGCCTTGTCATAGCAGCAGACAAGTTTTTGAAGCTGCTTGTGCCTCCAACGTCCCCCGAACAACAAGATGCAGGGTCCTTCAGAGGTTTGCAGCTGTGCATACGCCATCCTGTCGACCTCCTCTATCCACTTCACACAAGCAGAAACGGCTCCAGTGGGCCAAACATTACATGAAGACTGATTTCAAAACTGTTTTGTTCACGGATGAGTGCCGTGCAGCGCTCGATGGTCCAGATGAATGGAGTGGAGGATGGCTGGTTGATGGACACCCCACGCAAACACGGCTACAGCGCCAACAAGGAGGAGGTGGAGTAATGTTTTGGGCTGGAATCATGGGGAGAGAGATTGTCGGCCCCTTTAGGATCCCTGAAGGCGCTAAAGATGAACTCCATAATGTATGTGGATTTTCTCAAACAGCACTTCCTGCCATGGTTCAAGAAGAAGAACCGTGTATTTCACAGCAAGATCATTTTTCTGCATGATAATGCACCATCTCATGCTGCACATAAAACATCTGCATCTCTGGCTGATATGGGCATAAAAGGGGACAAACTTATGGTGTGACCCCCATGCTCCCCTGACCTCTACCCCATTCAGAACCTTTGGAGCATCATTAAAAGGAGTGTCTATGATGGCGGGAGGCAGTTCACATCTAAGCAACAGCTCTGGGAGGGTATTCTGTCCTCATGCAAAACAATTGAAGCAGAAACCATCCAAAACCTGACAAATTCAATGGACGAGAGAGTTCAGAAGCTCCTTTCGAACAAGGGGTCCTATGTGAAAATGTAACATCACCTAGAATAAAGTTTTGAGTTGAAAACTGTTTGATTTCAGTTTCTAACAACCTGCTAATGCTTATAATTTCAAAAATGACCATTTTTTTGGTCTTTATTAAAATGAAAAGGTTGATCGAAAAGTTTGGGGGATCTAAGAGTGTGGCAACCCAGTAGTCATGATTACTTCGAATTCTGACAATATGAGGGTCATGCTGCAGGTAGTGCAGCAAGAAGGCACTTATGTGTCTTGCGCATCTCGGAGCCCCAAAATTATTTTCCGGGCTAGATGCAGCTAAAAATTATTTTTAATTTTAAATCTGGTGAAGCTTATTATAGATGGCCTAATAGGATCAGTGCTGCACACTGCTACAAAGCCCAAATTATTTTCCAGTCAAGATACAGATAAACATGATTAGTAATTTGAAAGCTTAAAACGGTTGGTAGGGTGATTTTAACCAATCATCAAGCTTTTACTCTCCCCAGGATGACACAGGGGTAGAAAAGTCGTTTCGGATCCATGATTTGTTCATCTTTATGAACGTGAGTCTGTCTACATTATCAGTGGAGAGCCGCGTGCGCTTATCTGTCAGCACACCACCAGCAGCGCTGAACACACGTTCAGACAGAACGCTGGCTGCGGGGCATGACAAGATCTCCAAGGCGTAAGTGGCTAGCTCCGGCCATTTATCCAGATTGGAAGCCCAAAAAGAGCAAGGGTCCAGTGACACAGTCGTGGCTTCAATGTTTACTTGGAGATACTCCTGTACCATCGTCTCTAGGCGTTGACTATGTGTCAGACTTCTTGTCTCCTGTGGCCTTGCAAAGGATGGGCTAAAAAAGTGGTGAAATGATTCCGCAAAATTGATGTTACCAGCAGATACTGTGGTTCTGTTACGGTTTGAGTGCTGAACACTTGACGGTCCCACGGTTGGCAAGTTGGAACTGTGAGATTCACTACGTGCACCACTGGTATTTTGTGGAAAAGCACATGTAAGATTCTGCAACAGTCTCTGCTGATACTCCTGCATGCGTGCATCCCTTTCTATGGCAGGAATAATTTCTGCAAATTTACTTTTGTACCGGGGATCTAACAGTGTGGCAACCCAGTAGTCAGGATTATTTCTAATTCTCACAATTCGAGGGTCATGTTGCAGGTAGTGCAGCAAGAAGGCACTCATGTGTGTTGCGCATCCAGGAGCACCAAGTCCCTGTTGTGTTGGTGGCGAGGTAACAATCATGCTTCCTTCCTCTGTCCTCTCCCCCCAACCTCGCACAACAGAAATGTGATCAAGGTCTCCCTCATCTGATGAGTCTTCCATCAGTTCGTCCTCCACTTCTTCCTGGGCTCCTGCACCTTCCTCACTAGTTTGGCTGCTACCATGCGCCCTGGTTAAACCATCTCCCCCACCCTCACATGCCTGCCGCCTTGGTGCTGCCGACCGTCTGGACCTTGCAGATGTTAGCCCTTCCGCATACAACTCCTCCTCCTCTACTTCCTCCACCTCCTCTTGTGCCACCACCTGACTCCGAATTCTGTTTAACATGTGCTCCAGCATGTAAATCACCGGAATAGTCATGCTGATAATGGCATCGTCAGCACTAAACATCTTCGTCGCCATTTCAAAACTGTGCAGAAGGGTGCATAGGTCCCTGATCTGAGACCACTCCTCCAGCGTGATTTGCCCCACCTCTGAATCTCGTTGGCCCAGGCTATACGTCAGAACGTATTGCACCAGGGCTTGTCGGTGCTGCCACAGTCGCTGCAACATGTGCAGAGTTGAATTCCACCGGGTAGGCACATCGCATTTTAGCCGGTGAAGTGGCAGGCCCAACGACTTCTGTAGAGATGTAAGTCGCTGAGCTGCGGGATGCGAACGGCGGAAGTGAGCACACAGCGACCGTGCCCTCTGCAGAAGGCCATCTAGTCTGGGATAGTGGGCTAAAAATTGCTGGACAACCAGGTTCAACACGTGAGCCATACAAGGCACGTGTGTGACATTGCCCCGGCGAAGGGCCGCACCCAGGTTTGCAGCATTGTCGCACACGGCCTTCCCTGGTTTCAGGTCCAGTGGAGACAACCATTCATGAAATTGGTTCTCCAGAGCTGACCACAACTCCTCAGCTGTGTGACTCACATTTCCCAGACATTTCAATGTAAAAACCGCCTGATGACGTTGAGCCCTACTGCCAGCATAGTAAGGAGGTGTGCAGGATCCCTTCTGCGCAGTTAGAAAGCTTGTGGCATGACCAGACAGGCTTTGGGTGCAGGTGGAAGACCGAGAGGAGGTTGAGGAGGCAGAAGCAGTGGAGGAAAAATGACATAAAGAGGATTGACGCACAACTCGTGGGGACGGCAAGACTTGGACAGCAGCCCCTTGTCCTGCTGTCACCATAGTTACCCAGTGCACAGTCAGCGACATGTAACGCCCCTGTCCATGCCTACTCGTCCAAGTGTCTGTGGTGAAATGCACCCTGTCACACACAGAGTTTCTCAAAGAAGCGGTGATGTTGTGTGCGACATGCTGGTGGAGCGCAATCACACCTTTCTTTGAGAAGTAGTGCCGACTGGGCATCTGGTACTGGGGCACTGCGACGGACATAAGGTCTCGAAAATCCTCTGTGTCCACCTGGCGGAAAGGCAGCATTTCTGTAGCCAAGAGCTTGCAGATGGTGAAATTCAACCTCTTAGCTTTCTCATGGCTAGGAGGAAATGGTCTTTTACTTGTCCACATCTGAGGGACCGAGGGCTGGCTATTGTGCTTAGACGGGGTTGATAAGGGTGTCCCCGGCAAACTGCCGGTCTGTGAGGAAGATGCAGGCGGACATGTTAGGTTGCCTTGATCCAAAGGTGGTGCTATCGATGTCGGACAGCGCTCAAGACCAGCTGGTGTTACCACCTCCAAAGAAAATGATGACCTGCCAATCACGCTGGCTGTTGCGGGTAAAGAGGTGGCAGGTCTGCGCCCCAAAACAGGTGTGACTGCTGTCCCCCCAGTCACAGAGGATGAAGAGGCCGCGGATGCACAAGATATGGCAGACGGTGGTTGGCCCGGCCGGCTAGACCGCATTGTAGCACACTGAGCTTCCCACTGCAACTTATGCTTCATGTCCATGTGCCGGTTCATGCATGAAGTACTCAAACTATGTATTTTTTGGCCTCTACTTAGCTTTTGCTGACAAATGTTACAGATAACACGAGTTGGGTCATCTTTATCGATCTGAAAAAATGCCCAGGCTATGCAAGGCTTAGCACCCATGCGACCTGAAGAGCCACCACGACTTGTGGTGAGAGGCAGAGTTGTGTTTGAGGATGCAGTTGTTGACGTGCTTCCAGTACTACGTCTCTGTCCAGGAAGGCGCAACCTGACCTCGTCGTCACTAGCATCTTCCTCCACCTCCTCTGCTGACCTCATCTCTTGGCTGACTGTGGGTTGACAGTAAGTGGGATCTCCGACCTCATCATCATCACCCTGTGCGTTATCACACCCGTCGTCCTCAGAGCCAACCTGTTCCTGCCCTGACAAAAAACTAAAGTTGTCGCTCCAATCAGGTATTTGAGTCTTATCATCGTCTTCCTCATTGTCTCCACCAACAGGAGTTACAGTTTGGGAATGAGGGTCTACATTATGGTCAGAACCTTCTGCGTCTGGTCCTGGATCCGACTCATAAAGATTCTGGGCATCAGTGCAGATCATTTCCTCGTCTGGATTCACAGAAGCGCTGGAGTCGACCTCTGATTCCCAGGCTATAGTATAAGTAAACAGCTCTGCAGACTCAACCATCTGTTCTACCTCATACTCAGACGGGCAGCTGGAGATTTGGGAGCTGTGAGGAAGCAAGTGCGATTTGGGTGACACCTTTGAGGACTGGAGTATTTGTGATGTTGAAGTTGATGTGGAGGAGAGCCCACTTAAAGGAGCACTTGATATCCGTTGAAGCACCTGCTGTTTTTGTGCCTCATCTGGAATTTGTAGCGATTGGCGTGGCCGTAAGAAAGGGATCTTATCACATTGTCCGCTAAAAGAAGTAGACATTTTAGTTTGGCTGGAAGATGGTCTTTCTTCTGCACCTACCCCACGGACACAACCTTTTTTCCCCTTCCCAACACGCCTATTCCCCTTTCCACCAGCAGCAGGCCTTTTTCCACTCATTTTGGTGGTTAACTAATTCACAACTCTGGAGTTGTTTGCACAAAAAAACAATGGATGGTAACCGAGCAGAGCTGAGTGGCCAAACTGTGGTATTAGGCCAAAACTATTGGCTGGGTTAGATGCAGAAAAAAATTATTTTTAATTTGCAACCTGATGGAGGTCAGTATAGATGGACTAAAAGACCAAGTCCCACACACCGCTAGAAGCCCAAATATTTTTTCAGAGCTAGATGCAGAAATTTTTTTTATTCAATTTGCAACCTGATGGAGGTCAGTATAGATGGACTAATAGACCAAGTCCCACACACTGCTAGAAGCCCAAATATTTTTTCAGAGCTAGATGCAGAAAAAAATTATTTTTAATTTGCAACCTGATGGAGGTCAGTATAGATGGACTAATAGACCAAGTCCCACACACCGCTAGAAGCCCAAATATTTTTTCAGAGCTAGATGCAGAAATTTTTTTTATTCAATTTGCAACCTGATGGAGGTCAGTATAGATGGACTAATAGACCAAGTCCCACACACTGCTAGAAGCCCAAATATTTTTTCAGAGCTAGATGCAGAAAAAAATTATTTTTAATTTACAACCTGATGGAGGTCAGTATAGATGGACTAATAGACCAAGTCCCACACACTGCTAGAAGCCCAAATATTTTTTCAGAGCTAGATGCAGAAAAAAATTATTTTTAATTTGCAACCTGATGGAGGTCAGTATAGATGGACTAATAGACCAAGTCCCACACACCGCTAGAAGCCCAAATATTTTTTCAGAGCTAGATGCAGAAAAAAATTATATTCAATTTGCAACCTGCTGGACGTCAGTATAGAAGGACTAATAGAACAAGTCCCACACACTGCTAGAAGCCCAAATATTTTTTCAGAGCTAAATGAAGAAGAAAATTTTTTTATTCAATTTGCAACCTGATGGAGGTCAGTATAGATGGACTAATAGACCAAGTCCCACACACTGCTAGAAGCCCAAATATTTTTTCAGAGCTAGATGCAGAAAAAAATTATTTTTAATTTGCAACCTGATGGAGGTCAGTATAGATGGACTAATAGACCAAGTCCCACACACCGCTAGAAGCCCAAATATTTTTTCAGAGCTAGATGCAGAAAATTTTTTTATTCAATTTGCAACCTGATGGAGGTCAGTATAGATGGACTAATAGACCAAGTCCCACACACTGCTAGAAGCCCAAATATTTTTTCAGAGCTAGATGCAGAAAAAAATATTTTTAATTTGCAACCTGATGGAGGTCAGTATAGATGGACTAATAGACCAAGTCCCACACGCTGCTAGAAGCCCAAATATTTTTTCAGAGATAAATGAAGAAAAAAATTATTTTTAATTTGCAACCTGATGGAGGTCAGTATAGATGGACTAATAGACCAAGTCCCACACACTGCTAGAAGCCCAAATATTTTTTCAGAGCTAGATGCAGAAAAAAATTATTTTTAATTTGCAACCTGATGGAGGTCAGTATAGATGGACTAATAGACCAAGTCCCACACACCGCTAGAAGCCCAAATATTTTTTCAGAGCTAGATGCAGAAAAAAATTATATTCAGTTTGCAACCTGATGGAGGTCAGTATAGATGGACTAATAGAATGATGCTATGCCCAAAAGATTTTACTTCACTAGGTGCAGTAAAAAAATTGGTATTCTATACACAGGTGGTATATCTTGCAACACAGATAGGCTACTCCACTGACTAACACACTCTGCAATAGGCCAAAAAGGATTAGCTTTGCTAGATTCAGCCAAATGCTGTGAAAAAAACTTGCACAGCACTGGCACAGACCTGCCTGGCAAAAACTGATAGGAACTGATGTAACCTAGTCCTGAAAAGGACTCCAATTACAATTAGTCTTTACTCCCACAATCTATCTATTTAAGAGCACAGACCTGCCTGATAAAAGTCGTAGGAAATGCTGTAACCTAGTCCTTAAAAGGACTGCAATCACAACTATTCCCTACTCCCAAGCTATCTGTATATTTGTGCGAAAATTGGCTTGAAATTAACAAGGTATAGCGCACACAGCAACAGCGGTGCCGTCTAACACGCAGCTGCAGCAGTGAGAAAATGGTGGCGACGGGGAAAATGGCTTGGTCTTATAGGGCAAGGACATGTGACATACACTGCCAATCACACATGCCCTTGCTTGTGTGAAAAAAAGCACTTCGCTCCGTGTGTGCGCTGCTGATAGGCTGACAGATTGCACCTCCCCACTGCAAATGCGGGAAAGAGAAAAAAAAATGGAGATCTTCATTGTTCCTGCAGAGATCCATCCCCTGCCCCTCCCCCCGCCCCGCTGTACACTCAAACTGCGTATTAACATTAATTTTCATCATTACTGAGAAAAAATCCAGTTATGATTTTGGTGCTCGAACAGTTATCGAACATAACCTCGAACAGCCGAATTTTTCTCAAATTGTTCGTGTTCGCCGACCGGCTCGAACACCGCCCAAAACAGCTCGAACTTGAGATTGGCGAACAGTTCGAGTAGAACAACGCTCATCTCTACTTGTAATGCCCCTTACAAGAGCCATGCAGTACAGCATATTACAAACATTATTCCCATTATTGGGGAGTGTGTCTCCCATAATCTTTGCTTATGCCTTCCAAGCAAAAGCTGCCAAAAATTAGGACGGAGGAACTTGCAATGCCCCTTACAAGAGCCATGCAGTACAGCATATTACAAACATTATTCCCATTATTGGGGAGTGTGTCTCCCATAGTCTTTGCTTATGCCTTTCAAGCAAAAGCTGCCAAAAATTAGGACGGAGGAACTTGCAATGCCCCTTACAAGAGCCATGCAGTACAGCATATTGCAAACATTATTCCCATTATTGGGGAGTGTGTCTCCCATAGTCTTTGCTTATGCCTTCCAAGCAAAAGCTGCCAAAAATTAGGGCGGAGGAACTTGCAATGCCCCTTACAAGAGCCATGCAGTACAGCATATTACAAACATTATTCCCATTATTGGGGAGTGTGTCTCCCATAGTCTTTGCTTATGCCTTTCAAGCAAAAGCCGCCAAAAATTAGGACGGAGGAACTTGCAATGCCCCTTACAAGAGCCATGCAGTACAGCATATTGCAAACATTATTCCCATTATTGGGGAGTGTGTCTCCCATAGTCCTTGCTTATGCCTTCCAAGCAAAAGCTGCCAAAAATTAGGACGGAGGAACTTGCAATGCCCCTTACAAGAGCCATGCAGTACAGCATATTATAAACATCATTCCCATTATTGGGGAGTGGGTCTCCCATAGTATTTGCTTATGCCTTCCAAGCAAAAGCTGCCAAAAATTAGGACGGAGGAACTTGCAATGCCCCTTACAAGAGCTATGCAGTACAGCATATTGCAAACATTATTCCCATTATTGGGGAGTGGGTTTCCCATAAAATTTGCTTATACCTTCCAAACAAAAGCTGCCAAAAATTAGGACGGAGGAACTTGCAATGCCCCTTACAAGAGCCATGCAGTACAGCATATTACAAACATTATTCCCATTATTGGGGAGTGTGTCTCCCATCGTCTTTGCTTATGCCTTCCAAGCAAAAGCTGCCAAAAATTAGGACGGAGGAACTTGTAATGCCCCTTACAAGAGCCATGCAGTACAGCATATTACAAACATTATTCCCATTATTGGGGAGTGTGTCTCCCCTAGTCTTTGCTTATGCCTTCCAAGCAAAAGCTGCCAAAAATTAGGACGGAGGAACTTGCAATGCCCCTTACAAGAGCCATGCAGTACAGCCTATTACAAACATTATTCCCATTATTGGGGAGTGTGTCTCCCATAGTCTTTGCTTATGCCTTTCAAGCAAAAGCTGCCAAAAATTAGGACGGAGGAACTTGCAATGCCCCTTACAAGAGCCATGCAGTACAGCATATTGCAAACATTATTCCCATTATTGGGGAGTGTGTCTCCCATAGTCTTTGCTTATGCCTTCCAAGCAAAAGCTGCCAAAAATTAGGACGGAGGAACTTGCAATGCCCCTTACAAGAGCCATGCAATACAGCATATTATAAACATCATTCCCATTATTGGGGAGTGGGTCTCCCATAGTATTTGCTTATGCCTTCCAAGCAAAAGCTGCCAAAAATTAGGACAGAGGAACTTGCAATGCCCCTTACAAGAGCTATGCAGTACAGCATATTGCAAACATTATTCCCATTATTGGGGAGTGGGTTTCCCATAAAATTTGCTTATACCTTCCAAACAAAAGCTGCCAAAAATTAGGACGGAGGAACTTGCAATGCCCCTTACAAGAGCCATGCAGTACAGCATATTACAAACATTATTCCCATTATTGGGGAGTGTGTCTCCCATCGTCTTTGCTTATGCCTTCCAAGCAAAAGCTGCCAAAAATTAGGACAGAGGAACTTGTAATGCCCCTTACAAGAGCCATGCAGTACAGCATATTACAAACATTATTCCCATTATTGGGGAGTGTGTCTCCCCTAGTCTTTGCTTATGCCTTCCAAGCAAAAGCTGCCAAAAATTAGGACGGAGGAACTTGCAATGCCCCTTACAAGAGCCATGCAGTACAGCATATTACAAACATTATTCCCATTATTGGGGAGTGTGTCTCCCATAGTCTTTGCTTATGCCTTTCAAGCAAAAGCTGCCAAAAATTAGGACGGAGGAACTTGCAATGCCCCTTACAAGAGCCATGCAGTACAGCATATTGCAAACATTATTCCCATTATTGGGGAGTGTGTCTCCCATAGTCTTTGCTTATGCCTTCCAAGCAAAAGCTGCCAAAAATTAGGACGGAGGAACTTGCAATGCCCCTTACAAGAGCCATGCAATACAGCATATTATAAACATCATTCCCATTATTGGGGAGTGGGTCTCCCATAGTATTTGCTTATGCCGTCCAAGCAAAAGCTGCCAAAAATTAGGACGGAGGAACTTGCAATGCCCCTTACAAGAGCCATGCAGTACAGCATATTACAAACATTATTCCCATTATTGGGGAGTGTGTCTCCCATAGTCTTTGCTTATGCCTTCCAAGCAAAAGCTGCCAAAAATTAGGACGGAGGAACTTGCAATGCCCCTTACAAGAGCCATGCAGTACAGCATATTACAAACCTTATTCCCATAATTGGGGAGTGTGTCTCCCATAGTCTTCGCTTATGCCTTCCAAGCAAAAGCTGCCAAAAATTAGGAGGAAATGCAATGCCCGTTCGAAGAGTCGTGGAGGTTAGAGTTAAATAAAAACAACATTTCAATGCCCCTTGGAAGAGCTGTGGAGTTCAGAGTGGTTTAACAAGACGCTTTTAATGCCCCTCGGAAAAGTGGTCGAGGTCACAGTAGCTTAACAAGACGCTTTTAATGCCCCTCAGAAGAGACGTGGAGGTCGCATTAGCTTAACAAGACGGTTTTAATGCCCCTTGGAAAAGTGGTGGAGGTCCCAGTAGCTTAACAAGACGGTTTTAATGCCCCTCGGAAAAGTGGTGGAGGTCCTAATAGCTTAACAAGATGCTTTTAATGCCCCTCGGAAAAGTGATGGAGGTCACAGTAGCTTAACAAGACGCTTTTAATGCCCCTCGGAAAAGTGGTGGAGGTCCCAGTAGCTTAAAAAGACGCTTTTAATGCCCCTTGGAAAAGTGGTGGAGGTCACAGTAGCTTAACAAGACGCTTTTAATGCCCCTCAGAAGAGACGTGGAGGTCCCAGTAGCTTAACAAGACAGTTTTAATGCCCCTCAGAAAAGTGGTAGAGGTCCCAGTAGCTTAATAAGACGCTTTTAATGCCCCTCGGAAAAGTGGTGGAGATCACAGTAGCTTAACAAGACGCTTTTAATGCCCCTCGGAAAAGTGGTGGAGGTCGCAGTAGCTTAACAAGACGGTTTTAATGCCCCTTACAAGAGCCATACAGTACAGCATCTTAAAAATATTATTCCCATTATTGGGGAGTGGGCCTCCCACAGTCTTTGCTTATGCCTTCCAAGCAAAAGCTGACAAAAATAAGGACGGAGGAACTTTCAATAATGGCAACACCGACCACGGTCACCCTGATGGTATAGTGGTGGTGGAGGCAGAGGATAAGGAGAAGAACATAAAACAGCCGAAATGAGGAAGCGTGTACCCATGTGTGGGTGTGAAGCGGTGCATGTGAATACACCTCCCGAAATAACACAGTGGATTTGACTTTATGTTACTCTGCTGTCATTTGGTGGTGATGAGAAGTCTGGCCCAATCCAGCCCTTGTTCATTTTGATAAGGGTCAGCTTGTCAGCATTGTCAGTTGACAGGCAAGTTCGCTTATCAGTTATAATTCCCCCAGCGGCACTAAAAACACGCTCCGATAACATGCTTGCGGCAGGGCAGGCCAGGACCTCCAAGGCGTACAAAGCAAGTTCATTCCAAGTGTCCAGCTTGGATACCCAATAATTAAAAGGCACAGAGGAATCACGGAGGATGCTGGTACGGTCAGCAAGGTACTCCCTCACCATCTTTTGAAACATTCCACTCCTTGTGAGAGTACCCCGCGCCTCAGGGCCTGTAAGCTGGGCGGGTCTCTGAAAACTGTCCCAGAACGTTGACAGTGTTCCCCTGCCTCTGCTGGATTGGAGTTACCTCTCTCTCGCTTGTACGCCTTGGTTGGTCAACGAACTGTGACCTCTGCCGCTAGCGTGTTCAGATGGAAGTTTTTTTAACAGTTCTGCAGCAAGGGCCTTCTGGTACTGCCCCATTTTTGTAGACCTCTCCACCTCAGGAATAAGAGAGTGAAAGTTCTCCTTGCAGCGGGGGTCTAAAAGTGTCACCAACCAGTAATGACTGTCACCCAACATTTTGACAATGCGAGGGTCACGGTTAAGGCAGCGTAACATAAAGTCAGCCATGCGTGCCAGACTGGTAACGGGCAAGACTTTCGTGTCCTCACCAAGATGACGACTGACCATGCTCTCCTCCTCCTCCTCCCCCCTGTCCTCAGGCCACCCACGCTGAACCGATGGTATGACAGTTGTACAGGTACTACCGTCTACAGCTCATGATTCAAGCTCCTGTTCCTCCTCCTCCTCCTCCTCCTCCTCTCCCTCATTGTCCCCCAATGCACGTTGGGATGAGATGAGGCTGGGCTGTGTGTAATCGACCGCTACGGCTTCTTGATCCATCTCATCATACTCTGGCTGCAATGGCTCCTCTTTAATTCTCTGCAGAGAGCGTTGCAAAAGACAGACAAGTGGAATGCTGACGCTAATGATGGCGTCATCGCCACTCACCATCTTGGTGGACTCCTCAAAGTTTGTCAAGATGGTACATATGTCAGACATCCAGGTCCACTCCTGAGGTCTTATGTGTGGAGTCTGACCTGAATATCGACGGCCTTGTAGCAGCTGGTACTCCACAACTGCTCTCTTCTGCTCACAAATCCTTTGCAACATGTGGAGGGTAGAATTCCAACGTGTGGGACATCACACACCAGTTGGTGTGACGGAAGTTGCAAACGCTGCTGCAACACAGCAAGGGCGGCGGAAGCTGTAGCCGACTTGCGAAAATGAGCTGACAGGTGGCGTATTTTGACGAGCAGATCTGGGAACTCGGGTACGATTTAAGAAACCGCTGAACCACGAGGTTAAGCACATGAGCCAGGCATGGTACGTGTGTGATCTCGCCTCGCCTCAGAGCCGCCACCAGGTTACGGCCATTGTCACACACGACCATGCCTGGATGTAGGTTCAGCAGTCTCAGCCACAGGTCTGCCTGCTCTTTCACAGCTGTCCACAACTCACAAGCAGTGTGAGGTTTCTCACCTAAGCTTATGAGTTTCAGTACAGCCTGTTGCCGCTTGGCGGAGGCAGTACTGCAGTGCTTCCAGCTTGTAACTGATGTGGTGATATCTGAGATGGAGGCTGAACATGAGGAGGAGGATGATGCGCAGGAGCTGTACACTGTGGGGGCAACTCTGATTGACATAGGGCCTGCAATCCTCGGTGTGGGGAGGATGTGTTCCGTCCCAAGGTCCGACTGGGTCCCGGCTTCCACTATGTTTACCCAGTGTGCCGTCAGGGAGGTGTACCATCCCTGGCCACAAGCACTTGTCCAGTAACTGCGTTGTTGAGGGCATGGCAGATGTTTTGGGACACGTGCTTGTGTAGTGCGGGGATGGCACACTGGGCAAAATAGTGTCGGGTGGGGACCGAGTACCGAGGGACGGCCACCGCCATAAGGTTGCGGAAGGATTCCGTCTCCACCAGCCTAAAAGGCAACATTTCCAACGCAAGCAGTTGTGAAATGTACGAATTTAGGACTGTGGCCTGTGGGGCGTTAGCTGCGAATTTCCGCTTTCATTCAAAGGTCAGGGATATGGACAATTGAACGCTGCGGTGGGACGTGGACGTGGACGTTGATGCTGTTTCTTGAGAAACTGCCATAACAAGTGAAGACTGAGAGGAGGGGGCATCTTTGCATGCAGTATGGACAGGGGATTGCCTTGCACACACAACAGGGGGTTCTATTGCACGCACAGCAACGGAAGAAGCAGTGGTGACACCCGCTGACACTGGTCGTGGACCCTGGGGTTCGCCCCACAAAGTTGGGTGCTTTGCTGCCATGTGCCTGATCATGCTGGTGGTGGTCAGGCTGGTAGTTTTGTCACCCCTGCTGATGCTGGCATAGCAGGTGGTACAAATGGCCTTTTTGGGGTTATCAGCAGAGTCTTTAAAAAAATTTCAGACTCTGGAAGACCTACAGGTTGTACTGGCAACATCCCTCGTGTTGGTGTTACGGGGAACTGTTGCCCGCCTTCTGTGTGCGGCCACCACACTGCTTCTTCCTGCCTGTTGGGGTACTCTGCCTCCCTCACCCTGTGTGCTGCTGGCCTCGCTCTGCATGTCCTCCTACCACATTGGGTTAGTTACTAGATCATCCACCACCTCCTCCTCTTTCACTTGCGCACCACGATCCTCCTCCTCACTTCCTGGCAATTGTATCTCGTCATCGTCCACCTCTTGTGAAAAATTGCCAGCGTCGACTTCCTGTGGCCGTGGCTGTTCAAATATTTGGGCATCGCTACATGGGATCTCCTCTTCCACCACTTCAAGCGGAGCAGGCGAGGGGCACAAATCTGGAAATGGACAAGTGAACAGCTCTTCAGAGTGTCCAAGTGTGGGATCAGTTGCTGTCTGACGACACTCGGCATGGTGGGAGGAAGGAGCATCAGGGTGAGGAGGAGTATGCGGTGGAGACTCACGGCTACTAAGATTTGACCGTATGGAAGACAGACCGGAGGTGGTGGTGCCCAGGTAACTGGAAGTATTATCTGCTATCCAATTAATAACCTGTTCACATTGATCAGTTCGCAATACTGGTGTTGTTCTGTGCTTCCCTAGTAACTCAGTCAAGAAGTGGGAGCGAGAAGATGTGGCTGTTTGTTGTGGCACATTTTCACCTTGGCCATGGCCCCGTCCTCTGCACGCACCATCACCAGAACGTCCAGTTCCACGTCCCTTGCCACGTGCCTTGCCCATTGTAAAGGAAGTAAAATAGCTTACACTCGCACTATCAATGGAAAAAGGGTAATAAAAAGTAGATAAGAACTGTGGAAGAGGAAAACCACAGTTCTATTTCTCTGGCATACACCCGACTCTTTTAAACAATCTGAACAATCAGGGAGAAACTATTACTGTTTTTCCTTACGGAAAAAATACCAAAACCTGAATAATAGAGATTTTTTACCGTGGAATGGCAAAACCACGGTTATTGTTTACTGGTGTATACCACACTTTTTAAAATATATAGATTTGCGGCTGAACAGTGAACGACTCAAACTGGTTTTTTTTTAGATACCAAAGGCCCAACACTGGATACTACAGAGATTTTACCCGTATAACTGCAAAACCACACTGGGATTTGTCAGGCGTACACCAGACTATTTTCAACAGATATATTTTTGTGTCAGAACACTCCGGATACACTACTGTTTTTTTTTACTGCAAAAAATGCGAAAAGCAGGATAATAGAGATTTTTTACAGTGGAACAGCAAAACCACAGTTTTAATTTACTGGTGTATACCACACTTTTTAAAATATATAGATTTGCGGCTGAACAGTGAGCGACACACTCAAACTGTTTTTTTTTTTAGATACAAAAGGCTCAAAACTGGATACTACGGAGATTTTACCCGTAGAACTGCAAAACCACACAGGGATTTGTCAGGCGTACACCAGACTATTTTCAACAGATATATTTTTGCGTCAGAACACTCCGGAGACACTACTGTTTTTTTTTACTGCAAAAAATGCGAAAAGCAGGATTATAGAGATTTTTTACCATGGAATGGCAAAACCACAGTTATTGTTTACTGGTGTATACCACACTTTTTAAAATATATAGATTTGTGGCTGAACAGTGAGCGACACACTCAAACTGTTTTTTTTTTAGATACCAAAGGCCCAAAACTGGATACTACAGAGATTTTACCCGTAGAACTGCAAAACCACACTGGGATTTGTCAGGCGTACACTCGACTATTTTCAACAGATATATTTTTGTGTCAGAACACTCCGGAGACACTACTGGTTTTTTTTACTGCAAAAAATGCAAAAAGCAGGATAATAGAGATTTTTTACAGTGGAACAGCAAAACCACAGTTTTAATTTACTGGTGTATACCACACTTTTTAAAATATATAGATTTGCGGCTAAACAGTGAGCGACACACTCAAATTGTTTTTTTTTTTAGATACCAAAGGCCCAAAACTGGATACTACAGAGATTTTACCCGTAGAACTGCAAAACCACACTGGGATTTGACAGGCGTACACCAGACTATTTTCAACAGATATATTTTGGTGTCAGAACACTCCGGAGACACTACTGTTTTTTTTTAAGGCAAAAAAAGCGAAAAACAGGATAAGAGAGATTTTTTACCGTGGAACAGCAAAACCACAGTTTTAATTTACTGGTGTATACCACACTTTTTAAATTATATAGATTTGCGGCTGAACAGTGAGCGACACACTCAAACTGTTTTTTTTTAAGATACCAAAGGCTCAAAACTGGATACTACAGAGATTTTACCCGTAGAACTGCAAAACCACACTGGGATTTGTGAGGCGTACACTCGACTATTTTCAACAGATATATTTTTGTGTCAGAACACTCCGGAGACACTACTGTTTTTTTTTACTGCAAAAAATGCAAAAAGCAGGATAATAGAGATTTTTTACAGTGGAACAGCAAAACCACAGTTTTAATTTACTGGTGTATACCACACTTTTTAAAATATATAGATTTGCGGCTAAACAGTGAGCGACACACTCAAACTGTTTTTTTTTTTTAGATACCAAAGGCCCAAAACTGGATACTACAGAGATTTTACCCGTAGAACTGCAAAACCACACTGGGATTTGTCAGGCATACACCAGACCATTTTCAACAGATATATTTTTGTGTCAGAACACTCAGGAGACACTACTGTTTTTTTTACTGCAAAAAATGCAAAAAGCAGGATAATAGAGATTTTTTACCATGGAATGGCAAAACCACAGTTATTGTTTACTGGTGTATACCACACTTTTTAAAATATATAGATTTGCGGCTGAACAGTGAGCGACACACTCAAACTGTTTTTTATTTAGATACCAAAGGCCCAAAACTGGATACTACAGAGATTTTACCCGTATAACTGCAAAACCACACTGGGATTTGACAGGCGTACACCAGACTATTTTCAACAGATATATTTTTGTGTCAGAACACTCCGGAGACACTACTGTTTTTTTAAGGCAAAAAAAGCAAAAAACAGGATAAGAGAGATTTTTTACCGTCGAACAGCAAAACCACAGTTTTAATTTACTGGTGTATACCACACTTTTTAAAATATATAGATTTGCGGTTGAACAGTAAGCGACACACTCAAACTGTTTTTTTTTTAGATACCAAAGACCCAAAACTGGATACTATGGAGATTTTACCCTTAGAACTGCAAAACCACACTGGGATTTGTCAGGCGTACCCCAAACTATTTTCAACAGATATATTTTTGTGTGAGGACACTCCGGAGACACTGCTGGTTTTTATTACTGCAAAAAATGCGAAAAGCAGGATAATAGAGATTTTTTACCGTGGAACAGCAAAACCACAGTTTTAATTTACTGGTGTATACCACACTTTTTAAAATATACAGATTTGCGGCTGAACAGTGAGCGACACACTCAAACTGTTTTTTTAGATACCAAAGGCCCAAAACTGGATACTACAGAGATTTTACCCGTAGAACTGCAAAACCACGCTGGAATTTGTCAGGCGTACACCAGACTATTTTCAACAGATATATTTTTGTGTCAGAACACTCAGGAGACACTATTGTTTTTTTTTACTGCAAAAAATGCGAAAAGCAGGATAATAGAGATTTTTTTACCGTGGCACAGCAAAACCACAGTTTTAATTTACTGGTGTATATCACACTTTTTAAAATATATAGATTTGCGGCTGAACAGTGAGCGACACACTCAAACTGTTTTTTTTTAGATACCCAAGGCCCAAAACTGGATAATACAGAGACTTTACCCGTGGATCTGCAAAACCACACTTCTGTTTCTGTGGCCTATACCAGACTCTTTTCAACAGATATATTTGTGTCTGAAAAATCAGAGACACACTTTTTTTTGGGGGGGGGGGGGACGGACACCAATAGGTTAATAAGACGGGTATTTGTACAGTGTGTAGGAGGAAAAAAAAAAGAGGATTTAGATAAAAAAAAAGGATTTTTGCTGGCCCCCGAGACCTGCAGCTAAGTCCAGCAATTTCAGAAACAGGAGCACACAGGACTGTAATGCAGCGTTTGCTGGTATAACCACTGCGTCTCCTATACAACCTGCCTGCCTGCCTGATATCTGGGATGGATATTAGTCCTGAGAAGGACTGTTTGTTTGTTCTGACAGCCTTTACAGACCCTACACTATTTCGCAGGAAAAATCTCTCCCTAGCTCAGCAGCGCTGTCCCTACACTGTCTGATCCGGAGTGTCTGTGTCCAAGATGGCGGCGCCCGGTTTTAAATACTCGAGGTGACGCTGTGCGGCCAGCCAATCACTGTAATGCCCACAAACAACATGACTGCGGCATTACAGTGACTGGCTGGCAATCCCTGCATGTTCATTGGCTCTGTAAAGAGCGCCAAACATGCAGGGCGGAGACCCGAGCTCCCGTCCGAGTAACCCGGAAATGCTTGGTGCTCGCCGAACATCCCGTGATGCTCGGGCGAGTACCGAGCAGTGTCGAGCATGCTCGCTCAACACTACTCATTGTTCTTAGATCTGGTTCGTATTGCATTGCCTTTTTATGCTTTACTTTGCAGTATCAGAGCACAAGTTATTGTAGAAACATATGCTGTTAAACATAAGCTGTGTGGTGGAAGCTCTGTATTGTTAATATGGATTATATGGCTTTCATAGTGTATGATATGATATGTATCATATCTGTTGCTATCTGAGCACCATATTTGCAATGTATTGGAGCATTCACTGGCGTTATCAAATGGCATCATCATTGTTGGGAACTGTGCAATGCAATGCTTGCCACTTATTCTCATTGTTCATTTGGCAATAACGACTATTACATTGCCCATTATGAATGCACTAGAGCTATTGAATTTGTGTCTAACTGGTTGATATGGAATAAGAAGGTTTGGTAAAAGGTTTAATGTATGATGGTGCGCACACTAACACCCAGAAAAAGAAAAGTCCAGCTAACTCACCACCTGGTGCATGGATCACAGGTCTGTGTATAATATTAGGAAAACTAAGAAAAATCCAGCTCCCATGATCCAAATATAATAATGGATGGGTTTATTGGATAATCCACAAAAAATATGAACAAGACACGGCATGAAGAAGGATCATAATTGATCTGAAATGCGTTGCATATCTATACTCGGTGTCTGGTTCAGATTTTTTGTGGATAATTCATTAAAGCCATCAATTATTTTATTTGGATCTTGGGAGCTGGATTTTTATGTCATTTTCCACACACTAAGATCCACACGCACATTTGGATCCATATTGCTGTTTGGAGATGTGTCACCCAGGGGGAATATAGGGGACTCGGTACCTGGGCCTTTTACCTTGTTTAGGAGGTCACGGCAGTCGGCTTCCGGGCCCGTACTCTGGGTCTCTTTTTAAAAAAGGGTTTTAGTGTACAGTTTGTCTTGTGACGCCACCTGTGGTTTCCGGTAATGGTTACTGGCACTGCTGCAGACCTCCGGGGGGTGATGGGATGGCAGCTGGGATGTTTCTGCTCCCCACAGGTGGAGCGGGCCTCCGGGGCAGTGTAGGTGCAAATGGTGGTGATGCTGGGGCTTGCAGTGCAGGAGAGATGGCGCAGCAGGAGTAACTGACGGAGACAGGGGATTCACTTCAGTACCTTTACTGGTGTGGATGTCAGGTACGGTCCAGGGTACTCGGTAGGAAGGGTGCACTTCAGGACTTCTCCCCAGTGAGTGGGTATAAGGCCTCCTGGTCCGTGTCTCCCTCTCTCTAAGCTCCTGGCCAGCCTGCAACTGGGCCTAGCTTCTGTGTCATGCTGTTCCTTCACCTGTCGCTTGGAAGTAGGACATTTTTCTGGCAACCACTATCCCTGGACTCCGGGGCCTTCGTGTTTCCTAGTCCTGTCAAGGGATTAGCTTCAGATCGACCAGGGACTTGTAGTCCTCCTGGTATGCCGGTGATCCCTACTGGGTATAAAGGACCCTGTAGGTGCGGACCCGGTGTCCGGCTTGTGTTCTGGGGTGAGCCTAAGATGCTCTTCTGCCCCCATAACTCCTCTCACTCTTCTCCTTGCCTCTGGCCCCGCTCTAGGCCCCCAGGGCTTCAGCACGTGCTTTAGGCTCTGGCTGGCCCTCAGCATAGCAGCTCACATGCTGCTTCTTCACTGATCTCTGTGCCAGCACACACACTGACTGCCTAACTCCACCCTCCAGTATATATATCCCTATCCGGGCTCCCTCTGTTGGTATGAGGGGGAAGGGTGGAGGTGTCTGTTTGTAGTGAGGGCCTCTTGTGGAGAAGTCCGTCCATGCACCCTTTTTGGGTTCTGTGGTACCTGTGAACAGCAGGGTGCCACAGATACAGTTTAGAAATCTTCTGTCCATAAATGCTGTAGTTAATTCTGTCAATCACAACATCAGTGATGGAGGCAATGAGTCTTTTAATAGGTATTATAATAGAACATACTGTAGTGTGTTACTGTATCTTTTAAAGGTAATCTGTCAAATGAAACATTTTGATCAAAATGTGTACAGTATGTTATAGAGTCAGAAGAATTAAACTAATACAGAGTACAGACCAAAAGTTTGGACACACCTTCTCATTTAAAGATTTTTCTGTATTTTCATGACTATGAAAATTGTACATTCACACTGAAGGCATCAAAACTATGAATTAACACATGTGGAATTATATACTTAACAAAAAAGTGTGAAACAACTGAAAATATGTCTTATATTCTAGGTTCTTCAAAGTAGCCACCTTTTGCTTTGATGACTGCTTTGCACATTCTTGGCATTCTCTTGATGAGCTTCAAGAGGTAGTCACCGGAAATGGTTTTCACTTCACAGGTGTGCCCTGTCAGGTTTAATAAGAGGGATTTCTTGCCTTATAAATGGGGTTGGGACCATCAGTTGTGTTGTGCAGAAGTCTGGTGGATACACAGCTGATAGTCCTACTGAATAGACTGTTAGAATTTGTATTATGGCAAGAAAAAAGCAGCTAAGCAAAGAAAAACGAGTGGCCATCATTACTTTAAGAAATGAAGGTCAGTCAGTCCGAAAAATTGGGAAAACTTTGAAAGTGTCCCCAAGTGCAGTTGCAAAAACCATCAAGCGCTACAAAGAAACTGGCTCACATGAGGACCGCCCCAGGAAAGGAAGACAAAGAGTCACCTCTGCTTCTGAGGCTAAGTTTATCTGAGTCACCAGCCTCAGAAATCGCAGGTTAACAGCAGCTCAGATTAGAGACCAGGTCAATGCCACACAGAGTTCTAGCAGCAGACACATCTCTTCAACAACTGTTAAGAGGAGACTTTGTGCAGCAGGCCTTCATGGTAAAATAGCTGCTAGGAAACCACTGCTAAGGACAGGCAACAAGCAGAAGAGACTTGTTTGGGCTAAAGAACACAAGGAATGGACATTAGACCAGTGGAAATCTGTGCTTTGGTCTGATGAGTCCAAATTTGAGATCTTTGGTTCCAACCACCGTGTCTTTGTGCGATGCAGAAAAGGTGAACGGAAGGACTCTACATGCCTGGTTCCCACCGTGAAGCATGGAGGGGGAGGTGTGATGGTGTGGGGGTGCTTTGCTGGTGACACTGTTGGGGATTTATTCAAAATTGAAGGCATACTGAACCAGCATGGCTGCCACAGCATCTTGCAGCGGCACGCTATTCCATCCGGTTTGCGTTTAGTTGGACCATCATTTATTTTTCAACAGGACAATGACCCCAAACACACCTCCAGCCTGTGTAAGGGCTATTTGACCAAGAAGTAGAGTGATGGGGTGCTACGCCAGATGACCTGGCCTCCACAGTCACCAGAACTGAACCCAATCGAGATGGTTTGCAGTGAGCTGGACCGCAGAGTGAAGGCAAAAGGGCCAACAAGTGCTAAGCATCTCTGGGAACTCCTTCAAGATTGTTGGAAGACCATTTCCGGTGACTACCTCTTGAAGCTCATCAAGAGAATGCCAAGAGTGTGCAAAGCAGTCATCAAAGCAAAAGGTGGCTACTTTGAAGAACCTAGAATATAAAACATATTTTCAGTCGTTTCACACTTTTTTGTTAAGTATATAATTCCACATGTGTTAATTCATAGTTTTGATGCCTTCAGTGTGAATGTACAATTTTCATAGTTAAGTAAATACAGAAGGTGTGTCCAAACTTTTGGTCTGTACTGTATATGCTTAGGAGTCCAGTTGGCGGTCTCACTGAATGACTAACAGCCTTCCACTTTTGATGTGCACCTGAGCCTATAATAAGCAATGATTAAAATGAGTACAATACAACTTATACTGAATCTTTTACCGCAAAATGTTAGATCAATCTGTTCAGCTTCTTCTGCTCGGCAACTTGCCGCTTGCAGTTTGGACAGAATCTTTACTATGAGAGGTTCCCTTTAAACACATACTGGGCGTATTCTTTTTTATAGCTGCTTTCACAATCATATATTGTGGTAATTGATTAAATAATACCAATATGGGCTAGTTTTGTAAGTATTAAATAGAACAAATTAGGGTATTTACTGATGTAAAATGTCAATTGGAAGATTTCTATTCTGGTTATTACTTTTTCCAGCATAAACCTCTAATGCACATTCTCCTTTAGAAAAGCTGTCTCCCTTCTACGTGTACAGCTGTAACCCTGAAATCTCCCTCTGCTCAGGGCCATGTCCCTCTTTCTCCTCCTTGTGTCCTTCATGTTTTCTACAACTCTATAAGAGAAGCCCCCATCCCTATGACCGACAGACACCATGTTGCTCTCTCGAAGACTTTTTGTTCTTCCTTCTGCAACTGGGCTGCTGAGCTATCACTCAGTGGTAAGTGATGGCTCAGCAGTGGCCAGTTACCAAACACCAGCAACTCCTATGCCTTATGACCAACTACCTGGTGACTGGAAAAATGGATGGACTGGCTTGTACCACTTCTGGAAGAAGGATGGATTCCACAACATTCATCATCACATGGTAGAAAATTACCAGCGTTTTGGACCTATATACAGGTATGAGAGATAAATACACACTATTGCCATTGCGCCATAAATGTGATAGATGAGCATTACAGTTAAAAATCCTATAGCTGTGTATTATACATACAATAACAGCAAGCAAAAAATAGGGTTCATATATATTTGGTATTTGCATATTTTGTAGAGTTAATTACTAAAAAAAATTATTGTATAAAAAAAATTTGCAGAAGTGTTACGGATATATTTTATTTTTGTTTAGTGTTTGAAATGTAGGACAAAGGCAGTAAACTTGCGTTTTATAGAAGAGCACAATGATATAAAACTTGGTATCGTAAATGGAAAGAGAATAACTGCTTATTATATAAAATAAGTGAAAAATAGACATCTGTATGAGAGAAGCTGTATGGGAAACAGGAAGATGGCGACGTGTTCTGAATAGGAAGAAGGGTGTACGCCACAGTTAGGCACCTTTGCTGGCAACTTAATTCTCCCAAGAACAAAGGAATGGGCATTTCAAATCTATTGGAAGCATTTCTTCCCTAACATCTTCTGTAGAGGGAGAGGCAAGAAACCCCCATATGTATTATAAAGTTGTAAGATTCTGCCAAAATTGGCAGGTTCAGCTGGCATTATTCTTATGTATACGTGAAGCTTAACTACATTGAAGCAGCTGGAGCAGAATTGAAAAATTATGAATGATCCCAGAATCTGTTCTATTCTTGTTCATGAGCGTTGTCTAATATTGCAGCTCAGCCCTATTCGTGTGAATGCACATTAGACTCAGCCTCTGGATATTAATATAGATATTTCAGGCAAAAAGTAGACCTTTGTTTTTAATCTCAAGGGGTTTAGCTTGGAGTCAGGAGGAATAGCTTTTGGTCAAAGTACTTGGCCAACATCTATCTAAGGTGTAAGTCTTATACTCCTAAATTTCATCTATTTGGTCCTCTGCCGTCTAGCCCATAACCACACTGCTACACAGATACATCTAACAAAGAGAATGCTGAAATTAGAGTGTCTGTCAATGTATGTTAGCCAGAAAAGAAGTCAGTATGAAGGTTGTTGTAACTAAGTTTGTTTAAATGAGTGATGAGTCTCATCACTTCAGGTAAGCATTCAGTCTGTCAGATATTTCCACTATAGTGCTTAAGCTCTTGTTAAATAATAGTCTTCTGTATTGAACTCTGCTCCCAAACTTTCTGAACCTCTGATTACATTTAAGATGGTAAGCTCATATGGTTGAGGACCTCTCTTCACACTAACATTTTTTATTTGCTCATTTATATTGTTTAATCACAGGTAATAATAGCCTAACCCATCCATGTAACCAGAAATGGCATACAGATGCTAGCCTGTTTTTATACAGATGCATCTCACTAAATTAGAATATCACGAAAAAGTTAATTACACACAGAGTCATTACACACAGAGTGATCTATTTCAAGTGTTTATTTCTGTTAATGTTGATGATTATGGCTTACAGCCAATGAAAACACAAAAGTCATTATCTCAGTAAATTAGAATACTTTATATAACAACAGCTTGCAAAATGTTTTTAAAATCCGAAATGTTGGCCAACTGAAATTTATGTTCAGTAAATGCACTCAATACTTGGTCATGGCTCCTTTTGCATCAATTACTGCATCAATGCGGCGTGGCATGGAGATGATCAGCCTGTGGCACTGCTGAGGTGTTATGGAAGCCCAGGTTACTTTGATCGCAGCCTTCAGCTCGTCTGCATTGTTGGGTCTGGTGTCTCTCATTTTCCTCTTGGCAATACCCCATAGAGAAGAGTTAAGGTCAGGTGAGTACAGTGATACTGTTGTTTTTAAACCAGGTATTGGTACTTTTGGCAATGTGGACAGAGGCCAAGTCCTGCTGGAGAATGAAATTTCTATGTCCAAAAAGCTTGTCGGCAGAGGGAAGCATGAAGTGCTCTAAAGTTTCCTGTGGACCTACACCAGCAGATGACATGGCTCCCCAAACCATCACTGATTGTGGAAACTTCACACTAGACCTCAAGCGGCTTGGATTGTGTGCCTCTCCACTCTTCCTCCAGACTCTGGGACCTTGATTTCCAAATGAAAATTGGGACTCTGGGACCTTGTGGAGCGTATAATGACTGCCTTCTGGACATCGGTCAAGTCAGCAGTCTTCCCCATGATTGTGGAGCCTACTGAAACTGACTAAGGGACCTTTTTAAACACGTAGGAAGCCATTGCAGGTGTTTTTTTCGTTAATTATTGTAATTCACTGAGATAATGACTTTTGTGTTTTCATTGGCTGTAAGCCATAATGATCAGTAATAACAGAAATAAACACTTGAAATAGATCACTCTTGTAATGACTCTATATAATATGAGTTTCACTTTTTGTATTGAAGAACTGAAATAAATTAACTTTTTGATGATATTCTAATTTAGTGAGATGCACCTGTATATGCAAACCAATGAAGAAAAACCAAACAAATTTGTGAAGAAATCAAACGATCTTAAGAATATAGAAAAACCTTTATTGAGAACACAAGTAAATATGTGGTGGCAATGTAGGAGATGGCTGCACACACGATATTAAAAACATAGAAACAACATAGTAAAAATGACAAATGCAACTGGACCTGCTGGTACTAGACGTATATGAAACGTGTAATAGTATAAGTCAGGGGCTTCCAAATGAGGACAATGAAAATGGGAAACTATTATATAAAGTGCTTAATATGCAAACCATCCAAGAATATATGTATCTATCTTTCACCATTCAAGTTAGCAAATAATAAAGTGCAAAACACATGGTGTATAAAAGTATATAGCACACAGTGTTTAAGCTTCCATATAACAGGTGTATGAATGCACGTAATAATAGCTGGCAAGTATTTCTCTATCTATTACAATGACTATATTAGGAGTATTTATGTTCACATAATAATATAAAACAAATATCAATCACTCATAAAATAATCTATAGAGAGTGTGCACTCTAATAGATAATAACTAACAGTGACCAGAGCTAACGAGATAACATGATGTAATGAGCATGTAGTGATGATGAACCACAATATAACACAATACCTTGAAAGGTCCAGGCAGGAAGTGTGGCGCCACACATTATAACTTTTATCATTATGTGATTGCTTTCTACATATTGTAATGCAGCGGCTTGCTGCATTGCTAAAATGTCCAGGGGGTGTGTTCTGGCTGACCACGTACCTCCCCTTCAGGTGACAGATCACATGACTGTGACATCATCACAGGTCCTGTGCGCACAGAGGGATATATATATCCGGGTGGTTGTGAAACACGGGATGCAAGAGACCTGATCCCTGTGTCTGGGACACCATTAGCCCTGGAAGGCACGTGGCCTGGAGACTACGTCTGGGGAGCCTTAAACCACAGCTGTGGCAGAACAGAGCTGATAGAAGCAGCTAAGACCCGGCAAAGGTAAAAACGGTGCGTTATATGGACATTGATGTTGTTACCTTGCTGAAGTCTGTATCTGAAGCCAAGCGGGCATAGCTGCCACTGAAAAGGCTCTAGGATATTATATGTGTAACATTCCTGCTAGCCACTGAGATGGACTGTGTTATAAGCAGTTTATGACGTGTAATTAAACTGCTGGACTTCATGTTACTGGAAAACATTGCATGTGTGCTTTAATTGACCCGGTGAAGTGAGTGCCCATCAACATGATCATTAGCGCTACCTTACAATATATATCTAGTACCTGCAGGTCCAGCTGTATAGCTGTATATGTCATTTTCACTTGTTGTTTTTAATGTTGTGTGGGCACCTGTCTCCTACATTGCCACAACACATTTACTTGTGTTCTCAATAAAGGTTTTCCTATATTCTTAAAGGGGTTGTTCACTACTAGGACAACCCCTTCTTGAACTAAATGTTTGGCCCCGATAAAATAAAAAAACCTATACTCACCTCTGGTGCCGTCACCATTCCAGCGGTGTCAGCACTCGTAATCCAGGGTCTGTGGTGCGGTGGAATGACACGTGATGCACGGCGCCCAATCAGCGCTGGGGTCACTGTCCCCACCTTCAGATGTTTTGAACATGGAGAGGAAGTCTGGGCTGCAGCTAATCTCTGGCTCCTCCTTATGTTCAATTTCAAACAAAGGCGGGGACAGTGACGCCAGCGCTGATTGGGTGCCAGGCAACACGTGTCATTCCACCGCACCACAGCCCTGGGACCGTGAGTGCTGACACCGCTGGAATTTCGCCAGCACCGGAGGTGAGTATAGGTTGTTTTATTTTATCGGGGCCAAACATTTAGTTCAAGAAGGGGCTGTCTTAGTAGTGTCCTAGTAGTGGACAACCCCTTTAAGATCGTTTGATTTCTTCACCAATTTGTTCGGTTTTTCTTCATTGGTTTTGTGTATTTTCCCAAATGGTCTAGTGTATATATCCAGCAGATATATGTATACTCTAGGTGTTATCATACTCATCATTATTACTCACACCTAATCTTCCTACTCATACACTTATGCATATACTATCTGCTTAGGCCTCATCTTGTTTCTTAACTGTTTTTATATATGGCACAGAACAGACAGTCATCCTATAGATCCGTAATTTAATTACGTCATTAAAAGCCATCTGTGGAGATCTATTTAATATGACATATTGCTTACATTCTTCACACAGGGAGATTCTGGGAACATACGACAGTGTTTATATTCAGCATCCTGAGGATGCTGCAGCACTATTCCAGGTAGAAGGGATACATCCTGAGCGCCTTCGGGTTCAGCCATGGTATGAGTATCGTGATTATCGTAATAAAAGATATGGAGTGCTGTTAAAGTAAGTTTTCCTATTACTTTATAACTATTTCGGCTGCACCACTATTACATAAGTTAATTATTAGCAGTAGTAGTGCTGAAAGAGCCCCTCCTATGTTGATGATGTAGGACCCATTTTAAAAATTTACTCCATGTGTCATTCTTCTGTACTCACTTGGGTGACATGTTTGTGGGTTATTTTACAGCTACCCTATATCTGGTATCTAGTAAATTAGATTTAAGGTAATTTCTTCAGAGCATGATTTACTGAAAAAAATGCAGTAACTGTACTTTTCCATATTAAATTCATTGAAAGTATTCATTGCTCAGCCTTTTCAAATGTCCATTGCATTTAATTGTACTGGCCAATGAATTTCTGCATTGTTGTTGATGAACAAGTGTTCATAAGAGTTCCCAATTATAGGCCCATGTAAATCTTTAACCTGACGAGCAAGAAAAATGATCATTCATAGGGTGATCAGATCATCTATACTATACTATATTATTGTCACGCCTGCACGTGGTTCATGAACCCACTGTGCCACAGGGCTGGGCTTACCTAGAAAAGGGCATAGCTAAGCGGCTACCTGGTGTTTACTGGAGCTCCTGTCGGTGGAGTCAGGCTTGACCTGCAGTTAGCCAAACAGGTACCACTCCTAGGCAGTCCCCGGTACTGCAGCTGCTGACTCCAAGGGTCAGGTACGCTGACACGGACTGGACTCGGAGTAGCTTGGCGAGACAGGATATGGACTCTGTTAAAACAGCACAAGTTCTGAACAGAACGGATACTGACACGGAGTCACAGACAGGGCTGAATTTAGATCCTGTAAAAGGGTCTGACAGGTTCTCGTACTGACGGAATGGTTTCAGATTTGAATAGCGCAGATGCGGTTTTGGTTCAGGTACCACGGGTGCGGCCACAGAGTTCAGTGACCGCCGGATGCGGTTTCAGAGTTCAGAGAATGCCAAATGCGGTTTCACAGACAGACGAGGGGAGCAGGTTTAGGCACTGGCCACACACGGACCACGGGAGCAGGTTCAGGTACTGGTCACACATGGGCCAGAAGAGCAGGTTCGGGAACTGGCCACACATGGAACGGGAGAGAAGGTTCAGGCACTGGCCACATACAGACTAGAAAAGCAGGATCAGGCACTGGCCACACACAGACAAGGGGGGGATGTTCAGGCACTGGCCACACAAGGATCAGGGGAGCAGGTTCAGGCACTCGCCACACACGGGCCAAGAGTTTGGGTTCAAGAACCGTCCACACAAGGACCAGGGGACCTAACAACTCACTAGTTCCACACTAACTAACTAATGAATCAATGCTGCTTAGGCACCTCCCTATGTGGAAGGGTGCATTTTATACAAGATGCCTCCAAGCTGTTGGCTGGCGGTCTCTTAGCAGGTGCACGCACTGCCCCTTTAAGAACAGGGGAGTGCACTAGGTGCGCCGCCAGGAAATGCACAGACAGAGGCAGGAGGCAGGGAGCATGACGGGGACCATGCCGCGTGGCCGGGGCGGTGAGTATGTCGGCATCCCTGCATGGGGGAAGGAGGAGAGCCATGCGGAGATGCCGGAAATAGCATTATAGTACCACCTACTTATGTCCCCTCTTCTTCAAGCCCACAAGGATTCTATGCAGTTAAATTGGAACCCTACTCTTCTTCACAGACTCCCACGATTTCTCTTAAGGACCATGTCCTCTCCAGTCCATGGGGGAGGAGCACGGTAAGGAGAACATGGGGAAAAGCGTGCTATTGAGAACATGGGGGATAGCATGCTATTGAGAACATGGAGGGGAGCATGCTATGGAGAACATGAAGCGAGGAAGCACACTATGGAGAACATGGAAGGGGGGAAAGCACAGTATGGAGAACATGAGGGGGAGCACGCTATTGAGAGCATGGGGAAAAGCACGCTATTGAGAACATGGGGGAAAGCACTCTGTTGAGAACATGGGGGGGAAAGCATGCTATGGAGAACATGGGGGAAAGCACGCTATTGAGAACTTGGAGGGGAGTATGCTATTGAGAACATGGGGGGAAAGCATGCTATGGAGAACATGGGGGAAAGTATGCTATGGAGAACATGCGAGAAAGCATGCTATGGAGAACATGGGGGAAGCACGCTATGGAGAACATGGGGGAAAGCACGCTATTGAGAACTTGGAGGGGAGTATGCTATGGAGAACATGGGGGGAAAGCATGCTATGGAGAACATGGGGGAGCATGTTATGGAGAACATGAGGGGTGGAGAATCAAGTTATGGAGAATATGAGGGGGAGCACAATATGGAGAACATGAGTGGGGAAGCACAGTATGGAGAACATGAGGGGGGAAGCACAGTATGGAGAACATGAGGGGTGGAGAATCAAGGTATGGAGAATATGAGGGGGAGAACAATATGGAGAACATGAGGAGGGAAGCACAGTATGGAGAACATGAGGGGGGAAGCACAGTATGGAGAACATGAGCGGTGGAAAAGCACAGTATGGAGAACATGAGAGGTGGAAAAACACAGTATGGAGAACATGAGGGGGGAAGCACAGTATGGAGAACATGGGGGGTCACGCTATAGAGGACATGGGGGGAGAAAAGCCCACGATGGAGAACATGGAAGGGGGTGCATGCTATGGAGAACGAGGGGACAGCACGTTACGGAGAACATGGGGAGGAGAAGGCACACTGGAAAACATGAGGTGGGGAGCACGCTATGGAGAACATGAGAGGGGGAGCTCGGTATGGAGAACATGAGGGGGAGCTCTGAATGGAGAACATGAGGTGGGGAGTACGCTTTGGAGAACATGAGAGGGGGAGCTTGGTATGGAGTGGGGACAACTTGAGGGGGCTGCATGGAGTGGGGACAACGTGGAGATCATAGTGCGTAAATGAGGAAGGTGTGGTGGGTATAATTCATAATGGAGAGGACAGTGTAGTGGTTTTCATTTATGATGGGATGCTGTGAGTGTCATATTTCACTAGGGAAGACAGTGTAGGGGGAATATTTTATAGGAGAGAATTGTGTGGAGACCGTGAACCATAAATGAGACAGTGTGGGGTCATTTTTGTGCAGGGAGCACAGTGAGGGGCAATTATTTTTTCAGGGGCACAGCATAAGGCTTATTTAGGGCACAGCAAGGGTGGTTATTTTTATTCAGTAACATTATAATGACACTGTTATTTTAAAGGACACTGTGTTAGGCTGTGCTGCAGAAGACCAGAGAAAATGGAAGCCTGCAGAGACGAGCTGTGGATGTGAGAAGTCATCATAGAGTCAGGTACTTAGATCTAAGGTGCATTTACATTGGTCAGTTGCAACCTTTAAACAACCACTGAGCTGCTATATGAAGCAGTCGCTTAATAGCCTGTTTAGACAGGACGTGACTTCACTTTCATGTGCACAGAACGATCGTTAACATGATTGCCCTGTGCACATAGGAAAGCATCGTTCTCAGCAACATATGTGTACACACGAGAATATGTTGCTAAGAATGATGATATACGTATATGGAGTCTTTCTCCCCCAGAATACCAATTATTCTGCATACACATTTATATAGGGGACATAGCCCAGTCATTTACAGTTTTAACTTGGCTTAATAATTTATTTTTTTATATGCAAATTAAGGTGCTTCTGGGCACCCTTGGCATTGCCTGTGTTTTGGTGCACTGTTACACCCTCCTATTTGTATATTAAAGCCATTCCCTTGTTATAATTGACAGAGTTCCTTTGGTGAGAGTAAGTGCTGCCTAAAATAACTTTGCATTTCTGCTCTTGTGCCGTGACACTAGAGGAGCACAGTATGAGTGTCAGTGGGAACGTCTGCACAATATGACTGCAGGGCACAAAAAATAGCTTTTATTACATCCAGAGACGATGCCGTCAGGTCAGATGGACGTCTCTGGTCTTGATCCGGAGCCTCCTCTCTTTTTACGATCGATGTCTTCCTTCCCTGCTTCATGTGGATGACGCGTCCTATGTCATCAGGACGGTGTCCCCCATTGCACTCCTGTGGAGTCGTACTTCTCTCTGTCCTGCATGCTCTGGCTTTACCTACAGTACAGACCAAAAGTTTGGACACACCTTCTCATTTAAATATTTTTCTGTATTTTCATGACTATGAAAATTGTACATTCACACTGAAGGCATCAAAACTATGAATTAACACATGTGGAATTATATACTTAACAAAAAAGTGTGAAACAACTGAAAATATGTCATACTAGATGGTGGCCCGATTCTAACGCATCGGGTATTTTAGAATATGTATGCGGCCGACCGGGCGCAATCAGCAGAACGTTGTTTAAATTTGGCGCCAAAATCGCTGATTGGTCGCGGCCGCTGGTCACGACCAATCAGCAGAGCGGGGTTTAAATTTGGCGCCAATATCGCTGATTGGTCGCGGCTGGCGGTCGCGACTAATCAGCAGAGCGGTGTTTAAATTTGGCGCCAATAATGCTGATTGGTTGCGGCCGGCGACCGCGACCAATCAGCAGAGCGGTGTTTAAATTTGGCGCCAATATCGCTGATTGGTCGCGGCCGGCGGTCACCACAATCAGCAGAGCGGGGTTTAAATTTGGCACCAATAATGCTGATTGGTCGTGGCCGGCGACCGCGACCAATCAGCAGAGCGGTGTTTAAATTTGGCGCCAATATCGCTGATTGGTCTCGGCTGGCGGTCGCGACCAATCAGCAGAGTGGTGTTTAAATTTGGCGCCAATATCGCTGATTGGTCGTGGCTGGCGGTCACGACCAATCAGCAGAGCGGTGTTTAAATTTGGCTCCAATAATGCAGATTGTTCGCGGCCGGCGGTCGTGACCAATCAGCAGAGCGGTGTTTAAATTTGGCGCCAATATCGCTGATTGGTCGCGGCCGGCAACCGCTACCAATCAGCAGAGGGATGTTTAAATTTGGCGCCAATATCGCTGATTGGTCGCGGCTGGCGACCGCGACCAATCAGCAGAGCGGTGTTTAAATTTGGCGCCAATATCGCTGATTGGTCTCGGCTGGCGGTCGCGACCAATCAGCAGAGCGATGTTTTAATTTGGCGCCAATATCACTGATTGGTCGCGGCTGGCGGTCACGACCAATCAGCAGAGCGGTGTTTAAATTTGGCTCCAATATTGCTGGTTGGTCGCGGCCGGCAACCGCGACCAATCAGCAGAGCGGTCGTGGTCGGCAACCGCGACCAATCAGCAAAGCGGTGTTTAAATTTCGCGCCAATAATGCTGATTAGTCGCTGCCGGCGACCGTGACCAATCAGCAAAGCAGTGCTTAAATTTGGCGCACATAATGCTGATTGGTTGCGGCTGGCGACCGTGACCAATCAGCTAAGCGGTGCTTTAATTTGGCGCCAATAATGGCGGCCTCGACCAATCAGCAGAGCGGTGTTTAAATTTGGCGCCAATGTCGCTGATTGGTCGCGGTCGGCCGGCAGCCGCGACCAATCAGCAGAGCGGTGTTTAAATTTGGCGCCAATCTCGCTGATTGGTCGCGGTCGGCTGGCGGCCACGACCAATCAGCAGAGCGTTGTTTAAATTTGGTGATAAAATGCCTGATTGGTCACGGCCGCTGTTTAAATTTTGCGGTAAAATGGCTGATTGGTCGCGGGCAGTGGCCGCGACCAATCAGCACAGCGGTGTTTAAATTTTGCGCCAAGATCACTGACCAATCAGCGAATAGTATTGGTGAGGACCGGGGAGCGGAATCGTATTGGTGAGAACCGGGGAGCGTCGCTGCCTGTAAGGCTACTTCCGCTGGAGATGAGCGTCTGCTTGCAGCAGAAGTATCCCGACGGCAGCGCCGCTCCCCGGTCCTCCCTTGACACCCTAGCCGCATGGAGGTCAGCGGCGCCGCCGCCGGTCGGGATACTTCTGTTGCTAGCGGCCGGGAGATGAGCGCGTCGCGCCGCCTCATCTCCCGGCTGCATCGCCGCTGACCTCCGTCCGGCAGATGAGCCGCTAACGGCCGCCATCTTTTTCTCAAATCCCGCGTCGCTGATTGGCCGCGGCAGGACCAATGAGCGACGTGGGATTTCCTGGACAGACAGACAGAAAGACAGACAGACAGAAAGACAGACAGATAGATGGGATGAGACGATTATATATATAGATTCTAGGTTCTTCAAAGTAGCCAACTTTTGCTTTGATGACTGCTTTGCATTGTATTTACTTAACTATGAAAATTGAACATTCACACTGAAGGCATCAAAACTATGAATTAACACATGTGGAATTATATACTTAACAAAAAAGTGTGAAACGACTGAAAATATGTTTATATTCTAGGTTCTTCAAAGTAGCCACCTTTTGCTTTGATGACTGCTTTGCACACTCTTGGCATTCTCTTGATGAGCTTCAAGAGGTAGTCACGGGAAATGGTCTTCCAACAATCTTGAAGGAGTTCCCAGAGATGCTTAGCACTTGTTGGCCCTTTTGCCTTCACTCTGCGGTCCAGCTCACCCCAAACCATCTCGATTGGGTTCAGGTCTGGTGACTGTGGAGGCCAGGTCATCTGGCTTAGCACCCCATTACTCTCCTTCTTGGTCAAATAGCCCTTACACAGGCTGGAGGTGTGTTTGGGGTCATTGTCCTGTTGAAAAATAAATGATGGTCCAGCTAAACGCAAACCGGATGGAATAGCATGCCGCTGCAAGATGCTGTAGTAGCCATGCTGGTTCAGTATGCCTTCAATTTTGAATAAATCCCCAACAGTGTCTCCAGCAAAGCACCCCAACACCATCACACCTCCTCCTCCATGCTTCACGGTGGGAACCAGGCATGTAGAGTCCTTCCGTTCACCTTTTCTGCGTCGCACAAAGACACGGTGGTTGGAAGCAAAGATCTCAAATTTGGACTCATCAGACCAAAGCACAGATTTCCACTGGTCTAATGTCCATTCCTTGTGCTCTTTAGCCCAAACAAGTCTCTTCTGCTTGTTGCCTGTCCTTAGCAGTGGTTTCCTAGCAGCTATTTTACCATGAAGGCCTGCTGCACATAACTTAACAGTTGTTATAGAGATGTGTCTGCTGCTAGAACTCTGTGTGGCATTGACTGGTCTCTAATCTGAGCTGCTGTTAACCTGCGATTTCTGAGGCTGGTGACTCGGATAAACTTATCCTCAGAAGCAGAGGTGACTCTTGGTCTTCCTTTCCTGGGGCGGTCCTCATGTGAGCCAGTTTCTTTGTAGCACTTGATGTTTTTTGCAACTGCACTTGGGACACTTTCAAAGTTTGCCCAATTTTTTGGACTGACTGACCTTCATTTCTTAAAGTAACGATGGCCACTCGTTTTTCTTTACTTAGCTGCTTTTTTCTTGTCACAATACAAATTCTAACAGTCTATTCAGTAGGACTATCAGCTGTGTATCCACCAGACTTCTGCACAACACAACTGATGGTCCCAACCCCATTTATAAGGCAAGAAATCCCACTTATTAAACCTGACAGGGCACACCTGTGAAGTGAAAACTATGCAATGATTAAGAACTCATAATTCGAAACGCGTTTGCTGATGTCCTCCTAAGGCTGTTTTAATACTTTTTTCAGGGAATTGGATGTTTCGCCCTCAGCAGTTCGCCCCCAGCAATTCGCCCCCGGGTACATTTTGCCCCTGCACATTTTGTCCCCAGCATTTGGCCCCCAGGATGTTTTGCCCCCTCACATTTCACCCCCGCACATATCGCCCCCAGTTCTCCCCGGTCCAGGGGCGAAACGTGCGGGGGAAAAATGTGCAGGGGCGAATCTTACTGAGGGTGAAATGAAAGGGGCAAAATGTGAGGGGGCGAAATGTATCTGAGGGCGAACTGATGGGGGCAAACTGCTGGGGGCAAATTGCTGGGGGCGAAACTTCCTATAACCCTTTTTTCATGACCTAATAAAGAAATTGATTTTAGAGGAATTGTTCAGCTGGATTTCCCTGGTTTCCTGACTTATCTTCCCAGTCGCACTGCTGGTTCAGTGCTGCAATCTTCTAAGTGGGTGAGCTGATATCTCTTTTGCACTAATTGAATATCTCTAATCTTGGTCTGGGTAGTCCTTAAGAACCCAGAGCAATGTAAAAGAATAAAAAAAACATTATACTCACCTTACCCCTCGGCTTCTCACCGTCACCCATCTGGTCCTCGTCACATCTGAAGATCACTGCTTTCTTGTTATGTCATCGTGGCCTTTGCAAGAGCATGCATAGAACGCACCCTAGTCTAGTCAATCCTTGGAATCTGGTATCAGCATGAGAGGCCAGGGCATTTCAGCCCTAGGGGTGAAGATCCAAAGATATAAGGCATGGCAAGAACCAGACGGGTAATGTGAGGAGCGGAGGCGCAGGAGAGATGAGCAGTGATTTTTTTTTTTTATATTATTATGGCTTTTTAAGGTTCATTTTATAGATTATGCTGAATCTGCTTGAAAGTGCATTACAAAAAAATCTGCATTTTGGCAAATGCGTTTTTTAAAAAAAATTGAGTAGAATTCAATTCCTCTTGAATTGATTCACTCATCTTTAGTGTGTATGTATGTATGTATGTATGTATGTATGTGCTCTGTGTACATGTGTGTGCTTGTGTGTATGTGCTCTGTGCATACCAGGGCTGTGGAGTCGGTAAGCCAAACCTCCGACTCCGACTCCTCAATTTACATGACACCGACTTCAACTCCGACTCCACGACTCCGACTCCCTCATACATAGCTCATGTTTAAGTGATAAATTTACTGTAGCACAGATTCATCTCAGCTAATGTCTAGACCCTTAGATCAGGAATAGGACAGACATTTATAGGACATTTCATAACTTTCCCAAATTCTTATGACAAAATATTCCCCACAAACTGCATTGAACTACTGTATCCAATTTATTATATATTTTAGGAGTTGGAGTCGGTCCATTTTAAACCGACTCCGACTCCACCAAAATGGACACAGACTCCGACTCCATGACTCCAACTCCAACTGTGGCCCTGGTGCATACATATGTGTGTGTATGTGCTTGGTGTATACATATGTGGATATGTGTTCAGTGTATACATGTGTGTGTATATATATCTATCTATATAATTGTCTTATCACGTCTGTCTGTCTGTCTTTCTGTCTGTCTGTCCAGGAAATCCCGCGTCGCTGATTGGTCCGGCCGCGGCCAATCAGCGACGTGGCATTTCACAAAAACATGGCGGCCGTTAGCGGCTGATCTGCCGCACGGAGGTGAGCGGCGATGCAGCCGGGAGATGAAGCCGGCTGCTCGCAGCATACGTCCCCCGACCGGAGGCGCCGCTGACCCCCATGCGGCTACTGTCGGGAGATCAGCGGCTACGGCCGCTTATCTCCGGACGGTAAAAGTGACACCCCTCCCCTCTCCTCCCCTCCTCTACTCTCTCCTCCCCTCCTCTCCTCCCCTCTCCTCCTGTCCCTCCCCCCGCTTGCTCGGGACCCCGGCACCCGGCACCATACTTACCCCTCCCCTCTCCTCCTCTCCCCTACCCTCTTCTCCTCTCCCCTCCCCTCCCCCCCCCATACTTACCCCTCCCCATGCCTGCGCAGCAGCTCCTGTGTCTTCCGCTGCTGCTGTGTGACGTGTCAGGTCAGAGGGCGCGGTGGCGTCTTTACACCGCGCTCTCTCCTGACCGGTCACAGCGCACAGCGGGAACATGCAGGCTACGCTGGAGTCCAGAGGAGCAGCTGACAAGTGAGGTGAGTATTGGATTTTTTTTTTTTTTTTTATTGTATGGGGCCATAGGGCATTAAATGGTGGGATGGGGAAGTGTGACATCGTGGAGGGGCCATTATAAGGGAAGGGGGATGTGACATCCTCCATGGGGCACTATGGGGGGGATGTGACATCCTGCATGGGGTATTATATAGGGGGGATGTGACATCCTGCATGGGGCATTATAAGGGAGGGGGGGATGTCACATCCTGCATGGGGCACTATGGGGGGGATGTGACATCCTGCATGAAGTATTATAAGGGAGGGGGGGATGTCACATCCAGCATGGGGCATTATAACGGATGGGGGATGTGACATCCTGCATGGCGCATTATATGGGCAGGGGGGGAGTCACATCCTGCATGGGGCATATTCTAGAATACCCGATGCATTAGAATCGGGCAACCATCTAGTATATATATATATATATATATATATATATATATATATATATATATATATATATATATTGTGGTAAGACGACTCACTCAGACGCTTTCGGAAGTAGACTCAAGAACCGGGTTTCCTCTGCAGGCTTTATTTGTGTGGCATAAAGCTCTGCAGCTCCAGCAAAAACAAACACGGCCTTACTGGCAACATGACAAAACAAAAGATAACCAATAGCACAGTCCTTAGGAGTGTGGGGTTTGCCCACACTGGTCGTATCACAGCCTTCAGCTCCTTTTTGAGCTATGGTCTCCCAGTCTGGAGACCTTGCCTCTCCAAACACAGCAACAGAAAAAAAATAGTGACTGAGCATTTTGCTCAGCCACACCCTGAGGGGAGGTAGGGTGAATGACTTCCCACCCTCTTTGCCATTCACATAAAACCACACCCTTTAGGGAATTAACCCCCAACATATAACATGCTGGATGAAAGTTTGTAGGTTTCAGTTCACACAGCTGGAGTGTCACATACCTCCCCTCGCATATAACACCAGTGATGCTGTCACATATCCCCCCCCTCTGCCCAAAACCAGCGGTTTGGGCATCTTCAGACACCAGGCAGGGAATTCTAGAGAGGGCATCAGCGTTCCCATTTAACTTCCCAGGCCTAAAGTCCTCGAAATCTAAGAACCATCTTGTTACCTGGGCAATTTTACCTCTCTCTTCTCTCAACCATCTCAAAGGGGCAGGGACAGTTTAAATTTCCGGCCTAGTAGGTAATATCTTAGTATATCTACGGCCCATTTTATGGCTAAGCACTCCTTTTCTACTATTGCGTAGTTTTTCTCGCAGGACAAGAGAATTTATCTCCTGAGAGAGTACAGCTCCTAGGCCAACCTTCTGAAGCGTCCGTCTGGACCACAAATTCTTTCTTAAAGTCAGGTGCGACCAGGACCGGCGGCTTACACAGTGCTAGCTTCAACTGCTGAAACGCCGTCTCTGTTTTCTCTGTCCACTTCACATGGTTGATTTGGTACCTTTTAGGAGATCTGTAAGTGGCACGGCCATCATGGCAAAATTTGGGATAAACCGCCGGTAATATCCCACCAGTCCCAGGAGAGCTCTCACATGCTTCTTGGAGAGTGGTTGCAGCCAGGTCTGGATTGCCTCCACTTTATTGACTTGTGGCTTTATTTCGCCTCTCCCGACAACATAGCCCAAGTACTTTGCCTCCTCCTTTCGAACGGCACATTTTTTCGGATTTATAGTAAATACCGCCTTCCTCAGAACTTCCAGAATGGCCTGCAGTTTAGGTAGCTGACTAGCCCAGTCTGGACTAAAGACTACAATGTCGTCAAGGTAGGCTGCAGCATACTTCTTATGTGGGGCTAGGATCAGATCCATAGCCCTCTGGAAGGTGGCTGGGGCCCCCTGTAGTCTGAACTCCATTCAAGTGTATTGAAAGCACCCATCAGGTGTCAAGAAAGCCATCTTCTCCTTGGCCGTTTGGGACATGGGCATCTGCCAATAGCCCTTCGTCAGGTCCAGGGTGGTAATATGCCTTGCTGGTCCCAGCCTCTTGTTAATGCGGGGAATTGGGTATACATCGCACTTGGACACCTCATTCAGCCAGCAGTAGTCGTTACAAAACCTCCACTCGCAGTTGGGTTTTGGCATGAGGACGATGGGGCTCGACCATCCAATCTTTGATTCTTCTATCATACCGAGGTCTAACATCCTCTTCACCTCGGCTGAGATCACCTCCCGGCGTGCTTCAGGAATCCTGTATAGCTTCAGGTTCACCCTCACATGTGGCTCTGTTAACACGTCATGTTCTTCCACCTGAGTATGCCCCGGCAACTCTGAGAACAGGTCCCGATTCTGCTGGAGCAGTTCCCAACACTGTTGCTTCTGGGCTGGCGAAAGGGTCTCCGCTATTGTGACATCTTCCAACTGGCCTTCGGGGGTGGCCCCCAGGCAAGGGGTTCCCACGGGTTCCCGATCTCGCCACGGCTTGAGCAGGTTTACATGGTACACCTGGTGCAGCTTTCTTCGGCCAGGCTGGTGGACTCTGTAGTTCACTTCACTGAGTTTCTCCACCACCTCATATGGGTCTTGCCACTTGGCCAGGAACTTACCTTCAACGGTGGGAATGAGAGCCAGAACGCGATCCCCAGGCTGGAAATGTCTCAGTCTTGCCGACCGGTTATATACCCTTGCTTGGGCTTCCTGCGCCTGGGGAGATTTTCCTTCACGATGGGCATCACCTTTGCCATTCTCTCCTGTAACTGGGTGACATGTTCGATGATGCATTGGTGGGGTGTAACTTTGGTCTCCCAGGTTTCCTTGGCAATGTCTAGGAGACCTCTTGAATGCCGTCCATACAGGAGCTCAAACGGAGAGAAGCCAGTGGAGGCTTGAGGAATTTCTCTGTCGCAGAAAAGTAGAAATGGAGGCAGGTAGTCCAAGTCTCACCCATCCTTTTCAACGACCTTCCTGAGCATCGCCTTTAAGGTCTTGTTGAAGCATTCCACTAGGCCGTCCATCTGCGGATGGTAAACTGATGTCCGAATCTGGGTAAACTGAAGGACTCTGAATAGCTCCTTCATCACCATGCTCATGAAGGGGGTTCCTTGGTCTGTCAAAATCTCTTTTGGCAGACCCGTCCGAGCAAAAATATGGATCAGCTCTCGGGCTATACTTTTACTGGACGAGTTCCTTAGCAGTAACGCTTCGGGGTACCAGGTGGCATAGTCCATGACCACCAGGATGCATTGGTGCCCTGGGCCGATTTAACTAAGGGACCCACGAGGTCCATAGCAATCCTCTCAAAGGGCACCTCTATAACAGGTAGTGGAACTAAGGGACTACAGAAGCGGGAGGTGGGCACTGTTATCTGGCAGGTGGATATAGAGATTTTATGAGGTAGATGTTGTTGGTGCAGTGTACTGTAGGGCTGGTGATGGCGCAGCAATTATTCAAGGACACAATGGGGTGCAGTCTTCTGGTTTTACTCACAGTTGTTCAAGACTCCAAGTTACAGTTACCGGTTTGTAACCGCCCACGTCGTCCTGTGTCCTCTGGGGTAGGGATCCAGCAATCTCTCCGGTATCTCAGGAGCACTTAATCGGGACCCCGTTCTATGTACCTTTCCCGGTCGTCTTACTGCGCTGGCTCTCACCCTCCTGCCCTGCGCCTCACAATCAGTGTCCCAAGCCAGTGGCCTCGGGCCTTGTCGGGTGATGTGCAGTCCCCTGGACCCTATGTGGCCACCTTTTCAGCGATGTAATTGTAATGAAAATGTTGCGGCCTCCGGTTAGCTAGCTGAGCCTGGTTGTTCTCCACTAGTTTTGGGGCCGGTCCCCTTCTGCGGCCTGATCCCTCCACGTCAGCGTGAATTCGGGCACATGGGTGGCCTCTGCACTCGCCGTGCCCCTGGGATCCCCTCTGTCTTCCTCTGGAGCCCTCCTCACTGCTCCTCTCTCCTCCTGGGCCTCTCTCACTATTCCCGACTCTTCTCTCTACTCCTCTGAGCAGAGTTCCTCCTGAGCTCCTGCTCCCAACTTAACTCTGAACTCTGAACACTTCCAGAACCTTCCACCCTCTCTTTTATACTCCTACCCTCTGTGCTCCACTGAGCTTCTTCCTCCACCCACCTCCTCTACCTAGTTCCAACCTCCAGCTAGGGACCAGTGACTGTGCTCTCCCTTAGGAGCAATCTCGCCCTTCCCTACTGAAGTGGAGTGTATTGGATGTGGGTGTGTGGGTCCCGTGTAGTACTTCCTCCTTACCTGAGAGTGGGGTACCACACCTCTGGGTGACATGCAGTACCTCTGTGGTCACTGGACCCGCAGGGGCACCACATGTGCACATGATCTCTTTTAGACATGTGGAAATCCTTCGAGTTTTTCAGGCAAAAGACATTTTTCGGTTGTCTTTTGACAACATCTTTTGACCACCGTTTTTTTTAAATTATATTGAATAAACAAGTGAGTGACTTCCAAATGAAAGCACCCCCTGAAGAATGTTCAGGACACTTCTTTTAACCACTTTGTGTCTTCGTAACCTGAAGTGATTAAAAGAAGCTCAAAAGACTGAACATATGAACCGCACGTCGGTTTTATATTGCAGTGTATACAGTATGTTCATTCTTTGTACCATTTATTTAGCCATTTTTAGGCAACTATAGAGCAGATCTGCCTGAAAAAGATGTTGTGTGTACATACTCTTATTCTGACTTACTAGTGGGGGGCATGGCCACTTAAAGTGCTTAAGACAGCCCTGCCTCCAGTAATAATTTTAATAATGTCCCCAGTGCCCCTCCAGTAATAATGTCTGCCAGAGGCACTCCGGTATTATTGTCATCAGACTCCTTACAGTAATAATGTCCTCAGTGTTACTCCAGTAATAATGTCCCCATTATCCTTCCCGTAATAATGTCCCCCAGAGCTCCTAAAGTAATATTGTCCCCAGTACCCCTCCAGTAATAATGCCCCCAGTACCCCTCCAGTAATTATGTCTTCAGTCCCTCTCCAGTAATAATGTCCCCCAGTGCCCCTCCAGAATAATGTTCCCAGAACCCCTCCAGTAATAATGTCCCCCAGTGCCTCTCCAGTAATAATGTCCACAAAACCCATCCAGTAATATTGTCCCCAGAGCCCCTCCAGTAAAAATGTGCATAGGGCCCCTACATAATGTCCTCCAATTTCCCTCCAGTAATGGTGTCCCACAGTGCCCCTCCAGTAATAATGTCTCCCAGTACCTTTCCAGTAATAATGTCCCCTTAGTCCCTTCAATGTCTCTTCAAGTTCTGCACCCCCACAAAAAAATGAAGCGTATACTCACTCAATCTTTCCCCCAAACTTCCAAAATCCCAAGTCCTCTTCTGCCCCTGAAAGAGTGTCCTTTCAGTAATAATGTCCCTAGAGTGTCCCTGTCAATAAAAAGGTCCCCAGAGTTCCCACATCAGTAATAACACGCATTTCTTAAAGTGAACCTGACAGCCAATATACATGCTGCCAATCCACAGGCAGTGTGTATCAGGCACTGGCTACATGAACTCAGCCAGGTATGTTTGACGCTGCAGTGTTTCCGAGAAATACATACCTTAAATGCCACCGGGAACCAAGTCACATTGCAGACTAGTCGGACAGGCGGGTCCCCAGTGGCTTCTCCTTACCCGCTGCCCTGAATTGACAGGTCTCTTCCTACATGCCTATACGTGCACATAGGCAGAGAAATGTCAATCCAGGACAATGGCTTTGAAGGAATCTTTTTCTCTGAAACATTGCAGCTTTTCAGAGTCAAACATACCTGGCTAAGATCATACAGCCAGTGCCTGATACATGTTACCCGTGTATCGGGCAGCATGTATCACCTGTCAGGTTCTCCTTAAAGAGGACCTGTCACCAGGTCAAAATTGACCAGTTTTTGCCCTTGCTTTATTTCCAATGCTCCCTGAGTATTCATTTTTTTTCTGCTATTTGGTTTTAGAGATATGGGCCTTTCTATTTAGTACTAATTTTTTTGTCATTACAAAGGGGGCATGTCTCATAGGAATCTCTGGGGGCATGTCTTTAGGCTGCACTACATGATTACATTGTGAGCACCACCCCCTTGCAAAAGACCATATAAATTAGCACTAACTAAAAAGGCCCATATCTTTGGAGCAATATGACGGATTTTAAAACAAAAAAGATAATAATAAAGAAATATTTAACATAAGATCAAAAACTGTCCAGTTTTGACCCAGTGACAGGTCTTCATTAAATACTGAATGCTATTGAATCCCCTCATATGTAAGATTTCAGCTCAAGTACTATATTTCTGATGTACCGCCGTCACTGTAAGGCTTCATTCCGTGTTGCACGTACGTGTTGTATCCACTTTTCTCACGGGTATAACACATTCCCATTATAAGCTATGGTGCTTTAGTGTCCATGCAAAACACATAGAGACATGTCCGTTTTTCCCTGGTATCATAACTGAAAAGGGCCAATATGAGTCTATGGGTCCATGAAAAACAAGTACAACACACAGATGACAAGTCTGATCCTTGCTTTCTAAATGATAAACGTTACAGACGGTCATGAGTTTATAGAGAAATTTAGTGACATACGTATATCTTACTTGCACAGTTAAATCTGTTGCACAGTTTATTCCCAAGAATGCTGGGTTATAATTTTTTGAAGATCTCAGCTGGAACCACTGAGTGTCACTGTTTCCTTCTTTATTTCTTCATGACCTACATTATAAAGACAAGTTCTCACCCAGCAGACCTTGAGGGTTGCTTATGAAGACTGATTGCAGGTTGTACAAAGTCTAAATGTCCCATTGTGTTCTAATTTTTCTTCTTTTGGTCAAGTGCTCCCAGTTATTCTTCAAAGTGCAGGGAAGTTATATTTGTAGGGTCACAGAACAAAGCACAAACAATTTAGAGAAGTCTGAGGAGTCTTGAACATTTCTTGCTTAGCACAGATTGGGTCCATTCACCCAGTGTATGCAGTTATATAGTGAATTTTATTTTGTAAGGAAGAATTATTCAAATGTGACAGGAGAACAGAAAAAGTGAATTTGACTGAATACATTAGTCGTTTTAGCAGAACAAGGCCACTAAATCCAGTAACCTCCTCCGAGCTAAACTTTACTTCACCTGGATTGAATGCTAAATTTGATGCCTTAGATTTATAACTAAATAATCTATCCATGTCAAAGTGATATCTCCACTGGTACAGTGAACCCACAGCACAATCTCGCCTACCCCCGGAGGTACACCCAAGCAGTAACCTGACACTGATGCAATAATTTTATGATGACCTTTTAAAAGCAGAATTCCATAAATCTTTAACACACTGCCTGCTAGAGCATGGTTATACTTCTATGTAATAGTATCAACCATGGGCAGCCTTGGGATTATGTGTAATAAAACATGAAAGTCATGGTCATTAACGTAGTTATTGTGTTTCAAAACGTCTTTGTCTTTACTGTACGTCAGTCACGGATATGACAGACTGGTATGTATACTGGCAAGGACTATATTTCCAGTAAGAGTCAATTTCGTGTGTGAAAAATCACTGGAATAATCCTGTTATTCTGCAAGACTCCAAGGTCCATCCATCTTCATAATCATTACTCATTGCACTATCAATGTCATGTTGCCACACTTCTCCTTGGTTTTTTAGTTAGGGCAAGGGCACCACAGAAAATAACATTTCATATCATAAACTATTAGCTTGGTGCCCGTCTTATCTAAACTATGAGTTATATCGTCATTTTAACTATTTACCGTACATCACAAGTGAAAGTAAAATGCTGCTTATCCCTTCTTGGAATTCATGTGTGGTTTATTGGGATTATTCTGTGGCTTCCTTCCTGGAGGTTATATGTGGTTTATCTACACTCATCCTCTTCCTTTCTAAAGAGGCAATTTGCATATTTCCCAGACGAGCATGGCAAGGCGTAAAAGTCTCCTCACCTTGGCATGTCAGGCTTGACATGTCACTCTCCGCAAGGAGAAACGTTACCCCTTGGATCCCGGTGAGACTCCTCTCACCCAGCCAAACCAAATTTCACACTTTGCACTGACGAGGGGCAGTACCCCGAAGCACAGTATCTGCAAATTGAGATTCCTGGTTTGGCTTTTATCCTAAGTCAAGTGACAAGGCTCGTTAGAGGGTCGATATTGACTTTTAGGATTGCTACTTCCAAAAGGTGGTACTAGAGTTCTGGTCTTCTTCCTCTCTGAAGAGATAATTTGCATATTTTCTAGAGGAGCATTGCAAGACTTGAAAGTCTCCTCACCTTGGCATATCAGGCTTGACATGTCACTCTCAGCAAGGAGAAACATTACCCCTTATCTACACTCTACACACTCCTATGACAGAAAGGACTTCTCGTGAATTAAGGATATTTCTTTTAATTAGAAATTTTTCTTTTTTTTTAAATTACATGTTTGTCTATTGTGCACCGCCTTTTGCCAGACCAATGTATGTGGTCACTGTAGAGTCCATACATTGTATGGAATAGTCTATTCAGACAAAGTCATAAACATTAACACTCCACCACTGTAATTAATAGATGTGGCTCGTTATTATCACAGCGCCATATCTATTAAATGATAGGGACACCTGAAGAAATCAATAAATTGACATCTGGGACTTAGTATTCCCCCAGCACAGTCAGATATTATCAGCAGTGAATGCACAGGGTCAGACTAGTATACTTTATAGATTTTGTAGCATCTTGACATATAATGGCTAAACGTGTCAAAAAGACATGGTACTGCATGTTTACCCAGTAACAGTATTCTACATCAGTATGGAGATTTTTCAGGCATATATGAGTTGCGTGGTATATATATTTTTCTATTATGATGATTCTACCATTGTTCCTTTTACTATTATTATAAATAACTATTATGTAACATTCATTATACTGTTAGGTTAATAATAACTTTTAGTGGACAGAAAGAAAAAAATATATGCTTTCTTTCAAGTAAACAAAAAAAAGAGATGTAATAGGTGTTGGTTATAAAACCTAATTCTAACATAAAATATGTGGAGTTAGAATACTATTCTGAAGTACCATACTTTCTAAAACTGTATTTGCCCTACATGGAGAACATACTAATTACTATATTCTTTTAGGTCTGGGGAAGAATGGCGATGCCAAAGACTAATATTGAATCGAGAGGTCCTCTCTGTAGCAGGGATGAATCGCTTTTTGCCTCTCCTGGACAATGTCGGACAGGACTTTGTTCATAGAGTTTACACTCAGGTGGAAAGAAGTGGTCGGGGGAAATGGACAGCTGACCTGACCAATGAGCTCTTTCGATTCGCTCTGGAGTGTAAGTACGAAATACAAGAACAATACTGTTTCACTCCATATACATCTCATTTATCCTTTGAGTACTCACTGGTAATGTTGAGTGAGCATGCTCGACACTGCTCGGTACTCGCCCGAGCATCTCACTACTCAGGATGCTCGGCGAGCACCGAGCATTTCCGGGTTACTCGGGTGGGCGCTCGGGTCTCCGCCCTGCATGTTTGGCGCTCTTTACAGAGCCAATGAACATGCAGGGATTGCCAGCCAGTCACTGTAATGCCGCAGCCAGGTTGGTTGTGGGCATTACAGTGATTGGCTGGCCGCACAGTGTCACCTCGAGTATTTAAAACCGGGCGCCGCCATCTTGGACACAGTCGCTCCGGATCAAACGGTGTAGGGAGAGTGCTGCTGAGTTAGGGAGAGATTTATATTGTGAAATAGGTAGTGTAGGGTCTCTAAAGCCTGCAAAATCAAACAAACAGTCCTTCTCAGGACTAATATCCATCCCAGATATCAGGCAGGCAGGCAGGTAGGCTGTATAGGAGACGAAGTGGTTATACCAACAAACACTGCATTACAGTCCTGTGTGCTGCTTTTCAAATTGCTAGACTTAGCCCCAGGTCTCAGGGGCCAGGAAAAATCCTTTTTTTTTCATATTAATCCTCTTTTTTTTTTCCCCTCAGTCAGACTGTACAACTACCCATCTTATTAACCTTTTGATACCCCCCCCAAAAAAAAATTGAGTGTGTGTGTGAGTGTTCAGACACAAATATATCTGTTTAAAAGAGTCTGGTGTAGGCCAGATAACTAGAACTGTGGTTTTGCAGTTCCATGCTTCGAATCTCTGTATTATCCACTTTTATGCCTTTTTTGCATAAAAAAAACATTTTGAGTGTCTCGCTGACTGTTCAGACACAAATATATCTGTTTAAAAGATTCTGGTGTAGGCCAGATAACTAGAACTGTGGTTTTCCTCTCCCTCCGTTCAAATCTGGGTGCAATCCACCTTTTTGCCTATAAAAAAACATTTTAAGTGTCTCGCTGACTGTTCAGACACAAATATATCTGTTTAAAAGAGTCTGGTGTAGGCCAGATAACTAGAACTGTGGTTTTCCTCTCTCACTGTTCAAATCTGGGTGTAATCCACCTTTTTGCATAAAAAAAAAACATTTTGAGTGTCTCGCTGACTGTTCAGACACAAATATATCTGTTTAAAAGAGTCTGGTGTAGGCCAGATAACTAGAACTGTGGTTTTGCAGTTCTACGGTTCAAATCTCTGTATTATCCACTTTTTTGCCTTTTTTCAATAAAAAAAACATTTTGAGTGTCTTGCTAACTGTTCAGACACAAATATATCTGTTTAAAAGAGTCTGGTGTAGGCCAGATAACTAGAACTGTGATTTTCCTCTTCCACGGTTCAAATCTCTGTATTATCCACTTTTTTGCCTTTTTTCAATAAAAAAAAACATTTTGAGTGCCTTGCTGACTGTTCAGACACAAATATATCTGTTTAAAAGAGTCTGGTGTAGGCCAGATAACTAGAACTGTGGTTTTCCTCTCTCACGGTTCAAATCTGGGTGTAATCCACCTTTTTGCATAAAAAAAAACATTTTGAGTGTCTCGCTGACTGTTCAGACACAAATATATCTGTTTAAAAGAGTCTGGTGTAGGCCAGATAGCTAGAACTGTGGTTTTGCAGTTCTACGGTTCAAATCTCTGTATTATCCACTTTTTTGCCTTTTTTCAATAAAAAAAACCATTTTGAGTGTCTCGCTAACTGTTCAGACACAAATATATCTGTTTAAAAGAGTCTGGTGTAGGCCAGATAACTAGAACTGTGGTTTTCCTCTTCTACGGTTCAAATCTCCTTTTTGTTACCCTTTTGCCATTGATAGTGCGAGTGTAAGCTATTTTACAATGGGCAAGGCGCGTGGCAAGGGACGTGGAACTGGACGTTCTGGTGATGGTGCGTGCAGAGGACGAGGCCGTGGCCAAGGTGAAAATGTGCCACAACCAACAGCCACATCTTCTTGCTCCCAGTTCTTGACCGAATTACTAGGGAAGCACACAACAGCACCACTATTGCGAACTGATCAGTGTGAACAGGTTATTAATTGGATAGCAGATAATACTTCCAGTCACCTGGGCACCACCACCTCCGGTCTGTCTTCCACACGGTCAAGTGTTAGTAGCCCTGAGTCTCGACCGCATACTCCTCCTCACCCAGATGCTCCTTCCTCCCACCATGCCGAGTGTCGTCAGACAGCAACTGATCCCACAGTTGGACACTCTGAAGAGCTGTTCACTGGTTCATTTCCATATTTGGGCCCCTCACCTGTTCCGCTTGAAGTGGTGGAAGAGGAGATCCCATGTAGCGATGGCAAAATATTTGAACAGCCACGGCCACAGGAAGGCGACGCTGGCAATTTGTCACAAGAGGTGGACGATGACGAGACACAACTGCCACGAAGTGAGGAGGAGGACCGTGGTGCGGAAGTGGAAGAGGAGGAGGTGGTGGATGATCTAGTAACTGACCCAACGTGGCAGGAGGACACTCAGAGCGAGGCCAGCAGCACACAGGGGGAGGGAGGCAGAGTACTCCAACAGGCAGGAAGAAGCAGTGTGGTGGCTGCAGACAAAAGGTGGGCAACCGTTCCCCGAAACACCAACACGAGGGACGTTGTCAGTACAACTGGTAGATCTTCCAGAGTCTGGAATTTTTTTAAAGACTCTGCTGATAACCCCAAAAAGGCCATTTGTACCACCTGCTATGCCAGCATCAGCAGGGGTGACAAAACTACCAGCCTGACCACCACCAGCATGATCAGGCACATGTCAGCAAAGCACCCGACTTTGTGGGGCGAACCCCAGGGTCCACGACCAGTATCAGCGGGTGTCACCACTGCTTCTTCTGCTGTTGTGCGTGTAAGAGAACCCCCTGTTGTACGTGCAAGGCAATCCCCTGTCCATACTGCATGCAAAGATGCCCCCTCCTCTCAGTCTTCACTTGTTATGGCAGTTTCTCAAGAAACAGCATCAACGTCCACTTTCACGTCCCACCGCAGCGTTCAATTGTCCATATCCCAGACCTTTGAATGAAAGCGGAAATTCGCAGCCAACGCCCCACAGGCCACAGTCCTAAATTTGCACATTTCACGACTGCTTGCGTTGGAAATGCTGCCTTTTAGGCTGGTGGAGACGGAATCCTTCCGCAACCTTAAGGCGGTAGCCGTCCCTCGGTACTCGGTCCCCAGCTGACACTATTTTCCCCAGTGTGCCATCCCCCCACTACACAAGCATGTGTTCCAAAACATCTGCCGTGCCCTCAACAACGCATTTACTTGGAGAGTCCACCTGACAACGGACATGTGGACAAGTGCTTGTGGCCAGGGACGGTACATCTCCCTTACGGCACACTGGGTAAACATAGTGGAAGTCGGGACCCAGTCGGACCTTGGGACGGAACACATCCTCCCCACACTGAGGATTGCGGGCCCTATGTCAGTCAGAGTTGCCCCCTCAGTGTACAGCTCCTGCGCATTATCCTTCTCCTCCTCCTCATGTTCAGCCTCCATCTCAGATATCACCACATCAGTTACAAGCTGGAAGCACTGCAGTACTGCCTCATCCAAGCGGCAACAGGCTGTGCTGAAACTCATAATCTTAAGTGATAAACCTCACACTGCTTGTGAGTTGTGGACAGCTGTGAAAGAGCAGGCAGATCTGTGGCTGAGACCGTTGAACCTACATCCAGGCATGGTCATGTGACAATGGCCGTAACCTGGTGGCGGCTCTGAGGCGAGGCGAGATCACACACGTACCATGCCTGGCTCATGTGCTTAACCTCATGGTTCAGCGGTCTATTAAATCGTACCCTGAATTGCCAGATGTACTCGTCAAAGTACGCCGCCTGTCAGCTCATTTTCGCAAGTCGGCTACAGCTTCCGTCGCCCTTGGTGTGTTGCAGCAGCGTTTGCAGCTTCCGGCACACCGACTGGTGTGTGATGTCCCCACACGTTGGAACTCTACCCTACACATGTTGCAAAGGATTTGTGAGCAGAAGAGAGCAGTTGTGGAGTACCAGCTGCAACAAGGCCGTCGATATTCAGGTCAGACTCCACACATAAGACCTCAGGAGTGGACCTGGATGTCTGACATATGTACCATCCTGACAAACTTTGAGGAGTCCACCAAGATGGTGAGTTGCGATGACGCCATCATTAGCGTCAGCATCCCACTTGTCTGTCTTTTGCAACGATCTCTGCAGAGAGTTAAAGAGGAGGCATTGCAGCCAGAGTATGATGAGATGGATCAAGAAGCCGTAGCGGGTGATTACACACAGCCCAGCCTCATCTAATCCCAACGTGCATTGGGGGACAATGAGGGAGAGGAGGAGGAGGAGGAGGAAGAACAGGAGCTGGTATCATGCGCTGTTGACGGTAGTACCTGTACAACTGTCATACCGTCGGTTCAGCTTGGGTGGCCTGAGGACAGGAGAGAGGAGGAGGAGGAGAGACATGGAAGTCTTGCCCGTTACCAGTCTGGCGCGCATGGCTGACTTTATGTTACGCTGCTTTAACCGTGACCTTCGCATTGTCAAAATGTTGGGTGACAGTCATTACTGGTTGGTGACACTTTTAGACCCCTGCTACAAGGAGAACTTTCACTCTCTTATTCCTGAGGTGGAGAGGTCTACAAAAGTGGGGCAGTACCAGAAGGCCCTTGCTGCAGAACTGTTAAAAAAATTCCCATCTGAACACGCTAGCGGCAGAGGTCACAGTTCGTTGCCCAACCAAGGCGTACAGGCGAGAGAGACGCAACTCCAATCCAGCAGAGGCAGGGGAACACTGTCAACGTTCTGGGACAGTTTTCTGAGACCCGCCCAGTTTACAGGCCCTGAGGCGCGGGGTACTCTCACAAGGAGTAGAAAGTTTCAAAAGATGGTGAGGGAGTACCTTGCCGACCGTACCAGCGTCCTCCGTGATTCCTCTGTGCCTTTTAATTATTGGGTATCCAAGCTGGACACTTGGAATGAACTCGCTCTGTACGCCTTGGAGGTCCTGGCCTGCCCTGCCGTGTTATCGGAGCGTGTCTTTATTGCCGCTGGGGGGATTATAACTGATAAGCGCACTCGCCTGTCAACTGACAATACTGACAAGCTGACCCTTATCAAAATGAACAAGGGCTGGATTGGGCGAGACTTCTCATCACCACCAAATGACAGCAGAGTAACATAAAGTCAAATGCACGGTGTTATTTTGGGAGGTGTATTCCCATGCACCGCTTCACACCCACACATGGGTATACGCTTCCTCATTTCGGCTGTTTTTTGCTCTTCTCCTTATCCTCAGCCTCCACCACCACTATACCACCAGGGTGACTGTGGTCCGTGTTGCCAGCATTGCAAGTTCTTCCGTCCTAATTTTTGGCAGCTTTTGCTTGGAAGGCATAGCCAAAGACTATGGGAGACACACTCCCCAATAAAGGGAATAATGTTTTTAATATGCTGTACTGCATGGCTCTTGTAACGGGCATTAAAACCGTCTTGTTAAGCTACTGTGACCTCCACGTCTCTTCCAAGGGGCATTAAAACTGTCTTGTTAAGCTACTGTGACCTCCACGTCTCTTCCATGGGGCATTAAAACCGTCTTGTTAAACCACTCTGACCTCCACGTCTCTTCCAAAGGGCATTAAAACTGTCTTGTTAAACCACTCTGACCTCCATGTCTCATCCAAGGGGCATTAAAACCGTCTTGTTAAGCTACTGTGATCTCCACGTCTCTTCCAAGGGGCATTAAAACCGTCTTGTTAAACCACTTTGAACTCCACGTCTCTTCCAAGGGGCATTAAAACCGTCTTGCTAAACCACTCTGAACTCCACGTCTCTTCCCAGGGGCATTAAAATCATCCTGTTAAACAACTTTGACCTCCACGTCTCTTCCTAGGGGCATTAAAACCATCTTGTTAAACCACTCTGACCTCCACGTCTCATCCAAGGGGCATTAAAACCGTTTTGTTAAGCTACTGTGAACTCCACGTCTCTTCCAAGGGGCATTAAAACCGTCTTGTTAAACCACTCTTAACTCCACGTCTCTTCCAAGGGGCATTAAAACCATCTTGTTAAACCACTCTGACCTCCACGTTTCTTCCAAGGGGCATTAAAACCATCTTGTTAAACCACTCTGACCTCTATATCTCTTCCAAGGGGCATTAAAACCGTCTTGTTAAACCACTCTGACCTCCACGTCTCTTCCAAAGGGCATTAAAACTGTCTTGTTAAACCACTCTGACCTCCATGTCTCATCCAAGGGGCATTAAAACCGTCTTGTTAAGCTACTGTGATCTCCACGTCTCTTCCAAGGGGCATTAAAACCGTCTTGTTAAACCACTTTGAACTCCACGTCTCTTCCAAGGGGCATTAAAACCGTCTTGCTAAACCACTCTGAACTCCACGTCTCTTCCCAGGGGCATTAAAATCATCCTGTTAAACAACTTTGACCTCCACGTCTCTTCCTAGGGGCATTAAAACCATCTTGTTAAACCACTCTGACCTCCACGTCTCATCCAAGGGGCATTAAAACCGTTTTGTTAAGCTACTGTGAACTCCACGTCTCTTCCAAGGGGCATTAAAACCGTCTTGTTAAACCACTCTTAACTCCACGTCTCTTCCAAGGGGCATTAAAACCATCTTGTTAAACCACTCTGACCTCCACGTTTCTTCCAAGGGGCATTAAAACCATCTTGTTAAACCACTCTGACCTCTATATCTCTTCCAAGGGGCATTAAAACCATCTTGTTAAACCACTCTGACCTCCACGTCTCTTCCAATGGGCATTAAAACTGTCTTGTTAAACCACTCTGACCTCCACGTCTCATCCACGGGGCATTAAAACCGTCTTGCTAAGCTACTGTGATCTCCACGTCTCTTCCAAGGGGCATTAAAACAGTCTTGTTAAACCACTCTGAACTCCACGTCTCTTCCAAGGGGCATTAAAACCTTCTTGTTAAACCACTCTGAACTCCACGTCTCTTCCAAGGGGCATTAAAACCATCTTGTTAAACCACTCTGACCTCCAAGTCTCTTCCAAGGGGCATTAAAACCGTCTTGTTAAGCTACTGTGACCTCCACGTCTCTTCCAACGGGCATTAAAACTGTCTTGTTTACCACTCTGACCTCCATGTCTCTTCCAAAGGGCATTAAAACCGTCTTGTTAAACCACTCTGACCTCCACCTCTCATCCAAGGGGCATTAAAACCATCTTGTTAAGCTACTGTGATCTCCACGTCTCTTCCAAGGGGCATTAAAACCGACTTGTTAAACCACTCTGAACTCCACGTCTCTTCCAAGGGGCATTAAAACCATCTTGTTAAACCACTCTGACCTCCACGTTGTAACATACCTGGCGGCGTCCTTGCATAGTGGTCCATCTCCTACTGTGCAAGAGCGCGCACTTGATCTCCAGTCCAGACTGCCACTTTGGCTTCTTTCCATGTTGTCTGCTTTGTTTTGCTCTTGCTGTTTAGGGCGACGCCCGCTGAACTTCCTGATTCTTGTAGCTGCTGCAGACACACCCCTAATGCGTCCTCAGCCTATTGCTGTCTGTCACCTGATATTTAACCCAGCTCCTCCCTGGAATCCATGCCTGAGCATCTTATTCTGTCAGTTGGCTTTTGGTCGCTGACATGCCCGGTCCTGTCTATGTTTCCTGCCTTACGGTATCAGTTCCCGTCTCTGAACTGTGTCCTGTCTGTGCACTCTAGCCAGCTGTCTCTCTGCCTTCCTGGATGCTGTATTTCCAGGCCTGTCTGAACATGCTCCTAGCCTGTTTGTCTCGCCCTCTGGGGGCCGTATACCCAGACTCGCTCCTGTATTTGTTGCAGTACAGTTCCTGTCTGAACTGTCTCCTAGCTTCCTACTTGTTTTGTCTTTATGTCCATTTGATCCCTTTTTCTGCAGTGTCTGAAACAGAGCTTGGCTTTACCTAGGCTCATTCCTGCATTTTGTTGCAGTAACTGTTCTTGTCTGAACTGTCTCCTAGCTTCTTACCTGTTTTGTCTTTATGTCCGTTTGCTCCATTTTTCTGTAGAGTCTGAACCTGCACCTAACTTCTGCTCGTTGTCATTGTACTTCCGTTTGTGAGTTGGAGTCCTTTCGCTACTTCTTTGCAAGTACCTTGTGTGTATCTGGTTCTGCTTTTCTTTTCCAGTCTGTTCCGTGTGAACAGAGCCCTATCCCTTTTGCTTTGTCTTTGTTTACCTCTTCGGCGATTTATCTCAGCCTTGTCCACCGCGTCTGCGGTTTCGCTCTGCTCGGCCTTGTCCACCGCGTCTGCGGTTTCGCTCTGCTCAGCCTTGTCCACCGCGTCTGCAGTTTTGCTCTGCTCAGCCTTTTCCACCGCGTCTGCGGTTTCGCTCTGCTCAGCCTTGTCCACCGCGTCTGCGGTTTCGCTCTGCTCAGCCTTGTCCACCGCGTCTGCAGTTTCGCTCTGCTCAGCCCTGTCCACCGTGTCTGCGGTTTCGCTCTGCTCAGCCTTGTCCACCGTGTCTGCGGTTTCGCTCTGCTCAGCCTTGTCCACCACGTCTGCGGTTTCGTTCTGCTCAGCCTTGTCCACCGCGTCTGCGGTTTCGCTCTGCTCAGCCTTGTCCACCGTGTCTGCTGTTTCGCTCTGCTCAGCCTTGTCCACCGCGTCTGCGGTTTCGCTCGGCTCAGCCTTGTCCACCGCGTCTGCGGTTTCGCTCTGCTCAGCCTTGTCCACCGCGTCTGCGGTTTCGCTCTGCTCAGCCTTGTCCACCGCGTCTGCGGTTTCGCTCTGCTCAGCCTTGTCCACCGCGTCTGTGGTTTCGCTCTGCTCAGCCTTGTCCACCGTGTCTGCGGTTTCGCTCTGCTCAGCCTTGTCCACCGCGTCTGCGGTTTCACTCTGCTCAGCCTTGTCCACCGCGTCTGCGGTTTCGCTCTGCCCAGCCTTGTCTACCGCGTCTGCGGTTTCGTTCTGCTAAGCCTTGTCTACTGCGTCTGCGGTTTCGCTCGGCTCAGCCTTGTCCACCGCGTCTGCGGTTTCGCTCTGCTCAGCCTTGTCTACCGCGTCTCCAGTTTCGCTCTGCTCAGCCTTGTCTACCGCGTCTGCGGTTTCGCTCTGCTCAGCCTTGTCTACCGCACCTGCGGTTTCGCTTTACTCTGTTTGTTTACCGCATCTGCGGCTCTGAACTCGTCTCCCAGTCTGTACTGGACCCTACCCAGACTGCGCTCTAGTCAGCCTGTTCCTGTATTCCCCAGTGTGGGTCAACAGCCGTGTCCAGAGTCTGACCTGGAGTAAACCCTGGTCCCTCTGCTCGGTTCCTCCCTGGTGCACTGGCGTCGTATGCCATCGTGCGACCTTGGTCGGATCGGGCAGATACTTAGTTATGCCCCTACAGGCACTCTCCGGTTCATGGCACAGTGGAACCACTAAACACGCACACGCCAGTCAGTCCGGGCGTGTGCATTACACACGTCTCTTCCAATCGGCATTAAAATCGTCTTGTCAAGCTACTGTGACCTCCACGTCTCTTCCTAGGGGCATTAAAACCGTCTTGTTATACCACTCTGACCTCCACGTCTCATCCAAGGGGCATTAAAACCGTCTTGTTAAGCTACTCTGAACTTTACGTCTCTTCCAAGGGGCATTAAAACCGTCTTGTTAAACCACTCTTAACTCCAAGTCTCTTCCAAGGGGCATTAAAACCATCTTGTTAAACCACTCTGACCTCCACGTCTCTTCCAAGGGGCATTAAAACTGTCTTGTTAAACCACTCTGACCTCCACGTCTCTTCCAAGGGGCATTAAAACCGTTTTGTTAAACCACTCTGACCTCCACGTCTCTTCCAAGGGGCATTAAAACCATCTTGTTAAACCACCCTGACCTCCACGATTCTTCCAAGGGGCATTAAAACTGTCTTGTTAAGTTACTGTGACCTCCACGTCTCTTCCAAGGGGCATTAAAACCATCTTGTTAAACCACTCTGACCTCGACGTCTCTTCCAAGGGGCATTAAAACCATCTTGTTAAACCACTCTGACCTCCACGTCTCATCCAAGGGGCATTAAAACCGTCTTGTTAAGCTACTGTGATCTCCACATCTCTTCCAAGGGACATTAAAACAGTCTTGTTAAACTATTCTGAACTCCACTTCTCTTCCAAGGGGCATTAAACCGTCTTGTTAAACCACTCTGAACTCCACGTCTCTTCCAAGGGGCATTAAAACCGTCTTGTTAAACCACTCTGAACTCCACGTCTCTTCCAAGGGGCATTAAAACCATCTTGTTAAACCACTCTGACCTCCACGTCTCTTCCAAGGCAAATTAAAACCGTCTTGTTAAGCTACTGTGACCTCCACGTCTCTTCCAAGGGGCATTAAAACTGTCTTGTTTACCACTCTGACCTCCACGTCTCTTCCAAAGGGCATTAAAACCATCTTGTTAAACCACTCTGACCTCCACGTCTCATCCAAGGGGCATTAAAACCATCTTGTTAAGCTACTGTGATCTCCACGTCTCTTCCAAGGGGCATTAAAACCGACTTGTTAAACAACTCTGAACTCCACGTCTCTTCCAACGGGCATTAAAATTTTCTTGTTAGACCACTCTGAACTCCACGTCTCTTCCAAGGGGCATAAACACCATCTTGTTAAACCACTCTGACCTCCACGTCTCTTCCAAGGAGGATTAAAACCGTCTTGTTAAGCTACTGTGACCTCCACGTCTCTTCCAAGGGGCATTAAAACCGTCTTGTTAAACAACTCTGACCTCCACATCACTTCCTAGGGGCATTAAAACCGTCTTGTTAAACCACTCTGAACTCCACGTCTCTTCCAAGGGGCATTAAAACCATATTGTTAAACCACTCTGACCTCCACGTCTCTTCCAAGTGGCATTAAAACCATCTTGTTAAACCACTCTGACCTCCACGTCTCTTCCAAGGGGCATTAAAACAATCTTGTTAAGCTACTGTGATCTCCACGTCTCTTCCAAGGGGCATTAAAACCGTCTTGTTCAGCTACTGTGACCTCCACGTCTCTTCCAAGGGGCATTGAAACCGTCTTGTTAAGCTACTGTGACCTCCACGTCTCTTCCAAGGGGCATTAAAACCGTTTTGTTAAGCTACTGTGACCTCCATGTCTCTTCCAAGCGGCATTAAAACCATCTTGTTAAACCACTCCGAACTCCACGTCTCTTCCAAGGGGCATTAAAACCGTCTTGTTAAACCACTCTGAAATCCACGTCTCTTCCAAGGGGCATTAAAACCGTCTTGTTAAACCACTCTGAGCTCCACGTCTCTTCCAAGGGGCATTAAAACCGTCTCGTTAAGCTACTGTAACCTCCACGTCTCTTCCAAGGGGCATTAAAACCATCTTGTTAAACCACTCTGAACTCCACGTCTCTTCCAAGGGGCATTAAAACTGTCTTGTTAAACCACTCTGAACTCCACGTCTCTTCCAAGGGGCATTAAAACCATCTTGTTAAACCACTCTGACCTTCACGTCTCTTCCAAGGGGCATTAAAACAGTCTTTTTAAGCTACTGTGACCTCCATGTCTCTACCAAGGGGCATTAAAACCGTCTTATTAAACCACTCTGACCTCCACGTCTCTTCCAAGGGGCATGAAAACCATCTTGTTAAGCTACTGTGACCTCCACGTCTCCTCCAAGGGGCATTAAAACTGTCTTGTTAAGCTACTGTGACCTCCACGTCTCTTCCAAGGGGCATTAAAACCATCTTGTTAAATCACTCGGAACTCCACGCCTCTTTCAAGGGGCAATAAAACCGTCTTGTTAAACCACTCTGAACTCCACGTCTCTTCCAAGGGGCATTAAAACCGTCTTGTTAAGCTACTGTGATCTCCACGTCTCTTCCAAGGGGCATTAAAACCGTCTTGTTAAACCACTCTGAACTCTACGTCTCTACCAAGGGGTATTAAAACCGTCTTGTTTAGCTACTGTGACCTCCACGTCTCTTCCAAGGGGCATTGAAACCATCTTGTTAAACCACTCTGACCTCCACTTCTCTTCCAAGGGGCATTAAAACCGTCTTGTTAAGCTACTGTGACCTCCACGTCTCTTCCAAGGGGCATTAAAACCGTCTTGTTAAACCACTCTGACCTCCACATCTCTTCCAAGAGGCCTAAAAACTGTTTTGTTAAGCTACTGTGACCTCCACGTCTCTTCCAAGGGCCATTGAAACCATCTTGTTAAACCACTCTGACCTCCACTTCTCTTCCAAGGGGCATTAAAACCGTCTTGTTAAGCTATTGTGACCTCCACGTCTCTTCCAAGGGGCATTAAAACCGTCTTGTTAAACCACTCTGAACTCCACATTGCTACCAAGGGCCATTAAAACCGTCTTGTTAAGCCACTCTAAACTCCACAGCTCTTCCAAGGGGCATTGAAATGTTGTTTTTAATTTCCTCTAACCTCCACGACTCTTCCAACGGGCATTGCATTTCCTCCGAATTTTAGTCAGCTTTTTCTTTTCAATGCATAGGCGAACACTAAGGGAGACCCACTCCCCAATAATGGGTAGAAGGTTTTTTGTTCTCTGTAATCCACGTCTGTTTCAAGGGGCATTGCAGTTCCTCATAATTTTTGGAAAGCCTTCCATTCACTGCTTAGGCCAACAGTGTACAGGAGATCCAGTTGCTATAAATGGAAAAAACGGTTTAGTTAAGGCCCTTTGACCTCCATGTCACTTCCAAGGGGCATTGGAGTGCCTTGAAATTTTGGGTAGGCATTGCACTCACTGTATGCCCTATAACTGTGTCGCCGAACCGCTCCTTTTGTTACAGAAACATATCCTACAAGACATGTATGGTTGACTGGCCTGATATTGATGTGAATGGTCCCTGTTCCTCCTGCTCTTTCTCCTTTGCCACCACCTCATCCATCATTCATCACCTGAAGCTTTGTTTTAACGGGAGTCATAGAACTGGGATAGTAGCAGGAAAACATCCAGCAATCCTCGGAGGAGGTAGGATATGCGCCAAAATGCTGACCACCTCAGGCCTAGCCGCTACTACATACTTGCGCTTGCATTCCAAGGAACAGAAAGCTAAGGAGATGGATGGCCTCATGATCATGAATAATTTACTCGTTGTGTAGGAGGCCGACCACTGCTGCTGTCTACCTTCTGAACTTTGTGTTGAAGCCTGATTGACCCAGGACCCGCAATCCTCTATGTCTGGAGGACGTGTTGCATCCCAGTGTCCTACTGTGTCCCGGCTTCCACAGTGTGAAGGCGTCAGTGAGATGGACCATCCCTGGCCACATTCACTTGTCCACGTGTTAGGTTAGGCTGTCCTTCCCTCTAAATGCACTGGGGAGGGCACAGGTAATGTTTTGGTATGCGCGCTTGTGTATAAGGCGCACCGGGACAAATACGGGCGGCTGGGGACCATTTATGGACACCCGGCCGCCCCCAGGTGGCTGGGGACCGTGTGTGGGCACCCGGCCGTGGGGCGGCTCGGAACCGAGTATGGATACCAGGCCGCCGACGCAGCCATGACGTGGTGGCCAGATTCCGCCTTCACATGCCTAAAAGGCCCAATTTCAAGTGCAAGCAAGCAAGCAGTATGGTATTGCAGCTTGGGGGTGGGTGGGTGGCAGGCTGCATACTTGCGCTTGCATTGCAAGGAATGGGGGAGGTACAGTTGAACACTGCCCTGGGACAAGGACTTGCACGGGGATAGTTGCAAGCCTGCATCTTCTGATGCGGAAGGATCACTTCTGATGGGCATACTTTTAGGCTGTGACCTGGGTGTCAGAGATGCTTCCAGGGGTCTTCCCCATGCTGTTCCCATGTCTTTTCAGCACTGTGTGCATGTGTCACACAGCACATGGCCAGATAAGGTTGTAAAATGTTAAAATGACATTTCCCGGTTAACGCATTTGTCACGGTTGAAAGCAATACAAAAGTGCAAAAACGCATAAAAAATGCTACTTGTGAACACAGCCCAAGGTGTGGAGGAGTATTTTTGTTTTTGGTTATTTATTTTACCTTATACAGAAGTCTTTACCCTGGAAAGGAAGTTCCTTAACATATTTCACAGGAAAGCAGTTTCAGTTTCGTTTTTGAACGTTTTATTGTGAGCCCGTAAAAGTGGCTTAATACCTCTGACCACGTTGTTGACAGCAGTGACCTGGGGGTCAGAAATGCTTCCTGGGGCGATTCCCATGCTGTCCCCATGTCATTTGAGCACTGTCACTATCGTTTTGGACACTTTTTAGGCTTTCTTCAGACTGCCGGGGGTGCCGCCGCAAAAATGCTCAGGTCTCCCATAGACTAACATTGAACTCGTTGCTCAGGTTGAGCACCCGAGTATCACGGTGAGCTCGGCCCGAGCTTCGAGCACCCGAGCATTTTAGTGCTCGCTCAACACTACTCACTGGCCTTAGTCTTTTTAATACATTGACAATTTATGCTTGTACAGAGGTAGGAAGTGACTTTTCATACAGCAGTATATAGGTGACATTTTTCTGCCTGTAGTATTTTGGTATACTGGTGACCAACAAATTAACACTTTAAAAAAAATGCAAATAATGTTTTTCAATTGACTATAATAGAAGATAACTATGGAAAAAGTTTCCAGCATGTTGTAAATGGTCATATGAAACAGATGTCATAGTTTGACATGATTTTTTTCCGTAGCCAGTAATAGAAACAACGTGGTCTATATACAAATAAAATGAACATACTTTTAAAGTGTATTTTCATTCAAAGCCAAACTAAAATCATGGTCTTGTTGCTCTTATATCCCAACTAATTAAAACAATTAGTAAAAGCTGCTTTCAGCCTGCATACCAGTCCAATAAAGTCAGGAAATGCTCTGATTCTCATCCTCTGTAATTTGCCCACAATTATTTTTGAGTGAGAAGTTCTTCTTCATCACCATTCTTCCAGCACTATAGGTGCTTGAACTTCTTTTCCTTTTTTCCCCAGCATATATTGCTCCTGTCTTTGTCTAATGGCTTGCCCGTCTCAAACCTGGTCCTCTGTTATGCCTATTTGCAAGTTGACATTCATACAGATGTCTCTGTAAGGCCACATTAACACGTTCAGTATTTGGTCAGTACTTCTCATTAGTATTTGTAAGCTAAAACCAGAAGTGGGTGAAAAATACAGAAGTGGTGACGTGTTTCTATTATACTTTTCCTCTGATTGTTCCACTCCTGGTTTTGGCTTATAGATACGGATGTAATATACTGACCAAATACTGAACGTGTGAACGTGGCCTTAAAGACAGATTGCACTTGACAATAGGCAGTGGTGAGCACGTTAAACAAGAGGGACATACCTAGTGGCCAGAAAATTGACTGATTCTTTAGGGCAAAAAATGTAATTTCAGGTAAATAAAGTTTTCAGCATTGCACTGGCCTTCAGGGAAGCCTAATTTTAGTGAAACCACACTGATACTTTAAAATGAAGAAACAAATTGCTACAAAAACTATGTAAAAGCTTCGTTCATGAACACTTTTAATGAGTTTCATGTGTTTTTACAAGATTTTTTTCTAAACATTTTTTTACATGACACCAAAAGGTTATAAAATGTCACAAAATTATACTTTGTGGGGAGTTTTATTTTCCCTCTTGATATACAGCTATTATGAGGTTATAGTGCTTTAAAAAAACTCCAAAAAATCCCACTGGGTGCTGTAAAAAAATATTTTTTTTCCCCTAAAAAAGCACTAATCTAAGCACTAATGAAATCACACTTATCGTGCAGTGAAAAACTGTCATCAATTCACCATCACTACCATCTCACCTATGCATTTTATCAAATCTCTAAATTGAGTAATTTACATCAAAATATTAATGTAAATACTTTTATGCCCAAAAATGACACAAGTACTCTCTTTATTGGCTAACCAGAAAAAAAAAAAAATCAAATAAAAAAAAATATATACGGTATATATACAGCATATATATATATATATATATATATATATATATATATATATATATATATGCAAGCTTTCAGAGCGCAGAGGCTTCTTCAGGCAATGTTACAAATGAATTGATAAGACAAAAGGCACAACATTTAAGAGATATTACAGCAAGACTGATAATATAGCCTGAAGAAGGAGCCTCTGAAAGCTTTCATATATATATATATTTTTCTGGTTAGCCAATAAAGGCATCGCTCCGAGAATACTTGTGTCATTTTTGGGCATAACAGTATTTACATTGATTTTTCTGGCTAACACGGTACTACAATATAACTTTGTATTGTACATCACATCAAAATATTAAAATGTATTATCGTAGGTCAGTGCTCAGTACAGTGCAGTGAGTCAGTATTTCACCCCCTTTTCATAAGTCATTATTACATGCTTGTCACACTGAATGCTTTCTAATGTTTTTAATTCTTAACTAAATTTAATGTTTGGATTTAGTCCTACATTCGTTTACAGAAGAAAACTAGTCAACACCCCTATCATTACTGTAATGTGAAATTTAATAACTGGTTGCACCCACATGGGCTGCAATAATTGCAAACAAATGCTTCCATCAGGCAGTTTTATCATTGCAATCCACCCGGTATACATGATGTCCTTTAATGAGTACATTTGTATGTGTAATACTGTAATAATATACACGGCCCATCCTGGTGACAAATTTAGTTGCTTCCTGTAATAGCTGAAAACTATACAAACGTATAGTATAAAAATGTACAATAATCGATATTAACTGACTCTTACAGCTGTCTGCTACGTACTTTATGGACAACGTCTTGGTCTTTTACAAGACTACATAAATCCTGAATCTCAAGAATTCATAGACTCAGTAACGGTCATGTTCCACACCACCAGCCCCATGCTTTACTTTCCTCCACGGCTCCTGAGGTTACTCAACTCCTCCATTTGGAAAAACCATGTGCAGGCCTGGGATTCCATCTTCAACCATGGTAGGTGGATGTGCAACGGCTAATAATGCTCTCTATACCATTTGTTATCTAAATAACCTTCAGTAATAATACCCACACATATAAGTGAATCAGCGCTTTGTATAATCTTTCCTGTAACAGTGTTTTACCTCTATTCACTCATGCAATTTTGCTTTTTTTCTGTTTTAGCCAATGTTTTTCAGCATTTTTTACCAAAAAAAATAGCACGAAAACCACAGCAGAATCATTTTTTTCCTATGGGAAATCACAACAAATGTATTACCAATTGTAATCAATGAGTTGGGGTGAGGCGTTGTGGTTATTGACCATCCATTTTACAGTTAAATCCAATACTGAAAAGTGCATAAGGAAAAAAAACACACACGTGGTTATATGGGTTTTTTTACATGCAAATTTAAAATGGCCACAGAATATGACCTCAGATCTTTAATTAAATGGCCTAGGCTAGGCCATCAATATTAGGTGGAGGTCTGACTATCACCTTAGGAGATTATGGTTCTCAAAAGGAGAAGCTAGAAACACAAGGGAGAGGAAACACTTTCTCCAAGGAAATATTCAAGACTACTTTTCCCTCTACTTTGTGCCAAGATCTGATCCTCTCTTTCATCTAAAACAATGTACCCGAGTACAGATCTGAGCTTGATTTGAACAGGACTTCTGTTACGCTCCTAGGTGACGCACATGGTTTGTGGACCCCTGTGCCACAAACCGGACTTACCCTGGAGGGGTGTGACTAAGTAGCTACCTTGGTGTTTGCTGGAGCCTCTAGTGGTGAGGTCAGGCTCCACTCCAGGGCACGTCTGGCAGTAGCAGCTGACCCCAAGGGTCAACAAGGTTTAGACAGAGCAGGACAGCCACTTGGGACAAGATCTAGACAGGACGGCTACTGGGACATTTTCAGACTGTGCAGACAGGACGGCCACTGGGATAGGTTCAGACACACTGGTCTCGGGTAACAGTTCTGGTAGCACCGATGTGTCCAAGGAATACAGATACCGTGGATGCGGTTACAGGTTCAGGGTTCAGTGTTCAGGCCTGGGCACTCAGCCCCCAGGGTAGCAGATAGATACCGCAGGTGCGGTTTCAGGATACAGACACCCAGTGTCAGAACGGGGTGTCTGGGGCCCACAGGAGGAATTGATCCTAGGGGCCCACCCTACAGCTATATGCAAATACCTGTTAGCCGTTATCCCTGTTATAGTGGAGCTTCGACTGTAAATCACAGGCGGCTCTTGCACATCTACTGTGCGCCACCATAACTGGGATGTACAATTACGGTAGTTTGCATTAAAGGGGTTCTTTGGTTAAAACAAGTTATCACCGATGCATGGGCTCCACAAAATAGGTGATAACTTATTGCTCACTTGGGTCCGAACATTGGAAAATGCACCTATCGGGAGAATGGGGAGGTTTTATCCCTGTCAGGACACTTATCCCCATTTTAAAATGCAGCAGCAGGTGGGACGTCTGACCGCAGCCTCGTTCATTCTCTTTGGGGCTTCCAGAAAAAAACAGGAACAGCCACTGAGGGAATGAATGAATCAGTGGTCAAGTCGCACATGAGCTCCAGTCTAATGGGGATAAAAGCTCCACATTCTACCAATCGGTGCAGGTCCCAGAATTCAGAGCCCCCACTAATCAATAATTTATCACTTATCATGTGGAGAGGTGATTACTTGTTTTCCCTGGAGAACTCCTGTAAGTGCTTCTTGTTAAAAGTATTTAATCATTGATGGAAATAAAGAATCTTCTCCTAATTAATATCAGAGAGAACAAATGACCACCATACACAGCACAATCCACTATACCAACAGCAATAGTACTACATACAAGGGAGAAATACTGCCACACCATGACCAGACCACATATTACCACCACATAGTGACTAAATAATACTACATACAAGGAAGAAATACAGTGACACCCGTGACCAGGCCACATATTACCACCACATAGTGACCAAATAATTACACATACAAGGGAGAAATACCACCACATCGTGACCAGACCAGATATTAACAGCATATAGCGTCCAAATAATTTACCATCATTTCTCGCCCCACCTCCATCATTGCTCTCCTCCATCCCCATCATTGCTCTGCCCCCACCTCCTCCATCATTGCTTTCCCCCATCCCCATCATTGCACTCTTCCTCCTTCTCCATCATTGCTCTCCCCCACCTTCTTCATCATTGTTCTCCCCCACCTTCTCCATCATTGTCATATCTCCCCCACCTCCTCCATCATTGCCATATCTCCCCCACCTCCTCTATCATTGCCATATCTCCTCCCACCTCCTCCATCATTGCCATATCTCCCCCACCTCCTCCATCATCATTGCCATATCTCCCCCACCTCCTCCATCATCATTGCCATATTTCCACCCACCTCCTCCATCATCATTGCCATATCTCCCCTCACCTCCTCCATCATTGCCATATCTCCCCCCACCTCCTCCATCATTGCCATATCTCCCCCACCTCATTCATCATCATTTCCATATCTCCCCCCACCTCCTCCATCATCATTGCCATATCTTCCCCACCTCCTCCATCATCATTGCCATATCTCCGCCACCTCCTCCATCATCATTGCCATATCTCCCCCCACTTCCTCCCATCATTATTGCCATATCTCCCCCCACCTCCTCCATCATCACTGCCATATCTCCCCCACCTCCTCCATCATTGCCATATCTCCCTCACCTCCTCCATTGTCATTGCCATATCTCCCCCACCTCCTCCATCATCATTGCCATATCCCCCCCCCACCTCCTACATCATTATTGCTCTCCCTCATCCCCAGTGTATTTGTTTTAAAAAAAAAACCACTCATGCTCATTTTCCCACAGCATCCTCATTGCCTGCAACTGTCTCCCTGACACAGGCCCGCGCTTCATGATGACGTCATCAAGCCGCGCGAGCCTGTGTCAGGGAGGAAGCAGAGGACGGCTCCCTCAGCTCCGCTGCCATTTTCCTCCTGTCAGCAGTGGAGCTGGAGGGATCGCTCCCTGCCTGCCGCACACAATGATGGCAATCTGGCCATAGGCCCCCCTGGAGCCTGGGGGGTCCAAGAAGCAGGTCAGATTGCCTGGGACCACCAGAGAATTCTCCGGTGTCCCGGTGCCCCAGTCCGACCCTGCAGACACCGCCGAGGCGGTCATAGGAACACGTACAAACTACACTGGACTAAAAGGGACACTGGATATGGGAATTAGGTTAACAGACTAAGGACGGGGGACCTGGCAACATACAGTTGCATATGACTCGCCCCCGGGCCGTGGGGTATCCGGAACTGGGTCTCTGTGTGTTGCTGGGGAGTAGTAGTGGCAACCCGGTCCTGTGGCTCAGGGTGGTCAAATCACGTGCAGTCTATGTTTATGGTGGTTATTAATGTCCGACTATGCCACCCGGGAATTGCGGTCAGGGATAACCGCCGCTGCGAGGCAGACCGCTGAGGCTGGTGTTGGTGTGCAGCACAGGGGTAGGATAACTCCCCACGGGAGGAGTGTAGCCTCAGGGCAGTGTAGGTGGATGCTGGGGGTGATGGTGCAGGCACAGCAGAAATCACACAGAGTCCAATGATGCAGTCCAGGGTCTTTTACTCACAGTTGTTATCCAAGTCACTTCTGTCAGCAAGGACTGCCAGAGCCGTGCTGCGTCCACCAGGTGAGGAGTTCAGTCAACCCCCAGGCAATTCAGGAGTATGTCACAGGACCCCCTTCTGTCCTTTCTCTGGCCTCTCGTGCCCCACCAGTGTCCTGACTTCTGTCCGGCTACCGCGGACCATGTCGGGTAAGCGTTGGCCTTCACTTCCCGCTATCCTATATGGTGCCTTCCTAGCAGGTTTAGCGGGGGATCGCATCAATAAATGGTCACAACCTCCGGTTCTTGGCTGAGGGTAGATTCGCCTCCACCAACTTAGGGATCCGGTACCCTTCCACGGCCTGACCCTTCCACCCGGTAGAATGCGGGTATGCAACAGTTGCTGGCCGTTCTGCACTCCTAGGGTCCCTTCTGCCTTCTTGTTTTTGGAGCCTTTCCACTCCTCTGTCTCTCCTCCTTCCTTCCTTCTCCTCTTCTCCGGCCCCGGTCTTTTCTCTAGGCCTGCCTCCTGGAGCTGAGCTCAGCCTGAGCTGCTGCTCCCTGTCAGCTCTCTCTCCCTTCTGCTCTGACTGACTGGACTGAACTCCCTCCTAAGATGGCCCCCACCTTTTATCTGCTTCTCTGTGTCTGAGCTCAGGTGACCTGCACCCAATGAGCTCCTTCCTGTGCTCCCAGAAACCGCCCCCTTTCTGCTCCTACACCACTGGGTTCTCTTCCCCCTCCCCACTCCAGCCAGGGACATGGTCAGTTGTGCCCGCAGCTGGGAGCACCGTCGAGCTGTCCCCCGGAAATGGGGTGTGTGTGTGTGTGTGTGCAGCTAACTGAGCCCTGGTCCACACTCCATCCTTACCTAGCAGTGGAATTTCACACCACTTGATGAGGAGCAATACCCCTGTAGCAACCGAACCGTCGGGGTGCTACATTTCCCCCTGGTAAAGCACAGCACGTCCTCGGGCTGGAAAAGAGTAAAAACATTTGATTTCAAGACATACAAAAATTACAGTTTTTTTTTTTTTTTTTAAACGTTACTTTCATAAACTTTTCTCTTTATTGACATATTAAGCATTTCTTTCTCTTAGGCGAATATAAAACTCTCTTATCAAAAATATCAAAATGGGTAGATTCTCAAAAATATGAACAAGTGCTAATTTTTCAAAAATACCAAGAAAAGAACAATAAACATCATTAGCAGCAATTCAACGGCGCAGTTTTTTTTTAACTGGTCACAGTTCAGGCCATGACCGGGTGTCCATCTCACCCTACAAGGTGCAAACTTTCAAATTCAATACTTGGAGGATTGGCGGCTCTCAGTCCTCAGCCAGATAACAGGGGGAATGGCTGCTCTCAGTCCTCAGCCAGGTTAACAGGACAGTTCCCAAGAAATTCGACAGGTAACATTAGGACAAGTCCAAACAGGTAACAGTCCCAACCGGGGTAAACTTAGGAACTTTCTCAGGCCCAACGGGGCAAAAACTTTGTAAACTTTCATACCCTTATGGGTAACTATGTACAGTCCTTTCATTCGCTGGTTGGGCTTAATGGCGGTGCCCTCCAGGCGGCTCCTGATCAGGGTAGCAGTCCTCTTCAGACCTGTACAGGTCTTTAGTGCAGCAGGGTAGAGTGCGACTCTCTGCTCCCACCCGGTGGATGCTTAGGGCATACCAGCCCCTTACGTCGCGGTGCAGTAGGCCTTGCGGCGGGGCCTGGAGAGGGCCGCTGTTGATGACGCCCGGGGTCAGAGGGCGCGGCTTTGGGCCTGGGCGCGGGCTGGTGGTGGCAGCGCCCAGGGCTGGAGGGCTCAGCTGCGGGGCTTGTTGCGGGGTCTGGAGCAGGTCAGTGTCTGCAGCGCCCGGGATCGGCGGCTCCACCAGGGGGCCCAGGAGCAGGCTTACGCCGGCAGCGTCCGGAACAGGGAGACTCCTCTTACCCGCTCCCGCGACCGCTCCTGCGTCACACGTCTTCTCCTGGCGCTGGTCGGGATCTGCGACGGCTGGGGCACTGCCGATGCTGGCCAGCTTAGTCTTCTGCCGGTCCGCCAGCCTCTTCTGCATTTCCCCTTTCCATCCGGCGATGGCGTCACGCTGGGCCTTCTCCATCCTCCGGCCCAGGTCTTCTATCAAGGAGCGGAGGAATTCCAAATCCTCCTGGGGCAGCTTTGCCATCAGCTCCTCCACGGTGTAAGGTGCTGCCGGCTGCAGCAGGCCGCTGGCTGGGGCTCTAAGGCTGACGCCCTCCATCTTGCCCTCCGGGTGCGGTCTGCCAGAACTCACACAGGCCACACCCTCCCCTCCAGTTTTCTTTCCTCCCCTCCTTTGTTGGGGGCGGTCCCGTGGCAGGCTGCTGCCGATCACTCTCAGGGGCAGCCCCTCCACGTTGATGGACACATCCACATACGTGATTGCTGCTTGGGGCGGGCTCCGCTCTTGGCGCCATTCTGGGACCCAGTGCACGATGGGAGGTGACTTCTTGTTGTCTTTTTTCGCGCTCATACTGGCGTCCATTCTGCTGGGACGGTCGCCATATTTAGTACAGTAAAAACAGTCTCTAGGCACGCAATACCCGCTGGTGGCGGGTTGGTCATGATCCTGCCGACTACGCCAAAGTTGACTCGCCCCCTGGGCCGTGGGGTACCCGGAACCAGGTCTCTGTGTGTCGCTGGGGAGTAGTAGTGGCAACCCGGTCCTGTGGCTCAGGGTGGTCAAACCACGTGCAGTCTATGTTTATGGTGGTTATTAATGTCCGACTACGCCACCCGTGGATTGCAGTCAGGGATAACTGCCGCTGCGAGGCAGACCGCTGAGGCTGGTGTTGGTGTGCAGCACAGGGGTAGGATAACTCCCCACGGGAGGAGTGTAGCCTCAGGGCAGTGTAGGTGGATGCTGGGGGTGATGGTGCAGGCGCAGCAGAAATCACACAGAGTCCAATGATGCAGTCCAGGGTCTTTTACTCACAGTTGTTATCCAAGTCACTTCTGTCAGCAAGGACTACCAGAGCCGTGCTGCGTCCACCAGGTGAGGAGTTCGGTCAACCCCCAGGCAATTCAGGAGTATGTCATAGGACCCCCTTCTGTCCTTTCTCTGGCCTCTCGTGCCCCACCAGTGTCCTGACTTATGTCCGGCTACTGTGGACCGTGTCGGGTAAGCGTTGGCCTTCACTTCCCGCTATCCTATATGGTGCCTTCCTAGCAGGTTTAGCGGGGGGTCGCACCAATAAATGGTCACAACCTCCGGTTCTTGGCTGAGGGTAGATTCGCCTCCACCAACTTAGGGATCCGGTACCCTTCCACGGCCTGACCCTTCCACCCGGTAGAATGCGGGTATGCAACGGTTGCTGGCCGTTCTGCACTCCTCGGGCCCCTTCTGCCTTCTTGTTTCTGGAGCCTTTCCACTCCTCTGTCTCTCCTCCTTCCTTCCTTCTCCTTCTCCTCTTCTCTCCGGCCCCGGCCTTTTCTCTAGGCCTGCCTCCTGGAGCTGAGCTCAGCCTGAGCCGCTGCTCCCTGTCAGCTCTCTCTCCCTTCTGCTCTGACTGACTGGACTGAACTCCCTCCTAAGATGGCCCCCACCTTTTATCTGCTTCTCTGTGTCTGAGCTCAGGTGACCTGCACCCAATGAGCTCCTTCCTGTGCTCCCAGAAACCGCCCCCTTTCTGCTCCTACACCACTGGGTTCTCTTCCCCCTCCCCACTCCAGCCAGGGACATGGTCAGTTGTGCCCGCAGCTGGGAGCACCGTCGAACTGTCCCCCGGAAATGGGGTGTGTGTGTGTGTGTGTGCAGCTAACTGAGCCCTGTTCCACACTCCATCCTTACCTGGCAGTGGAATATCGCACCTCTGGATGAGGTGCAATACCCCTGTAGCAACCGAACCCTCGGGGTGCTACACATACCATACCACCTAACATAACTATAGGGGTTACTCAGGCACCTCCCGATTGGGGAGGATGCCTTTTAAAGAAGATGTCTCCCAGCTATTGGCTGGGAGACACCTTGCAGATAATCACATTAATTAAATGCCTCCCAGCTGTTGGCTGGGGGCATTTACCATGTGTGCGCAGTGACTCTTTTAGAGTAGGGAAGCGGGTGCTTGCGTGCACTAGGTGCTTCGCCGATGCACATTGTGGCGTGCACACCAGGAAGTAGCAGGAGGCAGGAGCATACCGGGGACCGCGCCGAGGGCTGGGAGAGTAACCCAGTGTTCCTACATGGAGAGAGAAGGGGACACCATGCAGGGGCGCCGCCAATAGCACTACAACTTCAATAGTAACTCTTAGAATGATCTATTTTCATAATATCAACGCATTGTTCAAGTGTCATTAACTTCTAAATAAGACTGGATTATAAGAAGACATTCCGACTGTGCTTTATTGATTTGGTGTTTGTGGTTTCACATATCACATTTGGTTTGGATGTGTCCAAATCAAAATGTGTCATAGATAATTTGGCACACCTTCTCCAAACACATATAAAGGCAAGAACAAGGGTCAGCACACCTGTTAGTATAAGTGTGATATTCAGGTGCACATGAGGCCATTAACAGACAAATATAACCTAGAATAAAAACATAATGTGTAGGCACAATGCAGTAAGTAAATAAATGATAACACATGTAAAAAGCTTTTTTTAACAACAAAGCGTAAAAGTCATCTTCCCGAGATAAGGTGTACCCAGTCAGGATGGTCTCTAACTTTAGTAATTACTCTTCCTATCTTCCAACCAGGCCTCAATAAGTTGGGGGTGGAGCAGCTCCTAAACACATTATGTAGCACAATAGCTAATTTGATCTATATATATGCATAGGCCTGTCATTGGAAATCAAGCTTGACCATGAATAGGTTGTTTTCTGACACCATTTTCCCTGAGTTATAACATAAAAAATATCATAATTAATATGTGTCCTGCATGTATATGAGCCTACTTATGTACAAATATGAATATCTTCTTTACCAGCGGATCGCTGTATACAGGGTATCTACAGCTCTCTAAGACATCGCTCAGATAATACATATTCAGGAGTACTTTCCAGTCTCCTTCTTCAGGATCAACTTCCTCTTGAAGACATCAAAGCTAGTATTACTGAACTGATGGCAGGAGGCGTGGACACGGTGAGACATTGAAAAATACATACTGTTGTTTTGTAACAGATCCTGCTGCCTTGATTTTTAATTTAGGATTTCCAAGAAGTCACCTTTTTGTGTATACAATTAGAAACTTTAGTAATACGTCCTACTAATTACATAGAAGAGAATTTATTAGGGCAGAAATAGTGTAAATTTGTGTTACATTATAGTACTGGAAATGTTTACTTAAAGACGACCTTTCACCGGTTTGAGCATGTTAAAATGTCTACATCATGGAATAGTAACTGCGTAACTATCAAAATCTAAACTTAGCAACACGTTTGTGGAACTGTGTCATGGCACGAACAAAGGAGATTTCTGAGAACCTCAGAAGAAAATGATGCTCATCATGTTGGAAAATGTTACAAAACCATCTTTATAGATGCTGAACTCCATCAATCTTCAGTCAGATAGATTGTGTACAAATTGAGGAAATTTAAACCCCTATTACCATTATTTTGAACCAACAAAAATCACTCCAAAAGAAAGGAGTATATTAATCTGCGAGGTCACAAAGGAACCCAAAGAAACCTCTAAGCAACAAAAGGCCCCTCTCACATTAGCTAATATTATTGTTCATGAGTCAACCATCAGCAGTACACTAAACAACAATGGTGTCCATGTCAGGACTGCAAGGAGAAAGACACTACAGTCTTGTCCCAAGATAACATTTCTGCCTGTCTGCAGTTTAGTAAAGATCACCTGACAAGCCAGAAGGCTACTAGAATAATGTTTTGTGGTCATATGGGACCAAAATAGATACTTTTAGTTTAAATAAGAGGTATTATGTTTGGAAGAAAAACAATGCATTATAGCATAAAAATATCATACTATTTGTCAAACATGGTGGTGGGGCATCATGGTTTGTGTCTGTCTTGCTCCATCTGGGCCAGGATGGCTTGTTATCATTGATGGAACTATGAATTTTGAATTATATCAGCAAATTCTATGTTAGGAGATCGTGGATCATGCAGCAAGACAACCACCCTAACGACACAAGTCGTTGTACAAAACAATGGTTAAAGAAGAAAGAAGGTAAAGTTTTGGAAGAGCCAAGACAAAGTCCTGGCCTTAATCCTACAGAAATGTTGTGGAAAGGATCTAAAGCGAACAGTTCATGGGAGAAAACCCACCAACTTAACAGGTTTGAAGCTGTTTTGTAGTGAGGAATGGGATAAAATTCTCCAAGCCAATGTGTAGGACAAATCAATAAGTACAACAAATCTTTGATGCAGTTATTGCTGCGCAAGGGAGTCGCAGACATGATAACTGAAGCATTGCCATCATTTAAAAATGACAGTCTAATATTTTTTACTCATTTTTTATTTAGTTCTCTTTATCTACTTTTAAGACTTGTGTGAAAATCTGATGTACAAGTGCTTCTCACTAAATTAGAATATCATCAAAAAGTTAATTTATTTCAGTTCTTCAATACAAAAAGTGAAACTCGTATATTATATAGAGTCATTACAAACAGAGTGATCTATTTCAAGTGTTTATTTCTGTTAATGTTGATGATTATGGCTTACAGCCAATGGAAACACAAAAGTCATTATCTCAGTAAATTAGAATACTTTATAACACCAGCTTGAAAAGTGTTTTTAAAATCCGAAATGTTGGCCTACTGAAATGTATGTTCAGTAAATGCACTCAATACTTGGTCGGGGCTCCTTTTGCATTAATTACTACATCAATGCGGCGTGGCATGGAGGCGATCAGCCTGTGGCACTGCTGAGGTGTTATGGAAGCCCAGGTTGCTTTGATAGCAGCCTTCAGCTCATCTGCATTGTTGGGTCTGGTGTCTCTCATCTTCCTCTTGACAATAGCCCATAGATTCTCTATGGGGTTAAGGTCAGACAAGTTTGCTGGCCAATCAAGCACAGTGATACTGCTGTTTTTAAACCAGGTATTGGTACTTTTGGCAGTGTGGACAGGTGCCAAGTCCTGCTGAAGAATGAAATTTCCATCTCCAAAAAGCTTGTCGGCAGAGGGAAGCATGAAGTGCTCTAAAATTTCCTCGTAGATGGCTGCGCTGACTTTGATCTTGATAAAACACAGTGGACCTACACCAGCAGATGATATGGCTCCCCATACCATCACTGATTGTGGAAACTTCACACTAGACCTCAAGCAGCTTGGATTGTGTGCCTCTCTACTCTTCCTCCAGACTCTGGGATCTTGATTTTTAAATGAAATGCAAAATTTACTTTCGTCTGAAAACAACACCTTGCACCATTGAGCAACAGTCCAGGTCTTTTTCTCCTTGGCCCAGGTAAGACGCTTCTGGCGTTGTCTATTGGTCATGAGTGGCTTGACACAAGGAATGCGGCACTTGTAGCCCATGTCCTGGATACGTCTGTGTGAGGTGGCTCTTGAAGCAATGACTCCAGCAGCAATCCACTCCTTGTGAATCTCCCCCAAATTTTTGATTGGCCTTTACTTAACAATCCTTTCAAGGCTGCGGTTATCCTGGTTGCTTTTGCACCTTTTTCTACCAAACTTTTTCCTTCCACTCAACTTTCCATTAATATGATTGGATACAGCACTCTGTGAACAGCCAGCTTCTTATGGCAATGACCTTTTGTGGCTTACCCTACTTGTGGAGTGTGTCATTGACTTCCTTCTGGACATCTCTCAAGTCAGCAGTCTTCCCCATGACTATGGAGCCTAATGAAACAGACTAAGGGACATTTTTAAACACTTAGGAAGCCTTTGCAGGTGTTTTTTTGTTAATTATTCTAATTTACTGAGAAAATGACATTTGTGTTTTCATTGGCTGTAAGCCATAATCACTCTGTTTGTAATTACTCTAATTAAAATACTCACTTTTGTTATTGAAGAACTGAAATAAATTAACTTTTTGATGATATTCTAATTTAGTGAGAAGCACTTGTAGCTTTAGATCATATTTATGCAGAAATATGTCAAATTCTAAAGAGTTCACTCATTTTAAAGCACCACTGTATATATGATCAACTATTACATTTAAACCACTGATAGATGGAATTTATAACATTGATTATCTTATTACAATGGTACCTAGGAGTGGGAAAGATTAGGCAAGTAAACAGTCAGTTTTTAAAGCTGATGTGTTGGGTGTTGACAGCAGGGAAAATAGGCAAGTAGACAGTGAGAGAAAGGTGTCAGAGCACATAGTACCCTATGGGAAGAAGGCAAGCAAGCAAAGGCAGTGTGATTGAGGAACTATGGGATGTGCAGGAGAAAACAATTTTAATTAATGGAGGCCCCACCTCACAACTTATAGGGATAATTTCCATGTTAATAGCGCTAGTAAGGTGCCAGATTGCTGTACTGAAAGTGTGACACCCAGGAGAAAATGAACTTTATCCCTCCCAGGAGCCGCCGGCTTTCAGTCATACAGTCTGTCCATGTGGCTACAGTCATCACTCACAGCACTGTGAGCTCACCCAGGCACTTTGCCTGACAGCTTGCTATGCACGGATGTACTGCAGAGTGGACTGCCAGCCACATTGCTACATGGTGTGCTTACAGCTGCTGCTCACAGTGCTGTGAACAGTGACTGAAGCCGCACTGGCACGACTATATGACTGAAAGCCGAGATAAAGTTCATTTTCTTCTGGATATCACACTTTCAGTTAGGCGGCCAGATACCATTAACCTGCAGATACCTGCAGATTCACTCTATAACTGCAGGTTAATACCGTTATCCGACTTGGCAGGTTCTCTTTAATAGATATATTGCCAATTTCTTGGTACTAGATAACATAGGAAGAAAACATTCAGCAGAAGAGCCTACACAATATTAGGCAAGTGAATTTAATATTATTATTGATCACTAAATATATAGGTTTTCCTGCATAAAGTAATTGCATGAAGAAATCTGATTCTTTTTTAGTATTGTACAATGTACATAAATCCAGGTTATGGCTTTTAATGGTGACAATACTGCAATTTTCTGCATCTTTTGACAGTGCATAGTGAATACTGAGTGAACAATACATATTACAGTGCAATACTCAGAACTATAAATGTATTTTTTGCACTTAACCTATGTCTATGTAATGACATTCAGTCAGAACAATGTGTCCAATCCCAGTTACTATGGAAGCTGCTCCTGGAACACAAGGCACGGAAATCTGCCTTTTCTCCTGCATTATTACAGCTCATGGTGCCGGTGAATAGGTTAAAAACACATGCTGGGTAAAATGAGTCTATGATGTATGTGGAAAAATTGTAAAATAGTGTCTGCATAGCCTACACAGATTCTCAGGCTTAAATATATTCCAATATCAGTCCTACATTCCTGTTTCAGACATCTATGACCCTTCAGTGGGCGATGTATGAGCTGGCACGTGCCCCAGGTGTCCAGGAGAAGCTGAGGTCTGAAATTCTAGCTGCTAGGGCCACTTCTGGAAATGACTTGACAACATTACTGAAGAAGATCCCACTGGTCAAAGCAGCTTTGAAAGAAACTCTCAGGTAAAACCAGAAATGACACATATATAGTATACTTCTGCACTGCACAGAACATGCTTTTCTCATTGTCCCTTGTTTATTACAGACTGCACCCTGTTGCGATCACATTACAGAGGTATACTCAGAGGGATACAGTCATCCGCAACTACATGATACCACAGGGGGTAAGCACTTGTATGGCAAAGAGATACAATTGAAGGGCTGACTATTGCGTAAGGCCACGGCCCCACTATCAGTATTCGGTCAGTATTTTTTCTCAGGAGTGGGAGCCAAAACCAGGTGAGGAACAATCAGAGAAAAGGTATAAGGCTGTGTGCCCATGATGCGTTTTTTAAGCGTTTCCGCAGCGGCAAAAACGCTGCATACAACGCTTAAAAAACGCTTGGTAGAAGGTCTGCCATGTTCCCCAATAATAATCCGCATGTGCTGTGCACATGCTGCGGAAATTTCTGCTGCGGATTATCATTGCGGAAAAAAACGCAGCACTACCAATTATTTTGCGGAAGCGCTGCGTTTTCGCCGCCATTGACTTGCATTAGAATGCATGTAATCCGCTTCACTAGATAAGCACATGCGGATTACATGCGTTCAATGTGCGGATGGTACCCAGGTGTGGAGGAGAGGAGACTCTCCTCCGGACCCGGGTACCATAGAAAACTGTAAAAAAAGAATAAAATAAAAAATAAATATTATATTTACCTTCTGATGGCCCGCGGTGCGCTAGTCCTCCCTTGCCGGCAGATCGCGATGGACTGGAGGACCTGCGCTGACGTCATAGTCATGTGACAGGTCACGCGACGCTGACGTCGGCCGGTCCTTCAGTGTACCACGATCTGCCGGCAGCCAGGACGGAGTGAAACAAGACTGCGGGGGCCTTCAGAAGGTAAGTATAGATTTATTTTTTTACATTCTTTGGGGTCACACTATATAAATCCATGACGTTTGCCTGGATTTATATAGTGTGACCAAGTTGACAAGCACTTTCCAAGTGGTGCTAAAATCGCTTGGAAAGCGCTTGTCAACCTGCATGCGGAAATGCATGTGAAGAACGCTTCACATCCGCATGTCCCTGGCATGAAACCGCATGTACAATCCGCATGTACAATCTGCATGCGTTTCAGGAAAAATCCAGAGCATGTCTGCATTGTGGGCACATAGCCTAATAGAAACAAGTCACCAATTCTGCATTTATCACCCACTCCTGGTTTTGGCTCCCACTCCTGAGAAAAAATACTGACTGAATACTGACCAAATACTGATAGTGGGGCCATGGCCTAAGAGTCATTTTACAAAGCCAGATAAACTGCCCAAATGAGCATCGATGGTAGATTGAAGAAGTACCCATTTTTTAAGTGGGAATGATCTTGAATGTGCAAACCAAATGTGGATGAATAGTCATTACTTTTATGATTCGACTCCATATAGTTTGCATTAATATTTGTAGCACAATTAGGTATACACAAATAGAAGTGCTTTGTAAATAATGGAACGTATGCAACTGCTGTCACTTGAACTATAATGAATACGCTTGCTTGTCTTTTTCTGTTACACCTCTGCAACGAAAGCAAAGCTTTGCATAGAGTACTGATTTAGAAAAGGTGTCCTAGACATGATTATTAACTTCTGAGTAACAAATGTTGTGACTGTTATTGATTTACCATGCTCACAGATTGACAATTTACTATCAAAATCAAATTCAAATGTAGTAACCAGTGGCATACTCATAGTGGCAGGCCATGCAGCTGCCATGGCGACCATGGTGAGAGTTAGACCTGTGGTGAATATACTTTTCCTGCATTCAGCCCACATATATTTCTGCAGCCACCGCTAGAGGAAGCTCAGTCCATGTAGATCAGGGGTGTCCTCATAAAAATCCTCTAAATTTAGAGATTTGAGATTAAGTTATAACATTGCCATGAAGCACGTTATGGATTGCTACATGTCTACAAGATCAGAATCACCGTCAAGACATGAGTGCAAAGCCAGAACCGCCATTAGTACATGAATGCAGTACCAGAACCACCATCAGTACATTAATGCAGCATCAGAACCATCATCAGTACATGAATGCAGCACCAGAACCACCATCAGTAAAATAATGCAGCGTCAGAACCACTGTCAGTACATGAATACAACATCAGAACCACAGTCAGTACACGAATGCAATGTCAAAACCACCATCACTACATATATGCAGCACCAAGCTTAGTACAGCGATCAATTGCAATGTCAGATCAGCCCCATATACAATTTTATAGCATGAACCTGCAACTCCCAGTATCAGGGCTGCCACCAGGAATTTCAGGGCCCCATACTGGCAAAAGTTTTGTGCCCACTTGAGATTCCTCCCAGGCTCTGCCTCCACCGCTCGAACCTTCCACAGTCCCACTGCCCACTCTTGGAAAAACTCCACTACTGCACCACGTCCTCACCAATCACACACTAACAGTTCCCGTGGAACACCATATCACATACATAGCCATCAGCTTTTGTTTTGGCCAAAAGATTTTTTAAGTCGCCACCAGGACACGATAGACTCTTCTGGCTGAGCCCTACTCTACTCTAACCTATTAAACATTTCTTAAAATATCCAATACTCTTTTTAGGTATATTTTTCTTTTTTTTTCTTTAAGGGAATGTGTCACATACATTTTTTAAAATGACCAATAATATCACATACAAGGGACAAATGCCACCACACCATGACCAGATCACATATTACCACCACATAGGGACCGAATATTACAATACTGATCTTTAATAAAAAAAAACCCACAATACTAAGTGCCATTATACACAGGAGCTCTGTATATAGTGTCAGTGAACAGGTAATACATTGATCACCAGTGACATTATACACAGGAGCTCTGTATATAGTATATAGTGTACAGGTAATAAAGGGATCACCAGTGACATACACAGGAGCTATGTATATAGTATCAGTGTACAGGTAATGCAGTGAACACCACTCACATTATACACAGGAGCTGTGTATATATATAGTGTATAGTGTTCAGGTAATAAAGGGATCACCAGTGACATTATACACTGGAGCTCTGTATATAGTGTCAGTGTACAGGTAATATAGTGATAACTGGTGATATTATACACAGGAGCTCTGTATATAGCGTCAGTGTACAGGTAATACAGGGATCACCAGTAACATTATACACAGGAGCCGGTGATGTCTCTAATTTGAAGAATTTCATTTTCACTTTTCATCCAGCGCAGACTGTCATCACTTCTTCTAGGCAGGACTTGTCTCTGCATAAAACAACACACAGTTATCTAGAGTACATTCACCAACTTCTACACTACACAGCTGAATACAGACGTGCACTCACCATTAATATATAATTAGTTATTATGCAACTCACCATTCCAAATATAAATTGTAATCCATCACTGAGCCCCCACTAACTATAAAGGCACTTTCCTCACCTAATAAATATATAAATTAATTAGCACCTGTACTCTTTCCCCCAATTCATTACCAGTCATTGCATCCTCAACGACCCCCACTGTGTACCTCCCACTCCCCTGATTCTTTAGATTTACATGCCCCCACTCCACCTAATTCATTGTCATGTCATGTCCTCTCTCCTACCTCCACCCTCTATTTATTATCAACTGCTCTCCCCCACATTCAATACATCATTTACTCTCCTCCAAACTCAATTTATCATTATTTGCTACCCCATCCCCAATTCATCATAATTTGCTCTCCCCACCCCCCACCTTCAATTCAATTGCTGTTCCCCATCCCCCAACCTCACTTCATAATTTACAGTCTCCCGTCCCCCTCACTTTATCATTTGCAGTCCCTTGTTCTCCTCATTTCATCATTTGCAGTCTCCCCCTCTCACTTCATCATTTGCAGTCCCCATCTCACTCCATCATTTACAGTCCTTCCCTCACTCCTTAATTTGCAGACCTCCCTCACTCCATAATTTGCAGTCCCTTGTCCCCCCCTTACTTCATCATTTTCAGTCCCTCCTCTCACTTCATCATTCACAGTCCCCCCCCTCACTTCATCATTTGCAGTCCCCCTCTCACTCCATCATTTACAGTCCTCCCCTCACTCCATCATTTCCAGTCCTCAGTCCCCCTCCCCCTCACTCCATCATTTGCAATCCCCTGTCCCCCTCACACTCTCGCTTCATCATTTGTAGTTTCCTCCGTCACCCATTCAATTAATTTTATAAAGAAAAAAAAAAGGTTTTCATACTTAACCTCACTTACGATCCCCTGCAGGCGCAGCTCCTCTTCAGCTGTCCATGTCCCAGCAACGGCCAGTGGCGCCCGTACATGACGGCGCTTATGCAATGACGTCATTGCGTACACGCCGTCACCTGACCAGAAGTCCGGAAAAGGCAGAGGGAGCTGGAGCTGCACAGCCGTTCAGGTACTTTGACGGCCACGGAGCTCCATGAAAGCTCCCACTGCCGAGACTGGTGCACAGCACCTTGTTACATCCTGGGGCCTGGTGAGCATAAGAACAAAAGGGGGGCCCCTTACAGCAGTAAGGGCAGTAATGCCCCGATGGCAGCCCTGCCCAGTATGTCCTTACCAATGCTAAGGAGCTGCTGGAAGTTACTACTAACAGTCATCATCAGACTGTGGATCATACAAGAACCACAGTACAGTAAATTCCTGCACAACGAGCTCCCTATAGTGGTGACAGTTTTCTCATTTGGATTGTAAAATAAAATCAGGAATTAAAGGGGTGGCCCAAAGGCAAAGTAATTTTCATTCTAAATCCCTGTCTATTTGGTACCATAATCTAAACTATTTTCTATTATACTTGCATTAAAAATTCCCTATCCTTGCCTTACTATACTAGCTGCTTTTCTATTTGTTTTTACCTACTTCCTTTTTGATGACATTTAGTTTGAGAATCACAGTGCATGCTGGGACACTCAAACAAAGCATCATCAGGGGACAGAGGGTGCGGCAATGACCTCCCAGAAACAAAGTGTCATCAGTGATACTCGTTTCAGGGGCTGGACTAGTTCTTGAGCGATGTGCACTGCTCGATGTGCACAGTGACAGTGCGCTCTCTGTTGCCAGCTCATATCAGCAGTAACGAGCCGACAACAGAGCGGTATTAGAATGCCCGAGTGCAGAACCCAACGCCGCCCCAGCAAGTGACATCACTGGTCTCTGCACATCGGGTATTCAGCCAATGCTATCTTGTCGGCTCATTACTGCTGATCTGAGCTGACGACAGTGTGCACGCTGTAATTGTGCACATCGCACATTGCAGGGACTAGCCCAGAACCTGAAACATAGGTCACTGATGACATTTCGTTTCAGGGAGAGGGCAGAGGCTGCAGCAGAGACCGCAGCAGAGACCGCAGCCTCTGCCCCCTGATGAGGCTTTGTTTGAGTATCGCATCATGCATTGGGATTCACAAACGAAGCATCATCAAAAAGAAAGTAGGGAAAAAAATAGAAAAGCAGTTAGATAGTGTAGTTGGGGAAGGATAGAGAATTTTTAATGCAAGTACATTAGAAAATAGTTTACATTATGTCACTAAATGGATAGGGATTTAGAATGAAAATGACTTTGGACTTCGGACCACTCCTTAAGGGTTGTGTGGGTGAGATTTGGGAATATATATATATACCAGTAGTCTGATGTAAATACATGAAAAATATGGTGTTTTAACTAAGCAGCATATTTATAAAGTTGTACCAAGTGAGACTAGTATCTTAAATATTACTCCACTTTTCTACTTATTAAAGGGGTTTTTATGAGCACATAGAATATCAAAGCATTTCAAAGCTTATGACAAATTAAGAAACTTCTTAATTTACTTGCTGTTAAAATTTTGCTCTGTTGCTTATTACAAGGACAGCCAGATCATTTTTTGTTTGTTAATATTTCTCCATTTTCCTATAGACTTTGGTGCAGGTTGGACTGTATGCCATGGGACGGAATCCAGATATCTTCCCGTCTCCTGAGAGGTTTTCTCCAGAGCGCTGGCTAGGGAAAGAATCAACTTATTTCAAAGGCCTAGGCTTTGGTTTTGGTCCTCGACAGTGTATCGGGAGAAGGATTGCAGAAATGGAGATGCAACTTTTCCTTATCCATGTATGTAAAGTTTTATGAGTGAAAGGATCTACTGAGACTACATATTCTTGTATCCTCTTTATGGAATTAATCTTATACAACATTCACAAATGTGACTTGTTCCATATGTGTAAGGGTTATAAAACAATTACAATGATATATTCCCTGCAGGGGAGAGTTTCTTTCATTTTGATACTTTACAAGGTCTGTTGAATTTCCACTATGGAGAATTTTTCAATATGGAAACATTTCATAATAGAAGCAGAAGTCATGTTTCTTTAATAAAAAAACAAAAGCATATCTGCATTTCCTGTACTTGTATCTACAGTATATTTACTGTACATGCGTCATCTGTTATCATTTGTGGGTACGGTAAAATATTATTGAGAGCTTCTTTTATTGCCAAATTTAAAGACTGTGAGGGAATTTATTGGGCTTTAAAAGTCGCAAATTTTTGCACAAAACATAGTTAATCAAATATTTTGCAACTTTTGCCATATTTATGCAATGTCTGACCATTTTTTAAAAGTGGATGAAGCTTATCGGCGGGCCGAGTGCGCGACCAGTGCAACCCAACAGATTAATTATCATTTAAGGCTCAAACATGTCATAAATTATAACAGAAATGTTCTCCAGTCCAGGTGCATGTATTAAAACATCACACATGGACCCCCAATATTTTTCTCCATAAGACATGTTTTCCACAGGGACATGGCAGTTGAAAGTTGTGCGTAATTCATTCATTAATTTGACGCATTTTACACCAGCTGACTCTAGATCTTCACTAATTTCTCCCTGTTAAAATAATGAACATCAATTTATGTATAAAGTTGACAGTATTATCAATGTAATGTAATTTTACAAGATTTTATTACCCTTAAAATTGTTTCAGAAAATTAAGTATTTCCCCTAGAAAATTATTACAAATAGACATGTTTTGTTATGTACATGCTTATTTCCTGTTTATTGGAACAACACAAAAAAAACAAAGAAAAAAAAGCAAATTGGATAGAATTTCACACAAAACCCCAAAAATGGGCAGGACAAAATTGTTGGCACTTTTCCAAAATTGTTGGTAAATAACTTTGTTTCAAGCAAGTGATACTTGTTCAAACTCACCTGTGGCAAGTAACAGATGTGGGCAATATGAAAATCACACCTGAAACCAGATAAAAAGGGGAGAAGTTGCCTTCATTTTTGCATTGTGTGCCACACTAAGCACGGAGACCAGAAAGAGGAGAAGAGATCTGTCTGAGGACTTGAGAACAAAAATTTTCGAAAAATAACAACAATCTCAAGTTTACAAGTCCATCTCCATAGATCTGGATGTCCCTTTGTCCACTGTGTGCAACATAATCAAGAATTTTACAACCCATGGCACTGTAGCTAATCTCCTTGGACATGGATGACAGAGAAAAATTGATGAAAGGTTGCAATGCTTAGTGGATAAGCAGCCCCAACAAAGTTACAAAGAAATTCAAGCTGTTCTGCGGGCTCAGGGTGCATCAGTGTCAGTGCAAAATGAAACGCTATAGAAGGAGACACAGAGACACAAAGACATCACAAAGCTAGACTGCAGTTTGCCAAAATGTACATGAGTAAGCGAAAATCCTTCTGGGAAAGCGTCTTGTGGACACATAAGATAGAGCTTTTTGGTAAAGCAGATTATTCTACTGTTTACCAAAAATGGAATGAGGCCTGCAAAGAAAAGAACACAGTACCTACAGTCAAATATGGTGGAGGTTCAAAGATGTTTTAGGGTTGTTTTGCTGCCTCTGGCACTGGGTGCCTTGACTGTGTGTAAGGCATCATGAAATGTGAGGATTACCAAAGGATTTTGGGTTGCAATGTAGTGCCCAGTGTCAGAAAGCTGGGTCATGGGTCTTCCAGCAGGACAATGACCCCAAACATACTTCAAGAAGCACCCAGAAATGGATGGAAACAAAGTGCTGGCGAGTTCTGAAGTGGTCAGCAATGAGTATGGCTCTAAATCCCATTGAATACCTATGGATAAATCTTTAAATTGCTGTTGGGAGAAAGCGCCTTCAAATATGAGAGACCTGGAGCAGATTGCAAGAGAAGAGTGGTCCAAAATTCCAGTTGGGAGGTGTAAAAAGCTTGTTGATGGTTATAGGAAGCAATTGATTGCAGTTATTTATTCCAAAGTGCGTGCAACCAAATATTAAGTTTAGGATGCCAACAACTTTGTCCAATCCATTTAGGGGGTTTTTGTGTGAAATTATTTCTAATTTACCTTCTTCTCTCAGTTTTTTTTGTGTTGTTCCAATGCACACAAGGGAAATAAACATGTTTATATTGCAAAACATTTGTAATTGCAATAATTTTCTGCGAGAAATACTTCATTTTCTGGAACAATTTCAAGTGTGCCAACACTTTTGGCCATGACAATATATGTAATAGGAGGGTTCTTAAACCAAATATTCAACATTGCTGCTAAGTCTGTACACCACCTTTTTTCTGGCTCCAAGTCTTTGTAATGTATGTGACACTTACATTGCACAGAAACTGCATGACACAAACTATAAGGGAGGGCAACATACAGACTGGCCGTAGCTGCAATTTAACATGCAGTGGCCTCAGCTCTGTAGGACACAAAAGATTGGGAGGAAGTTTTTTTTTCTATTTAGCACTTCATTAATTTTTGAGTTATTCACTGTTAATGAATAAGATGACTTTTTATTTTAATCTCAGACAACCTAATTTTAATTGTGTATAAAGGGACAAAGGTAAAGGTTAAAGTTTGCCAAACCTGCTGATTTTGGTGGGATAGGTGAATCTATTAATGTGAATGGAAACTTCTCATCTGTTTTCTAACAGATGATATAGAGAAAGTAGGATCAGGCAGATTGCTTCACTGAACCCCGTGAGATGAGCAGATTGCTTCATGGAACCCCACCTCATGATCCATATCAGTGCTTTCTGGTTGTGGACAGGAGATGTTCGAATATCCTTACCCTCTGGGATCCCAGATTCGGCTTATGATTTGCAGGGCTGGTGAACGCTGCACAGATGACGTCACACCAGGGCATCAAATCAAATGCTGCAGCAGGAAACCAAAAGCTCAGTAAATTCATGCAGCTCCTGTCCATGTCCAGAGAGCACTGACCTGGACAGTGGACTAGGATTTTACGACCACTTATCTCCAATCAGGCATGTTGAATTTCAATGGATGATCCTGGGAGAAAAGCTGCAACTAGTTGTCTGGCAGAAGTATAAGCACTTTTACCCTATGATAAAATTCCTGTTTCTTTTTAGAAATATTTAGGCTATGTAATATATGTTACAAGCACGCCGCTAGGTTCAAATAGGGGCGAGACAGGTTACATGAATTCTTTGGAATCCTGGGGGAACCGTTACTCAGGGCGACCATAGACCATGTGCTGCAGCTTCTCTCAGGCACACAGGGGTATTGACCCTCAGGCACAGACACTTAGGTTGTTTCACTTGCTGACCAGACACACTTGACAAGAGTCCTCATAAACGGTAGAACAGTTGCATTTAATAAGAAGCCGCACAGCCAGTGCAAGGTAAGTCTTATGAGCAACAGGCTCCAGTGACAAACAGTACAGTTTCCTTAGCAGCACAGCAGTTCACAGTCTTCCCAGTAGTACAGGGCAGCAGAGTTCTAATGCAAAGGCACATTAATGAACACAGCATTCTTTACAGCACAGTGAGATGGAGGAAGGGTGGAGGGTTTGCTGAGGGAGATGATCCATGTGACATCATTTCTTCCAGTCCATATCTTTCTGCCTGACAATACTCTGCACTGTTAGTTCAGGAACTCTACCTGACCTGTGCTTAGGTGCTTAGCTTCACTCCTGACTTTAATCCTTTTCACTTGCAGGGGCCTTCTGTGAGATACAGAACACACACACACCCTTTTTCTTAGGCTCCAGCCAGACAGTAAACAACTTCCCCACAATCCCCCTGGGGCTCTGCTAAAACACTGCCCTTCTCCTGTGACTGTGTTAACCCCTCTAGTTGCTGGATGCTTTTGGAGCACAGCACTTCCTGTCTCATGTGCTCGTGTTACTTCTAATAGTTGCTGAATGCTTTTAAAGCAACTGCACTACTTCCGCATGTCACACTCTGCAACAGCACTACTTCTACATGTCACATATGTTTATGAAAGGAAATTGGAGTCACTAAAAACATCACAGACCCAATTGATTGACAATTGGGATCAGGAGGGAGAGATTAGCTTTTTTTGGTGCATCGTGGTTGTGCATGTGCCCCTTCCCCTTATCCTTTCCCACAGCTTGGTTGAACTGGATGAACATTTGTCATTTTTTTAACCATATTAAATTATATAGCTATGCAAAATGGCATAATTTGTTATCATAATGTTACTGGCACCAAGCAGTGATAGAATCACTAACATCACAGAACGGGGTGGATCACTGATAGATCACAGAAGCCTATAAACTGAATCTATGGAACTTTGCATTTGGGCGTGAAGTATCTGATGCACTTTGAAAGTTTCATTTTATTAGGTATATGACTTTGTTCACCCTCCAGTATATTTAAAGGGAAACTGTCATCAGATTCATGGTGCCTGAATCACTGGCAACATGAATTAGAGTCTGGCTGTGTGATTGCAGCATAGTATTTTTTCACTTGAATTGCTGTGGCATTTTAGAGTAACCATGGTTTGAAAAGCCAGCTGGGACTATGGGCCTGATTCATCAAAACTGGCATTGTTCATGACGGTCTTGTTGAAGAGATGTACTGCAGTCAGACGCTTCTGATTCATGAATGGCAATTTCATGAATGGCAACTTTGTGTGCACCCCGCCATGAATACTACGCCAGTCTCTACTGAAGTAAGATTTGTGGTGTAGAGAATGCCTCCACTCGTCATGAATTTGCCCCAATTTAGCCCCAACTTCAGCCACTTTGTCAGAACTGGACAAAATGGTGTGAGAACGCCAAAACTTACATACTTTTAGCGCCACTTCCAGTTGTGCCAATGTATGCAACTTCATGGCGTAAAAGCTTTCATGAATCGGGCCCTATGTGTCTCGGCTGCTGTGGTTAATGAGTAAAACATACCTGGCTATAATCACATAGCCAGTCTCTAATTCATGATGCCTGTAGTTTGGGCAGCAAGAATTTAATGGCAGTTTTCCTGTAAAAGACGCAGAATTTAAACGGGGCTGGCAGAAATCTATTCATACACTGCAAAAACAACCGCATTCACTTGTATAGAATGAATTTTTCTACAATTTTTGTAATTTCTGCAACCAATCAACCACAGGTGAAGATATCCTTATTTTACCTGGTAGTACCTGTTATACAATATACAGTCATATGAAAAAGTTTGGGCACCCCTATTAATCTTAAGCTTATTGTTTTATAAAAATTGGTGTTTTTGCAACAGCTATTTCAGCTTGATATATGTAATAACTGTTGGACACAGTAATGTTTCTGCCTTGAAATGAGGTTTATTGTACTAACAGAAAATGTGCAATCTGCATTCAAGCTAAATGTGACAGGTGCATAAGTATGGGCACCTCACCTGAAAAGTGACATTAATATTTAGCAGATCCTCCTTTTGCAAAAATAACAGCCTCTCGTCACTTTCTGTAGCTTTTAATGAGTTCCTGGATCCTGGATGAAGGTATTTTTGACCATTCCTCTTTACAAAACAATTCCAGTTCAGTTAAGTTTGATGGTAGCCGAGAATGGACAGCCCTCTTCAAATGATCCCACAGATGTTCAATGATATTCAGGTCTGGGGACTGGGATGGCCATTCCAGAACATTGTAATTGTTCCTCTGCATGAATGCCTGAGTAGATTTGGAGCGGTGTTTTGGATCATTGTCTTGCTGAAAGATCCATCCCCTGCGTAACTTCAACTTTAACACTGATTCTTGAACATTATTGTCAAGAATCTGCTGATACTGAGTGGAATCCATGCGTCCCTCAACTTTAACAAGATTCCCGGTGCCGGCATTGGCCACACAGCCCCAAAGCATGATGGAACCTCCACCAAATTTCACTGTGGGTAGCAAGTGTTTTTCTTGGAATGCTGTGTTTTTTTGCCGCCATGCATAACGCCTTTTTGTATGACCAAACAACTCAATCTTGATTTCATCAGTCCACAGGACCTTCTTCAAAAAAGAAATAGGCTTCTCCAAATGTGCTTTTGCATACCTCAGCCGACTCTGTTTGTGGCGTGCTTGCAGAAACGGCTTCTTTCGCATCACTCTCCCATACAGCTTCTCCTTGTGCAAAGTGCGTTGTATAGTTGACCGATGCACAGTGACACCATCTGCAGCAAGTTGATGCTGCAGCTCTCTGGAGGTGGTCTGAGGATTGTCCTTGGCTGATCTCACCATTCTTCTTTTCTGCCTTTCTGATGTTTTTCTTGGCCTGCCACTTCTGGCCTTAACAAGAACTGTCCCTGTGATCTTCCATTTCCTTACTATGTTCCTCACAGTGGAAACTGACAGGTTAAATCTCTGAGACAGCTTTTTGTATCCTTCCCCTGAACAACTATGTTGAATAATCTTTGTTTTCAGATCATTTGACAGTTGTTTTGAGGAGCCCATGATGCCACTCTTCAGAGGAGATTCAAACAGGAGAACAACTTGCAAGTGGCCACTTTAAGTAGCTTTTCTCATGATTGCATACACCTGGCTCTGAAGTTCAAAGCTCAATGAGGTTACAAAACCAAAAAAAGTGCTTTAGTAAGTCAGCAAAAAGTAGGTAGGAGTATTTAAAACAAGAAAATGATAAGGGTGCCCATACTTATGCACCTGTCAAATTTTGTTTGAATGCAGATTGCACATTTTCTGTTAGTACAATAAACCTCATTTCAAGGCATAAACATTACTGTGTCCAACAGTTATTACATATATCAAACTGAAATAGCTGTTGCAAAAACACCAATTTTTATAAAACATTAAGCTTAAGATTAATAGGGGTGCCCAAACTTTTTCATATAACTGTATAATTGCCACTTGACATAGGAGCAATGACGTATTATAGCATTAAAACATCCATTAATAATAGTTTTCTTTATTTTTCAGATTATGGAGAATTTCAAGATAGAAACTAACCGAATGGTTGAGGTGGGGACAACCTTTAATCTCATACTCTTCCCATCCAAACCCATTCAGTTAACCCTGTCCCCATTATCACTGAATGGTTCAGAAAGACATGCCTGAAGACTTCTAACTTTATGGACATACTGGTGTAACATACATATTCCATAATATAAAGGGATATCATTTGGAGGACATGGTCAGGAAAATTCATTCATAATTAAAATTACAAATAACCAGAAATAGAGCTACTCAACCTGCTAATATATCTTGAAATATATAAAGTATAGTAGCCATTACTTGCTTGTTTGCTTAATTTGCCTTTAGAAATACCCAAAAATTCCATCATTAATCCAATGTGAGTGTGCAATTTTTTTTCCAAAACCTTTCTGGCACTTACTGTGAAAGAAAATAAATGTTCATAATATGTTTTACTTATTTGGACAACTGTATTTACATTCAGGTTAATGTAGTCAATGAATGAATTAAATGTAACATCACAGGTGTCCCTCCACCCCTGCAGAAGCTTACAGATATATATTCCCATTTAGACACATATTTAAAGGTTAAGTCTGTTGAGAAATAAGATTTTCACATGTGAATTCTTACCTTTAAGGCTGTGTTCACATTTATACAGTACATTCCACTGGACGTAAACTCCTGAGTTGCAAAAAACTGTATTCAGACATACAGTTGAAACCAGAAGTTTACATACACTATATAAAAAGACACATATGCATGTTTTTCTCAATATCTGAAATGACATCAGAATAAACCTTTCTCGTTTTAGGTCAATTAGGATTACCATAATTTTTAATATTTGCCAAATGCCAGAATAATGAGAGAGAGAATGTTTTAAGGCATTTTTATTACTTACTGCAAAGTCAAAAGTTTACATACACTACCGTTCAAAAGTTTGGGGTCACCCAGACAATTTTTTGTTTTGCATGAAAACTCATACTTTTATTTATCAAATGAGTTGCAAAATGATTAGAAAATATATTCCAGACATTGACAAGGTTAGAAATAATGATTTTTATTAGAAATAATAATTTTTTCCTTCAAACTTTGCTTCACTTTCTGACTCCGGAGGGTGTGGACATGCCTGTCTGCCTCTCTGCTAGATTGTGGAGACAATACGGCGCCGGACTACTGGCAGCCCATTGCAGCAGCAGAAGCTTCTACTTTATTTCAGTTACAGTTTTGTTACAGTTATTTTATTTTATTATTTTATTACCTTCTCTGGATTGCAACGTTCCTGTATACTCGTCTATTGGGGATGGAAGATACAACACTTCCCACACTATCAACTGCTGCTGGGCACACAGCACGAGATCTGCACCTGGATCTTCTTCCACCACTTACAAGTCTCCTGCAGGTACAGACACTCTGGGGCACGCAATACGGACCATCTCAGCTAATGCTACTGAAGGATGCATGCTGCTACCCACAGCCTGTGACAGGGATACAGCCATATGTGAGCGGTGGAGGTCACTGCATACGATTTGCCATGGAGAGGACTGGTGTGATGGGTGGAAACAATGACGGGATGGTGGACTCTAGGTCTGTTGCTAAACGAGCAGTGTATTCTAGGGATCGTCTTCTGGAACTGCGCAGGATAAAGTCTTCTCCAGCAGTGGCAATACTGAATGTTCCACGGGAAATAAGGAGACCTTTCAGAGGCTGCAGAGCAGGCAAGAAGATCAAGTCCTGGAGGAGAAGGTTTAAACCAGTGGTCCCATCCATTATCATGGGTAACGTACGATCGCTGGGAAATAAGTCGGATGAACTGCTGGCTCTGAGTAAGACCCAGAAGGAGTTTAGGGAATGCAGTCTCATGTGCTTTACAGAAACCTGGCTGCATGAGGAGGTCCCAGATTCATGTGTCTCGGTACCAGGGTTTCAAATGGTTCGGGCTGATAGAGAGTTAGATGCGGCAAGAAAAAAGGTGGAGGAGTGATACTCTACATTAACAACAGATGGTGCAATCAGGGGCATGTAACTGTTAAGGAGAAACATTGCTGTCCAAATATTGAACTGTTAGCAGTGGGCCTCAGGCCTTACTATCTGCCTAGAGAATTCACTCTTGTTATTGTAGTTGTGATGTATATACCACCATGTGCGAACCCAGAGGCTGCTGGGGATGTGTTGTCAGGGGTGATGGCCCGGCTTCAGACTAAACACCCAAACTCTCTAACTGTAATTTCTGGGGATTTCAATTAAGTAAAGATCTCATCTGCAATACCAAAGTTCTATCAATATGTTAAATGTCCTACACGGGACAACAACACACTGGATCTCCTCTTTGCTAATGTTAAGAATGCTTATTCATCGGCTGCATTACCCCCCCTGGGGAAATCTGACCACAACCTCATACTATTGTCTCCTGCTTACCAACCAGACGTCCGCAAACAACCAGTGACAATTAAAAAGATAAGGAAGTGGTGTCCAGCAGCAGAGGAGGCGTTACAAGACTGCTTTGATTGTACAGACTGGGAGGTGTTGTGTACCATGAAAGAGAATTGTGATGTTAATGAGATTACTGGCAGAGTTACTGATTACATCAACTTCTGTATGGACATTGTAGTACCTGTTCAAGAGATTCGGTGTTATGCAAACAATAAGCCATGGATTACAAAAGAGTTGAAACATTTGCTAAACATGAAAAAACTGGCTTTTAAAAGGAAGGACAAGGAGGCATTGAAAATTATACAGCGAGACCTAAAGGGGAAAATTAAGATTGCCCGTGAGGCATTCAGAGTTAAATTAGAAAATCAATTTGCACAAAAAAGCTCCAGAGAAGTGTGGGCTGGAATGAAGCTAGTGACTGGGTTTAAGGCAAGGTCGGAGCAGGGGGGTGGTGGACTTAGAATGGCTAATGAAATGAATGAGTTCTTCAATAGATTCAGCAATAAAGGTGCGGTAGCAGCAGGGAAGGGGGAGGAGGCCGGGGAACAACTATCTAAATTAACAGGGTGTGAAATAGATCATTTCTCAGTCTCCAAAAATGACGTGAGGGACCAGTTTAGTAAGCTGGCCATTGGCAAAGCAGCAGGGCCTGACGGTCTCAGTCCACGTGTCCTCAGAGTGTGTGCAAATGAGTTGTGTACTGTCTTCCAGCATCTCTTTAACCAGAGCTTACAATCAAAGAGAGTACCAGTGCTATGGAAGACTTCCTGCCTGGTGCCGGTTCCCAAGACTACCTTCCCGGCTTCCCCGGGGGACTATAGACCGGTGGCCTTAACATCGCATGCGATGAAGTCCTTGGAGAGAATAGTACTTGCTCACTTGTGTCCGAGGGTGATGGCGCATACTGATGCTTTTCAGTTTGCGTACCGGCAGGGACTGGGGGTGGACGATGCTGTAGCGTCTCTGCTACAAACAGTACATTCCTTTTTGGACAATGATGGAACCACAGTGCGTGCTTTGTTCTTTGATTTCTCTAGTGCGTTCAACACATTATAGCCACTCTTACTGCTTGGAAAGTTGATTAAAATGGCGGTGGATGAGGGACTTGTGAATTGGATAATTGACTACCTGTCGGATAGGCCACAGTTTGTTAGGTGGGGGACGGCTACATCAGATAGTGTACTGAGCAGTGTCGGAGCCCCGCAGGGAACAGTGCTGTCGCCATTCCTCTTTACATTGTACACAGCTGACTTTCAGTATAAATCAGACCGTTGTCACCTCCAGAAGTACTCGGATGACTCTGTGATAGTTGGCGGTATTGGGAAGGACCAGGATGAAGAGGAATATAGAAGGGTGGTTGCGGACTTTGTAGTATGGTGCCAGGCTAACCATCTAGAACTAAATGTTAAGAAAACCAGGGAGTTGGTGATGAGCTATGGAAGGTGCAAGAAGGTATGCCTACCTGTTACCATTGACGGTCAGGATGTGGAGATGGTGGACAGTTTAAAATATTTGGGGGTTTACCTGGATAGCAAGCTAGACTGGAAGTGCCACATAGAGAAGGTCTACAAGAAGGGGATGAGTAGATTGTACTTCCTAAGGAAGTTAAGGTCTTTTAATGTGTGTGGCAAAATGCTTGAGGTGTTCTACCAATCCATTGTGGCTAGTGCCACCTTTGCGGCAATAATTTGCTGGGGTAACAGTGTGCGTGTTGCTGACGCCAACAAGCTCAACAAACTTATAAAGAAGGTTAGCGCGACGGTGGGCCTACAGCTTGGGACATTTGAAGAGGTGGTAGAGGATAGGATTAAGAAGAAGTGCAGAGCTATAATGGGCAACAACACACACCCGCTTTATGAACTGTTTGCGAAACAGAAGAGCACATTCAGCAATCGCCTAATACAACTAAGGTGTAAAAAGGAAAAATACAGGAGATCGTTTGTTCCAACAGCTATGGGGGTGTTTAACAAATGTCTGAAAAGCAATGTCTAAAGCATTCCAAATGTTATGTTATCATATGTGTCATGTTCGAGATCTGTGTTCTGCTGCTGTGATACCGCAATTTCCTCCGGGATAAATAAAGTATATCTTATCTTATCTTATGCTCCCTTTGCAGGAATTACAGCATTGCAGACCTTTGGCATTCTAGCTGTTAATTTGCTGAGGTAATCTTGAGAAGTTTCCCCCCATGCTTCCTGAAGCCCCTCCCACAAGTTGGATTGGCTTGATGGGCATTTTTTGCGTACCATACGGTCAAGCTGCTCCCACAACAGCTCAATGGGGTTGAGATTGGGTGACTGCGCTGGCCACTCCATTACAGATAGAATACCAGCTGCCTGCTTCTTCCCTAAATAGTTCATGCATAATTTGGAGGTGTGCTTTGGGTCATTGTCCTGTTGCAGGATGAAATTGGCTCCAATCAAGCGTTGTCCACAGGGTATGGCATGGCGTTGCAAAATGGAGTGATAGCCTTCCTTATTCAAAATCCCATTTACCTTGTACAAATGTCCCACTTTACCAGCACCAAAGCAACCCCAGACCATCACATTACCTGCACCATGCTTAACAGATGACGTCAGGTACTCTTCCAGCATCTTTTCAGTTGTTTTGCATCTCACAAATGTTCTCCTGTGTGATCCAAACACCTCAAACTTTGATTCGTCTGTCCATAAAACTTTTTTCCAATTTTCCTCAGTCCAATGTCTGTGTTCTTTTGCCCATATTAATCTTTTCCTTTTATTAGCCTGTCTCAGATATGCCTTTTTCTTTGCCACTTTTCCCTGAAGGCCAGCATCCCGGAGTCACCTCTTCACTGTAGACGTTGACACTGGCATTTTGCATGTACTATTTAATGAAGCTGCCAGTTGAGGAGCTGTGAGGTGTCGATTTCTCAAACTAGAGACTCTTGATGTACTTGTCTTGTTGCTCAGTTGTGCAGCGGGGCCTCCAACTTCTCTTTCTACTCTGGTTAGAGCCTGTTTGTGCTCTCCTCTGAAGGGAGTAGTACACACCGTTGTAGGAAATCTTCAGTTTCTTGGCAATTTCTCGCATGGAATAGCCTTCATTTCTAAGAACAAGAATAGACTGTCGAGTTTCACATGAAAGTTCTCTTTTTCTGGCCATTTAGAGAGTTTCATAGAACAAACAAATGTAATGCTCCAGATTCTCAACTAGCTCAAAGGAAGGTCAATTTTATAGCTTTTCAAATCAGCCAAACTGTTTTCAACTGGGCTAACATACTTGTGCAAGGGTTTTCTAGGGTTTTCTAAACATCCATTAGCCTTCTTACACATTAAGCAAACACTATGTACCATTAAAACACTGGAGTGGTGGTTGTTGGAAATGGGCCTCTATACACCTATGTAGATATTAGACATTTGCAGCTAGAATAGTCATTTACCACATTAACAATGTATAGAGTGTATTTCTGATTCATTTAATGTTAGCTTCATTGAAAAAAAATGTGCTTTTCTTTCAAAAATAACGAAATTTCTAAATGACCTCAAACTTTTGAACTGTAGTGTACATTTCATTAGTATTTGGTACCATTGCCCTTAAACTGAATGACTTGTGTCAAATGTTTGGGATATCCTTCCACAAGCTTCTCACAATAGTTGGTCGGAATTTGAGCCCATTATCTCCTGTCAAAACTGGTGTAACTGATCCAGGTTTGTAGGTCGCCTTGCTCGCACCTGCCTTTTCAGCTTTGAACATAAATTTTCAATAGGATTGAGATCAGGGCTTTGCAATGGCTACTCAAAAATATTGATTTTGTAACCCTTAAGCCACTTTGTTACCATTTTGGCAGTATGCTTCGGGTCATTGTCTATTTGGAAGTCCCATTTCCTCCCAAGCTTTAACTTCCCGGCTGATGTCTTGAGATGTTGCTTCAGTATGGCCATATAATCTTCTTTTCTCATGATTCCATCTATTTTGTGAAATGCACCAGTCCCTCCTGCAGCAAAACAATCCCACAATGTGATGCTGCGACCCCCGTGTCTCACAGTTGGGATGGTGTTTTTAGGCTTCCAAGCTTCTCCCCTTTTCCTCCAAACGTAACGATGGTCATTATGCCCAAAAAGTTAAATTTTAGTTTCATCAGACCACAGGACAAAAAGGAAAGTCTTTGCTCCTGTGTGCATTTGCAAACATTAATCTAGCTTTTTTATGTTTCTTTTGGAGCAATGGCTTCTTTCTATAAGAGTGGCCTTTCAGCCCATGTTGATACAGTACTCATTTCACTGTGGATATTGACACAATCTTACCAGCTTCCGCCATCATCTTCACAAGGTCTTTTGCTTTTGTCCTTGGGTTGATATGCACATGTCAGACCAAAGCACGTTCATCTTTGGTACACAGAACCCGTCTCCTTCTTGAGCAGTACGATGGCTGGACATTCCCATCTTGTTTGTACTTGCGTATAATTGTTTGTACAGATGAACGAGGCACCTTCAGGTATCTTGAAATTGTACCCAAGGATGAGTCAGACTTGTGCAAGTCCACAATTCTCTTCCTGATATCTTGGCTGATTTCTTTACTTTCCCATGATGCTACACAAAGAAGCAATGTGATTCAGGTGTGCATTACAATACATCTACAGGTGTGTCTCTAATTAACTCAGATGTTGCCAAAAAACCTATCAGAAGCTTCCAAACACATGACCTCATCATATTGGCAGTCCAGAATTGTTTAAAGGCATAGTAATCTTAGTGTATGTAAAGTTTTGACTTTGCAGTAAGTAATAAAAAAGCCTTAAAACATTCTCTCTCTCTCATTATTCTGGCATTTGGCAAATATTAAACATTATGGTAATCCTAATTGACCTAAAAAGGGAAAGGTTTATTCTGATTTGATGTCAGATATTGAGAAAAACATGCATATGTGTCTTTTTATATAGTGTATGTAAACTTCTGCTTTCAACTGTATATGAAGGCGTACCCTTAGATTAAAATGGGCAAGATGTAGTAAAAAAAATTATTTTGACTCTGTTCTGACTGGTTTGCATCGTATTAAATTTTTTGGGGACGTACATAAAAATGTAATTGACCATGTTTTTTTTTTTCACCATTAAAGACTTTTCTTATTCATTATCCTCAATTTTTGATGCATTGAAACGTAGTGCAGTAAATTTCAATACGTCTAAAATTTAGACATTTTTAAGGAATTTGGCAAGAAAAAAAAGGTTTACTCTGCTAGCTACACCCTTTGCTCCTCCCATCAGAGTTGACACAGAACTCAACAGGGAAGAGGGGGGGGGGATTTGTCAAAAACAAGTAAAAGCTGGTTGGAAAATATGGTAAGTGGTTACTTTTATTAAGTAAAAAGTGTATACAGGTTTAAATAGACATATTACATACTGTATCTTAAATGCATATGTCTAAATATAAGCTGACATGAGCCAAGTATGACACTCTTGTATTACATACTTTTGCATATGTTTTTAATGTATACATCCAACGTACTGTATATGTCATACATCTGCAGATGTATAAATGTGAACCTAGCTTAACCGTGATGTCTGATGACGCAGCTATCTCTTGTTGTAGGTAAAATAGATTGACAACTGCATAGCTCTGTATGTTCTGTTGCAGTCGCTAAATCTCTGCCAGGCGTCTACATGGAAGAAGTAAGGCTATTGCCATTGTCCGCTGCCCTTCACTGTAGTGGGCAGGTATTTTCATACTGCTTGTGACATGCTGCCGCTGCACAGGAGGCAGTATGATGAATCTCTTGGCATGTCCTGTGCCCGGTATCTCGCTCACAATTTAGAATGATCAATATGTCTATCGATTCATCTCCATATGTACCTGTCAAAACATAATGGTGCATGTATTTACTATTTGCTAGAGAAGTTCTCTGCAGACTGTGATCTCTACATCCAGATGGTGAAGAGAAGTTGGACTATTCTCTACTGGAGTGAACACAGACAGGAGAATGTGCAAGAATATTATATTATGCACAATTCGGAGGTTGTGATGGACCCTCTTACCTCTTGGGCCCCTGTGCAGCTGCACAGTTTGCACCAATGGTATGTTGATCCCTGATTCCCTTTTAACCCATTCATGATGGGGCCAATTTTCATTTTTGCATTTTCATTTGTTCCTCCCATTCTTCCCAGAGCCATAACTCTTTTATTTTTCTGGCCATACAGACACATGAGGGCTTGTTTTATGCGGGACTAATGCTACTTTTGAATGACACCATTCATTTTACCACATAGTGTACTGGAAAAGGGAAAAAAACATCAAGTAGGGAGAAATTGTGAAAAAAAACACAATTCTGCCTTATTTTGGGGGAATTGTTTTTATGGTGTACATTTTGTGGCAAAAATTACCTTACAATATGATTCTATTCATCAGTACGATTATGGCGATACCAAACATGCCCAGTTTTTTTTATTATTTTAGTGGTGAAAAAAAATCAGAAGTTTGCAAAAAATATTATGGGTTCTGTCGTCTTTTTCTGAGACCCGTAACGTTTTTATTCTTTGGTCTATGGAGTTGTGTGATGACTTATTTTGTGTGGGACGAGATCACATTTTTATTAATACCATTTTGGGATAGATGTGACTTTGATTGCTTATTACAGCATTTTTTTGTGGAATTGCAGCGACCAAAAAAACTTAATTTTGGCGTTCTTGATTTTACCGATTGGGTTAATTTTTATATATTGATAGATCGGACTTTTCTGAACGCGGCGATACCACATTTTAAAAAGTTTTTTAATATTATTATTTTCAATGGGCAAAAAGGGGGAGTCATTTGAACTTTTATGTTTTTTTTTTTCATACTTTTGAAAACATTTTTTTTTACTTTTCACTGTTCTTGTTTGTCCCCTTAGAGGACTTGAAGCTGCGATCATCTAATCGCTTGTTCCATATACAACAATACCACAGCATCGCTGCATATAGTAAAAATAATGGTATCCTTTGAAGACTGGCCACAGGCTAGATTTCAAAGGAGCTCTGTAATGTCAAACACGGGGGTGTCCAGTAGACCCCCGGCTGTCATAGCAACCCATCAGCGACCCACAATCGTGTCATGGGCGCCAATGGGTGGATTGAATGATGCACGCTCATGCCGTGCTAAATGCCACTGTCAGAGTTTGACAGCAGCATTTAACAGACTAACAATCGCGGGCAAAGCTCTGCTCCACACATGATTGTTAGAGGCAAGTCCTGGCTGTCACACACAGCCAAGATCTGCCGGGAATGGGGTGAGCTCACCTCGTGAGCCAGCTCCATATTCCCTCTTCCGACTTGTACCAGACATGTATGGTGGATGTCGCAAAAGGGTTAAAAAGCAATTTAGATGTTGTTTAAAGGGAATCTGTCAGCAGGTTTTTGCTATGTAAACTGAAGACAGCCAGAGATAGAGGCCGAAACAATGAATTGAGCAGTGTAATTTATTGAACTGTGTGCTGTAGTTTACTTACAATGAAGGTTTTATTAATAGGACATTATCACTGCCAGGTCTGATGTGCACACGACTGCTAGTCCGACCACACCCCACGATAAGCAGTTCACTGTCAATAGACTATGTACATACAGAGCCTGGTGTGGGTTGGGGAAGCTTTCTCAGCTCTGCTTCATGTTCCATCTAAGAACTCTGATTGTGTAACAACAGCTGCACCCATTAAACTAAGTGACACGTCACTGGAATCAGAGTCTCTTTTCCGACATTATGCTGCTCTCAGATGAGGTGGCAAAAACCTGTTGACAGATTCCCTTCAAGAGAAAAAAAATACTGTACAATAATATAGTATGAGTTAAGTTGGAGGATAGTTGAGCATTGCATGCTTATACATTGGAATGTTTCATAGGCATCCAGCAGAGGTAAATCCTGGGAAATCTACAACTCCAATGTACACTACAAACACACTGTGAATGCACCCTAAGCTGTGCTCCTATGCTGCAGCAGTACACTTGTTTTTTCTTATATCAGATTACTTTATAATTCCCTTTGCATAGAAAGCAATTCCTAGTATATAAATCACCAGAATTAGTAACAATGTGGTTTCCTAGCATAATGGACAAATGAAATAATGTAAAAGAACGGTAACATAACTATATTTATATTTTATATGTTTATTACAAATATAGGCTTTTTTATACTATCAGCATACCAAAAATAGATATTCTGACATACAAATTTAGAATTTTGGAGAACATTTACAATTTCTTTAGAAAATACCACACAATTTAAACCAATCAAAGATTCATTGAACCAATAGGGCACATCTATAAAAGGTGTAACTTTGCTTGCAGATAGACATACATACATGATTATAACATAATTATTGCCACTCGTAAATCTGAGCTGTGATAGCCTTCGAGACTTCCAGTGTGTGATGCAATATAATGATGCTTATAGCCCCACCAATAAAAATATCCATTTATTGTAAATCAGCCCCATTATCAAGCATCAGTTATGCAACTGTTTCCCTAATTACATCTTGTATCCTTTTTTTCAAATACCATATTGTGGCATCAGAACCATAATGAGTTCTTTCCTAGTCATTATTAAATATTCAAAGTTACCTATATTAATATCAAAACGAATCATTGGTAATAAATGTGTGGTATATATGCGTGTGTATATGGAGATTCAGTTTTCTTGTAGTTCTCCTTTCTAATGTCCAAACATCGTAACATTACAAGGTCTATTACAAATTCTTCACAGTGTCCGCAATTGCTGGAAGCCACTGAAGCACATGCAATGACTTCCAATATTACAATACACAAGATTACATAGTAATCCACCTGAAAAATATTTTTAACATTCCTACAAGTTCTCATAAAACTGTTACATCAAAGGATCAAGCTTTGTAGATCTTTTTGTAAGTAGCTCTGGTTCTTTCTGCAAAGACAATAATTTAAAAAAAAGTTAAAGGGATTATCCACACCATTTTTTTCTAACATAGGCCACAGAATTGTAAAAAAATATAAAAATACTCACCTACCAGGGCTGTGAAGTCAGAGCCCATTTTGGTGTAGTCGGAGTCGGTATAAAATGGACCGACTCCGACTCCTAAAATATATAATAAATTGGGTACAGTAGTTCAATGCAGTTTGTGGGGAATATTTTTTCATAAGAATTTGGGAAAGGTATGAAATGTCCTATAAATGTCTGTCCTATTCCTGATCTAGAGTTCTAGACTTTTAGCTGAGATTAATCAATGATACAGAAAATTTATCACTTAAACATGAGCCATGTATGAGGGAGTCGGAGTCGGTGGCATGGAAATTGAGGAGTCGGAGTCAGAGGTTTGGCTTACTGACTCCACAGCCCTGTCACCTACCAGACTTCTGCTCTTCTGTAGCCTAGCTTAGATCTCTCACCAATTCCCTTGCTTCCTTTTCTAATAGTGTTGGACAAGTGACCTGTAAATGCAGAGGTGATTAATGCGTCACCACCGTGGCCAGTGATTGGCTGCAGCAGTCACTTGCCTCTAGGACTAGAACAAGATATACAAAGCAGGAACAGGGTGTTCATAGTCAGTACATCTTATTCTGGTTTTCTGGTTGTATAAAGATATGACCACTGCTTCTTTATGCTCACAGTTTCCATCTTCTACGTACTACACTTGCCTGACAAAAGGTTGGTCAAACCGAATAGATTTGTTGTGATTAACATTAGAGCAAAAATAAAATATTGCACAAATATGCATCAAATTAAACGTGTCCTGTACTAACTATGCCTAACCAATGTCTCAAGAGCTTCTGTTCATAACGCTCTTACTAGCCGTGGTGTAGATCTTAGAGTTTATCTCTTTTTGTGAATTTAATAAATGCGATCAGCAGTTTACATTGGACTCGTCTCCAATTATACAGCTCTGAATCTGAAAATATCGAAATAGCCTCTTTGGAGAGACAAAAGACCGGAACTATAGTGCCACCTATTGGAGGTAGCAATTGTAAAAGTCAATATCGACCCTCACCACATGACTTAGAATAAGAAACCAAACCAGACACTCCATTTGCATGCAAACACGTGTTTTGTGGTGTTTGCCCCATATCAGTGCAAATCAAGTCTACTGGTTTGGCTATCATGTATTGTCTTGTACATGCCAGTTAATCACCCTAAGAGGAATCTAAAATTATTTATAAATAAAAATACAGATATGTGAAGAAAACAAAAGCTTTAAGAACTTTTGATTCCGTCCTTCTGGAATCTTTTCCCATTTTTGTTAAAAATAAGAGATAAAAGGAAGAACAGATGTTTGTGATGCTAATGTAAGCTAAGAATAACACCTCATACACATGGCATTATGGCTTCATACAATCTCAAAATATAGACGTTTATGAGAAACTTTTCATGCCTTGGCTGATTTCAACCAATGTCTTCCAAGAAGTTAATTGGTCATATTAGATTTAAAGGGAATCTGTCAGTAGGATCAACCTTCCTAAACCGTTTGTATGGGCATGTACAGTAGGTTATAGGAAGCTGAATAAGATGATATCTTGATATCTGTAATCCGATGTCTTATTTCAGAGAAATCCACATTTTCCTCATATCTAAATGAGCTGTTCCAGGCTATGGGTCGAACACTGATCTGTATGAGAGGTGAGGCTAGCCTTAAACTTAAAGAAACATTCATTTGGAAGAATAGGGCAGAAATTTGTGCAACAAAATTGGTGCCTATGAATATTCCCTTATGGTATTTGCACATGACGTCTTTTAGACACGTACAGGCCCGGGCAGCTTTTCAGGAAGAAGACACTTCAGAACACGTTGGCATCTTTTGTCCTGAATTGTCTTTTTTGTGGTCTTTTGAGTTGTTTTTCCGCCACTTCTTAGGCTGTTGTATTTTTATTTAAACTTGTATTAAATAAACTAATGTGCGACTTCCAAGCAGAAGCCACCTGAAGAATAGTCAGGTCACTTATTTTAACTGATTTGCGTCTTTGATACCCTGAAATGGTTAAAAGTAGCTAAAAAAACTGAACATGTGCGCAGAAAATCGTTTTTGCAAATCGTTTTCACATAGCAGTGCATGTGTTCATTATTTTTGCTGCTTTTTCAGGCGGATAGTGGAGCATACCCACCTGAAAAAAACGTAATGTGCATGTACCCTAAGGCCACTGCCCCACCATTGGTATTTGGTCAGTACTTTTTCTCAGGAGTGGGAGCCAAAACCAGGAGTTGGTGATAAATGCAGAATTGGTGACTTGTTTCTATTATACCTTTTCTCTGATTGTTCCTCACCTGGTTTTGGCTCCCACTCCTGAGAAAAAATACTGACCGAATACTGACCAAATACTGATAGTGGGGCCGTGGCCTTATTGTAACACTTTCTGCATCTCCGGCTCTGCCCTCATTCTAATATGGAATCAATCCCAATTCTCTAAGCAATGAAGAGAACCAGGGGAGGAGTCCTGAGGAGATAATTTGCATATTCCCACTGCATTTTGGGGTAAGTGAAGAGTCTCCGCGAGCTCAAAGAACACTGGATTTTGGCTGTTGGAGCTGAAAAGAGGACATCGGTAAACCAGGGGAGGAGTCCTGAGGAGATAATTTGCATATTCCCACTGCATTTTGGGGTAAGTGAAGAGTCTCCGCGAGCTCAAAGAACACTGGATTTTGGCTGTTGGAGCTGAAAAGAGGACATCGGTAAACCAGGGGAGGAGTCCTGAGGAGATAATTTGCATATTCCCACTGCATTTTGAGGTAAGTGAAGAGTCTCCGCGAGCTCAAAGAACACTGGATTTTGGCTGTTGGAGCTGAAAAGAGGACATCGGTAAACCAGGGGAGGAGTCCTGAGGAGATAATTTGCATATTCCCACTGCATTTTGGGGTAAGTGAAGAGTCTCCGCGAGCTCAAAGAACACTGGATTTTGGCTGTTGGAGCTGAAAAGAGGACATCGGTAAACCAGGGGAGGAGTCCTGAGGAGATAATTTGCATATTCCCACTGCATTTTGGGGTAAGTGAAGAGTCTCCGCGAGCTCAAAGAACACTGGATTTTGGCTGTTGGAGCTGAAAAGAGGACATCGGTAAACCGCGCGCCTACCGGTGCGCGCATTTTTAAGCTTTTTTTTTAAGCTTTTTTCACTGTTTTCAGAACATTAACAATAAGAACATGGAAGAGTCCAGGAGCCATTTGGTGAGCTGCATATCCTGCTACATGTTCACAGACTTGCCAGTGGAAAAGCCAAACTTCACATGCCAGAAATGCAAGCTTGTGTCCCTGTTGTAGGAAAAGTTGCGAAATCTAGAAGAGAGGTTAACTACCTTGAAAATCATTAAGGAAGGTGAAGAGTTCTTAGACAGAGCAGAATTATCTCTTCATGATTCAGAAAGAGAGGAAATTCGAACTGCACCTGACGAAACAGAGGAATGGAAGCATGTGACCCACAGAAGCAGGAGGATCGAGAGGCAGTCAGCACCCATACTGCTCAGGAACCAGTACCAGGCTCTCACACAGGAGAACCATGAAGAAATACAGCAAGATAAGACTTTGCCAGCAATGAATAACCTTGTAAGCCCTCAGAATCCTCCTGGATGGAGAAAGAAGAATGTTGTGAAGAAAAAACGGAGAGTGGTGGTCATGGGGGATTCCCTGTTAAGAGGAACAGAGGCCGCTATCTGCAGACCAGACATAACCTCAAGAGAAATGTGCTGTCTTCCAGGAGCAAAAATTAAAGATGTGTCTGACAGGATATCAAGACTCTTCAGACCTACAGATCACTACCCATTCCTGCTAATACATGTGGGGACAAATGACACCGCAAGAAAGGACCTGGAAACCATCTGCAGTGACTTTGAAGACTTAGGCAAGAAAGTGAAAGAATTGGGAGCGCAGGTGGTCTTCTCATCCATCCTCCCAGTGGATGGCCATGGAACAATGAGGTGGAATAAGATTCTACAGGTGAACAACTGGCTACGTCGATGGTGCCGTCAACAAGGATTTGGATTTCTGGATCACGGAATGAATTACCTATACGATGGACTACTTGCTAGAGATGGGGTGCACCTTACGAAGACTGGAAAACATGTATTTGGAAGTCGCCTTGCTACACTCATCAGAAGAGCTTTAAACTAGAACAATGTGGGAAGGGAAGCAAAAGGCCAGAAAAAGCCATACAGCTGACAAATACTATTGAGATCTCTGCTACTGGAAGTGGAAAAGAAGAACAAAGACAAAAAAATCTAAATAATAAAAATATGGGAGGAAGAGAAACCAATCACAAACTAAAATGTTTTTATACAAATGCACAAAGCATGGGCAACAAACAAGGAGAATTGGAACTACTAATGCAGGAAAAGGAATATGATGTCATTGGAATCACTGAAACTTGGTGGGACGATACACATGATTGGAATAAAAGGCTAAAAGGATACAACTTATTTGCAAGAAACAGACTTGATAAACGAGGAGGAGGTGTTGCATTGTATGTTAGAAAAGCGTATATCTGCACAGAGATTGAAGCTTCAGAGACTGGGAGTTCTGTGGAAACTGTTTGGGTAAGAATACAAGGAGAGAACAACGGAAAGGACACCATTGTAGGCATTTACTACAGGCCACCTGGGCAAGCTGAAGATATGGATGAACTCTTTATGTATCAAATGACCAAGTTCTCCAAAAAATATGACGTAGTGGTCATGGGAGATTTCAACTATCCAGACATTTGTTGGGAATCTCTCTCAAGTAAAACTAACAGGTCAAGCAAATTCTTATCCTCTCTTGCTGACAACTTTATCTTCCAAAAGGTAGGGGAGAAAACAAGGGGATCTGCTACTTTGGATCTAATCCTTATAAACAGGGAGGAAATTGTTGAGGAGGTAAAGGTGGCTGGGACCCTAGGAGGCAGCGATCATGCTATTATAGAATTTTGGATAACTAGAGGAGGAAGACATGTGAAGACTCAAACTTCAAGGTTAGATTTTAGAAAGGCAGATTTTAAGAGACTCAGAAAGAGAATAGGAGGGATCCAATGGCTGGATGTCCTTAAGGACAAAAATGTCCAGGAAGGATGGGAAATTTTTAAAAATGAGATTCTCAAAGCACAATCGTTAACAATCCCGAAAAGTAGGAAGAATGGGAAGCATTTAAGGAAACCAGGATGGATGAACACAGAACTTAAACACATGCTAAAAAGAAAGAAAGAAATGTTTATTAAATGGAAAGAGGGAGGCATATCTAAAGAAGATTATAATGCAGTCTGCAGATCCTGCAGGGCACGTATCAGGTTAGCTAAAGCTGACAATGAATTAAGGCTTGCAAGAGATGTCAAAAGCAATAAAAAAGGATTTTGGGGGTATGTCAAAAGTAAAAGAAAAGTCAAAGATGCTATAGGATTTTTACAGGATGAAAATGGAGAAATGGTAAGAGAGGATGTTGAGAAGGCCGAACTTTTTAATTCCTATTTTGCATCTGTTTTCTCTCAGAAAGAAAATGTAACATCAACTGATCTTCACTGTCCTTTTAAAGGAATAGAGGAATCCAAGTTATCAGTAAACAGAAAGATTGTGAGGGAATATTTAGCTAACATAAATGAGTTCAAGTCTCCAGGTCCAGATGAATTACACCCCAGAGTACTGAAGGAGATTGTAGAAGAAATTTTAGAACCACTCTCCATAATCTTTGAAAATTCTTGGAGAACAGGAGAAGTCCCAGAAGACTGGAGAAGAGCAAATGTTGTTCCTATCTTCAAAAAGGGGAAGAAGGTGGACCCAGGGAACTATAGGCCGGTGAGTCTGACTTCTATACCAGGAAAGATCTTTGAACAAATTATTAAACAACATGTATGTAAGTACATGGATAAGAATGAAGTGATTAACCAGAGTCAGCATGGGTTTGTAACTAACAAGTCATATCAGACTAACTTAATTTCCTTGTATGACAGAATCACTGACTGGGTGGATCAGGGAAATGCTGTAGATATAGTATATCTTGACTTCAGCAAAGCATTTGACAAAGTATCTCACATCATACTTATTGAAAAAATGACCAAGTATGCAATGGACCAGGCAACTGTTAGGTGGATTCATAACTGGCTTAGTGATCGGACTCAAAGGGTGGTTGTAAATGGCTTCACATCCAGCTGGATGAATGTCTCAAGTGGGGTACCACAGGGCTCCGTCCTGGGACCTGTATTGTTCAACATCTTTATCAATGATTTAGATGAAGGAATTGAGGGTAAACTGATTAAATTTGCTGATGACACAAAGCTAGGAGGGATAGCTAATACTAGAGAAGAGAGAGAGAGGATTCAAAAAGACCTAAATAAACTGGAGCAGTGGGCAGCAACCAACAGAATGGTTTTTAACAGGGAAAAATGCAAAGTACTACATCTGGGCAATAAAAATGAAAAAAGCATATACAGAATGGGAGGAATAGAGCTAAGCAACAGTACATGTGAAAAAGACTTAGGTATACTAATAGATCATAGACTGAACATGAGTCAACAGTGTGATGCAGCAGCAAAAAAGGCAAATACAATTCTGGGATGTATTAACAGAAGCATACAGTCTAGATCACGTGAAGTCATTATCGGTCTTTACTCCTCTTTGGTCAGACCTCATCTGGAATACTGTGTACAGTTTTGGGCACCACATTTTAAAAAAGACATAGACAAACTGGAGCAAGTTCAGAGAAGAGCGACCAGAATGGTGACTGGTCTGCAAACCATGTCCTATGAGGAACGGTTGCAGGATTTGGGAATGTTTAGCTTGCAAAAAAGAAGACTGAGAGGAGACTTAATAGCTGTCTACAAATATGTCAAGGGCTGTCACATTGTAGAAGGATCATCTTTATTCTCATTTGCACAAGGAAAGACTAGAAGCAATGGGATGAAACTAAATGGGAGGAGACACAGATTAGATATTAGAAAAAACTTTTTGACAGTTAGGGTGATTAATGAGTGGAACAGGCTGCCACGAGAGGTGGTGAGTTCCCCTTCAATGGACGTCTTCAAACAGAGGCTGGACAGACATCTGTCTGAGATGATCTAGTGAATCCTGCTTTGAGCAGGGGGTTGGACCAGATGACCCAGGAGGTCCCTTCCAACTCTACCATTCTATGATTCTATGATTCTATGAAGATTAGTGATGAGCGAGCATGCTCGCTACTGCTCAGTGCTCGGGATCTCGGGTCCCCTCCTTGCATGTTTGGCGCTCTTTAGAGAGCCAATGAACATGCAAGGATTGCCTGCCATGCACTGTAATGCCGTAGCCATGTTGGTTGTGGGAATTACAGTGATTGGCTGGCCGCACAGCGTCATCAGGTCTATATCAGACCTGGCGCCGCCATGCTCGTTACAGTCACTCTGGATCAGACAGTATAGGGAGAGCCGCTGCTGTGTCAGGGAGAGATTTGATCGTGTATTAGGTAGTGTAGGGAGAAAAACCGTACATTACACATATCCATCTTAACAAACAGTCCTTCTGAAGACTAAATCTGCAGAGATATCAGGCAGGCAGGGTGTATAGGCAGGCAGTGTATATAGTCTCAGGGGCCAGGAATACTTTTCTTTGGATCTTAATCCTCATTATTTGCTTAAAAAGCAATTCAGAGAACACCGTTTTTCTGCGCCATTTGCTTGTTTTGGGAGAGGTGCTGCTGTGTCAGGGACAGATTTGCTTGTGTATTAGGTAGTATAGGGAGAAAAACCGTACATTACACATATCCATCTTAACAAACAGTCCTTCTGAGGACTAATCTATCTGCAGAGATATCAGGCAGGCAGGGTGTATAGGCAGGCAGTGTATATAGCAGACTGCAATGCATATAGCACAAGAGGCTCCATTCCAATTCTGCCTTCTGCTGCTGTTAGATATTTCTATACAAAGGCCCAGGTCTCAGGGGTCAGGAATACTTTTCTTTGGATCTTAATCTTCATTATTTGCTTAAAAAGCAATCCAGAGAACACCATTTTTTTCTGCGCCATTTGCTTGTTGGCACTGCAGAATACAGCCAGGTCCTTTCCATATTAGAGCGCTAGAAATCTAGCTATTTAAAACTGTGTTTTCCCCGTCGAACGGATCACAGATACGTTGTCAGAAAATACTGCCATTTCTGGCCTCCATTAAAAATTTCCTTTAGTGTGTCATTGAAGCAATTCACCGCAGTTTGCTGTTCAAACTACTTACCTACAGGCCAGGTATTTAAAATTCTGTTTTCTCCGTCAAACGGATCACATATACGTTGTCAGAAAATACTGCCATTTCTGGCTTCCATTAAAAATTTCCTTTAGTGTGTCATTGAAGCAATTCACATCAGTTTGCTGTTCAAACTAGTTACCTACAGGCCAGGTATTTAAAACTGTGCTTTCTCCGTCAAACGGATCACATATACGTTGTCAGAAAATACTGCCATTTCTGGCCTCCATTAAAAATTTCCGTTAGTGTGTCATTGAAGCAATTCACCGCAGTTTGCTGTTCAAACTACTTGCCTACAGGCCAGGTATTTAAAACTCTGTTTTCTCTATCACACGGATCACATATAAGTTCGCTCCAAACTCAGTCATTTGTAGTGAGCGTGGAAGATACTGTCCTCCATTTAAAATGGGCAAGGCACGTGGCAAGGGACGGGGAACTGGACATGATGGCAATGGTGCATGCAGAGGCTGAGGACAAGGCCGTGGGCAAGCTGAAATTGTGCCACAACAAACACCCACATCTTCTCGCCTGACCTTCCTGTCCCAATTTCCAGGGGACCGCAGCACACCACTATTTAACCCAGAGCAGTGTCAAAAGGTTGTTGGTTGGATAGCGGATAATGCTTCCAGTCACTTAGCCACCACCACCACCACCCTGTCTTCCACACGGTCAAGTCTCAGTAGCCGTGAGTCTGGACCACATATTCCTCACCCTGAACCTCTTTCCTCCCACCATGCCGAGTACCCAGAGACAACTGATCCCACACTTGGACACTCCAAAGAGCTGTTCACTTTTCCATTTATAGATTCGGGCCTCTCGCCCGATCGACTTGAAGCAGGGCAAGAGGAGATCACGTGTAGCAATGCCCAAATATTTGAGCAGCCACAGTCACACGAAGGCGACGGCGGGAAAGTGTCACAAGAGGTGGACGATGATAACACACAATTGCCAGAAAGTCAGGAGGAGGATCAGGGTGCGGAAGTGGAAGACGAGGTGGTGGATGATATAGTAACTGACCCAACCTGGCAGGAGGACATGCAGAGCGAGGACAGCAGCACACAGGGGGAGGGAGGCAGAGCACCCCAACAGGCAGGAAGAAGCAGTGTGGTGGCCGCAGACAGAAGGCAAGCAACCGTTCCCCATAACACCAACACAAAGGAAGTTGCCAGTACAACTGTTAGGTCTTCCCAAGTCTGGTTGTTTTTTAAAGACTCTGCCGATAACCCCAAAAAGGCCATTTGCACCACCTGCCAGGCCAGCATCAGCAGGGGTGGCAAAACGACCAGTCTGACCACCACCTGATCAAGCACATGGCAGCAAAGCACCCGACTTTGTGGGTCGAACCCCAGTTTCCAGATACAGTGTCTGCGGGTGGCACCATTGCTTCTTCCACTGTTTTGCATGCAAGTCAATCCCCTGTCCATGGTGCATGCGAAGACGCCTCCTGCCCTGCATCTGTCTTTGCACACTCTCAAGTAGCAGCATCAGGAAGCACGTCCATGTCCTTATCCCAGCGCAGCGTTCAGTTGTCCATACCCCAGTCCTTGGAATGCAAGCGCAAAAATAAAGCCAACGCCCCACAGACCACACTACTAAATTCTCACATTTCACGACTGCTTGCGCTTGAAATGTTGCCTTTTAGACTCGGGAAGACGGAAGCATTCCGCAACCTAATGGCGTCGTCGTCCCTTGTTACTCGGTCTCCAGCCGCCACTATTTCTCCCAGTGTGCCGTCCCTGCATTACACAAGCACGTGTCCCAAAACATTAGCCATGCTCTCAACAATGCAGTTACCGGTAAAGTCCACCTAACCACAGACACGTGGACAAGTGCTTGTGGGAAGGGATGGTACATCTCGCTGATGGCACACTGGGTTAACATAGTGGAAGCCGGGACCCAGTCCGACCTTGGGACGGAACACGTCCTCCCGACGCCAAGGGTTGCGGGCCCTAGGTCAATCAGGATTGCCCCCACGGTCTACAGCTCCTGCACCTCATCCTCCTCAGCCTCCACCTCCTCTTCAGCCTCCATCTCCGAAATGACCACATCAGTTACAAGCTGGAAGCACTGCAGCACTGCCTCGGCCAAGCGACAACAGGCTGTGCTGAAGCTAATATGCTTAGCTGAAAAACCGCACAATGCTGAAGAGTTGTGGACAGCTCTGAAAGAGCAGGCAGATCTGTGGCTCACACCGCTGAACCTACAGCCAGGCATGGTCGTGTGTGACAATGGCCGGAACCTGATGGCGGCTCTGAGGCGAGGCGAGCTCACACACATACCATGCCTGGCCCATGTGCTTAACCTCGTGGTTCAGCGGTTTCTCAAATCCTACCCAGAGCTGCCAGATCTGCTTGTTAAAGTACGCCGCCTGTGTGCCCATTTTAGAAAGTCAGCTACAGCTTCCGCCGCCCTTGCAGTGTTTCAGCAGCGTTTGCAGCTTCCTGCTCACAGACTGGTATGTGATGTCCCCACGCGTTGGAACTCTACACTGCAGATGTTGGGAAGGATTTGCGAGCAGAATAGGGCAGTTGTTGAGTACCAGCATCAACAAGGCTGTCGGTATTCAGTTCAGACTCCACACATAAGACCTCAGGATTGGACATGGATGTCAGACATATGTACCATCCTCCAAAACTTTGAGGACTCCACCAAGATGACGAGCGGCGATGACGCCATAATTAGCGTCACCATCCTGCTTCTCTGTCTTCTGAAACGCTCTCTGCTCACAATCAAAGAGGATGAATTGCAGGCGGAGCATGATGAGATGGAGCAAAGAACCATACAGGGTGATTACTAGTGTTGAGCCACCCCCGTAGTGTTCGAGTTCGGTTCGGTTCGTCGAACACCCGTGTGTTCGCCGAACTGTTCGTCGAACTGTTCGTCGAACACCTTCGAACACCGTTAAAACCAATGGCAGGCAAACAAAAACACATAGAAACACATAGAAAACACCTTCAAAGGTGTCCAAAAGCTGACAAACTGCTCAGAAGACATAACTAACACATGGAAAAGTGACAAGTACATATAGTCATGCGAAAATAAAAGAGGTGGAGGAGTAAAAGGAGGGGGAGACACAGATATAGGCATGTCATGCCCTTCTAAAATCCAAAAAGTGAGAAGCCGACACGGCCAGTCCGCTCCTGCCCGTGCCACCTCCGTGTCGCCGGGTTTGTGCCAGAGCCGCGGTGAACCCTGACGGCCAGCCCCCCTCTCCCAATACTGGTGCCTGTCCGCTGGTGGGTCGAGCGAGCCCCCCTGTGGTGGAGGCAGCTCTAAGCTTTTTAATTTAAATTGTCTCTCTAATTTGAATGAATACACTTTAAATCCATTTACAAGGATCTATTGGAGGGCAAGTCTCATGCCAGCAGCCGCGGTAATTCCAGCTCCAGTAGCGTCCACTAAAGCTGCTGCAGTTAAAAAGCTTTTATAAGGATCGAGCTCGGCTGTCCACCGCAAGGCATCCTACTGCCAGTCCCAGCCCCTATGCCTTGGGGTGCCTCCTGATGCTCTTCACTAAGTATCCCATGGTCCCGAAGCATTTCCTTTGAAAAAATTAAGTGTCTAAACTACAGGTGGTGCAGCTTGTTTAACAGCCGGGATAATCCGCTCACTAGCAGACACTGCTACTAGGCACAAAGTATTTCCTGGGCTAGATGCAGTTAAAAATTTGTAATTAGATACTCTCGTTGGATGCTGAGAAAGCATTCCATAGAGTCTCCTGGCACGCCATATATGATTCTCTTAAAAAGCTTGGGGTAGGGGTCTAGGGGACCCTTTTATAGCCAAAATCACGGCCCTGTATCGCAATACGTCACCTAGGCTGAAGATAAATGGAACTGTAGCACCCTGAGGGCTCGGTTGCTACAGACGTATTGCACCTCACCCAGAGGTGTGATATCTCACTCTCAGGTAAGGATGGAGTGTGGATCAGGACCCGACACCTGCATGCATTACACCACATTGCCGTGGGGCAGGGCGACCAATATGCCCCTGAGATGGGCACGACAGTCCCTGTCCCTGGCTGGAGTGGGGGGAGGGAACACTGAGGAAGGGGAACCGTGTAGTGCAGGAGCAGGGAGGAAGCAGTTCCTGGGTGCATTGAGAAGGGAGTATAAAAGGTGGGCACCATCTTAGTTCAGTGCAGAGAAGTCTGAGCAGAAGTGGCAGGGAGCAGGGGCTCTGCATGAGCTCTGCTCCGGAGGCGGGCCTAGTAACAGAGGCCCAGGCCTGGAAGAGGGAGAAGGAAGGAAGAGGAGCGGAGAAGGCTCCAGGAACGAGGAATGAAGGGATCCCAGGGGTGCGGACGGGCGAGTCGCCACCGCACGCCCGAATCCACCTGCGTGGAGGGGTCAGGCCAAAGGGGGAGACCGGTCCCCGAACTAGTGGAGGCAGGAAACGACCCTCAGCTAGAAACCGGAGGCTCTGACATTTTATGTGGCGCAGCCCCTCGCTACACCCGCTAGGAAGGCACCACATAGGGTCAGGGAAACTGGCGCCAAGTTTACCAAGAGGAGGCCCGAGGCAGCCGGACAGAAGTGTTGGTAAGAAAGGCCAGACAAAGGACACACAAAGGGGGTCCTGTGAAGTGCTCCAAAGTTATCTGGGAGTTGTCTGAGCCCCTCACCTGGTGAGCACAGTACGACGTGGGCAGCCGTTACCTGCAGACGTGGTCTGGATAATAAGAACTGTGAGTAAAGGCCCTGAACTGCATCACTGACTCCGTGTCGTTACTGCTGCTGCCCTGCACCATCACCCCCATCCTCCGCATACACTGCCCTGAGGCTATACTCCTCCCGTGGGGAGTTATGCTACGCTCTGCTGCACCCACAACACCAGCCTCAGTGGTCTGCCCTGTAGCGGCGGTTCACTCTGACCGCAATCCACGGGTGGCGTAGTCGGACATTTAAACATGAAAACCACATAAATAGTTCCGCCACTGGTTTGACCGCCCTGAGCCACGGAACTGGGTCGCCGCCACGAAGACTACAACCACCAGCATCCACCAAAAAGGGTCCGGCTCCGGGTGTCCCAAGGCCCAGGGGGTGCGTCAGAACATTTTCATCACCTTTCACAATCACCAATGGGACAAGGCAGTGATGTCCTCTGTCCCCTCTCTTATACATCCTAGTGACGGAGCACCTGCTCTCATCAATTGGCCATAACCCCAATATTAGGTGGATTGAGGTGGGAGGCACCGAGTACAAGTGCTCTCTATTTGCTGATGATGTCCTAGTATATATCACTCAATCACATATATCCATCCATGCTGTTATGGCTGAAATAGATCACTTTGTTACATGGTAAAATTTTAAAATCAATGCAGCGAAGTCTGAGGCCCTCGATGTCTCCCTCCCCAAATCCATATAGGATTCCATCCAGTCCAACTTTCCCTTTGCCTGGCCCTCACAGGGTATCAAATACTTAGGAATTCCTATTCATAGAGACCTCTCCCATCTATGTTATCTTAATTTTGGGCCCTTTATTGAACAACTCCATACAGACCACGGTTGGCAAGTTAGAACTGTAAGATTCACTACGTGAACCACTGGTGTTTTGTGGAAAAGCACATGTACACTGCGTTCCAAATTATTATACAAAAAGTGTTTAGGAGTGATAAGGGAAGAATTTGTTTGTTTGTCAGTTAAACTCATTGATGGTGATGTGTGTCAGGGCTCTTTATATCACTGTAAGCAATTGCAGACACCTGTGCTAATTAGTTTGGCAGGTGTGTCCAATGAAAGGCAAGACTACTTAAGAAGGCTCTCTCACATTATTAAGCAGCCTACATTTTCTGCCAAAATGGGAAAGAAAAAGGATGTGTCGGCTGCTGAGAAGCAACAAATTGTGGAGTGTTTAGGTCAAGGCATGACTACAATCAACATTGTGCGATGATCAGGATGAAGTGTCTTGGCAATCAAGAAGTATGTAGCTGATTCACAGTACACACGTGTGCGTGCTGATAAGGGCAAATTGAGGACTCTTTCCTACAGGCAATTACGTCAGGTTGAAAGAGCAGCGGCAAAAAAGCCTTGTCATAGCAGCAGACAAGTTTTTGAAGCTGCTTGTGCCTCCAACGTCCCCCGAACAACAAGATGCAGGGTCCTTCAGAGGTTTGCAGCTGTGCATGCGCCATCCTGTCGACCTCCTCTATCCACTTCACACAAGCAGAAACGGCTCCAGTGGGCCAAACATTACATGAAGACTGATTTCAAAAGTGTTTTGTTCACGGATGAGTGCCGTGCAGCGCTCGATGGTCCAGATGGATGGAGTGGAGGATGGCTGGTTGATGGACACCCCACGCAAACACGGCTACAGCGCCAACAAGGAGGAGGTGGAGTAATGTTTTGGGCTGGAATCATGGGGAGAGAGATTGTCGGCCCCTTTAGGATCCCTGAAGGCGCTAAAGATGAACTCCATAATGTATGTGGATTTTCTCAAACAGCACTTCCTGCCATGGTTCAAGAAGAAGAACCGTGTATTTCACAGCAAGATCATTTTTCTGCATGATAATGCACCATCTCATGCTGCACATAAAACATCTGCATCTCTGGCTGATATGGGCATAAAAGGGGACAAACTTATGGTGTGACCCCCATGCTCCCCTGACCTCTACCCCATTCAGAACCTTTGGAGCATCATTAAAAGGAGTGTCTATGATGGCGGGAGGCAGTTCACATCTAAGCAACAGCTCTGGGAGGGTATTCTGTCCTCATGCAAAACAATTGAAGCAGAAACCATCCAAAACCTGACAAATTCAATGGACGAGAGAGTTCAGAAGCTCCTTTCGAACAAGGGGTCCTATGTGAAAATGTAACATCACCTAGAATAAAGTTTTGAGTTGAAAACTGTTTGATTTCAGTTTCTAACAACCTGCTAATGCTTATAATTTCAAAAATGACCATTTTTTTGGTCTTTATTAAAATGAAAAGGTTGATCGAAAAGTTTGGGGGATCTAAGAGTGTGGCAACCCAGTAGTCATGATTACTTCGAATTCTGACAATATGAGGGTCATGCTGCAGGTAGTGCATCAAGAAGGCACTTATGTGCCTTGCGCATCTCGGAGCCCCAAAATTATTTTCCGGGCTAGATGCAGCTAAAAATTATTTTTAATTTTAAATCTGGTGAAGCTTTAGTATAGATGGCCTAATAGGATCAGTGCTGCACACTGCTACAAAGCCCAAATTATTTTCCAGTCAAGATACAGATAAACATGATTAGTAATTTGAAAGCTTAAAACGGTTGGTAGGGTGATTTTAACCAATCATCAAGCTTTTACTCTCCCCAGGATGACACAGGGGTAGAAAAGTCGTTTCGGATCCATGATTTGTTCATCTTTATGAACGTGAGTCTGTCTACATTATCAGTGGAGAGCCGCGTGCGCTTATCTGTCAGCACACCACCAGCAGCGCTGAACACACGTTCAGACAGAACGCTGGCTGCGGGGCATGACAAGATCTCCAAGGCGTAAGTGGCTAGCTCCGGCCATTTATCCAGATTGGAAGCCCAAAAAGAGCAAGGGTCCAGTGACACAGTCGTGGCTTCAATGTTTACTTGGAGATACTCCTGTACCATCGTCTCTAGGCGTTGACTATGTGTCAGACTTCTTGTCTCCTGTGGCCTTGCAAAGGATGGGCTAAAAAAGTGGTGAAATGATTCCGCAAAATTGATGTTACCAGCAGATACTGTGGTTCTGTTACGGTTTGAGTGCTGAACACTTGACGGTCCCACGGTTGGCAAGTTGGAACTGTGAGATTCACTACGTGCACCACTGGTATTTTGTGGAAAAGCACATGTAAGATTCTGCAACAGTCTCTGCTGATACTCCTGCATGCGTGCATCCCTTTCTATGGCAGGAATAATTTCTGCAAATTTACTTTTGTACCGGGGATCTAACAGTGTGGCAACCCAGTAGTCAGGATTATTTCTAATTCTCACAATTCGAGGGTCATGTTGCAGGTAGTGCAGCAAGAAGGCACTCATGTGTGTTGCGCATCCAGGAGCACCAAGTCCCTGTTGTGTTGGTGGCGAGGTAACAATCATGCTTCCTTCCTCTGTCCTCTACCCCCAACCTCGCACAACAGAAATGTGATCAAGGTCTCCCTCATCTGATGAGTCTTCCATCAGTTCGTCCTCCACTTCTTCCTGGGCTCCTGCACCTTCCTCACTAGTTTGGCTGCTACCATGCGCCCTGGTAAAACCATCTCCCCCACCCTCACATGCCTGCCGCCTTGGTGCTGCCGACCGTCTGGACCTTGCAGATGTTAGCCCTTCCGCATACAACTCCTCCTCCTCTACTTCCTCCACCTCCTCTTGTGCCACCACCTGACTCCGAATTCTGTTTAACATGTGCTCCAGCATGTAAATCACCGGAATAGTCATGCTGATAATGGCATCGTCAGCACTAAACATCTTCGTCGCCATTTCAAAACTGTGCAGAAGGGTGCATAGGTCCCTGATCTGAGACCACTCCTCCAGCGTGATTTGCCCCACCTCTGAATCTCGTTGGCCCAGGCTATACGTCAGAACGTATTGCACCAGGGCTTGTCGGTGCTGCCACAGTCGCTGCAACATGTGCAGAGTTGAATTCCACCGGGTAGGCACATCGCATTTTAGCCGGTGAAGTGGCAGGCTCAACGACTTCTGTAGAGATGTAAGTCGCTGAGCTGCGGGATGCGAACGGCGGAAGTGAGCACACAGCGACCGTGCCCTCTGCAGAAGGCCATCTAGTCTGGGATAGTGGGCTAAAAATTGCTGGACAACCAGGTTCAACACGTGAGCCATACAAGGCACGTGTGTGACATTGCCCCGGCGAAGGGCCGCACCCAGGTTTGCAGCATTGTCGCACACGGCCTTCCCTGGTTTCAGGTCCAGTGGAGACAACCATTCATGAAATTGGTTCTCCAGAGCTGACCACAACTCCTCAGCTGTGTGACTCACATTTCCCAGACATTTCAATGTAAAAACCGCCTGATGACGTTGAGCCCTACTGCCAGCATAGTAAGGAGGTGTGCAGGATCCCTTCTGCGCAGTTAGAAAGCTTGTGGCATGACCAGACAGGCTTTGGGTGCAGGTGGAAGACCGAGAGGAGGTTGAGGAGGCAGAAGCAGTGGAGGAACTTTGACATAAAGAGGATTGACGCACAACTCGTGGGGACGGCAAGACTTGGACAGCAGCCCTTGTCCTGCTGTCACCATAGTTACCCAGTGCCCAGTCAGCGACATGTAACGCCCCTGTCCATGCCTACTCGTTCAAGTGTCTGTGGTGAAATGCACCCTGTCACACACAGAGTTTCTCAAAGAAGCGGTGATGTTGTGTGCGACATGCTGGTGGAGCGCAGGCACACCTTTCTTTGAGAAGTAGTGCCGACTGGGCATCTGGTACTGGGGCACTGCGACGGACATAAGGTCTCGAAAATCCTCTGTGTCCACCAGGCGGAAAGGCAGCATTTCTGTAGCCAAGAGCTTGCAGATGGTGAAATTCAACCTCTTAGCTTTCTCATGGCTAGGAGGAAATGGTCTTTTACTTGTCCACATCTGAGGGACCGAGGGCTGGCTATTGTGCTTAGACGGGGTTGATAAGGGTGTCCCCGGCAAACTGCCGGTCTGTGAGGAAGATGCAGGCGGACATGTTAGGTTGCCTTGATCCAAAGGTGGTGCTATCGATGTCGGACAGCGCTCAACACCAGCTGGTGTTACCACCTCCAAAGAAAATGATGACCTGCCAATCACGCTGGCTGTTGCGGGTAAAGAGGAGGCAGGTCTGCGCCCCAAAACAGGTGTGACTGCTGTCCCCCCAGTCACAGAGGATGAAGAGGCCGCGGATGCACAAGATATGGCAGACGGTGATTGGCCCGGCCGGCTAGGCCGCATTGTAGCACACTGAGCTTCCCACTGCAACTTATGCTTCATGTCCATGTGCCGGTTCATGCATGAAGTACTCAAACTATGTATTTTTTGGCCTCTACTTAGCTTTTGCTGACAAATGTTACAGATAACACGAGTTGGGTCATCTTTATCGATCTGAAAAAATGCCCAGGCTATGCAAGGCTTAGCACCCATGCGACCTGAAGAGCCACCACGACTTGTGGTGAGAGGCAGAGTTGTGTTTGAGGATGCAGTTGTTGACGTGCTTCCAGTACTACGTCTCTGTCCAGGAAGGCGCAACCTGACCTCGTCGTCACTAGCATCTTCCTCCACCTCCTCTGCTGACCTCATCTCTTGGCTGACTGTGGGTTGACAGTAAGTGGGATCTCCGACCTCATTATCATCACCCTGTGCGTTATCACACCCGTCGTCCTCAGAGCCAACCTGTTCCTGCCCTGACAAAAAACTAAAGTTGTCGCTCCAATCAGGTATTTGAGTCTTATCATCGTCTTCCTCATTGTCTCCACCAACAGGAGTTACAGTTTGGGAATGAGGGTCTACATTATGGTCAGAACCTTCTGCGTCTGGTCCTGGATCCGACTCATAAAGATTCTGGGCATCAGTGCAGATCATTTCCTCGTCTGGATTCACAGAAGCGCTGGAGTCGACCTCTGATTCCCAGGCTATAGTATGAGTAAACAGCTCTGCAGACTCAACCATCTGTTCTACCTCATACTCAGACGGGCAGCTGGAGATTTGGGAGCTGTGAGGAAGCAAGTGCGATTTGGGTGACACCTTTGAGGACTGGAGTATTTGTGATGTTGAAGTTGATGTGGAGGAGAGCCCACTTAAAGGAGCACTTGATATCCGTTGAAGCACCTGCTGTTTTTGTGCCTCATCTGGAATTTGTAGCGATTGGCGTGGCCGTAAGAAAGGGATCTTATCACATTGTCCGCTAAAAGAAGTAGACATTTTAGTTTGGCTGGAAGATGGTCTTTCTTCTGCAGATGTTACTGTTGCTTTAACACCTACCCCACGGACACAACCTTTTTTCCCCTTCCCAACACGCCTATTCCCCTTTCCACCAGCAGCAGGCCTTTTTCCACTCATTTTGGTGGTTAACTAATTCACAACTCTGGAGTTGTTTGCACAAAAAAACAATGGATGGTAACCGAGCAGAGCTGAGTGGCCAAACTGTGGTATTAGGCCAAAACTATTGGCTGGGTTAGATGCAGAAAAAAATTATTTTGAATTTGCAACCTGATAGAGGTCAGTATAGATGGACTAATACAAATAGTCCCACACACTGCTAGAAGCCCAAATATTTTTTCAGAGGTACTGTAGATGCAGATAAAAATTATTTTTAATTTGCAACCTGATGGAGGTCAGTATAGATGGACTAATAGACCAAGTCCCACACACTGCTAGAAGCCCAAATATTTTTTCAGAGCTAGATGCAGAAAAAAAATATTTTTAATTTGCAACCTGATGGAGGTCAGTATAGATGGACTAATAGACCAAGTCCCACACACTGCTAGAAGCCCAACTATTTTTTCAGAGCTAGATGCAGAAAAAAATTATATTCAATTTGCAACCTGCTGGAGGTCAGTATAGAAGGACTAATAGAACAAGTCCCACACACTGCTAGAAGCCCAAATATTTTTTCAGAGCTAAATGAAGAAAAAAATTATTTTTAATTTACAACCTGATGGAGGTCAGTATAGATGGACTAATAGACCAAGTCCCACACACTGCTAGAAGCCCAAATATTTTTTCAGAGCTAGATGCAGAAAAAAATTATTTTTAATTTGCAACCTGATGGAGGTCAGTATAGATGGACTAATAGACCAAGTCCCACACACCGCTAGAAGCCCAAATATTTTTTCAGAGCTAGATGCAGAAAAAAATTATTTTTAATTTGCAACCTGATGGAGGTCAGTATAGATGGACTAATAGACCAAGTCCCACACACTGCTAGAAGCCCAAATATTTTTTCAGAGCTAGATGCAGAAAAAAAATATTTTTAATTTGCAACCTGATGGAGGTCAGTATAGATGGACTAATAGACCAAGTCCCACACACCGCTAGAAGCCCAAATATTTTTTCAGAGCTAGATGCAGAAAAAAATTATTTTTAATTTGCAACCTGATGGAGGTCAGTATAGATGGACTAATAGACCAAGTCCCACACACTGCTAGAAGCCCAAATATTTTTTCAGAGCTAGATGCAGAAAAAAAATATTTTTAATTTGCAACCTGATGGAGGTCAGTATAGATGGACTAATAGACCAAGTCCCACACACCGCTAGAAGCCCAACTATTTTTTCAGAGCTAGATGCAGAAAAAAATTATATTCAATTTGCAACCTGCTGGAGGTCAGTATAGAAGGACTAATAGAACAAGTTCCACACACTGCTAGAAGCCCAAATATTTTTTCAGAGCTAAATGAAGAAAAAAATTATTTTTAATTTGCAACCTGATGGAGGTCAGTATAGATGGACTAATAGACCAAGTCCCACACACTGCTAGAAGCCCAAATATTTTTTCAGAGCTAGATGCAGAAAAAAATTATTTTTAATTTGCAACCTGATGGAGGTCAGTATAGATGGACTAATAGACCAAGTCCCACACACTGCTAGAAGCCCAAATATTTTTTCAGAGCTAGATGCAGAAAAAAATTATTTTTAATTTGCAACCTGATGGAGGTCAGTATAGATGGACTAATAGACCAAGTCCCACACACTGCTAGAAGCCCAAATATTTTTTCAGAGCTAGATGCAGAAAAAAATTATTTTTAATTTGCAACCTGATGGAGGTCAGTATAGATGGACTAATAGACCAAGTCCCACACACCGCTAGAAGCCCAACTAATTTTTCAGAGCTAGATGTAGAAAAAAATTATATTCAATTTGCAACCTGCTGGAGGTCAGTATAGAAGGACTAATAGAACAAGTCCCACACACTGCTAGAAGCCCAAATATTTTTTCAGAGCTAAATGAAGAAAAAAATTATTTTTAATTTGCAACCTGATGGAGGTCAGTATAGATGGACTAATAGACCAAGTCCCACACACTGCTAGAAGCCCAAATATTTTTTCAGAGCTAGATGCAGAAAAAAATTATATTCAGTTTGCAACCTGATGGAGGTCAGTATAGATGGACTAATAGAATGATGCTATGCCCAAAAGATTTTACTTCACTAGGTGCAGTAAAAAAATTGGTATTCTATACACAGGTGTTATATCTTGCAACACAGATAGGCTACTCCACTGACTAACACACTCTGCAATAGGCCAAAAAGGATTAGCTTTGCTAGATTCAGCCAAATGCTGTGAAAAAAACTTGCACAGCACTGGCACAGACCTGCCTGGCAAAAACTGATAGGAACTCATGTAACCTAGTCCTGAAAAGGACTCCAATTACAATTAGTCTTTACTCCCACAACCTATCTATTTAAGAGCACAGACCTCCCTGATAAAAGTCGTAGGAAATGCTGTAACCTAGTCCTTAAAAGGACTGCAATCACAACTATTCCCTACTCCCAAGCTATCTGTATATTTGTGCAAAAATTGGCTTGAAATTAACAAGGTATAGCGCACACAGCAACAGCGGTGCCGTCTAACACGCAGCTGCAGCAGTGAGAAAATGGTGGCGACGGGGAAAATGGCTTGGTCTTATAGGGCAAGGACATGTGACATACACTGCCAATGACACATGCCCTTGCTTGTGTGAAAAAAAGCACTTCGCTCCGTGTGTGCGCTGCTGATAGGCTGACAGATTGCACCTCCACACTGCAAATGCGGGAAAGAGAAAAAAAAATGGAGATCTTCATTGTTCCTGCAGAGATCCATCCCCTGCCCCTCCCCCCACCCCGCTGTACACTCAAACTGCGTATTAACATTAATTTTCATCATTACTGAGAAAAAATCCAGTTATGATTTTGGTGCACGAACAGTTATCGAACATAACCTCGAACAGCCGAATTTTTCTCAAATTGTTCGTGTTCGCCGAACGGCTCGAACACCGCCCAAAACAGCTCGAATTTGAGATTGGCGAACAGTTCGAGTAGAACAACGCTCATCTCTAGTGATTACCCACAGCCAAGCCTCATCTCATCCCAATGTGGATTGGGTGACAATGAGGAAGAGGAGGAAGAGGAAGGACAGGAGCTAGTTTCATGTACTATAGACGGTACTACCTGCACAGCTGTCATACCGTCTGTTCAGTGTGGATGGCCAGAGGACAGAGAGGAGGAGGAGGAGAGCATGGTCAGTCATCCTCTTGGTGAGGACATGGAAATCTTGCCTGTTAGTAGTCTGGCACGCATGGCTGAGTTTATGTTATGCTGCCTTTCCCATGACCCTCGCGTTCTTAAAATATTGGGTGACAGTCATTACTGGTTGGTGACACTTCTAGACCCATGCTACAAGGAGAACTTAATATCTCTTATTCCTGAGGCGGACAGGTCTACAAAAATGGGGCAGTACCAGAAGGCCCTTGTTGCGGAACTATTAAAAAAATTCCCATCTGAAAACGCTGGCGGCAGAGGGCACACTTCGTTGGACAACCAAGGAGTACAGGCGAGAGAGACACAACTTCAATCCAACAGAGGCAGGGGAACACTGTCAAAGTTCTGGGTGAGTTTTCTCAGACCCTCCCATCGCACAGGCCCTGAGGCGCGGGGTACTCTCACAAGGAGTGCAAAGTTTGGGAAGATGCTGAGGGAGTACCTTGCCGACTGTACCAACGTCCTCCGTGATTCCTCTGTGCCTTATAATTATTGGGTATCCAAGCTGGATACGTGGAATGAACTGGCTCTCTATGCCTTGGAGGTCCTGGCCTGCCCTGCCGCCAGCATTTTTTCAGAGCGGGTTTTTAGTGCCACTGGTGGAATTATAACTGATAAGTGCATCCGCCTGTCAACTGAAAATGCTGACAGGCTGACTCTTATAAAAACGAACAAGGGCTGGATTGGGCCAGACTACTCAACACCACCGAATGATAGCAGCGTAACATAAACTCAAATCCAGTGTCTTTTCTTGGAAGGTGTATTCCTGTGCACCTTTTCACACCCACACATGGGTATACGCTTCCTGATTTTGTCTATTTGCTCATGTGCTCCTCCTTCTCCTCATCCTCCACCACCATATCACCAGGGTGACTGTGGTTCGTGATGCACCCACATAATTTTTTTAAAGTGTGTTTATGATGACTGTGAAAATTTTTTTCTATACAGTATGTTCATGTATACCCCCCAGGGGTAAATGTTTGTCAGCCCATACACTTAGTGCATGGGCATTATAAGTATAGGAGGCCCGCTCCTTTCTAATGGGAACATTTTTTTATGAGGCCCTTCTCCACGTCTCTTCCAAGGGGCATTGAAGTGCCTCCAAATTTTTGGCAGCCCTTGCATTCACTGCATAGGCCAACACTATGGGAGACTCTCTCCTTTCTAATGGGAATTTGTTGTTACTGTGGCCCTGCTCTATGTGTCTTTAAATTCTTAGTGGGGTTTTTCCTAAAATTGGTCAGCCGTTGGACTCACTGCATACCCTATAACTGTATAGCAGACCCTCTCCTTTCTAATGGGAACATGTCGTACCTTGTTACTGTGGCCCTGCTCTATGTGTCTTTAAATTCTTAGTGGGGTTTTTCCTAAAATTGGTCAGCCGTTGGACTCACTGCATACCCTATAACTGAATAGCAGACCCACTCCTTTCTAATGGGAACATGTCGTACCTTGTTACTGTGGCCCTGCTCCGTGTGTCTTTAAATTCTTAGTGGGGTTTTTCCTAAAATTGGTTAGTCGTTGGACTCACTGCATACCCTATAACTGTATAGCAGACCCTCTCCTTTCTAATGGGAACATGTCGTACCTTGTTACTGTGGCCCTACTGTATGTGTCTTTAAATTCTTAGTGGGGTTTTTCCTAAAATTGGTCAGCCGTTGGACTCACTGCATACCCTATAACTGTATAGCAGACCCTCTCCTTTCTAATGGGAACATGTCGTACTTGTTACTGTGGCCCTGCTCTGCGTGTCTTTAAATTCTTAGTGGGGTTTTTCCTAAAATTGGTAAGCCGTTGGACTCACTGCATACCCTATAACTGTATAGCAGACCCTCTCCTTTCTAATGGGAACATGTCGTACCTTGTTACTGTGGCCCTACTGTATGTGTCTTTAAATTCTTAGTGGGGTTTTTCCTAAAATTGGTCAGCCGTTGGACTCACTGCATACCCTATAACTGAATAGCAGACCCTCTCCTTTCTAATGGGAACATGTCGTACCTTGTTACTGTGGCCCTGCTCCGTGTGTCTTTAAATTCTTAGTGGGGTTTTTCCTAAAATTGGTTAGTCGTTGGACTCACTGCATACCCTATAACTGTATAGCAGACCCTCTCCTTTCTAATGGGAACATGTCGTACCTTGTTACTGTGGCCCTACTGTATGTGTCTTTAAATTCTTAGTGGGGTTTTTCCTAAAATTGGTCAGCCGTTGGACTCACTGCATACCCTATAACTGTATAGCAGACCCTCTCCTTTCTAATGGGAACATGTCGTACTTGTTACTGTGGCCCTGCTCTGCGTGTCTTTAAATTCTTAGTGGGGTTTTTCCTAAAATTGGTCAGCCGTTGGACTCACTGCATACCCTATAACTGTATAGCAGACCCTCTCCTTTCTAATGGGAACATGTCGTACCTTGTTACTGTGGCCCTACTGTATGTGTCTTTAAATTCTTAGTGGGGTTATTCCTAAAATTGGTCAGACGTTGGACTCACTGCATACGCTATAACTGTATAGCAGACCCTCTCCTTTCTAATGGGAACATGTCGTACCTTGTTACTGTGGCCCTACTGTATGTGTCTTTAAATTCTTAGTGGGGTTTTTCCTAAAATTGGTCAGCCGTTGGACTCACTGCATACCCTATATCTGTATAGCAGACCCTCTCCTTTCTAATGGGAACATGTCGTACCTTGTTACTGTGGCCCTGCTCTATGTGTCTTTAAATTCTTAGTGGGGTTTTTCCAAAATTTTGGCAGCCCTTGCAGTCACAGCATGGGCATTACCACAACAGGAGACCCGCTCCTTTACAATGGGAACATTTTTTTTACTGAGACCCTCCTCTATGTCTCTTCAAAGGACTATTGGGTTGCGTCCAAATTTTTGGTAGCCCTTGCAGTCACTGGATACGCAATTACAGTATAGGAGACCCACTTGTTAATAATGGGAACAACAAAGCATAGCCGGCTGATGGCTCTCTAACAATAGCTACGGCCGACTGCTGGCCTTTTAAGAATAGCAAGGGCCGTCTGATGTCCCTGTAAAAATAGGCTTTATGACTTTCAGAGTCCCTCCATCATAAATAAAAAAGGATGTGTCTGATGATGTGTCACACACTACATTGCCAGATAAGGTTGTAAAATGTTAAAATTACATTTCCCGGTAAATGCATTTGTCTTAAAAAATAACGCAAAAAAACCAAAACAATAAGATCTTTCTTTAGTATAAAAAACAGCGTCACCAATTGAACCTCAATGTAATTGTTCAGCTCATGCACCTCCTCCTCCATCTCCGAAATGATCACATCAGTCACAAGCTGACAGCACTGCAGCACTGCCTTGGCCAAGCGGCAACAGGCTGTGCTGAAGATAACATGCTTAATGCTTAATTGACAAACCGCCCAGCGCTGCAGAGTTGTTGAAAGCTGTAACACAGCAGCCTGATCTGTGGCTCTTACCGCTGAACATACAGCCAGGCATGGTCGTGTGTGACAATGGGCGGAACCTGGTGACGGAGAAATGACAGCCGGGGTAGATACGGTTTCCCTAAATGCCAGCCCTTTCACCGAGCTAAAGAATATGGCTGTGGTGAAATACAACTTCCACTGAGAAGCTGTTTCAGATTGAGAAACATTGTGCCCACCAGAGGATTTGATTCTGAGGGCTAACCTTTCTCACCCGCTCAAGAGCCCCATAGCAGCTGCAAAGTTAGCGCTATCATGAACTCTCCTGAGGTAGAAGCCAAGGCACACCAGAGGATTCTCTGGTGGGACCATCCAACCCTGCTGAAAAACTAAGAAAAGTGTGTGGGAAGGTTCCCGGACACTCTATGGCTGCTTTTTTACTGAAGAGGAAACACACGCAAACATGAGGAGAACATACAAAGTCCTTGCAGATGTTGTCCTTGCTGAGATTTGAACCCAAGATCCCAGCGCCGCAAGGCTTCAGTGCTAACCACTGATCCAATGTGCTGCCGTTCACCCTCTAATATCTAACAGGCTGGAGACACTTGCACCTACTGCCACTCTATCTTCAGCTCCTTTGTGAGAAAATGTATTTGGGCAGCCACTCAGTCTACCAAATAAAATTCCTGAGAAGGAAATTGGGGATGGCTTCGCTACTGGTACTGGGGGCAGTGCTAATACCATGGTGTCGTACCATAGTTTGCTGGAAATATTCCAGGCTGGTAGGAGGCAAGCAAATTCCCACAGAAAAGTACCAGCAGTAATCTTCAGGCCACATTTCAAGTGCAAGCAGCTTTAGAGGACTTCCTGGGAGAAATGACACGCAGGATAGATACAGTTTCCCTCTATGCCAGTCCTTTCACCAAGCTAAATACAACTCTCAGCCAAAAAAGTTGTGGACTGGCTCCGTACTGTCCCTGGCCACATTCACCTGTCCACGTGTTTGTGGTTAGGCAGACCTTCCCAGTAAGTGCACTGGGGAGGGCACGGGTAATGTTGTGGGACCCGTGCTTGTGGAAGGCGGAGGCGATACCGGGAAATATAGCGGCGGCTGGGGACCGAGTATGGACACCCGGCCGCCGCCGCATGAGGTTGTGAAAAGCTTCCCCCTCCACGAGCTTAAAAGGCCATATTTCAAGTGCAAAGAGCTGCCCAGAAATCTGGCAGTTTAGTGTTGCGGCCTGTGGGTGGGTGGGTGGCTGTCTGCATACTTGCACTTGCATTCCAAGTAACAGAAAACTAAGCAGATGGTGGCCTCTATCATCATCATGGCCTCACCTCGGCACTATGAACTCTCCTGAAGGAGAAGCCAGGGCCCGCCGGAGGAGTCTCCGGTTCTCTGGTGAGCCCGTCCAACCCTGCCGAAAAGCAGCCCTGGCTAAGAAAAATGTGGGAGAAGGTTTCCGGACACTGTATGGCTCCTTTTTTAATGTGGATCGGCCACGCTTATGCATGTTATTTCTCAAAACGCATTTCAGATCAGGCCATTGTCCAACTCTGTATTGAAGAAATTAAATGCGCAAAGAAAGATGTGTGTGTGTGTCAAAGCACCACCGACAAGTGCGAGTTGATGTTGGACGGGCTGCCATTGCTTCTGCAACAAGCTCAATTACAGGACTTCCTGGGAGAAATGACATACAGGGTACATACGGCTTCCCTCTATGCCAGTCCTTTCACTGAGCTAAATACAACTCTTAGCAAAAAAAGTTGTGGACTGGCTCTGTACCGTCCCTGGCCACATTCACCTGTCCACATGTTTGTGGTTAGGCGGTCCTTCCCAGTAAGTGCACTGGGGAGGGCACAGGTAATGTTGTGGGACCCGTGCTTGTGGAAGGCGGAGGCGATACCGGGAAATATAGCGGCGGCTGGGGACCGAGCATGGACACTCGGCCGCCGCCGGCATGAGGTTGTGAAAAGCTTCCGCCTCTACGAGCCTAAAAGGCCACATTTCAAGTGCAAGCAGCTGTCAAAAATTTGGCAGTATAGTATTACAGCCTGTGGGTGGGTGGGTGGCAGCCTGCATACTTGCGCTTGCATTCCAAGGAATGGGGTAGGGACAACTGAACGCTACAGTGGGACAAGGACCTGGACAGTGATTGTTGCAAGTCTGCAATGACAGGTGCATGGCGGTAGGCATCTTCGCATGTGCCAAGGATCTCTTATGATGGGCACACTTTTAGGCAGTGACCTGGGAGTCAGAAATGCATCCAGAGGTCTTCCCCATGCTGTTCCCATGTCTTTTCAGCACTGTATGCATGTGTCTGATGATGTGTCACACACCACATGGCCAGATAAGGTTGTAAAATGTTAAAATGACATTTCCTGATGAATGCATTTGTCTTGGTTGAAAGCAACGCAAAAGTGCAAAAACACATCAAAAACGCTACGTGTGAACATAGCCCAAGTTGTGGAGGAGTATTTTTGGTTTTGGTTATTTATTTTGCCTTATATACAAGTCATTACCCTGGAAAGGATGTTCCTTAACATATTTCCCAGGAAAATCCATTTTGGTTTCGTTCTTGTATGTTTTAACCCCTTAACAACATCTGACGTACTAATACGCGTCTGTGCCCTGGGACTTAAGAGCCAGACCCGTATTAGTACGTCATGGCAATCGCGCGCGCACACGGGCTGTGCGGGCGCGATCGCCGCCGGGTGTCAGCTGATTGTCACAGCTGACACCCGATACTATGTGCAGGGAGTGGTCCTGCACCGCTCCCAGCACATTAACCCCCACGATGCTGCGATCGAAGTCGATCGAAGTCGATCGCAGATACTCACCTCCTCTTCCGGCTTCCAGCGCTGTCTGCAAAGGCTTCCCGGGTGTTGCCATGACGACCCGATGTCGTCATGACAACATCCGGGTCACCAGACAGCAGGAAGATTGTTTGGACATGCGCAGTGCATCTCCAAACAATCTTCTCCCTGTCCAGCGCTGATAGCCTGCATGACACAGGGATGGTGCTGCATTCCTGTGCCATGCAGGCGATCAGAGAGAAAAAAGTGAAAGTCCCAGAGTGGGACAAAGTAATAAAGTATATAAACTTTCAGAAAGTGAAAAAAAAAAAAAATTGCAAAAATATAAAAAAAAAAAAAAATAAAAAAATAATCCACCAAAAATAAAAATATAATGTACCCATCAATAAATATTATTATAAAAAAAAAAAAAAAAAAACAATAAAAGTACACATATTTGGTATCGCCGAGTCCGGAACAACCTGACCTATAAAACTGTTCCACTAGTTCACCCCTTCAGTGAACACGGTAAAAAAAAAAAAAAAAAACGAAGCAAAAAACAATCCTTTATCACCATACCGCCAAACAAAAAATGGAATAACACGCGATCAAAAGACAAATATAAATAAAAATGGTACCGCTGAAAACGTCATCTCGTCCCGCAAAAAACAAGCCAATATACAGCTCCATCAGCCGAAAAATAAAAAAGTTATAGCTCTCAGAATAAAGCTATGCTAAAAAATATTTTTTTCTATAAAATTGCTTTTATTATGTAAAAGTGCAAAACATAGAAAAACTATATAAATGTGGTACCGCTGAAAACGTACTGACCCGAAGAATAAAGCTGCCTTATCAATTTTACCACACGTGGAACAGAATAAAAAAAAACAAAAAAAACAATTCCTGAATTGTTGGTTTTTGTTTATTCTGCCTCCCAAAAATCGGAATAGAAAGCGATCAAAAAATGTCACGCGCCTGAAAATGGCACCAATAACAACGTCAACTCATCCCGCAAAAAACGAGCCGTCACATGACTATCTGCCAAAATCTGGAAAAATTATAGCTCTCAAAATATGGCGATGCAAAAACTAGATTTTACAAAAAATGCGTCTTTTAGTGTGTGACAGCTGTCAATCATAAAAACCTGATATGATTCTGGTATCGCTGTAATTGCACCGACCCGAAGAATAAAGTCATCTAATCATATACCGCACGAGGAACGGCGTAAAAAATAAACTCTTGGGTTAGGATTGGGCTAGGGTTAGGGCTGGGTTTGGGGTTAGGGTTGTGCTAGGATTAGGGTTGTGCTAGGGTTAGGGTTGTGCTAGGGTTAGGGTTGTGCTAGGGTTAGGGCTGGGGTTGGGGTTAGGGTTGGGGTTAGGGTTGTGATGGGGTTGGGATTTTTTTCAAAAGTAAGAAAGAAAGATGACGATATGGCGACTAGTGTTGAGCGCAAGTGCTCGCTACTTGAGTTTGCATCGGGTGGTCTGGTATGCATTGAGTATCGTGGGTATTTGAGTGACATGCTCGAGTCTCTGCCCCATATGCTTCACGGCCAAAAAAACTTTACGGGGATTGCCTGCCATGCACGAGCGATCCCCGCATGTTTTTTTTTGGGTGTCTAATAACCGTGAAACATGCGGAGCAGGGACTCGAGCATGTCACTCGAGCACACGCTGTACATGGTGCATACCTGAGTACCCGATGCAAACTCAAGCAGCGAGCACTTGCGCTCAAGACTAATGACAACTTATTCAATATGATGACCTAATGTAAACAAATTCTGTGTCGTACCTCTGGGTTCAAAATGTTCACTATACACCTTAATAAAATCCTTGAGGGGTATAGCTTCCAAAACGGGGTCACTTGTGGGGGAGCTCCACTGTTTAGGCACATCACGGGCTCTCCAAACGCGACATGGTGTCCGCTAACAAATTGAATGGAAAATCGGCTCAAATTGTTAGCGGACGCCATGTTGCGTTTGGAGAGCTACTGCGTGCCCAAACATTGGAGCTCCCCCACAAGTGACCACATTTTGGAAACTAGACCCCCCAAGGCACCTATCTAGATGCATAGTGAGCACTTGGAACCCCCAGGTACTTCACAAATTGATTCATAAAAATGAAAAAGTGTTTTTTTTTTCACTTTTTCATTTTTATGAATCAATTTGTGAAGCACCTGGGGGTTCCAAGTGCTCACTATGCATCTAGAGAGGTGCCTTGGGGGGGTCTAGTTTCCAAAATGGGGTCACTTGTGGGGGAGCTCCAATATTTGGGCACACAGGGGCTCTCCAAACGCAACATGATGTCCGCTAACAATTTGAGCCGACAATTTGTTAGAGGATACCATGTTGCATTTGGAGAGTCCCTGTGTGCCCAAACATTGGAGCTCCCCCACAAGTGACCCCATTTTGCAAACTAGACCCCCCAAGGCACCTATCTAGATGCATAGTGAGCACTTGGAACCCCCAGGTGCTTCACAAATTGATTCATAAAAATGAAAAAGGTTTTTTTTTTTTCACTTTTTCATTTTTACTAATCAATTTGTGAAGCACCTGGGGGTTCCAAGTGCTCACTATGCATCTAGATAGGTGCCTTGGGGTGTCTAGTTTCCAAAATATGGTCACTTGTAGGGGAGCTCCAAAGTTTGGGCACACAGGGGCTCTCCAAACGCAACATGGTGTCCGCTAACAATTTGAGCCGATTTTCCATTCAATTTGTTAGCGGATACCATGTTGCATTTGGAGAGTCCCTGTGTGCCCAAACATTAGAGCTCCCCCACAAGTGACCCCATTTTGGAAACTAGACCCCCCAAGGCACCTATCTAGATGCATAGTGAGCACTTGGAACCCCTAGGTGCTTCACAAATTGATTCGTAAAAATGAAAAAGTGAAAAAAAAAACACTTTTTCATTTTTACGAATCAATTTGTGAAGCACCTGGGGGTTCTAAGTGCTCACTATGCATCTAGATAGGTGCCTTTGGGGGTCTAGTTTCCAAAATGGGGTCACTTGTGGGGGAGCTCCAATGTTTGGGCACACAGGGGCTCTCCAAACGCAACATGGTGTCCGCTAACACTTTGAGCCGATTTTCCATTCAATTTGTTAGCGGATACCATGTTGCATTTGGAGAGTCCCTGTGTGCACAAACATTGGAGCTTCCCCACAAGTGACCACATTTTGGAAACTAGACCCCCCAAGGCACTTATCTAGATGCATAGTGAGCACTTGGAACCCCTAGGTGCTTCACAAATTGATTCGTAAAAATGAAAAAGTGAAAAAAAAAACACTTTTTCATTTTTATGAATCAATTTGTGAAGCACCTGGGGGTTCCAAGTGCTCACTATGCATCTAGATAGGTGCCTTGGGGGGTCTAGTTTCCAAAATGGGGTCACTTGTGGGGGAGCTCCAATGTTTGGGCACACAGGGGCTCTCCAAACATAACATAGTGTCCGCTAATTATTCAAGCAAATTTTACAATCAAAAAGTCAAATGGTGCTCCTTCCCTTCCAAGCCCTGCCGTGCGCCCAAACAGTGTTTTTTCCCCACATATTGGGTATCTGCGTGCCCAGGGGAAATTGCACAACAAATTTTGGGGTCTATTTTTTCTTGTTACCCCTGTGAAAATAAAAAAAATTGGGTCTAAAGTAACATTTTTGTGAAAAAAGTTAAATGTTTATTTTTTTCTTCCACATTCAAAAAATTCCTGTGAAGCACCCGAAGGGTTAATAAAGTTTTTGAATGTGGTTTTGAGCACCTTGAGGGGTGCAGTTTTTAGAATGGTGTCACTTTTGGGTATTTTCTGTCATAAAGACCTCTCAAAGTGACTTCAAATGTGATGTGGTCCCTAAAAAAATGGTTTTGTAAATTTTGTTGGAAAAATGAGAAATCGCTGGTCAACTTTTAACCCTTATAGCTCCCTAACAAAAAAAAAATTTGGTTCCAAAATTGTGCTGATGTAAAGTAGACATGTGGGAAATGTTATTTATTAACTCTTTTGTGTGACATATCTCTCTGATTTAAGGGCATAAAAATTCAAATTTTGAAAATTGCAAAATTTTCAAAATTTTCACCAAATTTCCATTTTTTTCACAAATAAACGCAAGTGATATCGAAAAAATTTTACCACAATCATGAAGTACAATATGTCACGAAAAAACAATCTCAGAATCAGGGGAATCCGTTGAAGCGTTCCAGAGTAATTACCTCATAAAGTGACCGTGGTCAGAATTGTAAAAATTGGCCTGGTCATTAACGTGCAAACCACCCTCGGGGCTTAAGGGGTTAATGTGAGTCCGTAAAAGTGGCGTAATACTCTGACCATATTGCTGACAGCAGTGATCTGGGAGTCAGAGATGCTTCCAGGGGTATTCTCCATGCTGTTCCCATGTCATTTGAGCACTGTTCCCATCGATTTGGGCAATCTTTAGGCCCTCTGCAGACCGCCTGGGGCAGCCACCTGAAAAATGCTCGAGTTTCCCATAGACTTACATTGGGCTCGTTGCTCGGGTCGAGCACCCGAGTATTCCAATTTGCTCGACCCGAGCAATGAGTACCCGAGCATTTTAGTGCTCGCTCATCACTAATGAAGATCATTGACAGCAGAAGCTGCAGTAGAAGGCAGTGCAGCATAGATACAAATATACCTGCAAGGAAAGAAGTCTGTTGTTCACGCAGTTTCTCTAGTTCCTTTTAACATTAAAAAGTAAAGAGAGCTCAAGGCCAAAGCAAATAGTAAAAAGCATAGCAGACAAAATCTGACTGATGATAGTAGTAAGAGTTGATGACAGTTTCATTATAGCATTCTGTTGGTAAAATTTACATTTAGTCAGCAAAAATGTGAAGAATGAGAAATGCACATTTATGACTTTTCAAAAGATAAAAGTAAACAGGACAGTAAAAGAGATTGCAATGGAATAGACGGAAGATTTGTTTTCTGGTTTTAAAAATATACTAGCAAGTCTTTGAAATGGCATTGAGTGAACGTCCATGGGCTGGGCTTCCATTGATATTCATAATGGTAGGGGCTGCTGTGCGTGGTAATATGACTAAACCCTTCAATGCCAGTCAGAGATACAGAATATCTGATCCAGCTCTATTGGAACACCACCATTGATTTGAATTACACTTTATCAAACAAGATTCCATTATATGGAGGTCTCAGACCAACACCAAAGAGATGTGGGCCACAAACAGATTGTTCCATATGTCAGGGTCCAATGCTGGTGTTATACTTGTATGTTTTCACCAAAATATTTGCAAGCCTGTACAAAATGATTGCTGATTCAAGATAAAAGTAAGGGTTTCCTCGGTACTCTAACATGTCTGATGAAGTTTAATAAAAACCTTTTAAAAAATCATGGATTACAGTACTTTGCACCGCAAACATTGAGGGAACATTGTTTGCACACATTTGAGAATTTTACTGTCTTGAAATGACTCAGAGTAGAAGACATTCTAGAAAAATGACACAGTGGTTCCAATCTCCTGCCCATCATTAGAAGAGCCTGGTCCTTACCGTGGGAAAGTGATGGAGAATTGTGGTGTGGGTACGGCTGAATCCCATCTGCTGTTCAGAAAGCTGAGTTAGGAGCTGTTGTTTTTCTCGGCCCCATCGGCGAGCTGCCTCTTCCAACTGGTAGGAAAAGTTGCAGTGGGTAAGAATCCACAATGGCTCAGAAGCATTAGATTTACAAATGCCACAAAGTTTCTACCTCTCTCTCCAAACTTTGTACTCGCGCTTGTGATTTTTCCAGCTTACTAAGAAGGGAAAACTTCTCACTATCAGAAAACGTTTCATGGACCTGCAAGAAAATATATAGATTTTTTTTGTTTGGGATATTACTTTTAATTGCAAAATATATTTATATGATTCATTATTGAAACACATAAAAAGTGTTATGGTTTAAACAGAGGGTTCAACCTAATAAGATCTACTTGAAAAAGAATGAAAAAAAAGGATCAATTAAAGCAGTGTTTCCCAAACCCCATCCTCACGGCCCCCCACAGGTCATGTTTTCAGGATCTCCTTAGTATTACACAGGTGATTGAAGTATCATCAAGGCATCAGGAATTCTCTCACCTGTGCAATACTAAGGAGATCCTGAAAACATGAACTGTGGGGGGCCGTGAGGATGGGGTTTGGGAAACACTGAACTAGAGGGATATTAACCCTGTGATGTTTAAAAAGGACTTGTCAATTCCCATAAATATATAAATGTTTTACATGGTGTAAATGCCGCTAGGAGTTGTTTTTGTTTGTTCGGTGACCTCTTCACTCCTGAAATATGGCCTAATCTTCCTTATATGCAAGTCTTTTTAGCCAACTAGGGAAAAGTCCACAAGAAGACCTCCATAGAGAAGATGACCACACCCACTTGGCAACAAAGACTAGATTAACACACAGGGAGGAGAGACACAGGAATGAAAGAGAAACAACTCCAGATTCAGAAGAACAGCAAATGGGTTAGAGCCACCCTCGAAAACAGTTAAGCTGGCCAGCCCCCTTCCTTGCCTAATTAATGACCTTCAGAATGGGTACATTATCAAAAGCCACATCCAGCAGCATCCAGCACATGGGCAGTAAAGGAAAGTGTTCTGACCTCAGTTTTATCTGTGCACTGGGCATGTGCTAATTGCTATTGGGGACTGGTGAGGAAGCACCAAGCCTATGGGGTCTCAATTAGTAAAGCTGGATGGGGGGCAGCCAGTTTGACTGTTCAGGAGAGAAGCTCACCCTTTGTGACTCTATGATCTCTTTTTGCCGTATCAGTAGAAAGTGTCACGATTCCTCCTATCGGTGTGTCTGGACACAGTGAGTGACAGTTCAGCTGTCCAATCTACAGCAGGGGAGTGCTGAGCTAACAATATGGTGATGGACATCTCAGCCACCCAATCAGAGGCTGGGGCGTGCTGAGCTGTCAGTGTGTTGAGTGACGGTCCAGCCACCCAATCAGGGTGTGTCTCCCAACAGAGTTATTACCTGGCTATTTAACTGGCTCTCTGCTTCGAATTACTGCCAGTTGTAGCTTATGCTCAGTGGTGTCTGCCTGCCTTGTGTTCCTGTGCTCAATCTCAGATCTATTGCTACCCGACCTTTGACCTTGCTTCTGACCATCCATTTTCCTTGCCCCTCTGTCTTGATCTGCTATCCTGGAATCCTGACCTTGGACCATGACCTGGCTACGGCTTTGTCTTACCCCTTTGCTTATGATGAGCTCTCTTGATATCTAACCCGGACCTCTTGACTACCCAGCCTCATGTCTTGCCCGTGAGTAGTGACTAGTGTCACAGAAAGAATATGATCATTTGTGAACCTGTAACTGTCTTGGATAACAAGTTAGTGGAAGTTTGGGGACCTTAATTTTCCTGACAGATTTCATTTGATGAGAACTTGATAGTACCATCAGTGCTATCACTTTTCTCTCTGATCTGGAAAAACAACTTTCTGTGCCACTCACAGAAACCTGCTGTGGTATTACTGTTGTAGTCATTCGAGTTCTCTCCAGTTCTTCTCTAAGACGTGAATTCTCAGCTAGAAGGGTAGCATATACCTCCGCCTGAAGATTGTCTGATCGTGTGCCTAGAAGACAGAGAATGAAATTTGAATAAATATCCAAAAATAGGGACTTTTAGGCCTCATTCAGACTCAGTATTTTACGTGTATGCAAAGAAATGGTGCCGGTGTCACCAGTGTTTTGGATCCGTGTGTTATCAGTGTTTGGTCAGTGTGTCATCAGTGTTTTTGACAGATCATAAATAAATAAATTATAAGGTTTCTCCTATACTTTGCACTGTTAATCACAGACATCACACATACGGCACACAGATGCCATCCATGTGCTGTACTTGTTTTTAATGGACCCATAGACTTGTATTGGCACTTTTAATTTGTGATATTGGAGAAATATGGACTTGTCTCTGTGATTTTTGCATTGAGACACGGACCCTGAAAAAACATGGACATGTAAACAGCAGCATAGACTGTAATGAGTATGTGTTCTATCTGTGAAAAATATGGATGTACATGAAGCACGGACATCTGAATAATGCCTTAAATGGAGTCTTCTGTCAAAGTATCACTGCACCACAACATACTACATACAATACTTTTGCCATGGTCTTACCACAAATGCCTGTGGCTGGATAAAAATATGCACAGTTTGCCACAGATTTATCACAATTATGTATTTTTTTAAATTTTCCTTAATATTCTATTTGTAATATAAAATGTAATTGTCTGGAAAATTAGAAAAAAAATTGTAATGAATGGTTATGACTTTAACTATGAGGTTTCCTCTTGTCGATTTCACACAAATAATATCTGTTTTCCCAGTACACTGGTGATATCCCACATAGCTCTGCTCTGATATATTGCAGCTCACATTTTGAACTACTGGGAAAGCAGGCGAAGTGCAGATCCAGCGAGTTAATGAAAACTGCCTAATTCACACAAAGAAAAAGATCCTGCAGTCAGACATACATTTAAAGTGATTTATTCAATGTTTCCTTGCTAAAAATGTGCACTAATGGTCTCACTTACAGCTGTCACTCCTTGTGCTCCCTTTCATTTGTATTACCCCTTATTATAGTGTTATTACTTACACAGCTCCATCACTCCCTGCTTGGAGATTAATATCACCTCTCACCCTGTTATGGAAAGTCATATATCTTATGGCAATAGCGGACAAAACCGCTGCTTCATCCATAAAATAGGAAAAAAAACACATTTCAAAATTATTACTGTCAAGAACCTGCAAATACTGAAAAGGAGAACAATCCTACATTTACAGCTTTTTATATCCAGATGGATAGTTCTTAACCAATATTGATATTTTCATTTTGTTAGTGCACACATTTTGCCACCTAAGGACTAGTCACTCCGGTAAATGAGCACATTACTGCAGAGGGATGTTTTATATCTGCACGTCGTAGTCAGTGTAAATCCCAGGTCATTGTCACATACAGATAAACCTAGAAAAACTGTAGGCATTGGGTGCCATGTATTTCATCATAAATTACATTATTTTGATGACATGGTCACATGCAATATAACATATTTAGTAAGGTTATGGCCTACAAAAACAGAGAGTTCGTAGCATGTACAGAATTTTGGAATGTTGTGCGATACATAGTAAACTGACCACTATGGGAACTACAGTGCAAGTGGCTTTATGGGGAGTTTTATCAGTGTAAGAGGTGTGGACTGGACTGTCGCATTCCTACCCCTGAAGGCATCAATCGTGTTATTGGTATGTAATGTGAATTCTGTCCTGCGTCTTTTGTATATGATGTATCGTGTACTGTATTGTGACATAGAGTGAGATAAGTATAGGATAGCATAAGGTAAGACATAGGTTAGGACTTAGGACATAAGATAGGTAGGATAAGGTAGTGACTATAGTTAGCTAATGAAATTAGGGTAAGGTAAGTGTTAATGTTTGGGACTATCCCATAGTGGAAGGGGCTTAGCGTTAGGAACGAGACCACTTCCTGTAGTTAGGCAGATAGGGACAAGTTCAAGTTCTAGTAGGAAGTGTCTGTGAGCAGTGCTCCCGTTGGGTGAACTACTAAGGAGGAGACTAAGGGGACGAGGGAGTAGCATGACCTGAAACTGACAGAAGAGACAGAGTGGCCTTCCACCTTAAAGGAGACCTCCTTGGATAGGATGACGTGTCACAAGAAACCCTGAGCTTGCTAAACGCCGAATGTAATGGACCTAAGCAGAACTGTGTTTGAGGGAACTAGTGGGTGGTCTCGTGCGGTAGATCCAGGGCGCCAATAGTGTAAGAAATAGGACGAAGAACCGCTGAGCAGGTAGAGAGACCTGCTGATCAGGACTGTGGCACCAAGCTAAGCTGTGACGAAGTAGAGTAAAACAATGTTCTACACCGGCACTGGAGAAGACTATGGTGGAAGTAAACGATGTGTGTGAAAATGCTTTTCACTGTGAAGGAAATGTTCATAAGATTATATACCCGCTATCCCTTCTACATAACCCTTACTGAGTTACTGTTCAGTAAAGACTGTGTTTTAAAACAGAAGTCTCCTTTACTGAACTTTAAAACCTATGACCTGGCCGGCCAACACCATCGTCTACAGGCGGCCTACACGGGCGCAAAGCCCTCACAGCACCAACACCCAGCCAAGACCCACTCTTTCATGTAGCGTGCCAGGGTGTCACAGGAGAAGAGCAGTGCCTCACCCATGGCTACCATCCCGTGCCGTGCTACATCAGCAAACGTATGCCTCTGTACTAGGCCAGGATAAAGGTATTCACTTGGTGCAGTTGGTGCCCACCACCAGTACCCAGTACCTGTGACACATGCCTTGCCACACACCCTTATTTATACCCATAGAGTAAGACTAAAGGTAAGTACGGTAGTTCTTGGTAGCATGAACCTCAACCATTATTATGGTCCGGCATAAAGGGAATTGCGAGGAGGAGGGGGGTTATGGGAATAAATCGTTCACATCTTGTAAGCACCCCTTAATGCTGACAATGCTGATTAAACTATTGGTGGTTTAGTGAGTGAACACCACCAGTTTTGTGCTTAGTGGTAAGTTCAGGGGCTTTTATTTGTAACTTTAATGTAGTTAGTTAAATGCGCTTCCAAACATATATATCCAGAACTTCAAAACACAATTTCTCACTTCTGCAGCATCGTTTTGGGGTCATATAGAGATGGACTTGCTTATCTTTTAAAGGGCTACACAGACATAAATGATTTGTGGATGTAGGGGTTTCTTGTAGGTTCTGTTTAAGCTGGCACATAATTTGGCACTGTTGAGGGAACATTGGTATTTGGCTGGTACTAACACTGTGATATTTGGCAGACATAGAAATGGAAGCATGTTGCAAACCGCATGGCACTGTTAAATTGCATTGTGGATGAGAATGGCGAATTTATGTTTTAACCTTTTTTTCATTTTAAAACCATCCCTTTGACTGTACCCCCCCCCCCCCCCCACCCCCTGCAGTGACATTTCTCTTTAAAGTAGTAGTCCAGAAAAACTAGTTTTGCTTGTATGGTGCAGCATAGACTTTTATTACAGAATAATGTGGAGTTTTTTGTTTCATCATACAACAATCAATCAGTGGGGGTGCGCCGATCAGCTGTTCTCGGTGCCGGCCAGAAGTGCTCAGTTGCAGAGCAGAACTAAACATAAACAACTCCTTCAACGGAATAGTGGCCACAGCCAGGTACTACACATCTGATTCCTATTGATTCGCATAAGGGGTGGATGTGCAGTACCCCGGACGTAGCCACTATACAGTTGAAAGAATTGCGCTGTGCACGTAATTGACTTAGCACATCCGGCTGGCTACTGGGAACCGTCGCACCCCCACCGATCAGATATCCCAAGGATAGGCCATCAATATAAAGTGCCAGACAACTCCTTCAATGCAATCGACTTTACACTGAGACACATTTTATTCACAGTGTAATTTACAGTATGTGTTATTTTTTTAAGATCACCTCTATCTCCTCTGTCCGTACGACTCCTCTTCTCATCTCTTAGTTTAGTGTCCAGCAGTTTCTCCATCTTCTCAATTACCTGAACAAACATAAAGCAAGTCCCAAATGTAACATCAGTTAAGGGGCAGTTGTTTGTCATGTTAAGGTGTAACTTTCAATTGCATATTACAAAAATGACTACTAAATGCTAGAACAGGGCTGTAAAAAAGAATTTGCCCATGTCCTGACACCCTTTTTTGTGTATTAGTCGCACTGAATAGTTACTGATTATTAATTAACATTAGACAGTTTTTTTGATTAGAAAAAACAATACTGTGTTTATCTAACCATAAAAACACCAATATCACCAGTAGGAAGTATAGATGTTCCTTTAAGTTTCAGAGAAGATGCTAATTGTCTATTCAAAGAGGAAGAGGACTAGAACTCTAGTGCCAATCCTAGAAGTAAACAGTGACCCTTTAACGAGCCTTATCACATGACTTAGGATAAAAAGCCAAGACCAGAAACTTTGCACTGACGAGGGGCAGTACCCTGAAACACAATGTCTGCAAATTGAGTTTCTGGTCTTGGCTTTTTATCCTAACTGATGTGATAAGGCTCATTAAAGGGTCACTATTGACTTCTAGGATTGCTATTTCCTGTAGGTGGCATTACACTAGAGTTCTAGTCCTCTTCCTCTCTGAAGAGACAATTTGCATATTTCCTAGAGGAGCATTGCAGCTTTAAAAGTCTCCTCTCCTGACGAGCTTAACACGTCACTCTCCGCAAGGAGAAATATTACCCCTATATAGAGAAGATGGGAAAATATGAAAATATGTCAAAACATAGAAAAGAACTGGAACAAGGGCGAGCCTTCTACAAATATTACTCCAAGGACATGGAAACTAGTCCCCTCCTTGCTGACCATTATTTCACTAGGGTGAGGAACATTTTGACAGTCACGTTTCTCTTATCAGTAGACCAAGTGAACATCGAGCAATCCCTGCAGACCTAGACCATTTTGGATAATACCTTACAAAAGTGCAAAATGGAACTGTGTGTGGCAAAGCACTTGGTAAGAACTTGGAATATCATCTCAACAATCACACATAATGGGTTGGAATAGGGGTCTTAACATAATTTTACATTTTCTGAAAAAGTCTGTGCATGTACAGTAGCTGCACCCTCTAAAATAGGCTCTAACGGAACAGTAGCTGACATGGGAGGAAGAGAATATTTAAAGACAATTTCTTGCTTGAAGCTGTAATTGTGGCTGGACTACGGCTGAACAATTTTGCAATCTGCAGCTATTTCTCCTGATTGACCCATACATGCTCAGTACAGTTGAGCTTGCATGTGTTCTCAACGGAGGCAGACAAAGAATTTGTTTCCTGATACTTCTGGAAAACCTATGGAAACAAAGGATCAAACATGTGGAAATCCATCATGCCTGATCTATTTTTGCTCTTACATTTTAAATTTTTATAAAACCTGGAACCTCCACATTGACCGAACCTGCTGAAACTGATGGGTTAGGACCATAATAATTCTTATTATATTATCATAATCTACTGTATTTGGGCACCTTAATAGAGATGCTTACAGTTTTATAGAAGATTATGAAGAAGTTTATTTTAGATCCCTTTTAAGAAGAATGTCCAGTCAACTATCCATTTGCTAATGCTGATGTCACGCAAGGTGTGGGAAAGACGTAGTGCAACACAAAGGGAAGAGGGAAATAAAGCCCATACTCTAGGGAAAGGGGGAAGTGGAGACCTCCTGGCTGATAGAATATCACCCCGTCTCCCCAAACGTCCCTATATTGGCTCTTCACCAATCGCCGCACGTGTTCCTCGCCCTGTCTTTCCCCAGCATTTGGCCCTGGCTAGGAAAGGAAGGGGATGTGCACTAGTCGATCCTCACTGAACACTAAAGACAACAAGGGAGGACAAACAAGGGAAAATGCTTAGCTTTAGACATCTCCAGACAAGTGCGCACAAGTTCTCAAGCACCAGAGAGGAAGAAGTGCTGCTCTCACTAAAGCCTTCACAAGGTGTAATGAATATCACCAGCTCCTCCCTCTGTCACACAGCAGGTATTTATACACCCAGGCCAGGGTGTTAATTAGCCAAAGGAAGGCAGCCGCTGGGTCCTAAAGACAGCCTCTAAGAAGGTGTCTGTAATGCCAACCATAGAGATCTACTGCAACCAACTGCAGGGCGACTGTCACATCTGACACACCAGTGACAGCTGAAACATGGGTGAGCTTTGCAGCATTGTAATTACAAAAGTCTGTCTTTATCCTAATGGCTGGGGAGAAACACAATTACAATCTAGAATCCCACATAACTCAGCAGAGATGGTGTGGCAGGCCCTAAAATATGTGACAACTGAACGCTGCGCATGTATTAAAGCCCTTCCACAAAAAAGAAAAAACCTTGAATTATATATTATGTGACTGATATTAAACTAAGGGAAGAATTTGGAGAAAATGATTACCGCTAATGTTGGTGAACCATTAGAGGGCTGTTATTCTTTTCACATGGATGATTTGGCTTTGGATAACTTTATCTTTAATCATTTATAAACTGTGTCTATGTCCACGTTTGGATCAACATTTTACAGGCTGTACGGTTACACTCATCTCTAAGGATGTTGTATCTCACCTTCTCCTGCTTCCGCACTGTGTCTTGTAAGGCCTTTGCCCGGCTGAGTCTTTGGTGGTACTGGCTGAGTACAGTTTGTTGCTGTTGGTGTGCTCTCTGCAGTAGAAGCAGCTCCTTCTCACGGTCATTTCTCTACAAAATCATTACAAAGCCATAACACTAAGAAAGCTGGCCAGTATAGATCAATATAATGAATAACATATGAGTGCCATCTCCTTGTACGGGAATGTACTGCATTATATATAATGAGATTGTTATTGACTGGTGTTCGTGTATTAACTGGGTATAGGCCAGGAGAAAACAATGCTGGAATACTCATAAACTACAGGGTAGATAAGAAAATGTCTCCTTTGCCTCTATTGTTCCAGGGCTGTTTATAGCAGATAACATTTGGTAACTGCCTTATTGACTCAACAAAAAATGAACCCTTTAGTAATGGGACACCTTGGGGAACACAATATATTTTACATGTGTTGCTAATGATTAAAATACTTCTCTGATCATAAAGGAGAAAGCATTATTTAGTCTAGTGGTCTTTCTTTTTTTTCAATGACCTTGTTATTAACACAGAGCAATACAAATGAAGATAACATTATAGCCAAGAACAAAAGTATAATCAAACCAAAAAATTAAAGAAGTTGTCCACTACTGGCAACCCTTTCCTTACTGCACACATAAAAAAAAAAGTACAGGGTGGGCCACTTATATGGATACACCTAAATTAAATGGGAATGGTTGGTGATATCAACTTCCTGTTTGTGGCACATTAGTATATGGGAGGGGGAAAACTTTTCCAGATGGGTGGCCATTTTGAAGTCAGCCATTTTGGATCCAACTTTATTTTTTTCAATGGGAAGAGGGTCATGCAACACCTCAAACTTATTGAGAATTTCATAAGAAAAACAATGGTGTGCTTGGTTTTAACGTAACTTTATTCTTTCATGAGTTTTTCACAAGTTTATGACCACTTATAAAATGTGTTCAAAGTGCTTCCCATTGTGTTGGATTGTCAATGCAACCCTCTTCTCCCACTCTTGACACACTGATAGCAATACCGCAGAAGAAATGCTAGCACAGGCTTCCAGTATCCATTGTTTCAGTTGTTTGTCCCAGAGCACAGTTAGTTATAAAAAACAAAATACACTGCACTATACTCACTTTCCCCAGGTCCACCAATCAGTCAGCTCAGCAGTGTTCTGTTTACACTGGCACAGCCACTGATCTCACTGTTTGGCTGCCATGATCTCAGCTCCACAACCAATGCCAAACATCGAGAGCAGTAGCAGAAACTCACTAGTGGACCTGGGGACTGTGAACACAGGATTATTTTTTGTGTGTATATATATATATATATATATATATATATATATATATATATATATATATATATATACAGTACAGACCAAAAGTTTGGACACACCTTCTCATTTAAAGATTTTTCTGTATTTTCATGACTTTGAAAATTGTACATTCGCACTGAAGGCATCAAAACTATGAATTAGCACATGTGGAATTATATACTTAACAAAAAAGTGTGAAACAACTGAAAATATGTCTTATATTCTAGGTTCTTCAAAGTAGCCACCTTTTGCTTTGATGACTGCTTTGCACACTCTTGGCATTCTCTCGATGAGCTTCAAGAGATAGTCACCGGAAATGGTTTTCACTTCACAGGTGTGCCCTGTCAGGTTTAATAAGTGGGATTTCTTGCCTTATAAATGGGGTTGGGACCATCAGTTGTGTTGTGCAGAAGTCAGGTGGATACACAGCTGATAGTCCTACTGAATAGACTGTTAGAATTTGTATTATGGCAAGAAAAAAGCAGCTTAGTAAAGAAAAACGAGTGGTCATCATTACTTTAAGAAATGAAGGTCAGTCAGTCCGAAAAATTGTGCAAACTTTGAAAGTGTCCCCAAGTGCAGTTGCAAAAACCATCAAGCACTACAAAGAAACTGGCTCACATGAGGACCGCCCCAGGAAAGGAAGACCAAGAGTCACCTCTGCTTCTGAGAATAAGTTTATCCGAGTCACCAGCCTCAGAAATCGCAGGTTAACAGCAGCTCAGATTAGAGACCAGGTCAATGCCACACAGAGTTCTAGCAGCAGACACATCTCTACAACAACTGTTAAGAGGAGACTTTGTGCAGCAGGCCTTCATGGTAAAATAGCTGCTAGGAAACCACTGCTAAGGACAGGCAACAAGCAGAAGATACTTGTTTGGGCTAAAGAACACCAGGAATGGACATTAGACCAGTGGAAATCTGTGCTTTGGTCTGATGAGTCCAAATTTGAGATCTTTGGTTCCAACCCCCGTGTCTTTGTGCGACGCAGAAAAGGTGAACGGATGGACTCTACATGCCTGGTTCCCACCGTGAAGCATGGAGGAGGAGGTGTGATGGTGTGGGGGTGCTTTGCTGGTGACACTGTTGGGGATTTATTCAAAATTGAAGGCATACTGAACCAGCATGGCTACCACAGCATCTTGCAGCGGAATGCTATTCCATCCGGTTTGCGTTTAGTTGGACCATCATTTATTTTTCAACAGGACAATGACCCCAAACACACCTCCAGGCTGTGTAAGGGCTATTTGACCAAGAAGGAGAGTGATGGGGTGCTACATCAGATGACCTGGCCTCCACAGTCACCAGACCTGAACCCAATCGAGATGGTTTGGGGTGAGCTGGACCGCAGAGTGAAGGCAAAAGGGCCAACAAGTGCTAAGCACCTCTGGGAACTCCTTCAAGATTGTTGGAAGACCATTTCTGGTGACTACCTCTTGAAGCTCATCAAGAGAATGCCAAGAGTGTGCAAAGCAGTCATCAAAGCAAAAGGTGGCTACTTTGAAGAACCTAGAGTATAAGACATATTTTCAGTTGTTTCACACTTTTTTGTTAAGTATATAATTCCACATGTGTTAATTCATAGTTTTGATGCCTTCAGTGTGAATGTACAATTTTCATAGTCATGAAAATACAGAAAAATCTTAAAATGAGAAGGTGTGTCCAAACTTTTGGTCTGTACTGTATACTGGCGGCCGCAACCAATCAGCAAAGCGTTGTTTAAATTTGGCGCCAATCTCGCTGATTGGTCGCGGCTGGCGGCCGCGACCAATCAATAGAGCGTTGTTTAAATTTTGCGCTAATCTCGCTGATTGGTCGCGGTCGGCTGTCATCCGCGACCAATCAGCAGAGCGTTGTTTAAATTTGGCGCCATTCTCGCTGATTGGTCGCGTCTGGCGTCCGCGACCAATCAGCAGAGCGTTGTTTAAATTTGGCGCCAATCTCGCTGATTGGTCGCGGCTGGCAACCACGACCAATCAGCAGAGCGTTGTTTAAATTTGGCGCCAATCTCGCTGATTGATCGCGTCTGGCGTCCGCGACCAATCAGCAGAGCGTTGTTTAAATTTGGCGCCAAGCTCGCTGATTGGTCGCAGCTGGCAACCACGACCAATCAGCAGAGCGTTGTTTAAATTTGGCGCCAAGCTCGTTGATTGGTCGCGGCTGGCATCCGCGACCAATCAGCACAGCAGTGTTTAAATGTGGCGGCAAGATCGGTGATTGGTCGCAGCCGCTATTTAAATGTGGCGCCCAAATCGGTGATTGGTCGCAGGCAGCGGCCGCGACCAATCAGCAAAGCGGTGTTTAACTTTAGCGCCAAGATCACTGATTGGTCGCGGGCGGAGAGAGCGACCAATCAGCGAATCGTATTGGTGAGGACCGGGGAGCGGAATCGTATTGGTGAGGACCGGGGAGCGCCGCTGCCTGTGCGGATACTTCCGCTGCGAGAAGCCGGGACATGAGCGACTGCTTGCAGCAGAAGTATCCCGACCCGCAGCGCCGCTCCCCGGTCCTCCCTTGACATGCTAGCCGCTGATGTCCCCACAGTATCCGCATGGTGTTACAAAGGTCCGGACATTTGTGTTAAAAATCGCTGATTGGTCGCAGGCGCTGCCCGCGACCAATCACCGATTTGGGCGCCAAATTTAAATATCGGCCGCGACCAATCATCGATTTTGGCGCCACATTTAAATAGCGTCCGCGACCAATCAGTACAGCGGTGTTTAAATGTGGAGCCAAGATCGGTGATTGGTCGCGGCCGATATTTAAATTTGGCGCCCAAATCGGTGATTTTTAACACAAATGTCCGGACCTTTGTAACACCATGCGGATACTGTGGGGACATCAGCAGCTAGGGTGTCAAGGGAGGACCGGGGAGCGGCGCTGCGGGTCGGGATACTTCTGCTGCTAGCGCCCGCTCATGTCCCGGGTTCTCGCAGCGGAAGTATCCGCACAGGCAGCGCCGCTGACCTCCATGCGGCTAGGGCGTGAAGGGAGGACCGGGGAGCGGCGCTGACATCCAATTGCTCGTGGCCGCTATTTAAATGTGCCGCACAAATCGGTGATTGGTCGCGATCTTGGCCCACGACCAATCACTGATCTTGCCGCAAAAGTTAAACACAACTGTGCTGATTGGTCGTGGACGCTGCCCGCGACCAATCACCGATTTGGGCGCCAAATTTAAATATCGGCCGCGACCAATCACCAATCTTGGCTCCACATTTAAACACCGCTGTGCTGATTGGTCGCGGACGCTATTTAAATGTGGCGCCAAAATCGATGATTGGTCGCGCCCGGCGTCGGCGACGAATCAGCACAACGGTGTTTAAATGTGGAGCCAAGATTGGTGATTGGTCGCGGCCGATATTTAAAAGTGGCGCCCAAATCGGTGATTGGTCGCGGGCAGCGTCCGCGACCAATCAGCACAGCGGTGTTTAACTTTTGCGGTAAGATCAGTGATTGGTCAGGTCCGAAGACCGCGACCAATCATCGAGTCGTCTTGGTGAGGACCGGGGAGCGGCGCTGCCTGTGCGGGTACTTCCGCTGCGAGAACCCGGGACATGAGCGGGCGCTCGCAGCAGAAGTATCCCGACCCGCAGCGCCGCTCCCCGGTCCTCCCTTCCGCATGGAGGTCAGCAGCGCCGGCGGTCCTTCCGTTGCTACCGGCCGGGAGATGAGCGCCTCGCGCCGCTCATCTCCCGGCTGCATCTCCGTCCCGCAGATGGGTCCGTCGGTCGAGGTCCTTCTGCTGGTACCGGCCGGGAGATGAGCGCCTCGCGCCGGTCATCTCCCGGCTGCATCGCCGCTGAGCTCCGTCCCGCAGATGAGCCGCTAACGGCAGCCATCTTTTTTCAGAAATCCCACGGCGCTGATTGGCTGCTGCCGGACCAATGAGCGACGCAGGATTTCCAGGACAGACAGACAGACAGACAGACGGGATAAGACGATTATATATATAGATATATATATATACATATATATATATATATATATATATAACTCCCTTTAATTGTGCATTTATATTGCAAGGTTAGAATGAATAAGTGTTCCGAGGAACGCTCGTGTCATGATAATCTTGCAGTGTAAACAAGCTTCGCATACAAAATGCTTGTTCGTTAGGTGATATTGTTTTTAAGCTTGCTTGACCAGTTAAAGACTGGGCCATCTACCCACTTTCCTGACAATGCACATTTTCATCTTTTTTCGGACATGCAATGGAAAGAGCTGTAAAAATTTTCTCGTTCAGAAACTAAAATAATTTTTGCACCTTTTTTTGTGATACATGGGTGTCATTTTTATGTGACTGTCATATTCAGTGGAAAAATAAAGGAAATACAGTAAGTGTCTGTTTTTCCCGTTTTTTTATTATTTTTATGATTTTTAAAGAATTACCAAAATCCATTTAAAAATCTGTTCCCTATTCTGTAACAAATATTTTTATATATTAGAAAAACTTTTTTTACGGGGGCGGGGTTAGTAACAGCAATTTGGATTAACATTTGCATTTTTATTTTATTTTATTTTTCACCTGTTTTTCATTTATATTACACTTTGTGCCCAAGTGTCAGGACACATCAGTTGAAATCAGTGTTTTAGGATTATAAAAGCTCCATACACAAGATTTAACCATTTCACGGCTTACCTAAAAATACTGCATGCTCAGTCAGCTCCCCTCAAGGATGCAATGAAAGTGTTATACCCCTTCCACCTCCCATGTCTTGTGCAAACTGGTTTTATGAACACAGAAGGGTGATGAGATTATGTGTAGTGAGATGTGAGCAGCAAGTCAGAGGCAGGAGCCAGGAGTTTCCCCTAATGTCATCCCACACACCAGCCATACTGACCAGCCGTAGTGGGGGATGGTCAGTAGTAAAAGCCGTAAATGTGTTGCTGCTCTTCAGTCTGTGAAAGGTGCGTACCTCAGCCTGCTCCTGGTAGGCTGGCCGCAGATAATGAATATGCTGACTGACTGTGGCATCATTTCCTCTTTCATCCTTCACGTGCCTCATGTGAATGGGAAGAAAAGGAGGTCACATGGGAGAAGGGGTGGAGTGGTGATCCACTGCGGAAGATATCAGGAGACACCAAGTGACAGAGCGGCCCAGTGCAATGCAATGCACCCCCTGTCAAGATTTCCCAGTATTTACCCATTCCCCAAATTCACGGCACCTGGTAATTTGGTATCCGTTCTTTCCTCAACCCTCAATATACTAAACTGCTTGGGCATGCCTTCATCATCTCCCGCCTCGCCTTCTGCAACATCCTCCTCTGTGGCCTACCTGCTAACACTCTCGCACCTCTCCAGTCCATCTTCATCTCTGCTGCGTGACTAGTTCATCTCTCGCCTCGCAACTCCTCTGCTACCCCACTTTGCAAATCCCTTTACTGGCTCCCAATTGCCCAGCGTATCCTATTCAAACTACTAACCCTGACCTAGAAAGCCATCCATAACCTTTCTCCTCCGTACATCTCTGAACTAATCTCCCGATATATTCCCTTACGTAATCTCCGGTCCTTCCAAGACCTCCTTCTCTCCTCCACACTTATTCGTTCCTCACGCAATCGCCTCCAAGACTTCTCCCGAATATCCCCCATCCTATGGAATTCTGTGCCTCAACACCTGCAATTAGCCTCCACATTTGGATCCTTCAGACGGAACCTGAAAACCCATCTCTTCAAACAAGCTTACAGCCTGCCACGACCACGCTGCCGCATCACCACCACCAGAGCTACTGCAACCCCCCACACTACTGTCTCCTTTCCACCACCCTGTAGAATGTAAGCCCATCAGGGCAGGGCTGTCTCCTTCCCCACCATCCTGTAGAATGTAAGCCCGCAAGGGCAGGGTCCTCTTCCCTCTGTACCAGTCTATCATTGTTAGTTTGTTTACTGTAAGTGATATAAGTATTTTTTATGTTACCCCTTCTCATTTACAGCACCATGGAATCAATGGCGCTATATAAATAAATAATAATAATTTTAGCTACACATTATGAAAAGTGGTGTAAAAGCTTTGCAAAGTCACACATTTTTTTCGCAACTGTGCAAAAAAAAAACCTGCAACTATTGGCGTTTTCATGCCACTTTCGATTAGCTCCGCCAAAATGGGCATAGCTGACGGAAAGCTGTGACAGGGCGTGGTCACGCCTTTCTGATTCATAAAATGTGGTAGCGTAATTAATGGAAGAAATGCTACTCCAGGCCCTGACTGGAGTAGCTTTTCTGGCGTAGCGCACACTAAAAAAAGGCAGCAAATTAATTAACTGCCGTGCTCCTCTTAATGAATTTAATGTCTCTTCTACTCCATCAAGACTGGTATACAGCGAGTGTGTGATACACCAGTCTTGATGAATCGGCCCCAATGTATTTTAGCCTTCCTTCGTGATATTCCTGTAACATAATACTCACCCTTACTAATTCATTCTGCAATTGCTGGATCCGGTCTCTCATGCTGCGCAGCTCTGATGTTTCACTTGCCAGTTTTTGCTTTAGAGTCACTATAAGAAAGAAGGGGATATTGGATTCCATTATACTTGAATTCTCTTCATGTCATTTGTGGTGAATGCCAGAAATTAAGCAATTTTAATGATAAGGACTTCCCCAGTATTTTTTATTTGGCTTTAGAATAGGTCTGTATTATAGTTGATCAAAGAGTTGTATGTATAAAATAGCAAAAGGACAGAAACATCCCTTGCTTGTAAACCTTTTTTTTACATTATAATGATTATATATTTTGCACCATGCTGGTGGGTGGCACAGTATGCAACCTGTGCAGTCGCACATGGGCCCAAGAGGTGATGGGGCACACTTCTACCTAAAAACCAGCAAATGTTTTTTGTCACAAACCCAAAGAGGGGCCCAAATACGATTCTTGCACAGGGGCCCTCTTTTGTCTCTGTCCACTAGTGAACACATGGACACATTAAAGGAGTATTACCATCTCCAAGATCCTATCCCAATATGTACTGTAGTAGGTGTAATAATAATAATATCAGCAAATACCTCCACTTACAAATGTAGTATAGTTTTTCTGATTGGCTATGTCGCTTACCCCATGTACAGGCATTGTACGACCTTAGGTATCCATAGTTATGACCACTGTTAAAGTGACAGCTAGTTGCTGGTGGTCGTAACCATGGATACCTAAGGTCGTACAATGCCTGTTCATGGGGTAAGCGACATAGCCAATCAGAAAAACTATACATTTCTAATTAGAGGTATTTGCTAATATATTATTACACTTACTGCATATTGGGATAGGATCTTGGAGAATGGGAATACCCCTTTAAGTTCAATAGGTGTTTTCACATATCAGATGTTTTTTTGCTTATCAATAGTCCGCACAAAATAAACAGAGACATATCCTTCTTTGGTCCAATTTGTGGATCAACTTCGCCCATTCAGGTACCTGGATGAATGAAAAGAATGAATGCCACACTTGTACCATCCATGTTGCATCCGTGTGCTGTCTGGTTATTAAAGGGAATCTGTCACCACATTTGACCTATCTAAACTATTAATATGGGCATACAGGTTATAGGACTTTTTTCAGCAGTCTATCTGTATGTCTCATATCAGATGCCTTGTTATGGATAAATCATCTTTTACCACTTTATGTAAATGACCTCTTCCAGGCTCTGAGGCGGACGCTGCCTCGAAGATAACTCTGCCTCCAGAGCATGAAGGGGAGTTACCAGTGTGATGTGTAATGGTTACCAGTGTGATGGGTAATGGCGGCTCTCGACTCTCCTGATCTCACTGCAGAGCTGTGTGTGATTATACCTGACACATCTGCAGGTTCCTCTCAGCTTCCATCTCACAGGCAGACAGGGTTGTAATATTGGGGCAATACAGAGCTCAGAGAGCTTCAAAAATGTGTTAGTTACTTGTCTCATACTGGTAACTCCCCCTTCATGTAAAATAATCTCTGGAGGCAGAATTATCTTCTATGGCAGCGTCCTCCCCAGAGCCTGGAAGAGGTCATTTATATATAAGAAAAACATGGATTTCTCTGGAATAAGACATCAGATCTCAGATATCAAGGTCTCATTTTATTCAGCTTTCTATGACCTATATGCCTATATAGACAGCTTAGGAGAGTTGATCCCATTGATAGATTCCCTTTAAGAGAACTTGGGAAACCTCCACCACCTTTTTTTCTTTGCATATTAGAAAAGTGGATGACACACAGATGGTAGAAATGGTCACATGGACAAAAAACTGATTTAAGGCTGCGTGCCCGCTATGCGTTTTTCAAGCGTTTTTGCAGCGGAATTTCCGCAGCGAAAACGCTTTAAAAAACGCTTGGTAATACGTGCCGCATGGTCCCCAATGATAATCCGCATGTGCTATGCACATGCTGCGGAAATTTCCGCTGCAGATTATCATTGCGGAAAAATACGCAGCATGTCCATTAATTTTGCGGACACGCAGCGTAATTGCCACCATTGACTTGCATTGAATTGCTTAATATCCGCATCACTGTATGTGCACATGCGGATATTAAGCTATTCATTGTGCGGATGGTACCCGGGTCTGGAGAAGAGGAGACTCTCATCCAGACCTGGGTAGAATAGTACCTGTAAAAAAAAGAATTTAAAATAAAAAATAAACATATACTCACCTTCTGATGTCTCCCGGTCTTTTCTCCACTGTGTCCGGTCTCATGTACGGCTTGCGGTGACCTGACGCCGACGTCAGCGGTCGCATGACCTGTCACATGACTAAATGATGTCATGAAAGGTCCTTTCACACCACCGCGAGCCGTACAAGAGACCGGATGCAGCAGAGAAAAGACCGGGGGCCATCAGAAGGTTAGTATAATGTTTTTTTGCTTTTTTTTTACCATTTTTATTCTTTTTTTCAACTATTAACTTGGTCACACTATATAAATCCATGCCGGTTGCATGGATTTATATAGTGTGACCAAGTTGTCAAGCACTTTTCCAAGTGATGCTAAAATTGCTTGGAAAAGCGCTTGATAACCCGCATGCAGAAATGAATGCAAAAACAAACGCTTCTACCTGGCAGGAAAAACGCATGTAAAATCCGCATGCATTTTTCCTGCCAGGGAGATGCGGAAAAAATATGCAGCATTTCTGCATCGTGGGCACTTAGCCTAAAACAGATCCTGCACACTGATGAAAGACTGTCCTATTTTGTGGACCTGAGAACAATCACAGACATATGAATGAGGCCTTACACAATGACTACACAGAACTAGATCACAATAATTTTTCAGAATGTGTTTTCTCACCAAGTCGGTCTGCAAGCTCAGCCTTGGTCATGACATCAATGTCTGCGTCGCTTAAAAGACTGCGTCCTGCATCCTGATTCAGACTACGTTCACTTCGAAGAGCACTGTTTTCTGCTTCCAGTCCACTCATCTGGCGTCGTAGTGCAATGATGTCATCTGCCATACGCTGCATGGCAAGGCGATAGTTTGCCAGCTCCTTATGACGAGAAAAAGCAAAGGATTTAATTGCAATTTATAATATAATTCTGGAGCATTTGGCTTAGTAAATCCCCCAGTAACTACAGAAGAGTCTGTAATAAATTGAGAAAAGTGCAATAGAATCATTTGTGCACACAGAGACCTCAATGTTTTCTTTCTTAAAAGGCTAATTAATGTACACAAGCATGTTATGGTTCCATGTTATGTGAATCTTAAGTATGGCACCCATAGAAATCTTATAGGAAAATATGCAACTTATGAAGACACTCTACAGGAGCAAACATTGCACCTATACATCCATCCAGTACATGAGGGTTCAAAAAGATGTTTCTGTTAATCCTCTTATGAGAGAGCCTGGCCATGCTTTCAGCTCCCACCTGGACTTAGGCATATTGCACTTGTGTATGTTTTCCTGTTGGGAAAACTGTCCCATGGCTTGTGTTCCATAAAGTGTTCAATGTGTTATTCCATTTGAGGCATGCTATGTGTCTGTGGGTACATTTGATGCTGGGATTTAAGGGGTAATTGTGTTGTCTGGAGTAAGTGTATGTGTGAGATCAACATGAAGTCGTACCTTGAACGTGGACCACAATACTTAGGAGCTGCCAAACATTTGGGGTCACTCACAGAGGGCACTTGGATTGGGTAGGAGCTATGCTGTGTGATATGGCCTATGACTTGTAAATAGGTACAGGACACATTTTAATGTGGTGTTTTGCCCCAAGATAATGTAGAGAGATTTCCCCTGAGACTGTCCCAGGTGGATGAGGATGAAGACATGCACACTCATAAGGAGAAAAGAAGAATTGCTACCATAGTAAAAAGCTGCCCCATAAGAAGACAAGAGCCAACAAAAGTTTATAGGCCTGCTGTGGTATCTTGATAGATGAGAAATAGAACTATAAAGAAGGCTGAGGAGAGTTTAGACCCTGTAAAACTCGGAGGTGTGTATCCAAATGTACTGTTTGGGGTTGCCACCTGAAAAACTGACGAGCTAAAAGTCCAGGTGAGCAGAGTCAAGACCCAGGAGTGACTGTACTGTGGTGAAGAGTGAGTAACTGCAGAAATGAGGGCCTAGACAGTGTGCGAGGAAGCTCCTGAGATGTGTTCGTGGAGAGTTTGGACAAAGGCGATAGTCTTCCAGAGGTAGTCTAAGACAGGAACAAAGTCCTGACATAGAGTGTGAGTGAAACTCTTAAGACCGTAAGAAGGTCTGAATTATGTGTCTGTTCACTGTCTATGTATTAGGTTAAAGACTTTACCTCTAAAGTTACTAGTGTTCTTGACTGTCTCATGTGTGCTTCTGCACTACCCCAAGAGAAGAATACCCGTAACCAGGGCCATCCTATATCTTATCCTGAGGTTTGCGCCTACCTTGCAGAACTAGCGCATCTATTACATTTAATATGGCATGGCTACATGCATGTGGCATAACTATTTTTACCACCATGCTTAAAGGGATTGTCCAGGTAAAACCTATTCAAAGGATAGGTAATAACTTGCTAATTGACGGATGTCCCACCATTAGAAACTGTACTGATCGGCAGATAAGGGAATTTTTATCCCCAATGGGGAACCTCAATCTTTGCGATTCCCTTTTTACCCATTACAAAATGCCATGGCTCCATTCATTCATTATGGAGCTGCGAGAAAAGCCAGGCCAAGTGCTTGGCAGCCCGATAGGGCCATAATGGAGCAACGGTCGAGCATTCTTCCTGCCGCTCCATTACATGGGAATAAAAGTTCCATATTCTCCTGATCAGTGTGGGTGTCAGCGGTCAGTCCTTAGAAGTTATCACCTATCCCATGGATAGATGTTAACTTTTTTTCACTGGGTAACCCTTTTAACTGCTTAGTACATTTGAAAATAATTGCAGTGCCAATAGTAGCCAGAAGAGGGAGATCCTATACTTTCTATAGAGCATGCAGAGTATTACGATAATTTTTACACCAATGTCAAATATTTTTTTAAAAAAAATGATTTTATGACAGTCTTCCAAATGATTGTTTACGTCAATTAAAGCCTTTAAAAATTCAGCATTAATCACAGTACTATTAAGCCATCTAACATTACCAATTAAGAATCAATGCTATTCTCATTCTGGTATAGCTGTTATAGTAATTAAAATTTGTTAATTTGGGTTCGGTATTTTGCTAGGAAGGACACAGAAAATGTAAGCCACATGTGAATTATTTCTGTCTTGAGTAGTAAAATGCACTTATCTAATTGATACAGAAAAACAGAAAAAAAAAACCGTTCCTTTTGCATCTTGTCAAAGGATTGAAGCATAGGGGGAATATAGATGTATGTGTCAAGATCATCAGAGTTTTTATTTGATATAATCAGTTTATTATTGCTATTATAATACACACATATACACAGACTCTGCACTTACTTGTTCTTGATGCTCCATCACAGGGTCCGTAGACTCAACCACATTATTGCTAGGCGAAATTAGAAATATTTTAGCTCAAGTGTTCCCTGGGGCATAATAATAATAATAATTTCAGTTAATTGGCATCAAAATATTTGGCAGCCACTTTATAAGTCAGAGCAGGGGCAGACATACCATTAGTGCAACCCCTGCAGCTGCACAGGGGCCCAAGAGATATGGGGCCCACTGTCACTTCCAATGCTGCAAGCAGCTTTGGTCACAGACATCTAAAGAGGAGCATTATAATGAACTATTGGACTACAAATGGCCCTTATCAAGTTCTTACACAAGGGCCCTTTTCGGTCTGTGTCCGTCCTTGAATCAGGGGGTACATGTACAAACAATATCAGACATTACATAGTAACACCTATCAGTTCACAATTCAACAAGAGCACTGAGGATCCTGCTCGCAAGAGCTTACACTCTGTAAGATAGATAAGAGGATGAGATGTAATTTTTTTTTAAGTCTAAATGAAGACTCATTCTTCAATCATCTAAGATACTAATGGGAGCATTTAACTCCCATTATGGCGTCATGATTTGATAGGCATTGATTGATCTTACTGAGTTAGTAAAGCACAGTCCAGCACCAACACAAAGAATAAAAGTAAAAAAATAACACAACTTTTTATTTGAACGCTATTAAAAGCATATCAGGCAGAGAAACTTTTTAGTGAACCCCATGGCCTACGAGTTTCAGAAAACTGCAGGATTCTTAATCACTGATTAGGCTTTTGGGCCTTACCTCAAGTATTGGGGAGCGAGGTTTGTGTTGGACTGTTTTGGCCGATCCATTGGATCTGAAGGCTTTTGTTCCCTTGTCTGTTGAACCCATGGGTCCGGAAGAATATCAGCCAAAGCATTGTAGGAGGGCAGTGGAGGTATATCTTTCTGTAGCTAAAAATAAAGAGCAGGACCAGTAAATTAATACAGAATCATTTACGATAAAATGTGTAACAAATGGTCATACTTACAGAGGAAGAGTACGGTCTATAAAAGCTATCCATCCATGAGAATTAGCAGACCCTCTTAACCTGTAAGTTGGTGATGTGAAGTTTAAATTAGGATTCGATAGCTAGTATTAGTCCGCATGTAGATGTGTGTGTCGCTGTATACTTTACGCTATGTGTTATATTGAGTATACTGACACATAAAGGTGGAAGCTCGTGGAATGTGATGCAAGGAGGATAGCTGTGCGCCTAACCCTATACTAATTAGAGATAGCAGCACTTAACTCTGTCCTGTCTCCTAAGTGTTGTTACTAACTCCGACCCAAACACACAGCCTCCTCCCTTCACCAAATAGCAACCACGGCTCCCATACTACTCACCTTACGTGAAGTAGCCAGTGTGGAGGGCAGTCAATAGACCTAGGGCACGCTGGTATGCGGCAGGATATCCACGCCCTGTCCTCCTCCTTGTTTACTTATGTTTCCTATAATTCCTTCTCTCCTTACACAGTATTATGCCGTCTCAAGCTATCCGTCCTGTCCATCTATACAAATATGTTCGATACAGCAGTCTTCTTCTAAACTTTACTAGCTCTTACCCATCAATGTGACATTACGTATCAATATAGCTAGATTTCCTGAAACATGATAAATCCCTTACACTTCATGGGCACCTTCGCTGTGCATGCAGGTCGTCACAACACTAACTCTCCCTGGAAACCATCACTATGAGGAAGAGGGCAGGACATGGACGCTCCTCTGTCTGGAGACAATGCCACTAACCCTGGGCTGGGAACACAGTTCTGCTGATGCATCACGTACAATTACATGCAGACATACAATCATGATGCGATTATAGCAATGTCCTCTCTAGTATATTAGCAACTCTCATTTATGGTCTGGAATCATAAAATCAAATAACAAAACTTATTAGTTTAGTTATTTATATTAAGTGAAAATAAGAAAAAAAAACAGCAGAAATGCAAAAAAAAGCAATAAAAAGGAAAACAGAAATCATCTGCTTGTAGATCTTTTTTGTGAAAACCTAAACGACAGCATTCTAACAGTTTTACTCATCTGACAGGTGTTGAGTTTTGTGATGAGATCTGCAGCTTTCTTAGTGTGGTTCACACAAAACGTTTCTGAAAAAATGCAGCATTTTGTGTTTTTTTTTCTGGTGGTTTTTGCACTCTGTTTTTGTGGTTTCTGGCTGTAAAATAATATGCAGAATATGAATCCACATACTTGATGTGTTTTTTAATCATAAGTTTGTTTTTTTAAAAACACTACATGCGTTAAAAATGCATGTGTGTGTTCTCCCCCTTTCCAACACTCTCTCACCCCTGCACCTACACATTAAAACCACTTAAAAGGCTAAAAATCAGGGTGTTTTTTCAAGATAGAAAAAAAAATGTGCAAAAACTGTGGGTGAAGGAAGTCTAAAGAGAACATATATTTCTTTATTTATTTATATTTAAAAATACAAAATAACACAATTACATACAATAAACATATTAAAAAAAAACATAATAACCAAAATAAGATCTAGTAGGAAAGAGAAGAGGAAGAAAAAAAATGTAAGTCAACAAATATTCTCCGGTTTCAGGCTACATAATTCTCTTTCCAAGCTTCTCAAATGTAATTATAATTTAGCAGTGTGGCATCATTATTATATGTAACATTATCCATATTCATATGGTTATCAACTGCATTTCTTGGTGTATTTACAGCTGGAACTGCAGTCAAAATCAAATCCTGTAATACTTTTTCTTGCTATATAAAAATTTCTATTTTATTATAATTTGTTCTATAATTATCTCAAAAAAGCATAACATAGGGTATTCATATCCCATATAAGGCCTTTATTATGCCCAGGACCTTCTTCCAATATCTAACAAAACGCATACCTTATCCTAGTAATCAGTGAAAGACAGGCAGGTCACAGATGCCGTCCATGTGATGTCTATTTTTTTCATCTATTCAAAACTAGCTGCCAAGACCTTTACTACTTTAAGAGATTGTAAGGAATGGTCGCATAGTCGATGGGAGGTATGTGTCACAGAGATGTCTGGTCTCTGTGATGTAACCCGGAGTGTTTCTCTAGTGCACATAAGCATTAAGAGGTTCATTTGGTGCAGCTGGGACCAAGATACGGTTAGCTGAGAGAGTTGGGTAGGTCTAGCTACCACATACCTCACCTCTGGGTATGGTGACCAGCCTATAAAATGGAGGCTGTGGTTTGGCACATGGTCTGTGTGTCTGGAGGAAGAAGGCCTCCAGTGTGTGGTTGCCTCCAGACTGGGTCGTGTACTGGATGCCTACCAGCCGGTGTGACCACAGTGCTGGCTAACCAGAGACTTTGTTAAAAGGACTGTTCTCTTTGTTTTTGCCTGCACTAAAGGCTGTTTGTTTGCATTTTTGCTTTTGACCGGTTTATGAAGTCAATAAACCGTTATGGACATTTAAAGGAACCTGCCTCCTGTTAGCCTCTCATCGCAGACAATACAATCCCTACTAAATCAATGGCACAAGTTCCAAAGCAAGTTTTGCCCCCTCAGTCCCCTGAAAAAGTTTTCCTTTATAATAATTTGCCATATAGTTTGAGTTGTTATTTACTGCTACATGTGCCTCAAGTATCTCAATGGAATTCATGTTTATCTTGAATTTTATATCTATATCTTACTTCCAGTCATTGGATTCAATATAAGTACTGACTGTAAAAAAAGGTATTGATAACACGTGTCAGATTGGCAGATTGAAAACTGAAGGGGCCAAGAGTACTGCTTTGTCTATATGGTACTGGTAGATGGCAGGAAAACGTGGGTTTGGAAATGATAAAATTCCTACCGACGCTGCATCTTCATGTTTCTGCTCAGCAGCTCTGTTCATGTTACATTTTTGAGTTCGGCGTTTATGGATTAAAAAACTCTTGACATGTCAGGTAAACAGAGACTGTGACAAATGCCTAAAAGTGGCATCATTGCACATAGGCTATAATGGCATCCATTTTACTGAATCATCATGAAAAGCTATTAAATGATGTACAGTGTATGTTTAACAGATGCCTGTGATAGATATCACAAAGTATCAGCTGTAACCCATAGGAAAACGTATGCGGTACAGGTTTATTATGGACTGTATGAGATGGAATAGCGTAGTGTACTATACAGGTCCATCATTTTTTTCGCACTATATTAAAATAAATCAACTGGAGGAGGCCAAAAAGATACTCTTCTGGCCTTTCAATGAATATTGGAGCACTATTACATGTTTAGCATTTATGTCAAGAGTTTTCCTGATTTACAAATATAAACCAAAAATATTAGTGAACATGCCCTAAGTCTATGTGACCAAGAGCATCTTGAATGTGTGCCTATGTTCAATTTCCCTTGTCTTGTCCTTCTGCACTTTCTTCCTTTTGTGTCCATCAAATACTTGACTTGGTGGCAGTATCACTGGGACATGTGAGGGAGCATCACGAGGATAGTCTGAAAATTGATGTAGACAATACAACACGGCATGCTCGAAGTCAGTCACCACTTCTTTGGTGGGGAGATCATGATGTTACCTTGCACTGCAGAAGGACTGTCCCTCAGTGTGGGGTTGGGGGCCTTTGAGCCCACTGGCTTAGTGGCCTGGTTACAACTGCAACAGTTGCCAACCCAATAGCTACACCAGTGCCCTTGAGATATAATAGCTGTACATAGTTAAGATGACATCCTTCATTGTCAAACAACTGTTTTAGGTATACAATCTCTTTATCTTTGCATTTTTTACATCTCTTTAATTTGTAGCATTCATATAACCTGAAATGATCCCATATCGGTGTTAAATTTGTATAGTGTCTGATATTCAAAGAGCAGAGTAAAGAATTCCATCCATTTGAGTCATAGCACATGTCGGAAATTCTGAAGATATCTATCTTACAGTCTCCGGTGCAGCTAAAAGATCACTTTTTAATGTTAGAATTAGTATGATTTGTACAATAATGTTAGCGTTTGATCCAATTCCCAGCATTTTAATTGATATATCTGACTAGCCAAAATATAACCAAGGGTCACTTACTACCACTTCCCCTCTCCTCTTACCTCTTCTGCCTTTAGTTGTTTTCTACCCATTCCAAATTATCTCCCAAAAAATAGAGTTAATAATAAATATTTAGGCATTATCCAAACTGGACTGTTATAGACAATATATGGGAATTAGTGAAGTACTGATGACACTAACGACCAGAACTCTGCTTTAATCAAATTCATATTTGTATACATACATCATTTAAATCAATTTTTAATATAGAGAAAATACATATTTTCACCATTTCATTCACAACACTCACTGGTCATCATGAATAATGTTAAAGCTTTATTGTACAGGTTATGAAGTTTATCTTTTATTTTGTCTTTTTATCATTAACTTAATTGACATTTTTATAACATCTTTTTATTCTCATTAAAGGGAACCTGTCAGCTGCCCAAACCGTGACCAGCATGTATCAGCCACTGGCTGTACGATCACAGATTCGGCATCTCAGAGAAAGACATACTTTTAATAGGCACTGGAGACCTAGCCACGTGGGTGACTAGTCGTACAGGCGGGTCCCCGGTGGCTTTTCCCCGCCCGCTGACAGTGACTGGCAAGTCTCTGTCTATACGCGCATGCAGGTAGATAATTGTCAGTCACTGTCAGCGGGCGGGGAGAAGCCCTTAAAAATACAATAGCATTTATTAAATGTATTTTTTCAAGTTCCCCGTAGAAGCCTATAGAGAAAAATACCCACCAGTCAGTTCTACAGTTTCTTTAAACGCACAGTGCAAATGAAATTTCATGAAAGCAGCTTATGTGGAACTTTATGCCTTTTAAGTCATGTATGATATTGGTACTCGCAAGGTGTACCTCATATGAATGTTCCCTAGCTCTAATGATTCACCTCAGTGTATGCTTTTGCTTATATATTGGCCACAGCGGTGTATATGTGCACCTGCATATTAATGTAATATTTACAGCTGGTGAAATAAAATTGGTAACACATTCAATACTCATAAGTAAATATATTTCTAAAGGTGCTATTGACATGAGATTCTCACCAGATGTCGGTAACAGCCCATCCAATCCACACATGCAACAAAAATCAAATCATAGATATCCATAAATTAAATTATGTGTAATAATGAGAAATGACACAGGGAAAAAGTATTGAACATATAAAGAAAGAGATGTGCAAAAAGCCATGGAAAGTCATGACAACAGCTGAAAACTATCAGTAGTTAGAAAGCAATCCTGCCACTTATTGGAAAATAATATCAACTGGTTCAACTGATGGCCTATAAAAAAGTGTCTCATTGCTAAGGTGCCACACAAGAAACATCTCATGATGAGTAAAACCCGTTGGCTGTCTCAAGACCTTCGCAATCTTATTGTTGCAAAACACACTGATGGCATTTTTTACAGAAGAATTTCTAAACTACTGAAGGTTCCAGTGAGCACTGTTGGGGCCATAATCCGGAAGTGGAAAGAACATCATTTCATCATAAACCGGCCAAGACCAGGTGATCCCCGCAAGATTTCAGACCAAGGACTGAAAAGAATTATCAGAAGAGTTGTCTAAGAGCCAAGGACCACCTGTGGAGAGCTACAGAAAGACCAGGAATCAGCAGGTACAATTATTTCAAAGAAAATATTAAGTAATGCACTCAATCTCCATGGCTTGTATGCACGCTCACCAAACAATACTACATTGCTGAACAAAAAGCATGTTCAAGCGCCTTTAAGTTTGCTGAACAACATTTAGACAAGCCTGTGAAATACTGGGAGAATATAGCGTCTGGTCAGATGAGACAAAAATTGAACTCTTTGGATGCCATAATACACACCATGTTTGGAGGCCAGAATGCACTGCATATCACCCCAAAAACACCATACCAACAGTGAAGTTTGGAGGTGGGAACATCATAGTGTGATGCTGTTTTTGAGCATACGGCACTGGTAAACTTCATATACTGTAACTGAAGGAAGGATGAATGGACAAATGTACCGAGACATTCTTGAAAAAAATCTGCTGCCATCTACCAGGATGATGAAAATGAAACAAGGGTGGACATTTCAGCAAGACAATGATCCCAAACACACAGCCATGGAAGGAGCCCACTGAATCTTCAGGATTTGAAGAATGTTTGTGTGGAAGAATGGGTCAAAATCACATCTGAACAATGCATGAGACTAGTTCCTCCATACAGGAGGCGTCTTGAAGCTGTCGTCATCAACAAAGTCTATTGTATGAAGTATTAATTAAATTTCAGTAAGTGTCTTCAATACTTTTTCCCTGTGTCATTTCTTATTATGACACATAACTTAATTTATGAATATCTAAGATTTGATTTTTTTGCCTTTGTAGATTAGATGGGTTGTTACTGACATCTGGTGAGAGTTTCATGTCTATAGCACCTTTAGAAATATATATACTTAGCAAATTGGTGACGTGTTCGATATTTAATTCACCCTCTGTGTACATATATATACACTGCTCAAAAAAATACAGGGAACACTCAAATAACACATCCTAGATCTGAATGAATTAAATATTCTCATTGAATACTTTGAATTGTGAATGTGCTGACAACAAAATAACACAAAAATCATCAATGGAAATCAAATTTATTAACCAATGGAGGCCTGGATTTGGAGTCACCCCCAAAATTAAAGTGGAAAAACACACTACAGGATGATCCAACTTTGATGTAATGTGCTTAAAACAAGTCAAAATGAGGCTCAGTATTGTGTGTGGCCTTCACGTGCCTGTATGACCTCCCTACAACGCCTGGGCATGCTCCTGGTGAGCTTGCCAATGGTCTCCTGTGGGATCTCCTCTAGTGTTGAGCGAACATGCTCGACACTGCTCGGTACTCGCCCGAGCATCACGCTACTCGGGATGTTCGGCGAGCACCGAGCATTTCCGGGTTACTCGGGCGGGAGCTCGGGTCTCCGCCCTGCATCTTTGGCGCTCTTTACAGAGCCAATGAACATGCAGGGATTGCCAGCCAGTCACTGTAATGCTGCAGACATGTTGGTTGTGGGCATTACAGTGATTGGCTGGCCGCACAGCGTCACCTCGAGTATTTAAAACGGGGCGCCGCCATCTTGGACACAGTCGCTCCGGATTAGACAGTGTAGGGACAGCGCTGCTGATTTAGGGAGAGATATAAACTGTGAAATAGTTAGTGTAGTGTCTGTAAAGGCTGCCAGAACAAATAAACAGTCCTTTTCAGGACTAATATCCATCCCAGATACCAGGCAGGCAGGCTGTATAGGAGACACAGTGGTTATAACAGCAAACGCTGCATTACAGTCCTGTGTGCTCCTGTTGCTGAAATTGCTGGACTTAGCACCAGGTGTCGGGGGCCAGGAAAAATCCTTTTTATTTCATCTAAATCCTCCTTTTTTTTTCCTCCTTCACACTGTACAAATACCCGTCTTATTAACCTTTTGGTGTGTCCCCCCCCCCCCAAAAAAAAGGCGTGTCTCTGATTTTTCAGACACAAATATAACTGTTGAAAATAGTCTGGTGTAGGCTAGAGAAACAGAAGTGTTGTTTTGCACTTCCACGGTTCAAACCTCTGTATTGTCCATTTTGGGCCTTTGGTATCTAAAAAAAAAGCAGTTTGAGTGTGTCGCTCACTGTTCAGCCGCAAATATCTCTATTTAAAAATGTGTGGTATACCCCAGTAAACAATAACTGTGGTTTTGCCATCCCACGGTAAAAAATCTCTATTATTCAGCTTTTGGTAGTTTTTTCCGTAAAGAAAAACAGTAGTGTCTCCTGACTGTTGTGACACAAAAATATATCTGTTGAAAATAGTCTTGTGTAGGCCCGACATCCCAGTGTGGTTTCGCAGTTCCACGGGTCAAATCGCTGTACTATCCAGTTTTGGGCCTTTGGTATCTAAAAAAAAAGCAGTTTGAGTGTGTCGCTCACTGTTCAGCCGCAAATATTTCTATTTAAAAAAGTGTGGTATACCCCAGTAAACAATAACTGTGGTTTTGCCATCCCACGGTAAAATATCTCTATTATTCAAGTTTTGGTAGTTTTTTTCCGTAAAGAAAAACAGTAGTGTCTCCTGACTGTTGTGACACAAAAATATATCTGTTGAAAATAGTCTTGTGTAGGCCCGACATCCCAGTGTGGTTTCGCAGTTCCACGGGTCAAATCGCTGTACTATCCAGTTTTGGGCCTTTGGTATCTAAAAAAAAAAAAAAAAAAGCAGTTTGAGTGTGTCGCTCACTGTTCAGCCGCAAATATCTCTATTTAAAAAAGTGTGGTATACCCCAGTAAACAATAACTGTGGTTTTGCCATCCCACTGTAAAAAATCTCTAATATTCAGCTTTTGGTAGTTTTTTCCGTAAAGAAAAACAGTAGTGTCTCCTGACTGTTGTGACACAAAAATATATCTGTTGAAAATAGTCTTGTGTAGGCCCGACATCCCAGTGTGGTTTCGCAGTTCCACGGGTCAAATCGCTGTACTATCCAGTTTTGGGCCTTTGGTATCTAAAAAAAAGCAGTTTGAGTGTGTCGCTCACTGTTGAGCCGCAAATATCTCTATTTAAAAAAGTGTGGTATACCCCAGTAAACAATAACTGTGGTTTTGCCATCCCACGGTAAAAAATCTCTATTATTCAGCTTTTGGTAGTTTTTTCCGTAAAGAAAAACAGTAGTGTCTCCTGACTGTTGTGACACAAAAATATATCTGTTGAAAATAGTCTTGTGTAGGCCCGACTTCCCAGTGTGGTTTCGCAGTTCCACGGGTCAAATCGCTGTACTATCCAGTTTTGGGCCTTTGGTATCTAAAAAAAAAGCAGTTTGAGTGTGTCGCTCACTGTTCAGCCGCAAATATCTCTATTTAAAAAAGTGTGGTATACCCCAGTAAACAATAACTGTGGTTTTGCCATCCCACGGTAAAAAATCTCTATTATTCAGCTTTTGGTAGTTTTTTCCGTAAAGAAAAACAGTAGTGTCTCCTGACTGTTGTGACACAAAAATATATCTGTTGAAAATAGTCTTGTGTAGGCCCGACATCCCAGTGTGGTTTCGCAGTTCCACGGATCAAATCGCTGTACTATCCAGTTTTGGGCCTTTGGTATCTAAAAAAAAAGCAGTTTGAGTGTGTCGCTCACTGTTCAGCCGCAAATATCTCTATTTAAAAAAGTGTGGTATACCCCAGTAAACAATAACTGTGGTTTTGCCATCCCACGGTAAAAAATCTCTATTATTCAGCTTTTGGTAGTTTTTTCCGTAAAGAAAAACAGTAGTGTCTCCTGACTGTTGTGACACAAAAATATATCTGTTGAAAATAGTCTTGTGTAGGCCCGACATTCCAGTGTGGTTTCGCAGTTCCACGGGTCAAATCGCTTTACTATCCAGTTTTGGGCCTTTGGTATCTAAAAAAAAAGCAGTTTGAGTGTGTCGCTCACTGTTCAGCCGCAAATATTTCTATTTAAAAAAGTGTGGAATACTCCAGTAAACAATAACTGTGGTTTTGCCATCCCACGGTAAAATATCTCTATTATTCAGGTTTTAGTAGTTTTTTTCCGTAAAGAAAAACAGTAGTGTCTCCTGACTGTTGTGACACAAAAATATATCTGTTGAAAATAGTCTTGTGTAGGCCCGACATCCCAGTGTGGTTTCGCAGTTCCACGGGTCAAATCGCTGTACTATCCAGTTTTGGGCCTTTGGTATCTAAAAAAAAAGCAGTTTGAGTGTGTCGCTCACTGTTCAGCCGCAAATATCTCTATTTAAAAAAGTGTGGTATACCCCATTAAACAATAACTGTGGTTTTGCCATCCCACGGTAAAAAATCTCTATTATTCAGCTTTTGGTAGCTTTTTCCGTAAAGAAAAACAGTAGTGTCTCCTGACTGTTGTGACACAAAAATATATCTGTTGAAAATAGTCTTGTGTAGGCCCGACATCCCAGTGTGGTTTCGCAGTTCCACGGGTCAAATCGCTATACTATCCAGTTTTGGGCCTTTGGTATCTAAAAAAAAGCAGTTTGAGTGTGTCACTCACTGTTCAACCGCAAATATCTCTATTTAAAAAAGTGTGGTATACCCCAGTAAACAATAACTGTGGTTTTGCCATCCCACGGTAAAAAATCTCTATTATTCAGCTTTTGGTAGTTTTTTCCGTAAAGAAAAACAGTAGTGTCTCCTGACTGTTGTGACACAAAAATATATCTGTTGAAAATAGTCTTGTGTAGGCCCGACATCCCAGTGTGGTTTCGCAGTTCCACGGGTCAAATCGCTGTACTATCCAGTTTTGGGCCTTTGGTATCTAAAAAAAAAGCAGTTTGAGTGTGTCGCTCACTGTTCAGCCGCAAATATCTCTATTTAAAAAAGTGTGGTATACCCCAGTAAACAATAACTGTGGTTTTGCCATCCCACGGTAAAAAATCTCTATTATTCAGGTTTTGGTAGTTTTTTTCCGTAAAGAAAAACAGTAGTGTCTCCAGACTGTTGTGACACAAAAATATATCTGTTGAAAATAGTCTTGTGTAGGCCCGACATCCCAGTGTGGTTTCGCAGTTCCACGGGTCAAATCGCAGTACTATCCAGTTTTGGGCCTTTGGTATCTAAAAAAAAAGCAGTTTGAGTGTGTCGCTCACTGTTCAGCCGCAAATATCTCTATTTAAAAAAGTGTGGTATACCCCAGTAAACAATAACTGTGGTTTTGCCATCCCACGGTAAAAAATCTCTATTATTCAGCTTTTGGTAGTTTTTTCCGTAAAGAAAAACAGTAGTGTCTCCTGACTGTTGTGACACAAAAATATATCTGTTGAAAATAGTCTTGTGTAGGCCCGACATCCCAGTGTGGTTTCGCAGTTCCACGGGTCAAATCGCTGTACTATCCAGTTTTGGGCCTTTGGTATCTAAAAAAAAAGCAGTTTGAGTGTGTCGCTCACTGTTCAGCCGCAAATATCTCTATTTAAAAAAGTGTGGTATACCCCATTAAACAATAACTGTGGTTTTGCCATCCCACGGTAAAAAATCTCTATTATTCAGCTTTTGGTAGCTTTTTCCGTAAAGAAAAACAGTAGTGTCTCCTGACTGTTGTGACACAAAAATATATCTGTTGAAAATAGTCTTGTGTAGGCCCGACATCCCAGTGTGGTTTCGCAGTTCCACGGGTCAAATCGCTATACTATCCAGTTTTGGGCCTTTGGTATCTAAAAAAAAGCAGTTTGAGTGTGTCACTCACTGTTCAACCGCAAATATCTCTATTTAAAAAAGTGTGGTATACCCCAGTAAACAATAACTATGGTTTTGCCATCCCACGGTAAAAAATCTCTATTATTCAGCTTTTGGTAGTTTTTTCCGTAAAGAAAAACAGTAGTGTCTCCTGACTGTTGTGACACAAAAATATATCTGTTGAAAATAGTCTTGTGTAGGCCCGACATCCCAGTGTGGTTTCGCAGTTCCACGGGTCAAATCGCTGTACTATCCAGTTTTGGGCCTTTGGTATCTAAAAAAAAAGCAGTTTGAGTGTGTCGCTCACTGTTCAGCCGCAAATATCTCTATTTAAAAAAGTGTGGTATACCCCAGTAAACAATAACTGTGGTTTTGCCATCCCACGGTAAAAAATCTCTATTATTCAGGTTTTGGTAGTTTTTTTCCGTAAAGAAAAACAGTAGTGTCTCCAGACTGTTGTGACACAAAAATATATCTGTTGAAAATAGTCTTGTGTAGGCCCGACATCCCAGTGTGGTTTCGCAGTTCCACGGGTCAAATCGCAGTACTATCCAGTTTTGGGCCTTTGGTATCTAAAAAAAAAGCAGTTTGAGTGTGTCGCTCACTGTTCAGCCGCAAATATCTCTATTTAAAAAAGTGTGGTATACCCCAGTAAACAATAACTGTGGTTTTGCCATCCCACGGTAAAAAATCTCTATTATTCAGCTTTTGGTAGTTTTTTCCGTAAAGAAAAACAGTAGTGTCTCCTGACTGTTGTGACACAAAAATATATCTGTTGAAAATAGTCTTGTGTAGGCCCGACATCCCAGTGTGGTTTCGCAGTTCCACGGGTCAAATCGCTGTACTATCCAGTTTTGGGCGTTTGGTATCTAGAAAAAAAGCAGTTTGAGTGTGTCGCTCACTGTTCAGCCGCAAATATCTCTATTTAAAAAAGTGTGGTATACCCCAGTAAACAATAACTGTGGTTTTGCCATCCCACGGTAAAAAATCTCTATTATTCAGCTTTTGGTAGTTTTTTCCGTAAAGAAAAACAGTAGTGTCTCCTGACTGTTGTGACACAAAAATATATCTGTTGAAAATAGTCTTGTGTAGGCCCGACATCCCAGTGTGGTTTCGCAGTTCCACGGGTCAAATCGCTTTACTATCCAGTTTTGGGCCTTTGGTATCTAAAAAAAAAGCAGTTTGAGTGTGTCGCTCACTGTTCAGCCGCAAATATTTCTATTTAAAAAAGTGTGGAATACTCCAGTAAACAATAACTGTGGTTTTGCCATCCCACGGTAAAATATCTCTATTATTCAGGTTTTGGTAGCTTTTTTCCGTAAAGAAAAACAGTAGTGTCTCCTGACTGTTGTGACACAAAAATATATCTGTTGAAAATAGTCTTGTGTAGGCCCGACATCCCAGTGTGGTTTCGCAGTTCCACGGGTCAAATCGCTGTACTATCCAGTTTTGGGCCTTTGGTATCTAAAAAAAAAGCAGTTTGAGTGTGTCGCTCACTGTTCAGCCGCAAATATCTCTATTTAAAAAAGTGTGGTATACCCCATTAAACAATAACTGTGGTTTTGCCATCCCACGGTAAAAAATCTCTATTATTCAGCTTTTGGTAGCTTTTTCCGTAAAGAAAAACAGTAGTGTCTCCTGACTGTTGTGACACAAAAATATATCTGTTGAAAATAGTCTTGTGTAGGCCCGACATCCCAGTGTGGTTTCGCAGTTCCACGGGTCAAACCGCTATACTATCCAGTTTTGGGCCTTTGGTATCTAAAAAAAAGCAGTTTGAGTGTGTCACTCACTGTTCAACCGCAAATATCTCTATTTAAAAAAGTGTGGTATACCCCAGTAAACAATAACTGTGGTTTTGCCATCCCACGGTAAAAAATCTCTATTATTCAGCTTTTGGTAGTTTTTTCCGTAAAGTAAAACAGTAGTGTCTCCTGACTGTTGTGACACAAAAATATATCTGTTGAAAATAGTCTTGTGTAGGCCCGACATCCCAGTGTGGTTTCGCAGTTCCACGGGTCAAATCGCTGTACTATCCAGTTTTGGGCCTTTGGTATCTAAAAAAAAAGCAGTTTGAGTGTGTCGCTCACTGTTCAGCCGCAAATATCTCTATTTAAAAAAGTGTGGTATACCCCAGTAAACAATAACTGTGGTTTTGCTATCCCACGGTAAAAAATCTCTATTATTCAGCTTTTGGTAGTTTTTTCCGTAAAGAAAAACAGTAGTGTCTCCTGACTGTTGTGACACAAAAATATATCTGTTGAAAATAGTCTTGTGTAGGCCCAACATCCCAGTGTGGTTTCGCAGTTCCACGGGTCAAATCGCTGTACTATCCAGTTTTGGGCGTTTGGTATCTAGAAAAAAAGCAGTTTGAGTGTGTCGCTCACTGTTCAGCCGCAAATATCTCTATTTAAAAAAGTGTGGTATACCCCAGTAAACAATAACTGTGGTTTTCCTCTTCCACGGTTCGAATCTACTCTTTATTACCCTTTTTCCATTGATAGTGCAAGTGTAAGCTATTTTACTTCATTTACAATGGGCAAGGCGCGTGGCAAGGGACGTGGAAGTGGACGTTCTGGTGATGGTTCGTGCAGAGGATGGGGCCGTGGCCAAGGTGAAAATGTGCCACAACCAACAGCCACATCTTTTCGCTCCCACTTCTTGACTGAATTACTAGGGAAGCACAGAACAACACCAGTATTGAGAACTGATCAGTGTGAACAGGTTATTAATTGGATAGCAGATAATACTTCCAGTTACCTGGGCACCACCACCTCCGGTCTGTCTTCCACACGGTCAACTCTTAGTAGCCGTGAGTCTCGACCGCATACTCCTCCTCACCCTGATGCTCCTTCCTCCCACCATGCCGAGTGTCGTCAGACAGCAAGTGATCCCACACTTGGACACTCTGAAGAGCTGTTCACTGGTCCATTTCCATATTTGGGCCCCCCGCCTGATACGCTTGAAGTGGTGGAAGAGGAGATCCCATGTTGCGATGCCCAAATATTTGAACAGCCACGGCCACAGGAAGTCGACGTTGGCAATCTGTCACAAGACGTGGACGATGACGAGACACAATTGCCAGGAAGTGAGGAGGAGGATCGTGGTGCGCAAGTGGAAGAGGAGGAGGTGGTGGATGATCTAGTAACTGACCCAAAGTGGAAGGAGGACATGCAGAGTGAGGCCAGCAGCACACAGGGGGAGGGAGGCAGAGTACCTCAACAGGCAGGAAGAAGCAGTGTGGTGGCCGCAGACAGAAGGCAGGCAACCGTTCCCCGTATAACCAACACGAGGGACGTTGCCAGTACAAGCGGTAGGTCTTCCAGAGTCTGGAATTTTTTTAAAGACTCTGCTGATAACCCCAAAAAGGCCATATGTTCCACCTGCCATGCCAGCATCAGCAGGGGTGACAAAACTACCAGCCTGACCACCACCAGCATGATCAGGCACATGGCAGCAAAGCACCCGACTTTGTGGGGCGAAACGCAGGGTCCACGACCAGTGTCAGCGGGTGTCACCACTGCTTCTTCCACTGTTGTGCGTGCAATAGAACCCCCTGTTGTGTGTGCAAGGCAATCCCCTGTCCATACTGCATGTAAAGATGCCCCCTCCTCTCAGTCTTCACTTGTTATGGCAGTTTCTCAAGAAACAGCATCAACGTCCACGTCCACGTCCCACCGCAGCGTTCAATTGTCCATATCCCAGACCTTTGAACGAAAGCGGAAATTCGCAGCTAACGCCCCACAGGCCACAGTCCTAAATTCGCACATTTCACGACTGCTTGCATTGGAAATGCTGCCTTTTAGGCTGGTGGAGACAGAATCCTTCCGCAATCTTATGGCGGTGGCCGTCCCTCGGTACTCGGTCCCCAGCCAACACTATTTTGCCCGGTGTGCCATCCCCGCACTACACAAGCACGTGTCCCAAAGCATCTGCCGTGCCCTCAACAACGCAGTTACTGGGAGAGTCCACCTGACAACGGACACGTGGACAAGTGCTTGTGGCCAGGGATGGTACATCTCTCTGACGGCACACTGGGTATACATAGTGGAAGCCGGGACCCAGTCGGACCTTGGGACGGAACACATCCTCCCCACACCGAGGATTGCGGGCCCTATGTCAGTCAGAGTTGCCCCCACAGTGTACAGCTCCTGCGCATCCTCCTCCTCCTTCTCCTCCTCATGTTCAGCCTCCATCTCAGATATCACCACATCAGTTACAAGCTGAAAGCATTGCAGTACTGCCTCCGCCAAGCGGCAACAGGCTGTGCTGAAACTCATAAGCTTAGGTGATAAACCTCACACTGCTTGTGAGTTGTGGACAGCTGTGAAAGAGCAGGCAGATCTGTGGCTGAGACCGCTGAACCTACATCCCGGCATGGTCGTGTGTGACAATGGCTGTAACCTGGTGGCGGCTCTGAGGCGAGGTGAGATCACACACGTACCATGCCTAGATCATGTGCTTAACCTCGTGGTTCAGCGGTTTCTTAAATCGTACCCCGAGTTGCCAGATCTGCTCGTGAAAGTACGCCGCCTGTCAGCTCATTTTCACAAGTCGGCTACAGCTTCCACCGCCCTTGCTGTGTTGCATCAGCGTTTGCAGCTTCCGGCACACCGAGTGGTGTGTGATGTCCCCACACGTTGGAACTCTACCCTCCACATGTTGCAAAGGATTTGTGAGCAGAAGAGAGCAGTTGTGGAGAACCAGCTGCAACAAGGCCGTCGATATTCAGGTCAGACTCCACACATAAGACCTCAGGAGTGGACCTGGATGTCTGACATATGTACCATCCTGACAAACTTTGAGGAGGCCACCAAGATGGTGAGTGATGATGACGCCATCATTAGTGTCAGCATCCCACTTGTCTGTCTTTTGCAACGCTCTCTGCAGAGAATTAAAGAGGAGGCATTGCAGCCAGAGTATGATGAGATGGATCAAGAAGCCGTAGCGGCCGATTACACACAGCCCAGCCTCATCTCATCCCAACGTGCATTGGGGGACAATGAGGGAGAGGAGGAGGAGGAGGAGGAGGAAGAACAGGAGCTGCTATCATGCGTTGTAGACGGTAGTACCTGTACAAGTGTCATACCGTCCGTTTAGCGTGGGTGGCCTGAGGACAGGAGGGAGGAGGAAGAGGAGGAGGAGAGCATGGTCAGTCGTCATCTTGGTGAGGACACGGAAATCTTGCCCGTTACCAGTCTGGCACGCATGGCTGACTTTATGTTACGCTGCCTTAACCGTGACCCTCGCGTTGTCAAAATGTTGGGTGACAGTCATTACTGGTTGGTGACACTTGTAGACCCCCGCTACAAGGAGAACTTTCACTCTCTTATTCCTGAGGTGGAGAGGTCTACAAAAATGGGGCAATACCAGAAGGCCCTTGCTGCAGAACTCTTAAAAAAATTCCCATCTGAACACGCTAGCGGCAGAGGTCACAGTTCGTTGCCCAACCAAGGCGTACAGGCGAGAGAGATGCAACTCCAATCCAGCAGAGGCAGGGGAACACTGTCAACGTTCTGGGACAGTTTTCTGACAATCCCCCAGCTTACAGGCCCTGAGGCGTGGGGTACTCTCACAAGGAGTGGAAAGTTTCAAAAGATGGTGAGGGAGTACCTTGCTGATCGTACCAGCGTCCTCCGTGATTCCTCTGTGCCTTTTAATTATTGGGTATCCAAGCTGGACACTTGGAATGAACTCGCTCTGTACGCCTTGGAGGTCCTGGCCTGCCCTGCCGCTAGCGTGTTATCGGAGCGTGTTTTTAGTGCCGCTGGGGGAATTATAACTGATAAGCGCACTCGCCTGTCAACTGACAATGCTGACAAGCTGACCCTTATCAAAATGAACAAGGGCTGGATTGGGCCAGACTTCTCATCACCACCAAATGACAGCAGAGTAACATAAAGTCAAATCCACTGTGTTATTTCGGGAGGTGTATTAACATGCACCGCTTCACACCCACACATGGGTATACGCTTCCTCGTTTCGGCTGTTTAATCTTCTTCTCCTTATCCTCAGCCTCCACCACCACTATACCACCAGGGTGCCAGCATTGCAAGTTCCTCCTTCTTTATTTTTGGCAGCTTTTGCTTGCAAGGCATTAGCAAATACTATGGGACACCCACTCCCCAATAATGGGACTTATGTTTGTAATATGCTGTACTGCATGGCTCTTGTAAGGGGCATTGCAAGTTGCTCCGTCCTAATTTTTGGCAGCTTTTGCTGGGAAAGCATAAGCAAATACTATGGGACACCCACTTCCCAATAATGGGACTTATGTTTGTAATATGCTGCACTGCATGGCTCTTGTAAGGGGCATTGCAAGTTGCTCCGTCCTAATTTTTGGCAGCTTTTGCTGGGAAAGCATAAGCAAATACTATGGGACACCCACTCCCCAATAATGGGACTTATGTTTGTAATATGCTGTACTGCATGGCTCTTGTAAGGGGCATTGCAAGTTGCTCCGTCCTAATTTTTGGCAGCTTTTGCTGGGAAAGCATAAGCAAATACTATGGGACTCCCACTCCCCAATAATGGGACTTATGTTTGTAATATGCTGTACTGCATGGCTCTTGTAAGGGGCATTGCAAGTTGCTCCATCCTAATTTTTGGCAGCTTTTGCTGGGAAAGCATAAGCAAATACTATGGGACACCCACTCACCAATAATGGGACCTATGTTTGTAATATGCTGTACTGCATGGCTCTTGTAAGGGGCATTGCAAGTTGCTCCGTCCTAATTTTTGGCAGCTGTTGCTGGGAAAGCATAAGCAAATACTATGGGACACCCACTCACCAATAATGGGACTTATGTTTGTAATATGCTGTACTGCATGGCTCTTGTAAGGGGCATTGCAAGTTGCTCCGTCCTAATTTTTGGCAGCTGTTGCTGGGAAAGCATAAGCAAATACTATGGGACACCCACTCCCCAATAATGGGACTTATGTTTGTAATATGCTGTACTGCATGGCTCTTGTAAGGGGCATTGCAAGTTGCTCCGTCCTAATTTTTGGCAGTTTTTGCTGGGAAAGCATAAGCAAATACTATGGGACACCCACTCCCCAATAATGGGACTTATGTTTTTAATATGCTGTACTGCATAGCTCTTGTAAGGGGCATTGCAAGTTGCTCCGTCCTAATTTTTGGCAGCTTTTGCTGGGAAAGCATAAGCAAATACTATGGGACACCCACTCCCCAATAATGGGACTTATGTTTGTAATATGCTGTACTGCATAGCTCTTGTAAGGGACATTGCAAGTTGCTCCGTCCTAATTTTTGGCAGCTTTTGCTTGGAAAGCATAAGCAAATACCATGGGACACCCACTCCCCAATAATGGGACTTATGTTTGTAATATGCTGTACTGCATGTGACACGCCCCCTGGGCCGTGTGTACACGTGTGTGGGATACCCGGTGCCGGGTCTCTGGGGTCTGTAGTCTCCGTGGCGGTGACCCGGTCCCGTGGCTCAGGCTGGTCAAACCAGTGGCAGTCTTTCTTAGGTTTTGAGGTTAAATGTTCGACTGCGCCACCCGTGGATTGCGGTCAGGGAGCACCACCGCTGCGAGGCAGACCGCTGAGGCTGGTGTTGTGTACGCAGCATAGAATGGGATAACTCCCCTCGGGAGGAGTATAGCCTCAGGGCAGTGAGTGTGGATGATGGGGGTGATGGTGCACGAGCGCAGCAGGAATGACTCAGAGTCTTTGCAGTGCAGTTCAGGGTCTTTACTGATGATTATAAGGTAGACCCTCCCGGGAGTACTGGCTAGCATAAGAGGCCTGGTCAGTCTGTGAGCAAGCAGGAGTTCCCCTGGCCAGGTGGAGTTGTAGGCCTCCCCGTCTGTCTGCACTCTTCCCGGCTACCTTGCTGTAAGCGGGTAGAAGTAGCCCACGTCCCTGAGTGTACCGTGTAGTGCTCACCCGTATGGCTGGTGACTTGGGGCCTTCTGTTAGCCTCCGCTCCACGACGGCGGTGCTGGTCCCTTGCTTGTGACTGAGCCCCCGGGCTTCTATGGCCAGAGGACCTGAAATCCCCTGCCGGCTGGTTTCTGCTGCTGGATATATAAGTCCTCACAGCTTCAGACTCCTGTGTCCGGTTCCTATTGTCTTCTGCCAGGGCGAGCTCTGCTCAGCTTCCAGCCCCTGATCTTTAGCTCCTAGCTCCTACAGAGCTCCTTGCTGTTACTTTCCCTTGCTCTCACTCTGACTCTGACTGTTCTCTGACTCACTCAACCCCGCCCCAGATCCAGTTTATAAGGGCAGAACTCTCCCCTCCCAGGATTGGGGCAGGAGGATGTTGCATGTTTAAGGGATCCTGACCAGGAAACCTCCCACTTGCTCTCCGACGTAATATCTCTATTACTGTGGTGACCAGACCCCTGGGGTGCCACACATGGCTCTTGTAAGGGACATTTCAGTTCCTCATAATTTTTGGAAAGCCTTCCATTCACTGCTTAGGCCAACAGTGCACGGGAGACCCAGTTGCTATAAATGGAAAAAAAGGTTTAGTTAACGCCCTCTGACCTCCTTGTCGTTTCCAAGGGGCATTGGAGTGGCTCGAAATTTTTGGTAGGCATTGCACTCACTGTATGCCCTATAACTGTGTAGCCGAACCGCTCCTTTAGTTACAGAAACATATCCTACAAGACATATCTGGTTGACTGGCCTGATATTGATGTGAATGGTCCCTGTTCCTCCTGCTCTTTCTCCTTTGCCACTACCTCATCCATCATTTATCACCTGAAGCTTTGTTTTAACGGGAGTCATAGAACTTGGATAGTAGCAGGAAAACATCCAGCAAGCCTCGGAGGAGGTAGGATATGTGCCAAAACGCTGACCACCTCAGGCCTAGCCGCTACTACATACATGCGCTTGCATTACAACAAAACAAAGCAGATGCTAACTTCTATCATCCTCATCATGCTCCTCACCTTGGCACTCTCAACTCCCCTGATGGAGAAGCCAGGGCCCACCGGAGGAGTCTGATAGTCCGGTGGGCTCGGCCAATGCTGCCCTAAAGCAGGCCAGGCTAAGAAAAGTGTGGGAAAGGTTACCGGGACAAATAGGGGTGGCTGGGGACCGAGTATGGACACCCCCTGGAGGCTGGGGAGCAAGCGGGGACACCCGGCCACCAGGTGGCTGGGGACTGAGTACGGATACCAGGCCGCCGACACAGCCATGGCGTGGTGGCCAGATTCCGCCTCCACATGCCTAAAAGGCCCAATTTAAAGTGCAAGCAAGCAGTATGGTATTGCAGCCTGGGGGTGGGTGGGTGGCAGGCTGCATACTTGCGCTTGCATTGCAAGGAATGGGAGAGGTACAATTGAAAACTGCCCTGGGACAAGGACTTGAATGGGGATAGTTGCAAGTCTGCAACGACAGGTGCAAGGTGGGAGGCATCTTCGCATGTACCATGAACAGGGGTTTGGCATGCACACACTACAGCGGAATAGACTCTCCTTCCCACTAAATGCACTGGGGAGGGCACAGGTAATGTTTTGGTATACGCGCTTAATCTTATGTATAAGGCACACCAGGACAAATATGGGCGGCTGGGGAGTATGGATACCTCGCTGCCGAAGCAGCCATGAGGTAGTGGCCAGCTTCGGCCTCCTCCAAACTAAAAGGCCCCATTTCAAGTGCAAGCTAGCAGTATGGAATTGCAGTCTGGGGGTGGGTGGGTGGCAGGTTGCACACTTACACTTGCATTAAAAGAAAACATAGCAGATGCTAACTTCTGTCATCATCATCATGCTCCTCACCTTGGCACTCTCAACTCCACCGATGGAGAAGTCAGGGCCCACCGGAGGAGTCTGGTTCTCTGGTGGGCTCGTCCAATGCTGCCTAAAGCAGGCCGGGCTAAGAAAAGTGTGTGGGGGGATGTTCCAAGGAGAAATAGGGGCGGCTGGGGACCGTTTATGGACACCCGGCTGCCCCCAGGCGGCTGGGGACCGTGTGTGGACACCCGGCCGCGGGGCGGCTGGGGACCGAGTATGGACACCCGGCCGCCGGGCGGCTGGGGACTGAGTATGGATTCCAGGCCGCCAACACAGCCATGACATGGTGGCCAGGTTCCGCCTCCACATGCCTAAAAGGCCCAATTTCAAGTTCAAGCAAGCAAGCAGTATGGTATTGCAGCCTGGGGGTGGGTGGGTGGCAGGCTGCATACTTGAGCTTGTATTGCATGGAATGGGGGAGGTACAATTGAACACTGCCCTGGGACTAGAACTTGCATGGGGATAGTTGCAAGTCTGCATCTTCTGATGCGGTAAGGATCACTTATGATGGGCACACTTTTAGACAGTGACCTGGGAGTCAGAGATGCTTCCAGGGGTCTTCCCCATGCTGTTCCCTTTTCTTTTCGGCACTTTATGCATGTGTCACACAGCACATGGCCAGATAAGGTTGTAAAATGTTAAAATGACATTTCACGGTGAATGCATTTGTCACGGTTGAAAGCAATACAAAAGTGCAAAAACGCATAAAAAATGCTACTTGTGAACATAGCCGAAGGTGTGGAGGAGTATTTTTGTTTTTGGTCATTTATTTTAACTTATACACAAGTCTTTACCCTGGAAAGGATGTTCCTTAACATATTTCACAGGAAAAAAGTTTCACTTTCGTTTTTGAACGTTTTATTGTGAGCCTGTAAAAGTGGCTTAATACCTCTGACCACGTTGTTGACAGCAGTGACCTGGGGGTCAGAAATGCTTCCTGGGGCGATCCCCATGCTGTCCCCATGTCATTTGAGCACTGTCACTATCGTTTTGGGCACTTGTTAGGCTTTTAAAAGACTGCCGGGGGTGCCACCGCAAAAATGCTCGAGTCTCCCATAGACTAACATTGGGCTCGTTGCTCGGGTCGAGCACCCGAGTATCACGGCGAGCTCGGCCCGAGCTTCGAGCACCCGAGCATTTTAGTGCTCGCTCAACACTAATCTCCTCCCAGACCTGGACTAAAGCATCCGCCAACTCCTGGACAGTCTGTGGTGCAATGTGGCGTTGGTGGATGGAGCGAGACATGATGTCCCAGATGTGTTTAATTGGATTCAGGTCTGGGGAACAGGTGGGCCAGTCCATAGCTTCAATGCCTTCATCTTGCAGGAACTGCTGACACACTCCAGCCACATGAGGTCTGGCATTGTCCTGCATTAGGAGGAACCCAGGGCCAAACGCACCAGCATACGGTCTCACAAGGGGTCTGAGGATCTCATCTCGGTACCTAATGGCAGTCAGGCTACCTCTGGCGAGCACATGGAAAGCTGTGCGACCCTCCAAAGAAATGCCACCCCACACCATTACTGACCCACTGCCAAACTGGTCATGCTGAAGGATGTTGCAGGCAGCAGATCGCTCTCCACGGCGTCTCCAGACTCTGTCACGTCTGTCACATGTGCTCAGTGTGAACCTGCTTTCATCTGTGAAGAGCACAGGCCGCCAGTGGCGACTTTGCCAATCTTGGTGTTCTGTGGCAAATGCCAAGCGTCCTGCATGGTGTTGGGCTGTGAGCACAACCCCCATCTGTGGACGTCGGGCCCTCATACCACCCTCATGGAGTCGGTTTCTAACCGTTTGTGCAGACACATGCACATTTGTGGCCGGCTGGAGGTCATTTTGCAGAGCTCTGGCAGTGCTCCCCGTTCCTCCTTGCACAAAGGCAGAGGTAGCGGTCCTGCTGCTGGGTTGTTGCCCTCCTACGGCCCCCTCCACGTCTCCTGGTGTACTGGCCTGTCTCCCGGTAGCGCCTCCAGCCTCTGGACACTACGCTGACAGACACAGCAAATCTTCTTGCCACAGTTCACATTGATGTGCCATCCTGGATGAGCTGCACTACCTGAGCAACTTCTGTGGGTTGTAGAGTCCGTTTCATGCAACCACGAGTGTGAAAGCACAACCAACATTCAAAGGTGACCAAAACATCAGCCAGAAAGCATTGGTACTGTTACGGATCCGGGTGGTGGAACCTCTGTGCTGTGGTGCAAGGATGGACCAGAGGGGTGTGACTAGGTATCAACTTGGACCGACCAAGGCTGTACGGCGGCTCAATCGACTCCGTGACCAGGGAAGGACCTAGCAGAGGGACCAGGTGCTACTCTGGGGACCGACCTTGTATGAGAGCAGGTGACTCCCATGGGTCAGAAGGCAGGGACTGAGCGGTACAGCAGATGAGCACGGCAGGCAGGCTTGACGGATGATCCGGGCAGACGGACTGGCAGGCACGGCAGGTAACAGGCAGGAGCTTATAGGTAGGCTGTCAGGCAGGCACGGCTGGTGACGGGCAGGAGCCTCTAGGTAGGCTGTCAGGTGGTCACGGCAAGTGACGGGCAGGAGCCTCTAGGTAGGCTGTCAGGTGGTCACGGCAAGTGATGGGCAGGAGCCTCTAGGTAGGCTGTCAGGTGGTCTCGGCAAGTGACGGGCAGGAGCCTCTAGGTAGGCTGTCAGGTGGTCACGGCAAGTGACGGGCAGGAGCCTCTAGGTAGGCTGTCAGGTGGTCACGGCAAGTGACGGGCAGGAGCCTCTAGGTAGGCTGTCAGGAGGTCACGGCAAGTGACGGGCAGGAGCCTCTAGGTAGGCTGTCAGGTGGTCACGGCAAGTGATGGGCAGTAGCCTCTAGGTAGGCTGTCAGGTGGTCATGGCAAGTGACGGGCAGGAGCCTCTAGGTAGGCTATCAGGTAGGCATGGCAGGTGCAGGCAGGATAAGTGGACTGGCCAAGCCCATAGACAGACTAGCGGACTGGGCTGTAAGCAGACTGTCGGGCTGGACTGGTAATCAGGCTGGCAGACTGGACTAATAGTCAGACGGACTAGACTGGTAGTCAGTCAGACGGACTGGACTGGTAGTCAGACAGGCAGCAGGACCTGTGGGCTGAAGCAGAGTAAAGCATATAGAGCAACAAACTTGTACGGGCACCTCCATTTTGGAGGAGGTGCCTTTTAAATGAGAGGTCCTCCAGCCATTGGCCGGGGACTCCTTAGGATGGCGCGCGGCCCCTTTAAGAGAGAGGGAGCGCGCACGCGCGCCCTAAGCGCGCCCTAAGCACAGTGCCCGGGGAGCTGCGCGTGCTGGCAGCAAGAGAGGCAGGAGCGCTGGAGGACGCCGGGCAGGGAGCGTGGCGGTGAGTGGAACGGCGTCTCTGCCTGTCAGGGTGCAGAGACGCCGATACTACAGGTACTGAGATGTGGTCTGTGGTCCCCACCTGCAGAACCACTCCTTTATTGAGGGTGTCTTGATAATTGCCAATAATTTCCAACTATTCTCTATTCCATTTGCACAACAGCATGTGAAATTGATTGTCAGTCAGTGTTGCTTCCTAAGTGGACAGTTTGATTTCACAGAAGTTTGATTTACTTGGTGTTATATTCTGTTGTTTAAGTGTTCCCTTTATTTTTCTGAGCAGTGTATTTATCTATCTATCTATCTATCTATCTATCTATCTAGATAGATAGTAGCTACATTTTCACATTCTAGGTGAGACCATAGGAAAAAGTGTTAACCAAAGCATAAGCTATGATGATCAGTTCAACTAAGTAGTTAGTTACTTTTACAAAACTTCACACTCTTACACATATACTGTATGATCACATTTTTGGCAGACAAAGGCTTAAGAAAATAGGATTCTAGAAATCATTAAAGTAAAATGGGCTAGTTCAAGAACAATAACCTTAAATGTTGAGTGAAAAAACAGTTTTGAGGTTATATAAAAGCTGTTACTTATAAAAATACAGATATATTATAATATGTGGGTTTCTTAGAAACAACATTTACACTACTTTATACATTGAAAGGATTCGTAATGTATGTGTGTCTTTTGGCATTCCACACGCTTGCCTAGAAATACTTAATCATTCCCTTCTTTTTGGAATCATCTTCACTTTCCCATATGAATTGGCTATTATATAAATAGAGAGTGACATGTTTAATGCCCTGAACAAATCTAAACTGGGCGTTTGCAGGCAAACATATGCTGAAAAAATCTACATATTAGCTACCTGCGCTCTCTCAATTTTCTGAGCTGTATAAACTTTCTCCAACAAATTCTCTGACATGGATTAAAATTATGCGTGCGGTTATGCAAATAGTCAAAAATGTAGTCAGTGAAGGACTTAAGAGAAAACTGGGAACTGGGAGTTCTACTTTGTGCATAATACTATATCTTATCAAGTGAAGATTTATGATAATTGCCAATATTTAATAAAAGAAAAGGTTATTGTGAAAAAAAATATAACTCTTCCTTTTATGTATTTGTACGTCTGTATTTGTAAAAGAACTAGATCTCAAAGCTTCCACTATTATACATTTAAAGGGTTGTCTCTAGGTCCTAAATAAGTAAAATTACAAAAGTGCTTGTAAAAATAATCGACTTTGCAATTTACCTCCTATTAACCCCTGCATGACATCCGCTGTACATGTAAGGCACAAGTCGGAAGCGGGTGAATGGAGCGGGCTCACTGGGTAAGCCTGACCAATACCCAGCAGGTGATAGCTGTGTGTTACAGCCAGGGCCAATTGTTAACCTGTCAAATAGCACACTGGCCAGCATCAGGACATAATCCTTCATTGCATGCGCCGCAGAGTTCAATAGTGAATGTTGTGTGCACTTGCCTATAGTGTAAGGAGCAATTGAAGGGCAAATGGCAGGCAAAACGTGGCTGCCAGCCTGAGCACAGTGGTCCCCAGTGGGAATATGCCCAGGGACCGGAGAAAAGGACATCATGCCTGCTAGCAGTGCTCTGAAGGTGGTCGGATCACTGGATCTGACCAGCTTCAATACACCTGTGGTTCTCCTATGCTGAAGGGGCAAAGCTGCCTCTGCTAGCCGCCTGGGAGAGCGCACAGTTCAGAACAGAGGGATGAGCATGCTGCTGGTCCGAACTGTCAATCTTCAGGGGCACACCGATCCTGGTAAAACAAGAAGCTGCTAAAAGTGCTTCTAAAGATAAGTCATTAGAACAACCCTTTGACATGTTAACTATGTCAATTATACTATGTTAACTATACTATAATGTCTTCTTCAAAAAAGTTTCATCTGTTTTGCCATAACATGGAGCTGCTTTAAGTCAGAGGAAAATAGTTTTAATTCAAAAATAAAAAGGATAAGCTGAAATACAATAACTAAATAGCCTGATTGTACAAGATGAAATATGATAATTGGAAACATATTAAGATCAGTTTTTAAGTCCAAAATTGCATAATTTGCTTGTACACTAAAATGGTCAGCCTTTTTCTTATACAGTAAATATTACAATGAAACCAGCATTGAATTAAAAAAAAACATTGTTTTAGAAGAGTGGTCTTTTTAAAGGGAATCTATCAGCAGGTTTTTCTATGTAATCTGACAGCAGCATAATATAGGAGCAGAGATCCTGATTCCAGCAATTTATAATTTACTGGGATTGATTAGCACTGGTACAAAAAAAATTCCTGCATATCTGACAAATTATGCAAAAATAGATGACTTCCTCATCCTTCTTGTCACATCTCTTCAAATAAATTCATGTCAAACTTATACTTAAAGGGATCGGCCACTACTATTCATGTCCCTTTCATGTGAACTAACTGCCATAGATAATCTTCACTAAATACCTTGCTTTGTCAAAGCTTGCAGTACCCTGAGCTGTAACCTGAGCTGTAACCTGGGCTGTAACCTGGGCTGTAACCTGAGCTGTAACCTGACCAGTACCCTGAGCTGTAACCTGAGCTGTAACCTGTGCTGTAACCTGACCAGTACCCTGAGCTGTAACCTGAGCTCTAACCTGACCAGTACCCTGAGCTGTAACCTGAGCTATAACCTGGTCTGTAACCTGACCAGCAACCTGAGTTGTAACCTGGGCTGTAACCTGGGCTGTAACCTGAGCTGTAACCTGAGCTGTAACCTGAGCTGTAACCTGAGCTATAACCTGAGCTGTAACCTGGGCTATAACCTGAGCTGCTCTTCTGGTCACATGATCTCCGGCTGAGAGTCTTCTGCTTCCTGTGATGTCAGGTCAGATTGTCCCTCACTTCCGGGCTCTGCAAACTGAAGGCGTGGGCAGGGCTTGTCGCTTGGGCGGCAGGACTGCATTCAGCACAGCTTTCTCTGTTTCTGTGAATGCTGCTAGCTTTCCCTGCAGCCCCAGCTCTCTCTCTCCTGTGTGTATACAGCTGGGTGTATATACCTGCACCCACACTGCTGTATACCCTGTGTATTCTATATACTCTCTGCTGTATTCCCTTTAAAATGTGAATGCACTCTGATCTCTCACTAATATATAAATAGTGAATACACCAGCACCCCCAATCACAGAACGCACTGCTGCTGCTGGAGAGAAATTATGGTTCTGCGCACCCCATAGTAGTTTAATATTGACCAGAGTAAAGCACACAAAGAATCTCTGTGCTATTAGTATAATGAAGACAACTGCATAAAAGGCAATGCCATAAACCAAAGGCAACTGCTTAAAAGGCAATGTCATACACTAAGGACAACTGTTTAAAAGCAGCAACCTGACTGAATTGCTACCACTAACAGAAAATTTTAATTGCATCTTATAAGAAAATAATGGCTGTATTGTAGGAGGGTGTGCCGCGAAAGATGAAATTCATTAGAGCCGTCCGGCATTTGTGATTGGAGACTGCCACCTACTGTCCACCCCGGACCCTGCGGAACCAATAAGAAGGAAGAATTGTTTTGAGAATGAGTTTAGATGGAGCACCAGATCAAGTGACATCCATGATGCCATTTCCCAATATAAAAGGGCTGAGAGCCAAGGCAGAAAAGGAATCGGTTGCAAAGAGAGAGCAACAGGACGTGTTCTAGGGGGTATGTCATGGCCAAGATACTGGGTCGCACCTGAGAGACAAGACCGGCGGGCAGCTGTGTGCTCGTGAGTGAGATCAACGACTGCGCCAGGCAAGATCCATGGACCAGACCACGGTGGTCAACACCTGAAGCCCAGCTCTGAGGCCCAACCCTGAGACAGCCAAGATTCAGAGACTGGACTACAACAGTCAAGACCCCAGGCCCGGCTGGACGTCAGACGCAGGTCAAGCCCCGAAGATCTGGCGGAGACCTTAATCCGGAAGTGAACGACTGCAGCAGTGACCAGGAAGCGTGAGTGAACCGGGCCATTACTTTTGACTGACGTACGGTACAGGGAACGGTCTGGGGTTGTGCAACAGATGGGGTAGTGGCCTACTAGAGTACGGGAGACGAGCATCGATTGACTTTGTAAAAAAGACTTGCGGTCCAGCAGGAAGAACCGGAGACCCCCGCTGGAGCCTGGAAGATAAAGGGGATTGTTAAAGAGATATACATGCTACTGTGAACATTGTTCTCATTAGAAACTAGATCTACAGTATATAACACTGTGACGTCGAGCTGTAAGAGTTATAGTGTGTTGATAACAACCTTGATATTATTATATATAAATAGTTAAGCCAGTTACTTCCGAATTATCTGCGTGTTGCATCCACTTACCTGCTTACAGTATCACAGATTAAATAATAACATAAGGTTGCTAAATAGATCAAAATATAAATAGCAAACTAAGGTGAGAGATGGTAAGTAAATTGCCCTCACCATATGTGTTATAAAAGTTTTATGTTCTAAAAAACTATATTGTATTGTACAATTTGAATTTACAATGAAATATGACATGATATTGCTACTACATGGCTTGTATAATTACCTTATGTGAAGGATGGGGGGATGTAATGGCAGCTTACAATCATCCTGTAAGCATGTGTAGTTGTAACAAGACAACTGGCCAGCTTCAAACAAGGGATTCACACCCCCACCGCTAGTATGCAACCTTCTAGAGGAACACCCCCTGTGGATCGAAGCCATGTGGTCTTAGTCCTTTGCTCAGCCAGCTATGATTTCATAAGGAGTTATGGAAATACTATATGTACTAGACGTACATCGTGTATATTTCTGAGAAACTCAGGACATGGCGAACGCCCACCTGGATCTCGACCCATTCTAGCACATAGGTGTATGGAGATATGTAGAACAGCTAGTAGCAACCAGGTAGCCGAGCTGTGTTTAGTTTTCACACATAGCAGGGGCCCGGCTGGATCCGATGGCGCAAGAGCCGCCACCGTAGGACTATCCAGAAAGAAGTTATGATCTTTCATAGGTTTTGGGAGATTTAGCTACAAACCTCCAGGGGAGGAGATTTAGGTCCAGCCCAGGGGGCAGGAGGGGAGAGACACCAAAGGGGTTAAATGCTCATGAAAAGCAGGGCTTATTGCTTTTTTTCCGGGGATGTAACGACGACATATCGTGAGGGAGAAGTCCCGGAACAGAGGGCTCCGCAAGCCTCCCATGTGGCAGCCCCTCCCCCAAAAGCAGGCATTCCATCTGACGGGTAACTGTCTTATATTCTGCTTATATATTTTGTACTACCTCTATTTCTATATGCATGTCTGACCATTATATATGTATAACCCTTGTGTATATAGTGTATTGTCTAGTGTGCCGTTAAGTCGATTAAATGTATAATTTAACCTTGGGCTGCTCTTTTCACGATAAAAGTTCTATGTATTTTCCTCTGTTTGCTTATTAAAGTCTATTTCTTAATTGGGGGCATAGACAGAAGACCCCATAGAGAGTCAGGAACGGGCTGAAACGTAGTCTGAAAGAAGCCTTGAGTGTAGAATCTCCAAATCCTTTGAGGCAGATGTGTTTTGAGGGTGCTGTCTTGTTAACTGTAGTAGTCTATGTAAACATATAGGGAGGAACATGAATCGCATGAACTTCCTATAAATGCCTTTAAAATAATGGTTATCATGTATAACCCACAGCATGGAAACTACACCAAGAACAAAGAAGTCGCTCTAGAATTGATGTGGTTTTAGCTTTTTCTCTTGTGACCATCGCTCACAGTGTGAACCTCACATTGCACGAAGGGACCTTATGAGCAAGTATAATGTTTGCTCAGAAGGAGCAGCAGGATGGAAAAATGTATGAATATATTATTTAACAAGGCAGAGTAATTTCAACTTTGCCTAGGGCTTATCAACTTCATAATATGTTCCCATTTCAGTAGTAAGAGAAATGAAAAAGAAATAAATCCCAATTACCCATAGAGGTAGAATTTGTATAATAAAAAGCTGTAAAATGTGAGAACAGAATCAAATCAGACTATGAAACACCAGCAATGGAGTATATTTATTAAAGTGTAACTGTATAGCCCTTTAAAAGAAGATTGACTTTAATTTAGAAAAAGCACAATTAAAAAAAAGCCCACATACAAAACACTTTTTACCATGTAGGATATCAGATGCAGTGTCCTCTAAATGTTTTACTAAAGAATAATGTCAAAATTGCACCACCAATACCACTTCATACCTCAAGTGTGACCCTAGCCCAAAGATTACTCTTTATTTTCTAAATCAACTTCCCTCTGCTCTCTTTGGTTTTCCCGTGCTTAGATGCCCTATAAATCTTTCTCCTTCATTATTGTCCTCTGTGTTTACAAACCAGGAATCAGCTTTTAATCAAATTCCCCCTAAGGGGCCATAAATCTGTCCTAAAGACATGCTAGCTACAATCTTCATCCTCATGCACGTATAGTATCCGATTTATGGAAGTCCCCTCTGCCCTACAGTTTGTATACAGCTTGTATTACTCTGTATTGTATTCTCGTATTTTACACAAAACAACACACGTGTCTACATGATAAAGATTTAATCTCCTTTCTATGAACAATACTTTAGTCACCTTTTTGGAAAGCAGCAGTATAATATGCTACATGAAAGGTTTCCAGTTTCAGTGGTGGAATGTATTAGCTCATGTACTGAATGTCATAGTGACCTGATTCATGGGTTACCTGAGAAATCTCAAACTCATACACCATCTATTTGAGATTGAAGGTCAACCATCATTCACTTGAAAAAGGTAAGTGCCATGTTAAAGGACTTCAACAAATAATAATTTTTCTAATTAGCAATAATCAGGCGCGTAATGGTGGAAATGTATCCCTGCTGGACCAACAGCATCTTTACTGCATGAACATGGCTCCAAGGTAACTTCTACACTAGATTGCAAAGCCTAGAATAAATATACAGCATTTATATTTACCCATCATTAAGTCAATGGTAATGAATTTTAAGATGACACAATTATCTATGATAGCGTAATGTTGATACTGGCCATATAGTAGAGTTACGTATCATCCTGGTTGGGTACACCTTGTCGTGGTGGGATGGCTTTTAGGCTATGTGCCCACGATGCAGAAATGCTCTGGATTTTTTCCTGAGAATTTCTGCATCTCCCTGGCAGAAAAAACGCATGTGGATTGTACATGCGGATTGTACATGCGTTTTTCCTGCCAGGGACATGCGGATGTGAAGCGTTCTTCACATGCATTTCCGCATACGGGTTGACAAGCGCTTTCCAAGAGATTTTAGCATCACTTGGAAAGTGCTTGACAACTTGGTCACACTATATAAATCCATGCAAATGGCATGGATTTATATAGTGTGACCTTAAAGAATGGTAAAAAATAAAAAAATAAATCTATACTTACATTCTGATGGCCCCCGCAGTCTTTATTCGCTCCGTCCTGGCTGGCCGGCAGCTCGCGGTACACTGAAGGACCTGCCATCACATGACTAAATGACGTCAGCGCAGGTCCTTCAGTCCACCGTTATCTGCCGGCAAGCGAAGACAAGCACACCGGGGGCCATCAGAAGGTAAATATAATATTTATTTTTTATTTTATTCTTTTTTTTACAGGTTCTATGGTACCCGGGTCCGGAGGAGAGTCTCCTCTCCTCCAGACCCGGATACCATCTGCACATTGAAACGCTTGGATTCCGCATGTACGATCTGTACAGTGATGCGGAATCCAAGCGTTCCAATGCAAGTCAATGGCGGCGAAAACGCAGCGCTTCCGCAAAATAATTGGTAGTGCTGCGGTTTTTTCCACAATGATAACCCGCAACGGAAATTTCCGCAGCATGTGCACAGCACATGTGGATTATCATTGGGGAACATGGCAGGCCTTCTACCATGCGTTTTTTAAGCGTTTCTGCAGCATTTTTGCCGCTGCGGAAACGCTTAAAAACGCATCGTGGGCACACAGCCTAACACTTTTTTGATAAAAAAAAAAAGTCACGTAAGTATAATATGTTTTTTACATGTGTTACTATTTATTTATGTATTGCAGTGTGTCTATGAGTTATGTTTTTATTTTAAGTTATATGTGTTCGTTAATGGCCACAGCATCTATGTGCACCTGCATATTACACTTATACTAACGGATATCCTGGCCCTTGTTTTTGCATTGGCCATATATTGTTGAGATGGCTCGGAAGAAAGCAAATTGAGGAAATAAGTGAACAGTGTGGATGAGCCAGATTCATTAAATCAATCAAAATATATCTCACATTCAGCAAACTGAACAACCTAGCTTTGTCACTGCCACTTGCTGCACACATGACTGGGATGTGGCTGTAAAGGGATGTGTCTCACACATTCACTCACCTATCACAATAGGCTGACAATGATATAAGTGCCCCCCACAGTCAGTTCACCCAACCTCCTGTCATAGATATAAAAATGCTTGTTGTAAACCATTAGTCAGGATACAGTATATAGTAAGCATCATGTGAGCATAAACACTGTACTAAATGCATATTAAAAGTACATTAGTTCAGTATTTAAGAAATTAATTTTTGGGAAAACTGAAATCTAGCTTAAAGCAATTCTCTAGGCTATCTTGGTAATGAGGATGAGTTATCTGCTAATCTTTTTCTCCCTGATGTTTTAGTTGCTTTTAATTTATAATCATTCTGTCCTTGATTTAATGAATATCAGTTCTCTATGCGCTGACTTCCTGCTGAATTTTCGCTGAGCTTGTGCTTTTTCTCAGCAGCCAATCTAAAGAAGCAGATCTACAATTCAAAGTACTTTTTCACACCTTTTCATGGATGTTATTTAAAATATGATTTGTACACGCATAATAGTTTTATTTAGGTGTCAGGGATCTGAAATTAAATATTTATATTCAGAAAAGAGCAAAATATACAATTTCTGGTCTTATTTAATGTGTGAATTGGATTGTAGAAAAGCTTTGCTAATGATCTGGATAAACCTCATCTGTTAATACTTTCCCATTTCCAAGTTTTTAAACAAATATACAGTACATTCCAACATGGGCATGCATATTTGTAATTGTACATTATTCTACATCTCACCATATCTGCAGGGAATGATTGTACACACATGCTGGATTACAAAACAAAGTTAAACGGCCCCAGAAGAGAAGGATCAGCAGTTTCCCCCAAACACACAGGCCTAGATGAGAAGCCTCGGCACACATACAGTTTACACTCTGGACGCCAGAGATAAGCAGAAAAGCCGCTGTTTGACTTTCATCGCTCTCTTTCATCCTTTCTTTTGTGGAATAATCCATCTGTGGAGACATCCCAAGGAAAAGAGCAGAATTGTGTACACCACAATTACTGTCTCCATTTTTCCAGTTCATCCCTCTATCAGGCCTCCTCTCACTATCCTACTTTTTAATCCACAGAGATAATTTCCTGTGCACTTTGTCTCTGTCAGTGGAGATCTGTTAAGCGCACAAAGCTGAACATCGACATCTATCTTTTTATAAACATCGCTATCTCTGTCATTATCGCTCATCTTAAACCTAACAGTCAGCAATTGTTGCAAAAGAAAACAATGTATTCAGCAGAAGGTGCAACATAATATTGATGTCTCAAAATTCAGAACTTTAAAGGCAAAAAATTGTAAAAATTGACGTTTGGCCTGGTCTCATACTTGATCTGAGTTGTGCTTGAACAATGAGTATGCTCCCCACCCATGAAGTATTTATTATTATCTGACATGGTGGCTCTGCTACAGGGGTCAACTGTTAAGACAACCCTGTTTACTTAATGTCTTGGTTATTCTAACAGCAAATCTCACAGCACTCACAGTCAAGGACGACCCCAATGTATAAGAAAAGTTTCCCTGGCACTGGATCTCCTAAATAGCGCCACCATGGTAGGTAATACAGATTTAAAGGAGCACTCTTATTTCAATTAAAATGTTCAGATTATGTATGCTTTTGCCAGGAACATTTCTTTAATCAGTTAGTAACCGGGCCATTTTCCCTCATTCCAGACCATTCACATTTTCAACTTTTATGATACATATGCTTTTAAAAGACTCTAAAACTTTTTATTATTCAGATATTAAAATAATTTTCTTTTTTTATCAACACATGGGGGTTCATTTTCATCTCATATATATTTATATCCAGATGCATCTCACTAAGTTAGAATATCATCAAAAAGTAAATTTTTTTCAGTTCTTCAATACAAAAAGTGAAACTCATATTTTATAGAGTCATTACAGAGTGATCTATTTCAAGTGTTTATTTCTGTTAATGTTGATGATTATGACTTACAGCCAATGACAACACAAAAGTCAGTGTATTAAAATAATTAACAAAAAACACCTGCAAAGGCTTCCTAAGCGTTTAAAAGGTCCCTTAGTTTTGATGATATTCTAATTTAGTGAGATGCGCCTGTGTATGTATATATATATATATATATATATATATATATATATATATATATATATATATATATACAGTACAGACCAAAAGTTTGGACACACCTTTTCATTTAAAGATTTTTCTGTATTTTCATGACTAAGAAAATTGTACATTCACACTGAAGGTATCAAAACTATGAATTAACACATGTGGAATTATATACTTAACAAAAAAGTGTGAAACAACTGAAAATATATCTTATATTCTAGGTTCTTCAAAGTAGCCACCTTTTGCTTTGATGACTGCTTTGCACACACTTGGCATTCTCTTGATGTGCTTCAAGAGGTAGTCACTGGAAATGGTCTTCCAACAATCTTGAAGGAGTTCCCAGAGATGCTTAGCACTTGTTGGCCCTTTTGCCTTCACTCTGCGGTCCAGCTTACCCCAAACCATCTCAATTGGGTTGAGGTCTGGTGACTGTGGAGGCCAGGTCATCTGGCGTAGCACCCCATCACTCTCCTTCTTGGTCAAATAGCCCTTACACAGCCTGGAGGTGTGTTTGGGGTCATTTGTCACGGGTGTGTTGCCACGAAGATCGTCACGAGTACACAGCCTGACTTCTCGCAGCTGACTTGTTGGTGCTTTGTGTTTCTCGGCAGTGAGGGAGTTAATTCTCTCTCTCTCTCTCTGGGCTAGATGAGGTCCAGCCTCGCCCAGCTGCAATCAATACTTCTGTAGTGAGACTCCTTCATATACCTGCTGGTCTGTTTGGGAGGTGTCGGTGAAAGCATTTCATTCAGACTGACAGAGCGGATCGTGGTGTTTGGAGTTGCTGAGATAAGTGTATTTGGAAGTGTTTTTTCCCTTTCCTCGCTTTATCATTTATCTCCTTTCCCGTTGGTTTTCCCTCTGTTGTAGTTGAGAAGTTGTTTGTATGCAAGGTGGTTTTGGTTTTTCCCTTGTACTGTCTCGTTCGTCTAAATACTGTGTTTGGGCATATTATTTCTTGTTCCCTTTGGTTGTGATCGGGGTCCTTCTCAGGACTAGATTACTGAGGTGCAGGGATCTTCAGGAGGTAGGGGTTACGCTGGCGGCCTGGACCTCTGTACCTTTAACAGTACCTCCAGGTTGAGGGATTAGTCAGGGCCCCAGCTTAGGGTCAGCTTAGGCCCCCTACCTCCAGTATACAGAGACAGCGTGACATTTTCACCGACCCACTTAGTTTTTCTCCAGCTACTATGGATCCAGTAGCCGGTCTAGCTCGGCAATTGCAGAGTTTGTCCATGGAGCTGGCGGACGTTAGGTCCAAGGTTTGGCATCCTCAGGAGCAAGCCGGACCAGAACCTAAAGTAGCTCTCCCTGATAGGTTCACTGGGGGGCGGGACAAGTTTTTTGTTTTCCGGGAGGCATGTAAATTGTACTTTCGGCTGCGGCCTCGGTCATCGGGGAGTGAAGAACAAAGGGTGGGAATTGTCATCTCGCTCCTACAAGGGGACCCACAATCTTGGGCGTTCTCTCTTCCCCCGGGTTCCCCGGCTCTCCAGTCAGTGGATAGGTTTTTCGCTGCCCTGGGACTCGTATATGATGACCCAGATCGGATCTCCCTTGCTGAGTCTAAGTTACGTAGGATCCAGCAGGGAGATCGTCCGGCGGAGGAATTCTGTTCGGAGTTCCGTAGGTGGGCCACGGACACCCAGTGGAATGACCCGGCTCTTAGGAGCCAGTTTTGTCATGGTTTATCCGACAAATTACAGGATGTGTTGGCACAGTATGACTCTCCCGTGTCTCTGGAAGCCGCTATGGCCCTCGCTATTCGCGTGGACAGACGGCTTCGGGAGAGGTGCGGGATAACTCTACCCCCTGTGATGACTCCACCTCCTACAAGGTCCCCTCATATGGTGGTTCCCCTGGTCAGTCCAGAGGAGCCTATGCAATTAGGAGGGACATCATTTCGGGGGAGGGGACCGGTGGTGCGCCATAAGGCAGGAAGGTGTTTCTTCTGCGGGAGAAAGGGACATTTTATTGGGGGGTGTCCATCCCGTCCCTTGCAGAGTGAAGAGTCGTCGGAAAACTGTTGATCCCAGGTTGTGTGGTGGACGGCAATCTGGGAGTAGGTATTTCGTCCCTAGGTTCGTCTCAGTTTCTCGTACCGGCGGAGGTGGTGGTGGGTACGAGAACTGAGAGGATATCTGTTCTTCTGGATAGTGGGGCCGGGGCTAATCTGGTTGATGCTCGGTTTGCCCGGGTTCAAGGTATGCGGTTGAGTGAGTTGGCTAAACCCATCCCCATATTCTCGATCGATGCCAGGCCTCTCGGGCAGGGAAGTTTTTTGCAAGTTGTGCATGACGTAAAACTTCAAGTGGGGGCAATACATAAAGAACTGTTGTCTTGCTACGTGTTGGAGGGTCTTCCCACTCCTATTGTGTTGGGCCTTCCTTGGTTAGCTAAGCATAACCCGGTTATTAATTGGCAAACCAGGGAGATAAGCCAATGGAGTAAATTCTGTAATAAAAACTGCATGAACACGGTCATTGGTGCGGTTACTCCTTGGGTCTTACCTCCATTTCTGGCGGACTTTGAGGATGTATTCTCGGAGAAAGGGTGTCAGGAACTACCTCCTCATCGCGTGTATGACTGTTCTGTAAAACTGCTCCCTGAGGCCAAGTTACCTAAAGCTAGGTTGTATAACCTTTCTGGTCCTGAGAGGCAGGCCATGAAGGATTATATCTCAGAAAGTCTGGCTAAGGGGCATATTAGACCTTCATCTTCACCGGTGGCTGCGGGGTTCTTCTTTGTTAAGAAGAAAGATGGAGGCCTACGCCCTTGCCTGGATTTCCGTGAACTTAATCGGATTACGGTCCGAGATCCGTATCCGCTCCCACTTATTCCCGATCTCTTTAATCAGATCGTGGGCGCCAAATGGTTTTCTAAGTTGGATCTCAGGGGGGCGTACAATCTGATTAGGATGAAGGAGGGGGATGAGTGGAAGACGGCGTTTAACACTCCGGAGGGGCATTATGAGAACCTTGTCATGCCATTCGGTCTGACTAATGCCCCGGCGGTGTTCCAACACTTTGTTAATGACATTTTTCGCCGCTTGGTGGGACAGTTTGTTGTCATATATCTGGATGATATCCTTATTTACTCGCCGGATCTGGTGTCTCATCAGGAGCACGTTAGGCAGGTGTTACAGATCTTGCGGGATAATAAACTGTATGCCAAGTGGGAAAAGTGTGTGTTCGCCGTACAGGAACTCCAGTTTTTAGGCTTCCTGGTTTCAGCGTCCGGTTTTCGTATGGACCCTGGGAAAGTGCGGGCAGTTCTTGAGTGGGATCGGCCAGAGAATCTTAAGGCACTACAACGTTTCCTGGGGTTTGCTAATTATTACCGGAAGTTCATTCGTAATTTCTCGTCCATGGTTAAGCCTCTCACTGACATGACTAAAAAGGGGACGGATTTTTCTAGGTGGTCTGACAAGGCTTGTCAAGCATTCTCCTCTTTGAAAAAATGTTTTGCCTCGGCGCCCATACTCATTCAACCTGATGCGTCTCAGCCATTCATTGTAGAGGTAGACGCTTCCGAGGTAGGGGTGGGAGCAGTATTGTCACAGGGTTCGTCCCCTGGTAAGTGGCATCCGTGCGCCTTTTTCTCTAAAAAATTGTCGTCCGCTGAGAGGAATTACGATGTCGGCAATAGGGAACTCTTGGCCATTAAGTTAGCTTTTGAGGAGTGGCGCCATTTTCTGGAGGGGGCTGTTCATCCGGTCACCGTCATCACCGATCACAAGAACCTGCTATATCTGGAGTCCGCGAAACGTCTGAATCCCAGACAAGCTAGGTGGTCATTGTTTTTTACCAGGTTTAATTTTGTCGTTACATATCGTCCTGGGTCAAAAAATGTAAAGGCGGATGCCTTATCTCGTAGTTTCCCGGGGGCCGGGAATACGGACGACCCGATTCCTATCCTTCAGGAGGGGGTGGTGGTTTCGGCAGTATGCTCTGAGCTGGAGGAGGAGGTATTGGAGGCTCAGGGGGACGCCCCTGTTGGACCTCCAGGGAGATTGTTTGTTCCAGATCAGTTGCGACAAAAGGTGATCGAGGCACACCATAACTCAGTTTTTGCAGGACACCCGGGGAGTAAAGCTACTGTGGATCTCCTCTCGCGTCGGTTTTGGTGGCCTAATTTACATAAGGAGGTGGTAACTTTTGTCGCGTCCTGTGGGGTTTGTGCGCGCTCTAAGACCTCACATACCCGTCCGTCTGGGGCCCTCTTACCTTTGAAGATCCCGGAGCGTCCTTGGACTCATCTGTCTATGGACTTTATTACGGACCTCCCTCCGTCTTCGGGTAAAACGGTCATTCTCGTTGTAGTGGACAGGTTCAGCAAGATGGCACATTTTATCGCTCTTCCGGCTCTCCCTAATGCTAAAACTCTTGCGCAGGTGTTCATTGGGGAGATTGTGAGGCTTCACGGGGTACCCTCCGAGGTGGTGTCTGATCGGGGGTCTCAGTTTGTGTCTAAGTTCTGGAAGGCGTTTTGTGCACGGCGGGGGATGCAGTTGTCATTCTCATCGGCTTTTCATCCTCAGACCAATGGTCAGACGGAACGTATGAACCAGAGCTTGGAGACATATCTCCGGTGTTTTGTGTCAGAGAACCAGGAGGACTGGGCTTCTTTCTTACCTCTGGCAGAGTTTGCTCTTAATAATAGGCGGAGCGAGTCCACTGGTAAGTCCCCGTTTTTTGGGGCATATGGTTTTCACCCCCAGTTTTGTACTTTCAGTGGGGGGGGCTCTTCGGGGGTTCCTGAGGAGGAACGATTTTCCTCATCACTCGCTTCAGTATGGAGAGGGGTGCTGAAGAATCTGAATACTATGGGGAACCGATACAAACGTATGGCTGATAGGAGGAGAGTGTCTGGTCCGGACCTAAGTGTGAACGATCGGGTATGGTTGTCTACCAGGAATATAAAACTTAAGGTTCCCTCCTGGAAACTGGGTCCCAGGTTCATCGGGCCGTACAGAATCAGTTCTATTATTAATCCGGTGGCATTCCGTCTTGACCTCCCCCCTACGTTTAAAATTCACAACGTGTTTCACAGATCATTGCTTAAGAGGTATGTGGCGCCGGTGGTACCGTCACTTTTACCTCCCCCTCCAGTGGTTGTCAATGGTAACTTGGAGTTCCAGGTATCGAGGGTCATTGATTCACGCTTTAATCGCCGGTCCCTTCAGTACCTGGTTCATTGGAAGGGGTATGGTCCTGAGGAGAGGATGTGGGTTCCTGCGTCGGATATTAACGCAGACCGATTAGTTCGGGCCTTCCACACGACTCACCCGGATAAACCTGGCCCTGAGGGTCCGGAGGCCCCTCGTAGAAGGGGGGGTACTGTCACGGGTGTGTTGCCACGAAGATCGTCACGAGTACACAGCCTGACTTCTCGCAGCTGACTTGTTGGTGCTTTGTGTTTCTCGGCAGTGAGGGAGTTAATTCTCTCTCTCTCTCTCTGGGCTAGATGAGGTCCAGCCTCGCCCAGCTGCAATCAATACTTCTGTAGTGAGACTCCTTCATATACCTGCTGGTCTGTTTGGGAGGTGTCGGTGAAAGCATTTCATTCAGACTGACAGAGCGGATCGTGGTGTTTGGAGTTGCTGAGATAAGTGTATTTGGAAGTGTTTTTTCCCTTTCCTCGCTTTATCATTTATCTCCTTTCCCGTTGGTTTTCCCTCTGTTGTAGTTGAGAAGTTGTTTGTATGCAAGGTGGTTTTGGTTTTTCCCTTGTACTGTCTCGTTCGTCTAAATACTGTGTTTGGGCATATTATTTCTTGTTCCCTTTGGTTGTGATCGGGGTCCTTCTCAGGACTAGATTACTGAGGTGCAGGGATCTTCAGGAGGTAGGGGTTACGCTGGCGGCCTGGACCTCTGTACCTTTAACAGTACCTCCAGGTTGAGGGATTAGTCAGGGCCCCAGCTTAGGGTCAGCTTAGGCCCCCTACCTCCAGTATACAGAGACAGCGTGACATCATTGTCCTGTTGAAAAATAAATGATGGTCCAACTAAACGCAAACCGGATGGAATAGCATGCCGCTGCAAGATGCTGTGGTAGCTATGCTGGTTCAGTATGCCTTCAATTTTGAATAAATCCCTAACAGTGTCACCAGCAAAGCACCCCCACACCATCACACCTCCTCCTCCATGCTTCACGGTGGGAACCAGGCATGTAGAGTCCATCCGTTCACCTTTTCTGCGTCGCACAAAGACACGGTGGTTGGAACCAAAGATCTCAAATTTGGACTCATCAGACCAAAGCACAGATTTCCACTGGTCTAATGTCCATTCCTTGTGTTCTTTATCCCAAACAAGTTTCTTCTGTCTGTTGCCTGTCCTTAGCAATGGTTTCCTAGCAGCTATTTTACCATGAAGGCCTGCTGCACAAAGTCTCCTCTTAACAGTTGTTGTAGAGATGAGTCTGCTGCTAGAACTCTGTGTGGCATTGACCTGGTCTCTAATCTGAGCTGCTGTTAACCTGCGATTTCTGAGGCTGGTGACTCGGATAAACTTATCCTCAGAAGCAGAGGTGACTCTTGGTCTTCCTTTCCTGGGGCGGTCCTCATATGAGCCAGTTTCTTTGTAGCGCTTGATGTTTTTTGCAACTGCACTTGGGGACACTTTCAAAGTTTTCCCAATTTTTCGGACTGACTGACCTTCATTTCTTAAAGTAATGATGGCCACTCGTTTTTCATTACTTAGCTGTTTTTTTCTTGCCATAATACAAATTCTAACAGTCTATTCAGTAGGACTATCAACTGTGTATCCACCTGACTTCTGCACAACACAACTCATGGTCCCAACCCCATTTATAAGGCAAGAAATCCCACTTATTAAACCTGACAGGGCACACCTGTGAAGTGAAAATCATTTCCGGTGACTACCTCTTGAAGCTCATCAAGAGAATGCCAAGAGTGTGCAAAGCAGTCATCAAAGCAAAAGGTGGCTACTTTGAAGAACCTAGAATATAAGACATATTTTCAGTTGTTTCACACTTTTTTGTTAAGTATATAATTCCACATGTGTTAATTCATTGTTTTGATACCTTCAGTGTGAATGTACAATTTTCATAGTCATGAAAATACAGAAAAATCTTTCAATGAGAAGGTTTGTCCAAACTTTTGGTCAGTACTGTATATATATATTTTATTCTTTTTATGACCACAACAGACCGCTAAAAACATTGAGCTCCCCTTTCAGTAAGAGATTTTTTTTTAATATATATATTATATATATATATATATATATGTTGGATACATTTTAAGTTTTCATTGTTTCAAGCCATGCCCAAATGATTCAGCTGGCAGTGTCTTTTTTTATGTTTTGTTTTATTTATTTATTTTATTATGGTTTTTTAATTATTTATTCTTTCATTTATTTTGCATAATGGATCCCCATAACATCTCATAAGATTCTAAATAAATAAATAAATGCAAAATAGATTTAAAGTCTGTAGGCAGTCCTGAAGTAGTTAAATTAGTTTTCTCATTATCATAAATTATGGTAAAAGTAAGCAACTTTGTGATGTAACACTTATTAAAAATCCTTTCTAATCTCAAGAATAGAATTTTATAGTTTTGTGCTCAGTACCTTGATAAAGCATTTTTCCAGCAGCATATCCACAAAAAATATAGTAAAAACAGTCCTCCATTTCATAGCATTAAAAAGATACACCTCGTAAAAAAAAACACTAAGTAGTCGGGCCTATGCAATCTGAGCTAAAACATCCTTAGTCATAGTAAAACAAACATGTCAAATACGCCATTAAATAGTGAGTTAAAGGGGTTGCCAACTATTCGGAAAACCCCTTATGAATCCCTATGTTTGCCACACTAGTGAAATAATAAAGCCACATTCACACGTTCAGTATTTGCTCAGTATTTTCCATCAGTATTTGTAAGCCAAAACCAGGATGGGTGAAAAATGCAGAAGTGGTGACGTGTTTCTATTATACTTTTCCTCTGATTGTTCCACTCCTGGTTTTGGCTTACAAATACTGATGTAAGAAACTGACCAAATACTGAACGTGTGAACATGGCCTAATACTTATCCTCACCTTCATTGCCAACGCCAATCCAGCAGTGTCGGGACTGGCTCTCCTGGGGATCGCGTGACATTGTTATGTCAAGCAATCCTTGCAACCAATCTGCTCTGGCCTCATTCTCCTCTCCTATGAATGTAATTGACATCTAGAGAGGTGAGAGAGCAGCAGCAGCTCTTCCTTCCTCTGGATGTTTTGATTTATTCAAAGGAGAGGAGAGTGAAGTCAGTTTGATTGACAGCAGAAGAGAGCAAGTGCCGACATTGTGCCAGCACTGGAGGTGAGTATAAGAGTTATTATTTTACTGGGGGCAAACAGGGATTCAGAAGGTGTTGTCCAAGTAGTGGACAACCCATTTAAGATGGATCATTTGGTGTAATTGTTTTGCTATGACTAAGGATGGTAATTTTTCATGAAGTGTATCATTTTAAGGCTAAGTGACCACGATGCAGAAATGCTGCATATTTTTCCGCATCTCCCTGGCAGGAAAAATGCATGCGGATTTTACATGCATTTTTCCCGCCAGGTAGAAGCGTTTGTCAAGCGTTTTTGCATGCATTTCTGCATGCGGGTTATCAAGCGCTTTTCCAAGCGATTTTAGCATCACTTGGAAAAGTGCTTGATAAGTTGGTCACATTATATAAATCCATGCAACCGGCATGGATTTATATAGTGTGACCAAGTTAATAGTTAAAAAAAAGAATAAAAATGTTAAAAAATAAAAAAAAACATTATACTTACCTTCTGATGGCCCCCGGTCTTTTCTCTGCTACGTCCGGTCTCTTGTACGGCTCGCAGTGGTGTGAAAGGACCTTTCATGACGTCATTTAGTCATGTGCCAGGTCACACGACCGCCGACGTCAGCGGTCGCGTGACCTGTCACATGACTAAATGATGTAATGGAAGGTCCTTTCACACCACCTCGAGCCGTACAAGAGACCGGACGTAGCAGAGAAAAGACCGGGGGACATCGAAAGGTAAGTATAATGTTTATTTTTAATTTTAAATTCTTTTTTTAACAGGTACCATGGTACCTGGGTCTGGAGGAGAGTCTCCTCTTCTCCAGACCCGGGTACCATCCTCACATTGAATCACTTAATATCCGCATGTGCACATGTAATGATGCGGATATTAAGCGATTCAATGCAAGTCAATGGCGGCAATTACGCTACGTGTCCGCAAAATTAATGGAAATTTCTGCAGCATGTGCACAGCACATGCGGATTATGATTGGGGACCATGGGGCACGTATTACCAAGCGTTTTTAAGCATTTTCGCTGCGGAAATTCTGCTGCAAAAACGCTTGAAAAACGCATAGTGGGCACGCAGCCTAATAGAAAAAAACATAAACGTCACTCTCGTATAGGCTGGTGAGTTGCCTGAATAGGGTTCCAATCCATATATAAAGTAGAAGTAAAACTCGGCACTCAGTAGGATGCGTGGCAAAAGGTGGGAATTTATTTACAACAGGTCAGTACAAAGAAATAGCTAATGATGATTTGGTCCTAAATGGACCTTCATCAGATAAATGCTGTAATATCGTAATGGGATGTGAGCATGTGATACTCACAAACAGGGCCACCATCAGGGCACCTTACTGCTGTATGGGGCCCGGTGACCAGAAGCAAAAAGGGGAGGCCCTGCCAGCCCGGTCCCCAAGCCCACGGCCCGGGGCCCCCCTCTCTTTGCTTCTGCTTACCAGGCCCTTAGGGACAGCTGCTCGGCGCATGATGCACCCGGTGGACAGAAATGAGTGCTATACCTTTAATCCGCCGGGTGCATCATGGTCTTGTGACAGGCTGTACGGCAGTGCGTGCTCATCTTCAATCTGTTGCGGTGGGTGACGGCAGCTGGCGGTCAGGCAAGTGAGTGAATGTGTGTGTCAGTGTGTGTGTGTTTGTGCGTTTGTTAGTAAGGAGGTGGCGTGCAGTGTGTCTGTGTGTGGTAGTGAGGAGGATGATGAGGGGCAGGCTGCTGAGTGGGAGGCTACTGAGAGGAGGCTGATGACATGGAGGCTACTGAGGGGAGGCTACTGAGGGGATGCTGCTGAGAGGGAGGCTACTGAGGGGATGCTGCTGAGGGGAGGCTGATGAGAGGGAGGCTACTGAGGGGATGCTGCTGAGGGGAGGCTGATGAGAGAGAGGCTGATGATAGGGAGGCTAATGAGCGGATGCTGGTGAGGGAAGACTGGTGAGGGGAGGCTGATGAGAGGGAGGCTGATGAGAGGGAGGCTGATGAGAGGGAGGCTGATGAGAGAGAGGCTGGTGAGGTGAGGTTGTTGAGGGGGAGGCTGGTGAGGGGATTCTGCTGAGGGGAGGCTGGTGAGAGGGATTCTACTGAGGGGATTCTGCTGAGGGGATTCTCCTGAGGGGGATTCTGTTGAGGGAAGTCTGCTGAGGGGGAGGCTGTTGAGGGGGAGGCTGCTGAGTAGACTTTGGTGAGTGGCTGCGGGGCGGGGGTGCCAATTTTGTTTCAAGAGGGTGTCAAACTCCGCAGACAGGTAGGGACGAGTAGTTGCTAAATGGGGTGGCCTCCCCTTCCCCCTTTACTCTTGACTACTTGATAATTTTTTTATATTATCACTTTGAGTTATGCTTTGAGGTGTATTTGTATTTATATTCTAGAATTTATAGATTTTTAATGAATACCAGTAAAGATATTTTTAGTAGTGTATAATCGGTGAATAAATATGCAACAATATACCCTGTTTACATTTATTAATTTGGTGATTGCACGCTGCGGCGATGGTGGGCAGGCTGAGGCGGCGGTGGGCAGCCTAAGGTGGTGGGCAGGCTGAGGCGACAGTGGGCAAGCTGAGACGACCATTAGATTCTTCTTGACTGAGCGGCGGGTGCGGCGGTACCACTGGCTGTGTGAGTAGCCAGGGACGTACATAGAAATCATGGGGCCCCATAGCAGAAGCTCTAATTGGGCTCCCCTCCCCCCCACAAAAAAATTGTCTGTGTCACAGAAGAGCAGATCTTACAACTTTCCAGCCTTTACTTAGTAATTTTCCTCCTGCTGAAGTCCTAGATTCCTCTTTCATTGCCCCCATGAAGTATTATGCAAACAAACGTGCTCGCCAAACACAGTATGATACCTCCATGGTGCATTCCTCCACATTAGCCTCCACATGCACAATATAATAACCCTATTGTACCCCACTTCAACTCCCAAGCCAAAGTATGGTGACCCTAACACAGTATAATCCCCCAACTGTGACTGCCACACAGCCCTCCATACAGTATAATGGCCACACTAGCCCTCCAAACAGTATAATGGCCCCCACACAGCCCTCCAAACAGTATGATGGACCCCACACAAACCTTCACACCTGATAATTGCTTTCATACAGTATAATGGCCCCCCACATAGCCCTCAAAATATTATAATGGCCACACATAGCCTTTCATATAGTATAATACGCCACCCATAATCCTCCATATAGTATAATGCGCCCCCCATAATCCTCCATATAGTATAATTAACTTCGCATGGTCCTCCATAGAATGTAATGCACTCCCCATAGTCCTCCATACAGTATATTACACACCCCATAGGGTAAAATGCAGCCCCCATATAGTATAATGCACCCCACAGTCCTGCAGTATTATGGGCACCACGTACTCACTGATTTTAAAATACTGTATATTTGAAATAAGCCGACCCGAGTATAAGCTGAGGCCCCTAATTTTACCACAAAAAAACTGGGAAAACATATTGGCTGGTGGGAAATGCATCAGCTACTGGTAAATTTCCACATCCTGGTATGTATGGCACCCCTCATCCCCCAATCCTCGTACATATGGCACCCTTCATCCCCCAATCCTGGTACGTATGGCACCCCTCATCCCGAATGCTGGTAGATATGGCACCCCTCATCCCCCAATGCTGGTACGCATGGCACCCCTCATCCCCCAATGCTGGTATGCATGGCAACCCTCATCCCCTAATTCTGGTACGTATGGCATCCCTCATCCCCCAATGCTGGTACGCATGGCACCCCTTATCCCCCAATGCTGGTAAGCATGGCACCCCTCATCCCCCAATGCTGGTACGCATGGCACCCCTCATCCCCCAATGCTGGAACACATGGCACCCCTCATCCCCCGAAAGGTGGTACGCATGGCACCCCTCATCCCCCAATGCTGGTATGTATGGCATCCCTCATCCCCCAATGCTGGTACACATGGCACCCCACGTCCCCCAATGCTGGTACGCATGGCACCCCTTATCCCCCAATCCTGGTATGTATGGCACCCCTCATCCCCCAATCCTGGTATATATGGCACCCCTCATCCCCCAATCCTGGTATGCATGGCCTCCTCATCCCGGAATCCTGGTATGCATGGCCCCCTCATTCCCCAATCCTGGTATGCATGGCCCCCTCATCCCCCAATCCTGGTATGCATGGTACCCCTCATCCCCCAATCCTGCTAAACGTGGCCCCCTCATCCCCCAATCCTGGTATGCGTGCCCCCTCATCCCCCAATCCGGGTATGCGTGGCCCCCCTCATCCCCCATTCCTGGTATGCATGGCACCCCTCACCCCCAATCCTGGTATGCATGGCACCCCTCATCCCCCAATCTTGGTATGCATGGCACCCCTCATCCCCCAATCCTGGTATGCGTGGACCCCCTCATCCCCTAATCCTGGTATGCGTGGCCCCCCTCATCCCACAATCCTGGTATATGTGGCCCCCCCTCATCCCCCAATCCTATTATGTGTGGCCCCCCTCATCCCCCAATCCTGGTATGTGTGGCCCCCCTCATCCCCCAATCCTGATATTTGTGGACTCCTCATCCCCCAATCCTGGTATGCATGGCCCCCTCATCTCCCAATCCTGCTATGCATGGCCCCCTCATCCCCTAATCCTGGTATGTGTGGCCTCCTCACCCCCCAATCCTGGTATGTGTGGCCTCCTCACCCCCCAATCCTGGTTTGTGTGGCCCCCTCATCCAGCAATCCTGGTATGTGTGGCCCCATCACTGCCCACACAAAAAAATAAACACTCATACCCACCTTCCTCCCTCACCTTTGCTCCAGCGCTGCTGTGTCCTGTCTGCCAGGCAGCTCATGTCGGCATCTGAGCAGCGAGCTCTCAGACGCCAAGGTGAGCTGCTGCCGGCATATTCACTCCTCTCCACGCCGGGACTATGGGCGTGGAGAAGAGTGAATATGCATTCTCTTTAGTAGCAGGCACTGTCAGCAGGAGCAGCAGCTCAGCGCTCCACCATACCCACTACTAAAGAGAATGCATATTCCCTCTTCTCCACGCCTATGGGAGTGGAGAAGAGGTAATATTCATGTCCATTTAGCAGCGGGCACACGTGGTAGCTGCAGCACCCAGCTACTGCGTGTGCACCGCTCTTCTGCTTCCGCAACCTTCCTCCTCCCCAATATTCACCTATCCTCCTCATTCCCCGGCTGCTTCGGGACCCTCCTGGCTCATAGGTTCCCCCACTCACGGGCCCCATAGCAGTAGCGTGGCCTGCCGCCATTGGCGGTACGCCACTGTGAGTAGCTAACTTAAGTCCATTAATTTGTCTACCATTTTAGTACGTGATTGTATGATGCAATCATTCCCTTCCCTCCCCTGTTTCAACCCCCAACCAAAATTTATAAGCTACTGGATGATCCTGAGCAAAACCAAATGCCGAATTACATCAGGCGCCTGCGCTCAGGATTCTCCAGGAGCTTATACATTCTGGTTGGGGAGGAAGGGAATGATTGATGGAATCTGCAATCGGAAATACAGATTATAAAAAAAATCGTCACAATCTGGTTACAATTAGTTTAACCCCTTAAGGACCGAGCCACTTTGAAGGTTAATGACCGGGCCAATTTTTTCAATTCTGACAAGTGTCACTTTATGAGGTAATACCTCTGGAATGCTTCAACGGATCCCCCTGATTCTGAGACTGTTTTTTTCGTGACATATTGTACTTCATGATAGTGGTAAAATTTATTTGATATGACTTGCGTTTATTTGTAAAATAAACATAAATTTGGCGAAAATGTTTAAAATTTTGCAATTTTCAAACTTTGAATTGTTATGCCATGAAATCAGAAAGATATGTCACACAAGATGGTTCCAAAATTGTGTTGATGTAAAGTACTTGTGAAAAATGTTATTTATTAACTACATTTTTTTTTGTTAGGAAGTTATAAGGGTTAAAAGTTGACCAGCGATTTCTCATTTTTCCAACAAAATTTACAAAACCATTTTTTTAGGGACCACATCACATTTGAAGTGACTTTTTTGTGTCTATATGACAGAAAATGCCCAAAAGTGACACCATTCCAAAGACTGCACCCCTCAATGAACTTATCTAGATGTGTGATGAGCACTTTGAACCACCAGGTGCTTCACAGAAGTTTTTAACATAAAGACGTGAGAAAAAAAAAATCACAAAAATTTTCTTTTAGCCCCAAATTTTTAATTTTCACAGGGGTAACAGGAGAAAATGGACCCCAAAAGTTGTTGTGCAATTTCTCCTGAGAACGCCGATACCCTATATGTGGCGGAAAACCACTGTTTGGGCACATGGCAGGGTTCGGAAGGGAAGGAGCGCCATTTGACTTTTTGAATTCAAAATTTGCTGGAATAATTAGCGGACGCCATGTTGTGTTTGGGGAGCCCCTAATGTGCCTAAACAGTGGAAACCCCCCACAAGTCACCCCATTTTGGAAACTAGACCCCTCAATGAACTTATTTAGATGTGTGATGAGCACTTTGAAACCCCAGGTCCTTCCCAGAAGTTTATAACATAGAGACGTGAAAAAAAAATCACAAATTTTCTTTTAGCCCCAAATTTTTTATTTTCACAAGGGTAACAGGAGAAAATTGACCTCTCATTTTGTTGTGCAATTTATCCTGAGTACGCCAATACCCTACATGTAATTGGCAACTACTTTTGAGGCACAGTGCAAAGGTCAGAAAGGAAGGAGCACCATATTATAGTACAGATTTTACTGTTATGGTTTGAGGGTGCAATGACCCACTAGGAGATCCCCTGATGTGCCAGAACAGCAGATTCACCCATAAATGACCCCATTTTACAAACAACACCTCTCAATGAACTCATCTAGGGGTGCAGTGATCATACTGACACCGAGGGTGTGTCACAGAATTTTATTCCATTGGGCAGTGAGGAAAAAATAATTACATTTTTACCACAAAAATTTTGATTTAGCCCCAGATTTTACATTTTCACACTGGGATAATGGATAAAAATTGCACCAAAAGTTGTCTCATAATTTCTGCTGAATGTGGCAATACCTCATATGTGGCAGTACAGTACTGCTTAGCTATACAGCGACACACGGGAGGGACGGAGCGCTATTTGCCTCCTGGAGCGCAGATTTTCCTAGAAAAGTTTGCGGACTCCATATAGAGAGCCCCTAAATGTTAGAAGACCCGAATCCCCCCTCAAGGGACCCCATTTTGGAAATTATACCCCTGCCAAACATGTGGACACTAAATGTGGTTTAGACACACTGCGGTGCTCAGAAGGGAGGGGGGATTTGGATTTGGGAGCGCAGAATTTGCTGAATTTCTTTTGGGGGGCGAGGATCCATTTAGCTTTTTCAGAGCCTTTGTACTACCAGTAACGTGGAAGTCCCCTATACTTCCATTAACACATGACAGACCTGAGTGGGTGCTTTTATGTGAGGCTTAAATTGGGAACATTTTGCATAACATTTTAGATCACATTTTTCCGGCGCTCTACGCTGAGCACTCACCATTCACTATAATGAGATGAGGCAGCAGAGTTACTCTGGACTCCATATGGCCTCAGTTCAGCGTTATCCTTCTTTTCAGAGGTGCCCAAAACTGTGGCTTACCGCGCTTTTATTTACGCCTAAAAAGATGGACACCGCCAAATCATAGGTCAGACGGCATCCACGGTGCCTCCATCGGCCTCATTACAGGGAATCTTCCAGTGTAAGCGCTCAGCGCAGGATAAATGTGAGAAGATAATGTGTAATGTGTAAGAGATAAATGTGCGCCAAGCCTTACTGTGATCTTTGGGAGGCAGAATAAACAAATCAGCAGCAGGCGAAGAATTGGTTTTATTTATTTTTTACGCCGTTCCTCGTGCAGTATAAAAGTGATTAGGCGACTTTATTCTTCGGGTCGGTGAGATTACAGCGATACCAGATTTATAGCGGGTTTTTATGATTGAGAACTGTCAATCACTAAACTACGCTTTTGTTTGCAAAAACGAATGTTTGCATCACCATATTTAGAGAGCTATCATTTTTCCATATTTCGGCCAACAGTCATGTGACGGCTTGTTCTTTGCGGGACGAGTTGACGTTTTTATTGGTACCATTTTCGGGCAAATTTAATTTTTTGATCGCTTTCTATTCTGATTTTTGGGAGGCAAAATGAACAAAAACCAACAATTCAGGGTTTTTTTTGTTGTTGTTACTTGTGTTGTAAAATTGATAAGGCAGCTTTATTCTTCGGGTCAGTATGTTTACAGTACTAGTCATAGTTTCTCATGTGCTTTTTTTTACGCTGTTCACTGAAAGGGTTAACTAGTGTGACACACTTATAGATCAGGTCGTTCCGGACGCGGCAATACCAAATATGTGTACTTTTTGTTTCTTTTTTTTTTTTACCTAAAAATCAGTATTTATTAGTGTAAATTTTTTTTTTTTTAATTTTTTTTAGATTTTTACAATTTTTTTTTAAACTTTTTTACTTAGTCCCACTATGGGACTTTCACTTTTTTCATAGGTATAATGTATTGCAATGCACTAGCGTTGCAATACATTATACCTATATTGAAAGCTCCTGAGATCATGCTGTGCATTGGTCTCAGGAGCTTTCCGTAGCTTGGTGACCTGGAGGTGGTCATGACAACCCCAGGTCACCATGACAACGGTCGGACCCCCGCGATGACGTCACTGGGGCGCCGACCTGAAGGCAGAGGCTGGCTATGTGTGTGAACTGGTGTTTGATGAGAACTGTTAATGTGTGATTGGTGAGGACGTGGTGCAGAATGGAGTTTTTCCAAGAGTGGGCGGTGTGACTGTGGAAGGTTCGAGGGGTGGAGGCGGAGTTGGGGTGGAGCCTGGGTGGAGTCTCAAGGGGGCCCGGAAATTCTGACAGTATGTGGCCCTGAAATCCTAGTGGCAGCCCTGCTCACAGATGCCAGTTAAGACTACATGGACTGTGTCAGCTGAACAGGTATAAGGTGTCTGCACTGTAGTATTTTAACTAATTTTCACTGGCGGGAAGGCGCTTAGTGTGATAATGAATCAAAAATGCAAATAGGTGGATTATATCCCGGTGGAGATTTTAATTTAAAGAGAAACTGTTACTATCATTTTGTTACCCTATCTGAGAGCAGCAAAATATAGGGGCGGAGACCCAGATTCCATCGATGTATCACTTGCTTGCTGCAGTTTGGAAAAAAGATCACTGTTTTTTCCGTTCTCTTAACGCTGAGCTCTGTATAACCCCACCCATACCACTGATTGATAGATTTATGTGTACACTGTGCATAGGCAGAAAGTTGCCAATCAGGAGGGAGGTGTTTATACAGAGTTCATGAATGGATTGCATGACAAGAGGTTTACTAGTCCTCTAGTGATAATCTCCAGCTTGTAAAACTGATTTTTAGTGAAACTACAGCAAGCAGCCCATTAAGTGACACATCACTTTAATCAGTGTCTTGCTCTCGGATTAGGCAGCAAAAACCTGTTGACAGATACAATTTATGCTCATGTATCCGAATTGCAAAATAAAGCTGAACCTGTGGAACCGGAGGTCTCCTGTTATATGTGCAGCTGTATTCGGTCCCATGGACGGGGAGGTAACAAGGACTCCCGTACGACAAGTGAGTAGAGAAGAAATCCCACAGCACATCACACACATGTCTGCTTCCCGATTAGAAGAGGGGTTTCAGGGCAAAGAGAACTCAGTCCCTGTCCTCTGCAACCAGCCATGTGCGCCCCTTCAGTATTTGTATACATGGTACATATGTATAAGATAAGCAGATTGATGCGCTCTTGGAAGTCAGATGCTACCGGCAAACAATTGCATTTCGGAATGCATCTCATGTAAGAATCCAGTGTGTATATGAAAAATAGATCCATGTGTGGCACCCCTGTGGGTTCAGTCACCACAGAGGTACTGCATCTCACCCAGAGGTGTAGTATCCCACTCTCAGGTAAGGATGGAGTACTGCCCGGGACCCAAACACCTGCATCCAACACTACACTACTCCAGACCAGCAGGAGGGGCAAGATGCACTGCTGCACTGCTGAGCCCTGTCCCTGGCTGGAGTGGGGGGAACCAAGAGAGGGGGAACTATGTAGTGGGTGTGGGTGGAGGAAGCAGATCAGGGGAGCACTTGAGAAGGAGGATATAAAAAGGGAAGTCATCTTGAAAGGACAGATCAGTCTGAGAGGAGAAGTAGTGGAAGCAGGAGCTCTGCAGGACCTCTGCTCAGGAGCAGCGGGCCTCAGTGAGAGAGGCCGAGGAGGTGAGACTGAAGAGAGGAGAGGAGCAGAGAGGAAGGCTCCAGAAGGAAAGAAGGGATCCTAGCGGTACAGGAAGTTCTGGAGGCCACCCGTACGCCCGAATCTACCAGGAGTGGAAGGATCAGGCCGCAAAGGGGACCGGCCCCTAACTAGTGAGAATTGCAATATTCAGCTAGAAACCGGAGGCTTCTACATTTCCACAGTCTAGTTGCCACAGCCGCAATTAATCACCAAAAAGGTAGCCGCACAGGATCCAGGGAACTCCAGGTTGCCTGCCAAGATCTGAGGTTACCGGCTTGGGACACTGTTTGCGAGGCGCAGGGCAGGAGGGTGAGAGCCAGCGCAGGAAGACGACCAGGAGAGGTTCACGGAAAGTGCTCTTGAATTACCTGAGGGATTGCTGAACCCCTCCCTGAGTAAACACCGGACGACGTGGCTGGTTATGAACGCGCAGTTGTAACCAGGAGCAACGTGATAATCGTGAGTAAACCCTGAAGACTGAACCCCACTGTCTCTGTGAATTATTGCTGCGCCATCATCCCCCTGCACCACACTGCACAACAACATCTACCTCATCTATAATCACCACAGCAACGCCCTGGAGCTTAGCTCTACCTGTGGAGAGCTGAACCAACTCTGCTGCATTACCAACAGCTCCAGAGGACCTGCTCTACAGCGACGGCTCCCTTTAGCCGCATACTACAGGTGGCGTCACGAACATTAAACATAAAAACTATGTTCCCTTTTCTTTAAAACCCCTTTTATTGACTGCCCTGGGTCACGGACCGGGTCACCGCCACTGTGACATCTCCCCTAGCAACGACCGGCCCGGCTACCAAGTACCCCACGACCCAGGGGGCGCGTCACATGCAGAATACTAGCAGGTCTGATCTTGATTAGCCTGGACTGCACAATGATTTATTAATATGGAGGCACTGGGCTACATTCTTAGTTTTCCTTATAATTTCCTCATAATGCTTACCTAATTTATATTTATATTGCTTGCTTACTTTTTTGCCACTTACCTTCTCCTTGTTGAGCATTTGTGCATCCTCTTTAGTGAGGTGTACAGCCTTATTAGTTTGTGTCTGATAGTGAGTGGAAGGTGGGACCTTGGACGGGGTCAGAAAGAAATCTGGATGCTGAAGGGAAAAAATATGAATGTATAGAGGTAATCTTTGGGGACACAAGCGAGATATTCCTAGCTCTATATACAACACACATAGTTATAAGCATTTGTGTGTCTGGCTCATATGCAGAATACATCACTGTGAAATGACTAGTCTTAGTCATTTGTTACTTCGTGCTACTCTCTAAAATGGAAGCATTAGCGTGTAATAGAAGATAATGATAGACATCTGGGGTGTATTTGTGAGTAGGCTATAGTGTGTGTCTGCATGAGCTTTACTCATTACTCTGTGATTAACGGAGGAGTGCACCGAAGACACGCAAATCGCAGGCCAAAGCATGAAAAACCAACATTTACAGACATACATTTCCACTTTATCCCTCCAATCTGAAGCTCTTTAATCAATGACCTTAAGGGACTGGATCATATGACGTTGGCACATCTACCTGTTGCCATTGCCAGCTCCTCTTTTCTGTCACCTGTCTCTTTTCTAAGAGCTGAATGCTGCCCTTGCTATTAGCAGCATAAGATGATACTAGCATCCAACAAGCTAACATTGCTTACATGCCCTGTCATTTGTTTAAATACCCCAGATGTAAGCACATAGCTTCACAGGCGTTCTTTTTATGTTTCCCTTTGGTAGGCATGGGGTTTAAGTGATGAGTCTCGGAATTAATTCAGTGCCTGCCATCAGAGAAGGAGGGCGGTTATTTATTGCAGCTCAAGGGTAAGAAACCCCTGAATTATTCAAAAGGTCCCTTCCTCTTTTTTTCTGTTCTGTCCCATGGGGGAAATTAAGCAGAAGCTTCTCCTTGTCCACCTCCCACTAGCCCTGAGGGGTGATATGAAAAGATATCGACAGCTTGTTAGTTCAGATTATAAATGAGAGAAGAGAGAAAAGCCAAGAAGCATGATGGGGGGGAGAAGTAGTGATTGACAGACGGCGGCGTTCCATATTGTCTTCAATTGTTCAGGCACTTGTGATAAATGTTCTTGTGTGTTTTTTACACGATCTAAGTAAAAGCTACCCAATCATCCAGCGGGCACTACACTGAATCGTACAAAGGATTTATGCCAATGGCAGAGATGAACACGAAGCGTTGTAGATAAGCAACAAACTCAGAAGAGAGACCAATAAAAGAAAAAACTGAACAGGAACAAAATAAAAAAGAAACAAACACAGGAGGAGAAAAAAGTTCAGAAAAGTAAACCAATAACATGAAGGAAAGACTGAAAAATGTCACTTCTTACCTCGTTTGTCAGCAGCAGGAGCTGCAGTGACACACAGGGAGCCTCACCCAAAACAGTCCTCAGCTCTGTACCCTAAGGTAGAAAAGAGGTTAGAGAAGGCGACTTTGCCATATCCATGAACAATGAACCTACTTCCAGACATAATTCCATTAATTCTTTTCATATAGGAAATGGTTTATTCCTATCAGGTAATGACACTGAATTCTTCATTTTCAGCACAGCGTCTGAGTTTACCTGGATTGGTACACCAGTTATGGTAAGGGCCTTGTTGCTGGTACCCGACATCAGCTTGTGATAGATTTCCATGTCCAATGGGACAACTGAAAACCCACAGTGGTTGGACAAGTGCCATGGGATGCGCCTCGAATCTAAAATAAAAAGAAATGCAAATATAAGATTGATGGTACATGTATATGACATCACATTGCAAGCCCTAGTCTCTTTCCACCATTAACCTCTTAACCAGTATCAGATCCATCCCGAGATTGATTTTGTGCTAAATATTAAGGATATTTGCAGTTGACCTTTAATTACCCTTCCATCCCAGTGTGCAGAACTATATATATGTAATGGCTTTGCGAGATTCCATAAATATAATGTCACTGTAATATATCATTAGCATTATGACTAAAGGGGCAGGAGGACAAATGGAAGAACTAAAAAGGTTTTTTTTTCTAGAACATTGCTAAATTAAACACAGAGCCAAGTGAATGGTGCGAGGTGGCGCTGAATAGCCGGGGGTATGTAGAACTTGTAGAACTTATATACAGTTGTGCTCAAAAGTTTACATACCCCAGCAGAATTTTTCCTTTCTTGTCCTTGTTTCAGAGAATATGAATGATAAAAAAACTTTTTCTCCACTCATGGTTATTGGTTGGGTGAAGCCATTTATTGTCAAACTACTGTGTTTTCTCTTTTTAAATCTTAATGACAACCAAAAACATCCAAAATGACCATGATCAAAAGTTCACATACCCCAGTTCTTAATACCGTGTATTGCCCCTTCTAACATCAATGACAGCTTGAAGTCTTTTGTGGTAGATGTGGATGAGGTTTTTTAATTTCTCAGATGGTAAAGCTGCCCATTCTTCTTGGCAAAAATCCTCCAGTTCCTGTAAATTCCTGGGCTGTCTAGCATGAACAGCGCACTTGAGATCTCCCCAGAGTGGCTCAATGATATTGAGGTCAGGAGACTGAGTTGGCCACACCCGAACCTTCACTTTGTTCTGCTGTAGCCAATGACAGGTCGACTTGGCCTTGTGTTTTGAATTGGTGTCATGTTGGAACGTCCAAGTACGTCCCATGCTCAGCTTCCGGGCCAATGAGTGCAAATTTGCCTCCAGTATTTGCTGATATTGTGCTGCATTCATCTTTCCCTCAACTTTTACCAAGTTTCCTGTGCCTTTGAAGCTCACACATCCACAAAACATCAGCGATCCACCTCCGTGCTTACTGTAGGAATGGTGTTCCTTTCATCATAGGCCTTGTTGATCTCTCTCCAAATGTAACGTTTATGGTTGTGGCCAAAAAGTTCAATTTTGGTCTCATCACTCCAAATGACCTTGTTCCAGAAGTTTTGAGGCTTGTCTCTGTGCTGTTTGGCGTATTGTAGGTGAGATACTTTGTGGCATTAGCACAGTAATGCCTTTCTTCTGGCGACTCGACCATGTAGCCCATTTTTCTTCAAGTGCCTCTTTATTGTGCATCTTGAAACAGCCACACCGCTAGTTTTCAGAGAGTCCTGAATTTCAGCTGATGTTATTTGTGGGTTTTTCTTTGCATTCTGAACAATTTTCCTGGCAGTTGTGGTTGAAACTTTTGTTGGTCTACCTGACCGTGGTTTGGTTTTTACACAGCCCCTGATTTTCCATTTGTTAATCACACTTTGAATGATGCTGACTGGCATTATCAATTCCCTGGATTTTTTTTTGTATCCCTTTCCTGCGTTATACAGTTCAACTACCTTTTCCCGTAGATCCGTTGACAATTCTTTCGCTTTCCCCATGACTCACAATCCAGAAACGTCAGTGACTGGATGAAAGATGCAAGAGTCTGTCTGGATCCCAGAAACTCACTCATCTTTTATGCACACACTAATTACAAGCAAACAGGTCACAGGTGAGGATGTTACCTTTAGTAGCCATTCAAACCCATTTGTGTCAAATTCTGTGCATGTTATCAGGCCAAAATCAGGGTATGTGAACTTTTGATCAGGGTCATTTGGATGTTTTTGGTTGTCATTAAGATTTAAAAAGAGAAAACACAGCAGTTTGACGATAAATGACTTCACCCAACCAATAACCATGAGTGGAGAAAAAGTTTGTTGTCATCATTCATATTCTCTGAAACAAGGCCAAGAACGGATAAATTCTGCCGGGGTATGTAAACTTTTGAGCACAACTGTATAGCCTCTGGTCCCGGGTCCCATACTGGCGAATCCCCGCAGCACACATAAGTCGCAGATTCATAAGTCACAGAGTGTCACGGGTGTGTCAGATGTGACAGACAGTCGCCCTGCAGTTGGTTGCAGAAGATCTCTTCATTGGGCATTACAGACACCTTCTTAGCTGTTTCACTCTAGGTCCCAGTGGCTACCCCCTTCCTGCTCTAATTGACACCCTGGCCTGGGTGTTTAAATAGTTTCACTTTGCAGCAGGAAGGTGTTCGTGATATTTACATGTTTCCTTGTGAAAGCTTGGAGCTCGTGCTGTTCTTACTTTCTCTCTGGTGCTAAGAGGACGTGTGTGCTTCCTCTCTGAATTTGACTCAAGCTAAGCCTATTTCCATCTTCGCCCTCGACTCGGCGCCACTTGCACAGAAAGCATTTACTCAGATTGTACATAATGTAAAACTGAGGGTGGAGTTAGTTCATTGTGAAATAATCCCTTGCTATGTCCAGGACAGTCTTCCCACCCCAATTCTTTTGGGTCTTCCCTGGCTGGTAAAGCATAATCCGTTGGTGGATTAGCAAACCGTGGAGATGATTGAATGGGGAGATTACTACCCTGAGAAATGTTTAGATATTTCCCTTGCGACAGTCTCTACTGAAATATTACATGCTTTTCTGTCTGGTTTTGAAGATGTTTTTTCTGAGAGGGGGTGTCAGGATTTACCTCCTCATCGTGCATATGACTGTCCTATTAACCTGACCCCGGGAGCTAAACTACCGAAGTCCAGACTGTATAATCTTTAGGGCCCTGAGAGACAAGATTTTTTAGAAAATAGCAAAAGGCAATGGTACTCACCAGCCAAGGTTTCAAGAAAAAATGCAAACCAGGACACGGTACCGCGAGTGTGTGAATTGCACCCTACTGCAAGTTTCATCTGTGTGCAGTTTTAGTGCTGGGCAATCGCCCCTCCAGTGAGAGTGGGTGAGGGCGATTGTTCATCAGCATTCTGCACCTGTGTTACCTTCTTCTAACAAAAGGGGGCCGGCCGTGTCCTGGTGTGCATTTTTTCTTGAAACCTTGGCTGGTGAGTACCATTGCCTTTTGCTATTTTCTAAAAATTCTGTGTATTGTTCTGGCTATGCTCCCTGAGAGACAAGCCATGAAGGATTTCATTGTGGAAAGTCTGGAGAAGGGACGCATTAGGCCTTCATCTTCGCCACTCGTAGAGGGGGGGTACTGTCACGGGTGTGTCAGATGACGGGTGTGTCAAATTGTAGACCTGCATAAGGCTGGGATGGGCTACATGAAAATAGGCAAGCAGCTTTGTGAAAAGGCAACAACAGTTGGCACAATTATTAGAAAACACAAGATGACTGTCAATCTTCCTCGGTCTGGGGCTTCATGCAAGATCTCGCCTCGTGTGGTAAGGATGATTCTGAGAAAGGTCAGGAATCAGCTCAGAACTACACGGGAGGACCTGGCCAATGACCTGAAGAGAGCTAGGACCACAGTCTCAAACATTACGATTAGTAACACACTACGCCGCCATGGATTAAAATCCTGCAGGGCACGCAATGTCCCCCTGCTCATGCCAGCACATGTCCAGGCCCATTTGAAATTTGCCAATGACCATCTGGATGACCCAGAGGAGGCATCGGAGAAAGTCAGATCAGACAAGAATAGAACTTATTGGTATCAACTCTGCTCACCGTGTTTGGAGAAAGAAGTAGGATGAGTACAACCCCAAGAACACTGTCCCAACCATGAAGCATGATGGGGGAAACATCATACTTTGGGGGTACTTTTCTGCAAAGGGACAGTATTACTGCACCATATTGAATGGAGGATGGATGGGATCATGCATCATGAGATTTTTGCCAACAACCTTCTTCCTTCAGTAAGAGCATTGAAGATGGGTCATGGCTGGGTCGTCAAGCATGATAATCACAAGAAACACACAGCCAAGGCAACTAAGGAGTGGCTCCATAATAGGCATTTCAAGGTCCTGAAGTGGCGTAGCCAGTCTCCAGACCTGAACCCAATAGAAAATCTTTGGAGGGAGCTGAAGCTCAATGTTGCCCAGTGACAGCCTTGAAACCGGAAAAATCTGGAGAAGATCTGTATGAAGGAGTAGGCCAAAATCCCTGCTGCAGTGTGTGCAAACTTGATCAAGAACTACAGGAAATGTCTGACCTCTGTAATTGCAAACAAAGGTTTCTGTATCAAATATTAACTTCTGTTTTTCTATTGCATCAAATACTTATTTCATGCAATAAAATGCAAATTAATTATGTAAAATTCATACAATGTGATTTTCTGATCTTTATTTTTAGATTCGGTCTCTCACAGTTGAAGTGTACCTATGATAAAAATTACAGACCTCTCCATTCTTTGTAGGTGGGAAAACTTGCAAAATCGGCAGTGTTTCAAATACTTATTTTCCCCACTATATAGTAAATTATCACCTTTGAACACCATTTTACAGATAGAAATAATCTATGTTAAGCAGGGCAACCCTGGAAATACATTGCGTTAGTAATCCTGCACTGATCCTGAGTTACAGTCTGTGATACAGGTCAGAGCTGCACTCACAGTTCTGCAGGTTCCAGAGCTGACATCTCCTGTTTGTCAGTGTCTGCAAATATTTTTCAGGTCTTCTGGCAAGTGCAGACTTTTTAAAGTCAACAATTAAAATTAGATAGTTATAGTTACCTCTATGAAAACCATATCCACACTGACCATGCTTCCACCAAATGGTGTGTCTAACCCTTGCTTTTATACTTCAAATTTCTTCTATATTCTCTATCCTTCACAACCAGTTGTAAGACTGTCAAGTATTAGATGTGTATCAGATAATTCCTAGCTTATTTATACCTTGTGTTAGCTTTGGAAATACTATTCATGGATTGATTAGTATCTTAATCCATGTTTCACTCTTATGTTATTATATTTGTCCTATTTCATGTGCATACCAGCTAATTAGACTATATCTACCTCCTATATCTCTTATTTGATGAGATAATAATATACCTGTCTTGAAAAACACTATAAAGACCCTTGAAAGCCTCCATACACATCAGACTAAAGTCTGCCTAACGTGCTGTTTTTACTAGGATGTCTATTGTAAATTGAAGCCTCCTGATTCTCCCACGACAAATAATGTTAGGCAGATAAGAGTCGGATAGTCTGAATTTTAATGTCTGACCTATGAGACCCATTTGGCTGTGACTTTCTCTTCTATCAGCATTGAAAATACGAATGTTTGGCTGAGCTGAACGTGCCATTGTATGGAAGAGGCAGGAGAGATCGCTGTCGGCGGAACGATGGTTCAGCTTACAGCATTAGGGGCCTTTAACACAGCCTAATGTTTGGCAAAACGAATACTCACCTCACTCGCAATCATTGCTCACGTAAACAAGGCCAGCAATCAGATGTCAAATGCGGAAATAATCATTTATCTGGTGACTGCAACTTCTATGAGGGCATAAAAATTATTGATTGTGCGTAGTAAATCCCATTGTATAATAAGGGATTTGTGGCTGCCAATAATGCAAACTGTATGAGACAGAACGATCATAGAAACGAAAGTTCATTCCCATACAGTTTACACATTCCCGATGGGTGTCATATGTAAAATGAATGCTGATGTACTTTTTATATTATAAACTGAGGCAGCTTATCTCTCCATCGAAAAGAACCCTCTACCAAGGATAGTTTACTGATTACTGGGGGTCTGACTACTGGATCTCCCACCTGTTCCAACGATGGGGCTTTGCAGAATGAGGTGCGCAGTATTGTCTATACAGTATATTAGTATTCTAGACATTATCCAGCAAGCATTTACCAGCAGTGACACGGTAGTACTCTAAGACTAATGCTGCTCCTTCACTGAATAGAGTCACCCCATCTCTTCCTTGAAACAGATAGGAGGAATTCCATATAGGCTGTGAGGGTGGAAGCCCAGGAAAAGAAATCTATAGGAATAAGAAAAATAAAAAAAAGAGTTAAAATGAAAGAATATGTAAAACTAAAAAAAAAACAAAAGCAAAAAGAATTGTACTATTTACTATTTATTTTACTGCTGTTTGACAATTTACTATAATTTACATGTTATAATAATTTTTTTGTCTAAATGATTGCTAATTTTTCTTTATCTCATACATTTTATATTACTGTGAGCAACATCTCACCTTTACACAAAGAGACATGCGCTCAAGAATCAGTGGTTTTTATGTCATGAAGATGCAAATGAACAAATTATTGTATGTCATTGGATTTCTGGAAGTGTTTAAGCTGGGCAATAAGCATTCTGATAATTATCACAGCTGTAAAAGGCCCATAAGACAAAAAAATACTAGTCTATGTTAATTTGCTAACATTATAATGAAAACGCCTATATTTGTAGTAGTAAACAACTGTCATACATGAAATGCATACAATTCATATACTGTGTATATTTACCTGGTGGTGTCCCTGTGTGGCTCTTTGTGGTAGCTGGAAACAAGATGGAGAAGGTTCTGGAAACGTAACCTTGACGTGTGACACCACCGACATGCCAGGGGGTTTACTTGTCTGTCTATAGGATAGACAACATTCTTTTTAGCTAAAACAGACACTATGTAGCCAAAGCTCAATAAAATAATTGAGAAATCAAATCACTTAACTTGTATGATAACTGCATTAATAGTTAGTATACTGTCATCTTTTGATCTGTGGAGGATTAACTTTGAATTCAAGGTGACCTGTGAATTTCAAGAAATTCGATTCCCACACCCTATGATTTGATTCGCAAGAATCAGACCCCCAAAAAATGCATGGTGCTATTTCACACACTGCTGAAGACTCAGAGAGCGGGCTAATGCCATCAGGCGCGTCTAAACAGTCTTCCCCAAAATGCCCTGCAGCTAACACATCACATGGTCTAGCACAGCAAATCGGGGGAATAGTCACAGCCAGCATAAAAAATGAGGGCTGGCCAAGAAGCACTATTTTATGCTTGTACAGAGTTGGCAAAGATTAAAGTGATTTATATGGAAGAGACGTAGTTTATAGTCAATCAATATGAAATATTGATTGATCTGAGATATACTGCAGTAACAGCAAGTTAATAGTTTTTTTTTCATTCTACATGCACACTGCAAACAAGGAGGGCAGTTTTAAACCCCTCAGTGCTATTTTGCCAAGTAAAACAAAGTCCTGAATCTAAGGCGGTGTCACAGAAAGTGTGATTCCTGCATTGTAAGTTGAGAAAAACATTTTTTTACAACCTAAAGAAAGATTTCCATAATCCAGAAATGTAAACACAACTATATACCTCACAAAGTGAGAACGTTGTAAAAAAAAACACATTTTGTGCACACTTTGTGCTATAATTGTCCAATATTAGACTTGTACACATACCACTTGAATACAGCAGACCGTAGCAGGTGCTTGCTTGTGGGATGTGAATTTTCCTAGCTTTTCTTGTGATTCAACATATCACCCTCATTCTTTTTGCTCATGCAAAGTAAAGCACTGCCAAGTGGTCTTACAGCTGGACAGTCTGGGGCAGAAAAGCAAATGAATTGCTGCAGTGCAAAAAGCAGCAACTAACACATTGCTGAAGTGCATCAAGTATGCTGGGTGGCTCCCTATAAAATACAATTTGGAATTGTCGTGAGCAGCAGTACCCGACCATAAGGCAGCCTGAAGGTTGTGTGCAAAGTAACTCGCACTCCATGATCCACATCCTGAATTTAATTGTGCAACATTTCTTTCACAACTATATCTCTTGGCTTTACAAGAACAAAATGGTCTTCCACAGCACCCGCTGTAATTCAACACTGTATATGTTGCAGTGTCTGTATGATCAGCATAAGTGGTGACAGATTACATCATGCAGCAAGCAACTAAAGTGTGGGGAAACTTTTAGATCCAACATTGAAATCTGATTATGGATGCGTGTCACCTACCTAAGCCCTTCGAAGAAGTGACAAAATTAGTTAGTAAGGACATGTGTGGAATCAATAATGATATACCCCTCATATTGTACCTGGAAAAAACACTCACTAGAATGCAAGAGGGAATAGAGAAATAACAACTACTTGCACCTATTCATCGCTGCACTGTGTCTGTTGGTGACCCTCAAGGGCCGTGTTACGTGCTGCAGTATTTGGAGAAGGAGGTACAGAAGCAGGTGAATGTGAAGGGGGACATAGACTTAGTAAATGTAGGGGATGACAGGCAGAGTGAAAATGATGATGACAATGACACTGGCCATGGCAACTAGCTATCACAGTTGGGAGATTAAAATTAACCAATGGGGACCTCGGTCATGCTGGTGAGCATGACAAGCTGTTTGATGAAATGCTTGTGGAATGACAGGTGCATTGTTAAAGGGGTTGTCCGCTACTCAGAATTTTAGATCCTCGATACAAAAGCAAAATGGAGGATTTTTTTTCTGGGAGTCCAAATTGCTAGAATAACTAATCACTATAATAAGATGTGTTACTTGCTCTTTGAAGCTTTCGCTGAGAAGACGATTGCCGCCTCTCAAGAATGACCAGCAGGCTCTCCTGCGATCCCCGCAGAGACAACGGTCTCGCCTGTGCTAGAGTTATGGCTACAACCAATTATTGAGGCAGCAGCAGTAGCAAAAGCTGGAGTATATTTGACATGATGGACCAGATGTTTTATCTACCATTGTGACAACAGGGCACACTTCAGCAGAGATGCGTCAGGTGAACAGCCAAGTTTAGTCGTACCAAAATTGTTTACTACCTTAGGCAGATAGCATTAAGCCCGATCCCATGGACTTCTGGGTCGACAGAGTGGACCATGCGTAAGAACTGGCCCAATTTGCTATGGGTGTACTGTTAGGTATAGCAGTCAGTGTAATGTCTGATTGGCTGGTACCTTTGTCATATCCAAGGTTATCCACCACAAGCATGAAAACCTATCATTTGTCAAAATTAATCAGCCATACATCGGTACTGACTGTCATTCACCTGTTGCTGAAGCCAATAATTAAATCGGCCATATCATCTGCTTGCCTGACTGTTGTCTGTCTTCTACATCATTCTGTTGCCACCAGTGCCCACGCTCAGTCGGGCATCTACTTCTCATGTCATCTATACTATAGTACTGCTGCTGCATTTGCTGGCCTTAAACTATCAATATGGGTTTACGAGGGACCGTTCCTGTCAAACTAATCTGATCAGTTTTTATGAGGAGGCAAGTTCCGGACTGGACCAAGGAAATGCAGTGGATGTTGTGTATATGGACTTTTCAAAAGCTTTTGATGCGGTTCCACACAAAAGGTTGATACATAAAATGAGAACAATGGGGATAGGGGAAAATATAAGTATGTGGGTTAAGAATTGGCTCAGTAATAGGAAACAAAGGGTGGTTATTAATGGAAAACACTCAGACTGGGTCTCAGTTAACAGTGGGATACCACAGGGGTCAGTATTGGGCCCCCTTCTTTTTAACATATTTATTAATGACCTTGTAGGGGGCATACAGAGTAATATTTCAATATTTGCAGATGACACTAAACTCTGCAGGGTAATCAATACAGAGGAGGACAATTTTATATTACAGGAGGATCTATGTAAACTAGAAGCTTGGGCTGATAAAAGGCAAATGAGTTTTAATGGGGATAAATGTAAGGTAATGCACTTGGGCAGAGGAAATAAAATTTATAATTATATGCTTAATTGTAAAACACTGGGCAAAACTGTAACTTAAAAAGGCCTGGGTGTATTGGTGGACGACAGGCTCACGTTTGGTGGCCAGTGTCAGGCAGCTGCTGCAAAGGCAAATAAAATAATAGGATGCATTAAAAGAGGCATAGATGCTCATGAGGAGAACATAATTTTACCTCTATACAAGTCACTAGTGCGACCACACTTAGAATACTGTGTACAGTTCTGGTCTCCGGTGTATAAGAAAGACATAGCTGAACTAGAGAGGGTGCAGAGAAGAGCGACCAAGGTTATTAGAGGACTGGGGGGTCTGCAATACCAAGACAGGTTATTACACTTGGGGTTATTTACTGTGGAAAAACGAAGGCTTAGGGGTGATCTTATTACTATGTACAAGTATATGAGGGGACAGTACAAAGACCTGTCTACTGATCTTTTTACTCTGAGGCCAGAGACGGGGACAAGGGGGCATCTTCTACGTCTGGAGGAAAGAAGGTTTAATCATAATTACAGACGGGGATTCTTTACTGTAAGAGCAGTGAGACTATGGAACTCTCTGCCGCATGATGTTGTAATGAGTGATTCACCATTAAAATTTAAGAAGGGCATGGATGGTTTTCTTGAAAAGTATAATATTACAGGTTATATATACTAGATTCCTTGATAGGGCGTTGATCCAGGGAACTAGTCTGATTGTCGTATGGAGTCAGGAAGGAATTTTTTTCCCAAATGTGGAGCTTAGTGTTTGCCACATGGATTTTTTTTGCCTTCCTCTGGATCAACATGTTAGGCTATGGCTTGAACTAGATGGACTTAGTCTTCCTTCAACCTTAAAAACTATGTTACTATGTTACATATCTCTTAGCTTATCCTGTCCTAATTTTCTACCGTACAGCTTCTGCCACCTTCACTGCCACTGCACAGCCATGCTAGTCACACATCTCCTTACTGCCTATCCACTTTTTTATAGTGATAGACGGAACTATGAAACATATGACGCGCCCCCTGGGCCAGTGCTGTTTGGGGATTACCCGGAGCCGGATCAGATGGGGGTTGTAGTCTCCGAGTGGCGGCGACCCGGTCCGTGCCCAGGGTGTCAAACTCAGTGTGTGGCAGTCTTTACAGATGTTGTTAAATGTTCTTTAGTGTCGACTACGCCACCCGTTGATTTGCGGTCAAAAGGCCGCCGCTGCAGAAGGGTCCGCTGAGGCTGGTGGTGTGTGTGCAGCTGTGATAGTATAACCCCCAACGGGAGGGGTATAGCCTCAGGGGGTCAGATGTAGAGGATGGTGGTTGTGAAGGTGCAGGATGATCCAGCAAGAAGACTCAGAGTCGGGCTGTGCAGTTCAGGGGTTTTTTACTTACGGGTGTTATTATGGTCACTCTGGCCTGAAGCGACCACCCGAGCCGTGCTGCGTCCACCAGGTCCTGGACTCGGCCAACCCCCAAGCAATTCTGGAGCGTGGTCCTGAGCTCCTGTCTGACTTTCCCTCTCTTCTGGCCGTTCTCACTAGGGATCCACTTATGTCCGGCTCCCTCGGGTCTCTTGGTGGGTACACCTCCTCTGGGTTCCCTGACCCTATACTTGGTATGCCTTCCTAGTGGATTTAGTGAGGGTCGTGGCAGATCCTGCCCACGACCTCCGGTCTCTGGCTAAGGTGTGCTTTTCTCTCTGCCAGCTTGGGATCCGGTACCCTGGGTGCCAACCCTTCACCCTGCCGTTTGTATTCTGGGGTCTTGGGGTTCCTTCTTCTTCTCTCTGGGTCCTTCTGGCTCCTCTCTCTCTCTCAGACTTGGCCTTGGAGCTGGGCCCAGCCGGAACCACAACTCCCTGTCAGCCCTTCTGGCTGAGCTTCTCTGCTCTGCTCCTCTTGCCTGACTGAACTCTCTCTACAAAAGACCCTGTCCTAAGATGGTGCCCACCTTATATACTCCCTCTATGTGTGAGCTCAGGTGACCAGCACCAATGAGCTCCTAGCATTACCCAGTCTGCTCCCCCTATCTGCCCCTACACTACTGGGATGTTCCACCCCCCCTCCCACTCCAGCCAGGGACAGACACTATCGTACCTGCACATATATTGGTGGGAGTACCGTCGATCTGTCCCCCGGAAATGGGATGTATGTAGTGTATGCAGCTATCTGAGCTCAGTTCCACACTCCATCCTTACCCGGGAGTGGAATACCACACCTCTGGCTTGAGGTGTAATACCCCTGTAGCAGCCGAGTCCTCAGGGTGCTACATTCCCCCCTGGTAAATCACAGCATGTCCTCGGGCTGTAAGAGAATAAACATCCATAAACATACATTTTTTTTTCATAAAACATAAACATATAAAACATCATATATTATCAGCATAAAACTTTTTCATATAACATTTTTGTTCCTCCGGCCACGGTGCAACTTGTGACCGGGTAAAGTGCGACAGTCTCTTGTAGTAAAAACAACAGTTTCCTATAAAACCGGTAGGGGGCGCCTTAGAAAGCGCAACTATATACAAGGGAAGGTGGCCGCTCTCAGTCCTCGACCAGTGGGGAAAAGGGATGGCTGCTCACAGTCCTCAGCCTGTGGGGAGATGGGACACACTGGAACAGTTCAATTTGCTGGTCCCAACGGGGACTATATTTTAAGTTAGCAGCATGGCATATACCCTGACGGGTAACTATGTACAGTCTCTTTACCGTACTTTAATGACGGCGTACTCCTGCTCCTCCTTCAGACCCGTCCGGGTCCTCTTGCTCCTCTTCACACCGTAGCTCCTCCTCCGTCAGCCGGTGTACATGGAGAGTGTAGGGTCCTTTGGCACACTTGTGCCGGGTGAACGTGACCTCGTCCCCTACATATAGGTCACGACCTCTGTGTCCCTCCGGCAGATGGGACTCCACGTCTCTTCTGGTGACAAAGACGTCGCCGGGGGTGTGATGATCCCTGATGAAACCCCAACCGTGCTGCAGTTGGAATTTAATTACAGTCCCGGTGGCACGGGGACCATGGGCTGCACGGGGGTTCCTCCTGGTCCGGCTCTTCTGCTCTGCACTCTGTTCCTGCAGCCGCTGCTCTCGGACCCGCCTCTCTCTTCGCTCCCGGTCAAAGACCTCTAACTGCTGCCGGCAGCACTCCGCACGCTCAGCTGCGGCTGCCCGAGTCTCTTGGGTGAATCCCATGAGGTCTCCTCCGGTGGGGTCCCACGCAAACTGCGCTTCCTCCAATGAGAGTGGGGTGATCTTAACGGGCTTCGGAACCGGAATCAGGGGCTCATCTAGGGGTCTTTCTTTCCGGAGTCGGGGATGGTGGAACTCCGGTGGCCACAAAAAGGGCTGCCCATCCGGGCACGTGTGCTGGGCAAACAAGTCTTCACCCAGGTGCGGCACTCTAGATGTTGAGGGCGCGGTGGTGGTAGCGGCGCCCGGGTTCACTAGGCCTTGTGACCAGGCTTGGGGCACCCTGAAGGTAAAGGGCACCGTGAAGACGGCGGCGCCCGGGGTTACTTGGCCCAGCGACCAGGCCGGTGGCTCAGTGGAGGTAGAGGGCGCTGTTGGTACTGCGGCGCCCGGGGGTACTAGACCTTGCGACCAGGCCGGTGGTGTTTCCTGCTTTGCCGCGCTCAGGGTTGAGGCGCGTGACGTCACAGGGGTCGCGGCCGCGGCTTCTGCTTGAGGCCTTGTCTGGAGCGGTGACGATGCAGCGACGGGCACGGCAGGGGGAATTTCGGGCTCTGCGACGGGGAGCTGGGGCAGGCACGCGGTTTCTCGGCTCGGGGTAGTGACGTCCCCTTTACTTGCCTCCATCTGTTCAGCTCCCTTCTCGGCGCCGTCTCCGGCCTTCACTCCTCCTGCACCATCCTCAGAGGCGGTCTGTCTCCTCGTCTCGGGTGGCGTGCTTCGCTGGCGGGTTCTTGCCTGCAGGGCCATCTCTCTGCCCCATGCGGCCAGGACGTCCCGCTGCACTCGGGCCATCCTCTGAGCCAAGCACTCCAGTGCAGTCTGTGCATGCTCCCGGTCTCGGGGGAGCTGTGCCAGGATCTCCACCAGGCCTTCTGGGGTTGTCGCTTGCAACAGGCTCCTGACCACTGGGTCGGTGCTGCCTGCCTCTCCCTCCATCTCCGGGTACGGCTCCTCCGGAGTCCTCTCCAGACTTCTTGTCTCCGGGTGCGCTCTCTCCAGACTCCTCCAGGCTGCACCCATCTTCTCTCTTTTGTTCTGTCTCCGCCCACATTGAAGGTGGTCCCGGGGCAACTTTGTGATTGTCAGTTCCAGGGGCAGTTCTCTCACGCTGATGGACATCTCTAGCATCACAGTCTCTGTTGGTGGGGGCGGTTTCCGCTTTTGGCGCCATTCCTTGACCTGGCCCACGATGGGAGGTGACCTCTTGCCACCCTCTGGCACGCCCATAATGGCGTCCGCTCTTCCAAGGCGGGAAATCTTCTGGAAATGGCAGGAATCGTCTCCCAGTGGCGGGAAACTCCGTGGATGGCGGGAAAAAGCTGCAGATGGCGGGCAACCGGCGGGGAACGATCCGTGATGGCGTCCCATAGCGGGGACCCTCTGGAACCGGCGGGAGACTTCTTCTTAAGGTAAATTTGAACTTCTCTTCAGGCACGCAGTACCCGGTGGTTGTGGGCACGAAATCCTGCCGACTACGCCAAAGTTGACGCGCCCCCTGGGCCAGTGCTGTTTGGGGATTACCCGGAGCCGGATCAGATGGGGGTTGTAGTCTCCGAGTGGCGGCGACCCGGTCCGTGCCCAGGGTGTCAAACTCAGTGTGTGGCAGTCTTTACAGATGTTGTTAAATGTTCTTTAGTGTCGACTACGCCACCCGTTGATTTGCGGTCAAAAGGCCGCCGCTGCAGAAGGGTCCGCTGAGGCTGGTGGTGTGTGTGCAGCTGTGATAGTATAACCCCCAACGGGAGGGGTATAGCCTCAGGGGGTCAGATGTAGAGGATGGTGGTTGTGAAGGTGCAGGATGATCCAGCAAGAAGACTCAGAGTCGGGCTGTGCAGTTCAGGGGTTTTTTTACTTACGGGTGTTATTATGGTCACTCTGGCCTGAAGCGACCACCCGAGCCGTGCTGCGTCCACCAGGTCCTGGACTCGGCCAACCCCCAAGCAATTCTGGAGCGTGGTCCTGAGCTCCTGTCTGACTTTCCCTCTCTTCTGGCCGTTCTCACTAGGGATCCACTTATGTCCGGCTCCCTCGGGTCTCTTGGTGGGTACACCTCCTCTGGGTTCCCTGACCCTATACTTGGTATGCCTTCCTAGTGGATTTAGTGAGGGTCGTGGCAGATCCTGCCCACAACCTCCGGTCTCTGGCTAAGGTGTGCTTTTCTCTCTGCCAGCTTGGGATCCGGTACCCTGGGTGCCAACCCTTCACCCTGCCGTTTGTATTCTGGGGTCTTGGGGTTCCTTCTTCTTCTCTCTGGGTCCTTCTGGCTGCTCTCTCTCTCTCAGACTTGGCCTTGGAGCTGGGCCCAGCCGGAACCACAACTCCCTGTCAGCCCTTCTGGCTGAGCTTCTCTGCTCTGCTCCTCTTGCCTGACTGAACTCTCTCTACAAAAGACCCTGTCCTAAGATGGTGCCCACCTTATATACTCCCTCTATGTGTGAGCTCAGGTGACCAGCACCCAATGAGCTCCTAGCATTACCCAGACTGCTCCCCCTATCTGCCCCTACACTACTGGGATGTTCCACCCCCCCTCCCACTCCAGCCAGGGACAGACACTATCGTACCTGCACATATATTGGTGGGAGTACCGTCGATCTGTCCCCCGGAAATGGGATGTATGTAGTGTATGCAGCTATCTGAGCTCAGTTCCACACTCCATCCTTACCCGGGAGTGGAATACCACACCTCTGGCTTGAGGTGTAATACCCCTGTAGCAGCCGAGTCCTCAGGGTGCTACACATACTTTCTTAACTTTATATATAAACCTGAAACAGCTCCCAAAATTGGGCTAATTTTTGGAAAAGCTTGGCTACAAGCTGTTGCTTTTTCACTTTGAAAACAGCTAGTCTGTTCCTGTTCCCTAAAAAAGAAGGCGCTGGGCACAACAGGCAGGTAGGTAGCAACTACCTGCCTGTTAGTGCTTTGGCACATTTTTTGTTTTTCACAAAGTCACGGATATCCGCTTTAAAGGGAATCTGTCTGCAGGTTTTTGCTATTTAATCTGAGGCAGCATAATTTAGAGCAAGAGATCCTGATTACAATGTCTTTAATTAGGAGGAGATTATTACTACTTGACTAGGTTTCATGTGCACAGCAGTCCAGCTAATGTGTATAATACCGCCCAACCACTGATCGGCAGCTGTCTCACAATGATGACCTGTACACAGGAAGCTGCTAATCAGGGGTGGGGACAGGGTTATACACAGTTTAGTATTTTGACCAAAGCTACATCTACAACAGATAAAATATGTATTCTATAAAAACTATACAAGCAGTCCAATAAGTGACACATCCATGGAATCAGACTGTGTTTAAATTATAGAGCTCAAAACAGGTTCAACACACAACTAGAAGACATCAGAGTGTTATACACATATTTTCCGGCAATTAAAGGCTTTTGACTAATGAATTTTGAAAAAAAAATCTTGGGAAAATTCGGTGAAGCCAAAAAACGTAAGTTTCAAATAATCCGGTTATCTCTACACCAGATAGCAGAATTTTTCCAGATTACAATTGCCCCTTAACAGTTATAGGAACAAATAGTAGTCCCTGTAGATTATTTTGGCCACTTAATGAAAGATTCATTTCTCATTCAGGCAGCTTTAATGCAGGTGCACATTAGCATTTGTATTTCGACAGCAATAACTAAACTAACTGTATCACAAGGGTCTATGATGCTGTTAGTTCAGGTCAACTGACCCACAATCAAACTGGGACTAGTGGCCTTAATACGGATATTAAAATGAAAATGAACAAGGCCTGTGGAAGGACACACAGCTGCACTCATGTGATGCCGTTTCATTGTGACCGCCTGCCTTCTCTATACCGCAGCAGATTGTTTTTGTTATGGTCTTAATATAATGTGCAGAACAAATCAGATCCCCATGCCAGACTACCAATGATCTGCACCAATTCGTTTCAAAGTGATCTTGTTTCTCAGATTATGTTCAAAAGTTTTGACACTGACAGAAATTTTGGTTTTCAATAAGTTTGCTACTTTAGTGTTTTTAGATTTTAATTTAGTCAGATGTTTCTGTGGTTACTGACGTACAATTATAAGCATTTCATACGTTTATTTTCACAATTTTATTGGTAAATACATCAAGTATAATTCAATATTTACTGTGTTGACCGTTAGTTCTCAAGATTTCTGGCATGCTGGATATAATAATAATCGTTTTATTTATATAGCACCAACATATTCCGCAGCGCTTTACAATCCAGACAATTTACAACATTATTTGCACTGTCCCCATTGGGACTCACAATCTAAATTCCCTATCAGTATATCTTTGGAGTGTGTGAGGAAACCCATGCAAACACGGGGAGAACATACAAACTCCTTGCAGATGTTGTCCTTGGTGAGATTTGAACCCAGGACCCGAGCACTGCAAGGCTGCAGTGCTAACCACTGAGCCACCGTGCTGTCACAGGGTATCAGCTTCTAGGCCAAATATCAAACAGGTACTTTTGATACAATTACATTTATTTCTGATTATCATTGCTTGCGAATTACATCATTAAACAAAGATGAAAGCAGTATATCACATGCAGCTGTTGTATTTGCAATAGTCCTCTGTATCTCAAACCCACCTGTAATCTTTGTAGTTGGGGACAATCCGTGCCAGTGCCAAAAGAGGATAGGTCGAATGTTGAAGGGAAGTTTCCACACCAACAAGCAGAACCTGTAGAGATATGCCATGGTAACATTACAACCATTACACAACAAAATGTGACTTGTAGGACCCCTAAACTCACCTGTAAAGCACTGTAAGTGAATCCATTCTGCTGTGCAATGGAGCTTGTCCTGCGCTCAATGGTAACATAAAGGTGACATCCAACAGGAGCCTGATCATGTGGCTTTGTGACGAAAATAAAAATACTGAGGTTTACTTTATCAAATACATACTATACTTAAATACACAGAAAAGCTATGTGCATGAGTTAAGTACTTGCAAAGATTTTTCTGCAGTAAAAATCAAAGTGTTGGCAGGAAAAATGCTGTTTAGAATATGCGCATTTTTTATGGGTTTTTACTTGTGTTTTTTTCCCAATAATTTGAATGGGTGAAAATTGATGGAGAAATACTGAAATAATTGATATACTGCAGATTTGATTATTCAAATCTGCAAGAAATTTTTTTAAACATGACTGAAAGAACACCACAGCAACCAAATACTCGTATATACTACATTGATAAACAGTATTGCAGTTATATGCATGTTGCTGCTCAAAAGAGGGGACCTATAATACACCAGTCATCATACATAATAAATAAGGGGGATGGCCAAAGCCATGAGAAAGGCAAAAGCGCCGAAACGCGCGTTGGGGAACGGCCTCAGCGCGGTGGTCTGGTGTATATAACGCTCTGGGAGGTATGTAATGGGTTCACTTGATACATGTTGATATATGAGGTATATTTAGATTCATTCTATAGTACTCAATCCCATAATCTATGCAGAGCAAAAATGATTAAATTGCTATGTGCCACCGTTCCGGACGGCTGTTGTCGTTGTTTTTATATTTATGTATCCTATTTTTGTATCTTTCCCTGCTTCCATGATGCATATTTAATAAAGCATTTTTAATTGATAACATCACCTTTTTTGTCATCCATTTTGGCTTCGGCCATCCCCCTTATTTAAGAAAAAAATAAGCAGCATATATTTGATATTTAAGAAATTTCATTCTCTTTGCTGGTTCATTAAAATGCTGCGTTTTTTCCACAGCAAAAACGCACGGGACAAATGTGGCAAAAACGCAGAGTGTGAACAAGCCCTAAGAGGAAGTATAACAACAAAAAATATATATGCTAACATAGCAGAACAGCACGCAATACGTGGGTAATTTATCATGGTAAGTTGTATAATCATATAATCATGTTATTGATGTATTTTACTGTACAACGCAATACTTCATTGCTGTAATTTAGAAAGTGCCTCTATTATATCTGACCTCATCAATGATCACTAAGTGCATGTTCATCTTTTTAGGGCCTGTTCATACAAATATTTATCATGTGTAAGTGCTGCCTAATTACATAGTGTCAGACAGCACTCGTCCTATTTAATTAGAAAACTGGAAACTCTCGGACGCAAAACTCAATTAGGGATAATTTTTGGACTATCTCTTGTTAAAAAGCCAGAGCTTTTTCCGTGTACACCACCTGTGTATAAACACCAGCACGGCAGTCACCTGCCCCCCAAAAGGATAATTTTTGGAACATTCTTAGATTTAAAAAAAACATGAAAAGTCTTTCAGAGCAGTGTGTTATTAAACATGCCCTTGGTTGCCACCAGTTATCATCCGCTTTCCCCTATCCAGATATGTTGAGATCACTTAGACATTAACAAGACTTTATTTCATTAAGCAATTTGAAAGAGGTTCTATACAGTAGGTTCTATACAGTAGAACTAGTAGACCTTAGAGTAATACACATGATTGTTTTCAGGCTATTGGACACATTTGCACTATTGTAATTCGCGGCAAGTCAACTCTCTGTGTATCGAATTATTGGGAAAAATATGTCAAAGTTGGTGAATTCAAATTTTAAAAGATTCGACCATCTCTAGTAAACAGTATACAATTAGTTAGTGGTGGCTGAAGGAAAACAGAATTTTATTGTTTATATGTCTATATGGGATATTTGGAGGTCTGTATAATAAAAAACACAGCTTCATCTGCTAGTATATATTATTATTATAGCACCATTAATTCCATGGCGCTTTACATGTGTAAAAGGGGTATGCGTAGCAAACAACAAGTACAATAGTTTGAACAAAAACAAGTCATCGACTGGTGCAGGAGAGAGGACCCTGCCGTGAGGGCTCACAATTTAGAAATCGATACACATGGGCCTAAGAGTTTGAAGCTACATCTCAGGCTAATGGTTAGATAATGACTTGCAGGGGCAGACGCAGATAGAAGAAAGCCCCCCGTGCAACAACAGTATATGGACCTTTTGCAGCCCAATAGCTCATCATAATGCACATTTTCACCTGCTTTGTAGGTGGAAGCATGCCCCCTTAAGCCTTGGCACAGGTTGCACTAAATGTATGTCCTCTCCTGGTGGCTTGTAATGTATGTAAGTCCACTCCAGTTTGTACAGTCCTGATGCAAAAATACAACTGGAGTGGCATCTGTGCAGATGGACTTCACTCCTTCAACATGGGTAGGCTCACAATGCGGTTTACATCTGCTTGGAAGTGAAGCATTTGAAATAGCTCTCTAACAAAAAAGTAAAAATGTTAAGGGTGTGGTGTGGTCTCATGTATGTATATTATGTGTATATTTCTTATTGTGTAGAACAAAGGGTATCTGAGTCCCCTTATGAATTTGTTTACTACCTTGACCATGCACAGATGATATGGGTGGAAGGGTTCCAGATCACAAATAGGCAGTCTGTACTCCAGCAGAAAGTCCTGGGATGAATTATCAGCTACCGTCAGGATAAACTCTACAACCATAAAAATACAATGCTCAAAGACCAGAACATCCTAGTAAGCAAATATATCATATTCTCTTTTATTTAATGTTGCAGGGCTAGTTAAAAGGTTAACTTCTAGTTCTGCTACCTCCAAAAGTTAGATAACTTGCTCTCTCGAAGTCAGAATAAAATTAATAAATGGCACTGTTAATAACAACCCCTATTGAACTTGTACATTTAAAGGGAATCTGTCATGAGGTTTTTACTGCCCCATTTGAGAGTGAGGCATACTTACCAAGCTTCTTGCTGTAGCTTTGATAAATGTATCAATTTATCTGCTGCAACTCCGCCACTTCACTCAACGCTCAGCTCTGTGTAACACCACCACCCACAATATTACTTGACAGATTGCTGCATATACTGTGCATAGGCAGAACGTTGCCGATCAGTGGAGGGGGAAGGTAGTCAGAGCTCATTAATATCAAAGATTGCATTGCTGCAGGTTAGCTAGTCCTCTCAGTAATAATCTCCTGCTGTTTTATCAAAACTGCAGCAAGCAGCCCAATAGGTGACACATCACTGAAATCAGGGTCTCCGCCCCTACATTATGCTGTTCTCAGATAAGATAGCAAAAACCTGATGATAGAGTCTTTTTATAGGGGTTGTCTGGGCATCAATATCAAATCAGTGGGGGTCCTACACCTGGCATGCCCATTGATCAGCAGTTTTTAGCTCCTGTGTCGTAATAATTGAATGGAGCTGAACAGCACAGCTGCGTTCGGTGTGGAGCAGTCGCTGTCAAGAACTGCACCTCAGCTCGATCTGATACTGATGGCCTATCCTAAGGATAGATGTTCAATATTAGATGCCTGGACAACCCCTTTAATTCAGCCAGTCGCCCTCCCACCTTTGAAATCCTTCTGTTATATGTTATATTGTCTTCAGCCCTCCATCTCCATTCAGGCGCAGTGACAGGCTCAGACGTGCTGCAGCTTCATCACACAAAGTAAATGGATGACCGGAGTCTCTAATGATAATTCCTTGGATCAGGCTGAACAACAAACGTTCGCTGCTGTCATCGTGTACCATGAACAGTCTGAAGCAACCAGTTAGATGAAACCAGATATTTCCGTCCCGCTTCTTTCCTCCATGAAGATGCTCCGTCACACTCGGTGAATGTGACTATGAATAAACTCAACGTGAATTAAGATACAACCAGCATCCGCACATTCCTTTTTCCCAATGATTGATTTTTTTTTATACTGCTAAACAAACTCTCTGGATGTAACTAAGAAATGAAAGGCTTAATGATAATAATCACTTTTTACGATACAGTCTTCATTTTACCATTTACATTCTTCTTATACATCTGTCTTCCCACAAGTAAATGCTTTGCATCAGTTTTGTGTACTCTATGGGTTTGACCGATATTACTGCACGCCCTATGCTTAATGTTTCATGAATAAAATGGCGGTACTGCAGTAAAGACTGACAAGCTGGCTGGGAAATTGGAGTAATAGCAGGTTAGGCATATCCAAGGGCACATTGTTGACATTAATGACTGGTGCCCAAAAGATTTCTTTCTATGGAGATGAAAATTCTAATTTTCTAGATCATTTTGGTGGCCACAATCTTACTGGTGTTCATGATAATAACAGCACGTAAAGTCAGCAAGTTCCCTGCATTACTCTGTATTTACCTTCCTCCTCCGCCTGCTCCTCATTCACAGTCATGGTCAGTGTTTCACCCCAGACCGGGCTGGTAGTTGGAGCTTGTGCAGCATGGGAGATGCTTTGTGCTCCGGATTCTCTCTTCTCATCCATACTGCTCATTCTGCAAACAAGGCATGTAACCAGTCACAATAAGAAAGAAGCCCAGCCATGTACTGCTTGTGATAGACAGATAGAATACTGTAGATAGATAGATGGATACATAGATAGATAGAATACTGTAGATAGATAGATGGATACATAGATAGATAGAATACTGTAGATAGATAGAGATAGATATGGGATAGAAAGATGGAATCGATAGATTTATATATATAGAATGATAGATATAGAATGATAGATAGATAGATAGATAGATAGATAGATAGATAGATAGATAGATAGATAGATATGGGATAGATCATTTGTTTTATTTATAAACATGTTGATTGTATCAATACTGTTAGTCACCAGGCAATGACTGACAAATGGATGGGGGAGGTACTGGATGGGGGTTGTAGTCATGTGATCTGTCAGCTTTGGACCAAGGTGATGAAATATTAATGCCAACTGAACCCCCTGAGAAGACAAGGAGGGGCAGCAATATCCCATTAGCAGTTCAACACAAAACAATTTTCAGACTGGATTAGCTGCTCTTAAAGCAAAAGTGTTTCTAGGCCTGAGGCCCCAGATCATTACTGGGCTTGAGAGAATAGAATAACAAGTCTGGCGGGTTTGGTTAAAATATAGAAGGGGAGTTAAAAAAAATGTGTGAAGAGTAGCGGAGAGCCCGGAGAGCAGTAAAATCTGAGCCAGACGTAGATCACCTAGTGTTAATACCAATTGCAGCTCATATATAGATCTGTTGTGTATTCTCTCATGATAAGGGATATTTTCAGAAAGCCTGATATCATGCATATGGACAAGCAGTGTTCATCACGATCGCAGAATGTGACATAATAATGAAGTCCCATGGCTAGATCTATTCTATAAATCACACATAGAAAGGAAGGAATGGGGCAGTATTATACAGACTATGGGAAAGAAAATCAACAATTCACTTATACACCCAAATATATATTTAAAGCCTAAAAAGTAACACACTGAATGAGACAATGTGTTTAATAATGGATCAGACTTATTTTACAAATGAATAAATACAAATAAATACAATTGAATTGTAGCTTGCTATAAAGGATGGCATTCCTTCATTCCTTCTAGACGTGTATCTACTGCAGATAAGTCCGAGACTATAGACTGCAGTAATATACAGTGTCCAGCTGCATCTGGATTCTTTGTGTAAGTGGCATGCGCTCAATATACTGTATAAACTGACTTTGCAGATCAGCTACAGTATTACAGAGCAAGAGGAAACTGAAAAACTGAAAATGAGGCACTTTTGGGGGCAATTCTTTTTACATACATGCATGTATTTTTGATAAAAAATTATTTTTGTAGTTAGGTTTCATTAAAAATGTTGCAGTTTATCTTTTATAGCCTCTGTGCTTCACTGTCTGCTGCAGGCTGCAGAATGACTAAACTGAGAATCCATCAGTGAGCTCTATTTAGTGGGAGACTTTATAATTCCTATCTTCTTTCTTCAGAACTTCTTCAAGCTGACTTATGACCTGAGGGGAACTCTTATAAATGAAGATAAATAAAGTACCCCCTCCCCAAACACTCCAGATCCAATGGTTCGGCCAGTCGTTCAGCTGGCAGCTATCTTGCCCGTCTATCCCATACACGGGAGCGCTTTTGTGATTTCTGAGAGAGAGCTGCTGCCAGACATTTTTGTCGGCAGCTTATATCTTAAACAAAAGGATTGTCAGTCCAAAATTGGACATGCTGGATCTTTATCTCCCCCAACATCATCTGTCGGCAGAAACTCATTCATATTAGGCTGTCGTCCGAATCTAGTGTGTGTGGGGAACTTAAGTTATATTCTCATTAGAACAAGTTCACTGACAGATTTTCAACAAACTCATACAGTAGCCATCAATAAACAGTGCAATTTTTTAATCAAACCCAAATGCAAAAGTGGTTTTTGGTACAAACGTCTTTAAGTAAAGAAAAAAGGTCCAAATGTCTGCAAATCCTGAAAGAACCAATGATATTGAAAAAGCTTGTACAAAAATATTGGAACAAATTTATTATTGAGATTTTTTTTACAGAAAAACAAGAGTAAAAGTGACCTAAAACATTTCCAAGATGTCTTGCTCCATATTTATCAAACTCAGCTGAGAGTTTTTTCCACAAGTATGCAAAAACATGAAAGTTTCAAAACTTTTGTGATTTAGGAGTAAAAGGAGATGGACGTTTCAGGTTAACTGTGCAGCTGCTGGAAAAGTAGTCTTTCCAAGCTGTGGTAATACTTCCTAGTAGCTTTACTATAAGTTTCAAGTTCATAGTGAACTATCTTTAAAAAAATAGACTACATAGGTAATTACTCTGTCAAAGATATGTAGTCTATTTCTTTAAAAAGAGTTCAGTACGAACTTGAAACTTGTAGTAAGGCTACTATTAAATACTACCACTTTTCCAACAGCAGCGCGGTCAACCAGAAACGTCCATCTCCTTTTACTCCTCAATGTATTTGCAGATGAAGATTTCCTTCTATCCACAGGCGTGACTGCAGCAGCTGTATACTCTATGGCAGGGATGTCAAACTCACAGAGGGCTAAAATGAAATAGTTGGACAAAGTCGCGGGCCAACCAGTATATCTAATAATAGGCCCCCCATAGTCCTCCATACAGAATAATGGCCCCACATAGTCCTCCATACAGAATAATGGGCCCCACATAGTCCTCCATACAGAATAATGGGCCCCACATAGTCCTCCATACAGAATAATTGGCCTCACATAGTCCTCCATATAGAATAATGGCCCCACATAGTCCTCCATACAGAATAATGGGCCTCACATAGTCCTCCATATAGAATAATGGCCCCACATAGTCCTCCATACAGAATAATGGGCGCAACATAATCCTCCATACAAAATAATGGGCCCCCATAGGCCTCCATACAAAATAATGGGCCCCCCATAGGCCTCCATACACAATAATAGGCCCACATAGTCCTCCATACAGTATAATAGTCCCACATAGTCCTCCATAGAGTATAATGGGCACCACATAGTCCTCCATACAGAATAATGGCCCCCATATAGTCCTCCATACAGAATAATGGCCCCATATAGTCCTCCATACAGTATAATGGGCCCCACATAGTCATCCATACAGAATAATGGGCCCAACGTAATCCTTCATACAGAATAATGGGCCCCACATAGTCCTCTATAGAGAATAATGGCCCCACATAGTCCTCCATACAGAATAATGGGCCCAACATAATCCTCCATACAAAATAGTGGGCCCCCCATAGGCCTCCATACAGAATAATGGTCCCACATAGTCCTCCATACAGAATAATGGGCCCAACATAATCCTTCATACAAAATAGTGGGCCCCCCATAGGCCTCCATACAGAATAATGGTCCGACATAGTCCTCCATACAGTATAATGGGCGCCACATAGTCCTTCATACAGAATAATGGCCCTCCATAGTCCTCCATACAGTATAATGGGCCCCACATAGTCCTCCATACAGAATAATGGCCCCACATAGTCCTCCATACAAAATAGTGGGCCCCCCATAGGCCTCCATACAGAATAATAGTCCCAAATAGTCCTCCATACAGTATAATGGTCCCACATAGTGCTCCATACAGTATAATAGGCACCACAAAGTCCTCCACACAGAATAATGGCCCCACATAGTCCTCCACACAGTATAATGGCTCCACATAGTCCTCCATACAGAATAATGGGCCCAACATAATTATTCATACAGAATAAGGGCCCCCCCATAGTCCTCCATACAGAGTAATGGGCTCCACATTGTCCTCCATAGAGAATAATGGGCCCCAAATAGTCCTCCATAGAGAATAATGGGCCCCACATAGTCCTCCATACAGAATAATGGCCCCACATAGTCCTCCATTGAGAATAATGGGCCCCACATAGTCCTCCATTGAGAATAATGGGCCCCACATAGTCCGCCATACAGAATAATGGCCCCACATAGTCCGCCATACAGAATAATGGCCCCACATCGGAGCGGTGGTTCTGGTGTTGCAGGCCAAATAAAACCAGATTTGGGCCACGGACCTGAGCTTGCCATGTATGCTCTATGGGCATATAATGTGGTTGTGACATGCACAACCTGGTCAGGTGAGCTCCCCCTCACCTCCCACTAACTTCCTCTACCCTATACTGTATCACCCTATGTGCCTATGTGCACTTGTCTCTCTTTTTTCTCTTGTAAAATGTTTGTGATGACATTCCATCCCATATGACCGCTATGGAGCCTGTGCTGGCCATATATGACAAAATGCTACCAAATGGAGGCCTGGACTTCCTTCCCTGCAAATACCTGTGTATTTTCTGTTTAAAGGGACTCTGTCATCAGGATTTCACAGCTCAAACTATTTATATATGCACGTAGCATAGCTCTTTCAAAGACAAGTTCAGCAATACGTTTATATGGCCAGTCCATTGCTCCGTTACTGAGAAATCTGCATTTGAACTAATATGAGGCTTAAGTACTTTTGACACATGAAAGTTCTTCCAAAACCTCTGTCACTCCAGCTCTATTACTCGCCCAATTCTGCCTTCTCATGATTAACTGACAGCCTCAAAGGAGTTGTCAGTCAAGCAGGAGGAGGAACAGACTGTCTAGGTAAAGGCATTGCTGGACTTGACTTTGGAAGAGCTACATGCACATATAAACCATTTGGGGATGAAATCCTGCTGACAGATTCTCCTTAATGTGCTCACAGAAAATCCCAGATAATATCAAAAACACAACATGATGCCAATTTATGCAGCAATCTGAGCATTTACAAACCACAGGGCTAGTGAACAATATAGAGTCCTCCCTGTTGTCTGCACTACAGCCTTGCTTTTCAGCCAACTCAATAGACATGATAAAGCCTTACACCCAACTAACTTGGCACATCTTGTATTTTTAGAGAGAGTCTTGAGTTATGGAACTAAAAAGCACAATGATCTGATTCGGCAAAATTAGTAGCAACATTAATTCAAATACTGTCTAATTTATCTACAAGGCTATGTTCACACATCATGGTTTTTTCAGCGTTTTTTGCTGCAGATTTTTATGCAAATTTTCAGCTGCCTTTTGCAGTACCAGCAAAGTCTATGAGATTCCAGAATTCTTAGTTCACACATCATGTTTTTTTTTGTTCAGGATTTTGTGTCTTTCATGGTTTTTCAAAAATATAACATGTCACTTCTTTCAGCATATTTTCAGCGTTTTTTCTGCGTTTTTTTCACCCATAGGAAGTAATGGGTGGTGAAGAAAACGCATCAAAAACGCATCAAAATTTGTATCAGCGTTTTTCCAGCATATTTGATGCCAAAATAGAATAGCATCACAGAACTTTATGTACATGCATAAAAAGAGACAGGACAGTGAAAACAAAATACTTAAAAAAAGCATCAAAACGCATCAAAAAAGCACCAAAACTGCCTGAAAAATCCTGAACAAAATGCCCTTTAGGCTATGTGCCCACAATGCAGAAATTCTCAGGATTTTTCCTGAGCGTTTCTGCATCTCCCTGGCAGAAAAAACGCATGCGGAGTGTACAGTCATGGCCAAAAGTTTTGAGAATGACACCAAAATTATATTTTCACATGATCTGCTGGCCTCTGGTTTTTATTAGTGTTTGTCTGATGTTTATATCACATACAGAAATATAATTGCAATCATATTATGAGTACCAATAGGTTATATTGACAGTTAGAATGAGTTAATGCAGCAAGTCAATATTTGCAGTGTTGCCCCTTCTTCTTCAAGACCTCTGTAATTCTCCCTGGCATGCTCTCAATCAACTTTTGGACCAAATCCTGACTGATAGCAGTCCATTCTTGCATAATCAATGCTTGCATTTTGCCAGAATTTGTTGGTTTTTGTTTGTCCACCCGTCTCTTGATGATTGACCACAAGTTCTCAATGGGATTAAGATCTGGGGAGTTTCCAGGCCATAGACCCAAAATCTCTATGTTTTGTTCCATGAGCCATTTAGTTATCACCTTTGCTTTATGGCAAGGTGCTCCATCATGCTGGAAAAGGCATTGTTGGGCGCCAAACTGCTCTTGGACGGTTGGGAGAAGTTGCTCTTGGAGGACATTCTGGTACCATTCTTTATTCATGGCTGTGTTTTTAGGCAAGACTGTGAGTGAGCCGATTCCCTTGACTGAGAAGCAACCCCACACATGAATGGTTTCAGGATGCTTTACAGTTGGCATGAGACAAGACTGGTGGTAGCGCTCACCTCTTCTTCTCCAAATAAGCTGTTTTCCAGATGTCCCTAACAATCGAAAAGGGAATTCATCAGAGAAAATGACTTTGCCCCAGTCCTCAGCAGTCCACTCCCTGTACCTTTTACAGAATATCAGTCGGTCCCTGATGTTTTTTCTGGAGAGAAGTGGCTTCTTTGCTGCCCTCCTTGAAACCAGCCCTTGCTCAAAGAAGCACTCACACCAGCCTGCTGCCATTCCTGAGCAAGCTCGGCACTGCTGGTAGTCCGATCCCGCAGCTGAAACTGTTTTAAGATACGGTCCTGGCGCTTGCTGGTCTTTCTTGGGCGCCCTGGAGCCTTTTTGACAACAATGGAAGCTCTCTCCTTGAAGTTCTTGATGATGCGATAGATTGTTGACTGAGGTGCAATCTTTGTAGCTGCGATACTCTTCCCTGTTAGGCCATTTTTGTGCAGTGCAATGATGGTTGCACGTGTTTCTTTAGAGATAACCATGGTTAACTGAAGAGAAACAATGATACCAAGAACCAGCCTCCTTTGAAAGTGTCCAGTGATGTCATGCTTACTTAATCATGACTGATTGATCACCAGCCCTGTCCTCATCAACACCCACACCTGTGTTAATGGATCAATCACTAAAACGATGTTAGCTGCTCCTTTTAAGGCAGGACTGCAATGATGTTGAAATGTGTTTTGGGGGTTAAAGTTCGTTTTCTGGGCAAATATTGACTTTGCAAGTACAGTAATTCCTGTTAAGCTGATCACTCTTTGACATTCAGGAGTATATGCAAATTGCCATTACAAAAAATGAAGCAGTAAACTTTGGAAAAATTACTATTTGTCTCATTCTCAATACTTTTGGCCATGACTGTACATGCGTTTTTCCTGCCAGGGACAAGCGGAAGTGAAGTGTTCTTCACATGCATTACCGCATGCGGGTTGACAAGCGCTTTCCAATCGATTTTAGCATCACTTGGAAAGTGCTTGTCAACTTGGTCACACTATATAAATCCATTTTATACGGCATGGATTTATATAGTGTGACCAAAAGAATGTTAAAAAATAAAAAAATGAATCTATACTTACCTTCCGATGGCCCCTGGAGTCTTTATACGATCTGTCCTGGCTTGCCGGCAGCTCGCGGTACACTGCACTGAAGGACCTGCCGTCACATGACTATGACATCAGCGCAGGTCCTTCAGTCCACCGGGATCAGCCGGCAAGCGAAGACAAGGAGAGCGGGGGCTATCAGAAGGTAAATATAATATTTATTTTTTATTTTATTCTTTTTTTTACAGGTACTATTCTACCCGGGTCCGGAGGAGAGTCTCCTGTCCTACAGACCTGGGTACCATCCGCACATTGAAACGCTTGGATTCCGCATCTACAGAATCAGTGATGCGTAATCCAAGCGATTCAATGCAAGTCAATGGCGGCGAAAACGCAGCGCTTCCGCAAAATAATTGGTAGTGCTGCGTTTTTTTCCCCAATGATAACCCGCAGCGGAAATTTCCGCAGCATGTGCACAGCACATGCGAATTATCATTGGGGAACATTGTAGAAATTCTACCATGCGTTTTTTAAGCATTTCTGCCGCGTTTTTGCCGCTGCGGAAACGCTTAAAAAACGCATCGTGGGCACAGAGCCTGAAAATCAGGTTTTCCAGCAGAAAAACAAAAAAAACCATGGTGTGTGAACATAGCCTTAAAATTGCAGTTGAAAGGATTATCTTTTCAATTCATCCAATTTCCAGTCTTCTGAGATCTCCCAATAACACTCCCTATTTTTTGGAATGTTCTCAATTTTGAGCAGATAAAATGGAATAATGAAAAATTTAACAGAAAAATAAGAAACTGATAATCTGTTTTACAGCAGCATTCCACGAGTTTATTCATATGGTCATATGAATGGTCTGTGAGTCCATGAATGAAGCCTAGGTTCTCGGATCTCAATACTTACAGGCATATGAAGGGTATAGGCAAAGAGCCAGCTGTATTTAAAGGGATATGAGTAGCTGAATGGAGGGTGACAACTATTTTCTCAGTTCCAGGACGGGGTAAGTGGTTGCTTTCTCTATCAGCACCTTGCACAGGGTCGCCGTAAACTGGAGCCTTCTCTGTAACCTAAGAATGACAAACACTAATAACAGGTAAGAAAAATGGTACTGCTGAGCATTGAACTCAGTAACACATGCAGTGAAACCTGCACAGCAGAAGATGAAACATTTCACAGAGTGATTGAAAGTCGAGACACAGCCCTGACCTCCCGGGACAGCTTCCCAAAATCGGGATTGTCCCATTGGATCCGGGACAATTGGTAGCTCTGCTGTCTAAGCCACAATTATATTTTGATCTGTTGCTACATTTTGCTTTCTGTACATGTACCTACCTACCTAGAATTTCTTGTTACACGCTTTTTAGAAAATAATTAGACTTAAAAAGATTGTCAAAAGTTTATTATAGTGTTATACAAAATGTATGGGAAACTGAAAAGTGGCAATTGCAATGTATGAGGTAATGGAATAGAAAAAGAAAAACATACGACTGCTAAGAATGCTGTTGCCGCTAGTAGTAGCAAAAGCACCACCATCACTGGCATCAGCCATCTGGACAGTAGTATTACAAAGTCCAGAGATCTCCTTTGCCTTGAGCAAGTGTACTGGTGGGGAGGACATGGAGGGCATTATGAAATATATGGCACATCTCTTGTCTCATTCACAGCAGGATGAAGTTACCTCTGACAGCAACACAGTCAGTTTGAGTCAGTGTTCTGTTAAGAACAGACTGCCTGTTAATAAGTAACTAAGAGGGATAATTTTTGGACTATTTTTTAATTAAAAAAACATGAAAGGTCTGTGAGTGCACTGTGTTATTAAATGGACTCTTGTTTAATACCGGTCACCATAAATTTCTGTAGTGAGGTCACTTTGATATTATTAAGTCTACGTTTGTGTTAAAGAGCTTTTAAGGGGTTGAATATAGTCTGAAGAAACCTCATAGCATTTAAACCGTCTTTTCAGGACAATTAAGGCTTTGCAGTCTTTGCAAATCATGGTGAATATATCCATTGCTAATAGAATTTTTTTTTTAAATTCGATGCACCTGGAGAATTAGAAATTCAAAAGATTTCATCATTTCTAGTTGCTATGTAATGAGATTAAACATCTAACAGTAAAACCTACCTGAAGCATCTGTTTGTTACACCTGACTACACACCATTAAGGGATTTAATTATGTAACAAATATTCCCTATATTTCTCCTTCCTTATTGCTTGTGTTCTTTCATTATATTTTTATTAATTCCACTTGAAGTTTAATGTTTGTACCAGCTAATCTTATGTCAATAATTATGTAACTACATAATCTATGCATCTTCCAACTGTACTAGCCTCTTGTCATCGGTGCATGGCACGGCTGATAATATGTCTATGCTTTGTTTTTTTTCAAATTAGAAACCTTTCTATAAGATTAATTTAAATTATAGAAGGGAACAACTATTTCACCTTGCCACTTTCATGAAACACAATGTCTATACCAGAACCAGCAACACACTCAGTTTGAGGGTTCGCTCACACTTGCATATAAAAAAATCGGTCCCTTTCTCATTCAGGAGAGTGGGACGATTTTTTTCTCACTTGTCATCCGTATACAATCCGTCTTTTTACTCAACAGCTATTAATCTTTTACAGGACCATTTACAGTTTCCTATGGTACAGCATTGTAATGTATCCGTAAAAATCAGATGCTGTACTGTGGCTCCTTATGACATCCGATTTTTTTCTCATACCCACTAGATTTCGGAGTGAAATCGCAGCATGTTGTGATTTTTTTCTCATGCCAAATACAGCTGAGAAAGAATATGACTCGCCCCCTGGGCCGTGGGGCACTCGGAACCGGGCAATAGGGAGACGATGGGTGTAGTAGTGGCGACCCGGTCCCGTGGCTCATGGTGGTCAGACCAGTGGCAGTCTTTTAGATGTTTTAAGAGATGTCTGACTACGCCACCCATGGATTGCGGTTATTAGGAACCGCCGCTGCAGGGCAGACCGCTGGGGCCGATGATGTATGCAGCTGGGATGATGTGACTCCCCACGGGAAGAGTGCGGCCCCAGGGCAGTGTAGTGGATAGTGGGAGTGATGGTGGTGAGAGTCCCAGTACCGGTAGTGCCGGAGGAGCGAAAAAGCACACAGACAACGTACTGCAGTCCAGGGTCTTTACTCACGGTTAATATCCAAGTCACTTCAGCTGGCAATGACTGCCCGAGCCATGCTGCGTCCACCAGGTGAGGGGCTCGGTCAACTCCCAGGCAGCTCAGGAGTATGGCTCAGGACCCCCTTCAATCCTTCCTCTGGCCTGCCTCACCAGTGACCCACTTTTGTCCAGCTACCGCGGACTTGTGCGGTTAAACGTGGGCCCCGTCCTCCGCTGTCCTATATGGTGCCTTCCTAGCAGGTTTGATGAGGTGTCGCACCAATAAATGATCACGACGTCCGGTCTTTGGCTGAGGGTAGTTTCTCCTCCACTAACTTGGGATCCGGCACCCTTAATCTGCCTGACCCTTCACCCTGTATTCTCGTGGGTTCTTAGGGTCCCTTCTGCCTTCTTGTTCCTGAGCGCTTCTGTTTCTGTCTCTCCTCCTTCTTTCCTGTTCCTTCTTCTCCTCCCTTCTCGTGGAGCTGGGCTGAGGTGACACCACAGCTCCCCTTCACCTCCTCGGCCTCTCACTAGGCCCTACTGGAGTAGAGCTCCTACAGAGCCTCTACTCCCTGTCTTCTCCTCCCTGGACAGAACGAACCTAGATCTAAGATGGTGCCCACCTTTTATACCTCCCTCTGACCATGAGCCCAGGTGACCAGCAACCAATGGGCTCCTTCCTACGCTCAGGAACCAACCCCTATCTGCCCCTACAGCACTGGGTGTTCCACCCCCCCTCCTCACTCCAGTCAGGGACATAGTCGGTCGTGCCTGCACTTCTGTCTAGTGGGAGCACCGTTGAGCTGTCCCTCGGAAATGGGGTGTGTGTGCTGTATGCAGCTAACTGAGCCCTGTTCCATACTCCATCCTTACCTGGGAGTGGAATACCACACCTCTGGTCTGAGGTGCAATACCCCTGTAGCAGCCGAGCCCTCGGGGCGCTACAAATACACAGATGTGCACTGCCTCACTGAATAACATTGGTTCGAGTGCAATCCGATTTATTATTGGATTGCACTCGTCTGATTTATATGCAAGTGTGCGCGAACCCTAAAGGGAACCTGTCATATCCAGATATGCTATTTACCTGTAGATATTGGGTTATTCTTAAAATCATGCCTGCCTGCTTACTGGAGTACTGGCTACAGGGAAATAATGAACTTATACCCTCCTTGTAGCCACTCAGTTTCAGTCATAGGGGCGGTGCAGGGAGAGGTGACAATTAAAGTATTTAAGGGGTCTTGACTTAATGATGTCAGAGCCGGAAGAAGCATAGGTTACGCAAAACAGCTGTTTTTCCTATCTTCATGTAACAACCTCAATAAAGTGCTGTGTGTGCCGCTCCTTTTTTTGGACATTTTGGACCTTGATAACCTAGACCTTTTTTGAGACTTTACTTGGGGGCTGACTACCATCATATCTGGCTGATCGCTACAGCACTTCATAGAATGGTAGAGTTGGAAGGGACCTCCTGGGTCATCTGGTCCAACCCCCTGCTCAAAGCAGGATTCACTAAATCATCTCAATAGAATCATAGAATGGTAGAGTAATGACTTTGCCATACCATGCTTCCCAATTTATTTATTCTACATATGAAGTAGCAGTGCCAGCATTTGTTCTCTTTTTTTTTATGTATATTCATTTTACATGTATGTAATACAAACTTAAAAACAATAAAAAGATATTTAAAAGAAAAACTTTTCAATTGAGTTTTTACTATGGTTTGAAAATATTTAAACATTTGTATGTGAACACTTTTCCTCCTTTCATTCTCAGAAAGAAGCTTGGATAAAATCATACTTACATGAGTTTTCATGACAGTTGCTGGTGTTTTAGGAGGTGGTGGGAGACGTAAGGGAGCGTCGTGAGGTAAGCTCTGAGATACAGGTGGCAACATTTTACTGGGTGATGTTTTACTATATTCGAGATCATCCTACAAGAGAATATAATTCACCTTCATGAGATGTTGGTTAAGCGCACATTCAGCTGACATTTATTCCTCCTGACCCCCATATATATGTATGTATGTGCTTTAATGGGGAGAAGGGAGTAACCCACTGATTATGGGACTTATGTTCCCTGAGAATTAAAATTCAAAATGACAGATCTTTCCTTGAAGAAAGCCACCTGGTCCTGCCGACTGTGCGTATGTCGACATTGCTGCAATATGTGTAGCCACACCTGGAAATCTGAAGAATCAAATCGCAAGAAAAGGACTGAACAGCTTTCAAGTGCATCTACTAATCCAATCTTCATTAGCATAAAAGAAAAATAACAAAAAACTGAAAATGAAGGCATAGTTCTCAAGATTGAGAATATGGTGAGTTTTTGATGTTGCAGATTTTCTGCAGCATTTCTGCACCTATTAGCTAAATTAGGTTACTTGAGTTTGTACATTGCGTTTCTGAGCAATTTTTTAAATGCGTTTTTAACGTGCTTTTTTCAGTTGCAGCTTTCGTCTCCTTTTGGTATGTTATGTTTTACAGCTCACAGAAAAGGACAAAAAAATAAAAAAAGCATCACAGAGAAGAAACCAGCCTTACCAACACCAGGTTAGATTACCAATGCACTAGCAGAATGCAGCAGACCCCCATGATAAAGGTGGGGGCAGCACAGGGGCAAAATACTGATGCAAACAGCCGCTAACAAACCTACCAATTCATGGAGGGGGTAGCTGTGTAGTATTAAAAATACATACAGATGAGGCTTGCAAAGGACGCCAGTCACACACATACGTGTGATGCACAGTGTCTGACCTATTGATGACGCCCATACTATTAGATCAGGCAGGCTGCCCAGCATTATATAAGTGCACCCCACAAGACAGGTGCCCCAATTCACCCAATCAACACTAAAAATGGCTCACAGCAGACCCCCATGATAAAGGAGGGGGCAGCACAGGGGTCTGCTAGTGCATTGGTAATCTGACCTGGTATGTTAAGGCTTTTTCTTTTCAGTGATGTTTTTTTTTAATTTTTTATCCTTTTCTGTGAGCTGTTTTTACTTTCAGTGTTAGGACTCACAAGTATGAGGACCCTTGACGTGGGTTGTGAGCTTGCATATTCTGGCCAAAATATCGACCAATACATCATGTAATGTATTAACCTTATACATTATTTTTCATCTTTTTATTGCACATTTTTCCACATTTCAGAAAGCAGCTAGGCTTTTTATTGTTGGTCTTCTGGGATACAATAATATAGTGCTGGGCAGCCCACCTGATCTAATAGTTTGGGTGTCATTGATAGGCTGTAAGCCAGACACTGTGCATCACACGTATCTGTGTAACTGGCATCCTATGCAAGACTCACCTGTGTGCATTTTTAATACTACACAGCCACCGCCTCCATAAATTTGTAGGTTTGTGAGTGGCTGTTTGCATCAATATTTTGCACCTGTGCTGCCCCCACCTCTATCATGGGGGTCTGCTGTGCATTTGTAATCTGACCTGGTGTTGTTAAGGCTGGTTTCTTCTCTGCGATATCATGTTTTAAATAAAACAACTTTATTTTGGATACTTTCTGTTCTGTTACTTAGATTTCATAAAACTTTAATGAAAAAGTCATGAGCGCATTTTTGCTTTAAGTGCATTTCCACTGCATAAAAAAACTGAAAATGCATATGTGGTTTTTTACTTGCGGATTTTTCTCATCTTATTCAAGTGTATGGGGATAATCCAAAATTATAACCCTTATTTACCGCAACAGAAATTGACATTTTGGAGATATAAAAAATGCTCAGCAGGTCAGTTTCCACAGAAAAAAAGCACAGTGGGTATGATATTTCTATAAATCCCATACATTTTGCTGGAACTGTAAGGTGCTGCAGTTTTTGCACAGCGAAAATAAAAATAAACATTGTCAAAAACACACCAAATATTCTGAGGAAATATAACCTAAAAATGTATTCTGTGAAGATTACACAACCAGATGCTTTAAAAGTGATCTATCTATTGATTTAAATAAAACATATTACTAATGTGCAAACATGATACCTTAAAGAAGCACTTCCATCAAAGTTTTTATCATCTTAATATATTGCAGTCATCATATTATATAGCACTGTGTACTTACAATTGCTCATTTTGCCTTTCTACCCAGCTAATGCTTCTCTACTCTCTGCTCTGTGTAGAAACAGGATGTCTCTTGTCCCTGCATTTATAATTTCCCCCTTCAACCTCTGACCCAGCTGCTCCACTCCACTCCCCTGCCAGGGACTTTTGCAGTGACTTATGACTCATACAGGGAAAATTTACCTCCTGTTTCTCCATAGAGCTTAGAAGGATTCAGCTATTCAGTTTGTAATCCTGTGATGTCATAGACCTAGTGGAAAGGAGAAGAATTAGCTGGGTAGATGGGCAAAATGAGCAATTGTAGGTACACAGTGCCGTATAATATGATGATTGCAATATATTAAAAGGATAAAAATGTTGATGGGAGTGTTACTTTAAGGAAATAAATTAAGGATTTTAACCTTTATGGCCCAAAAGCGCAGTTTTATCAGAATATATGGAGTTCCATGGATATATTTATACACTTTGCATTTAGTGCAGTATACCAATCTCTACAATGAACAGAAGATGAGCAATTAAGATAGGAATCACCGTTGGGGAACCAGATGTCACTAAACATGTCATGACAGATTATCAAGTTCCTTAGTGCTCATTCAGTATTTTCAACATATGAGAAAAATGGACTGATTATTTTAATCAGACTTTGATCAGTGTTTAATCCAAATGTGGTTTTGATCAGTGTTGCATCAGTGTTTGATCAGAGTGTGATCAGAGTGTCATAAGTTTTTATCGTACGTGGAGAAAAAAAGTTTCTCCACCTTTTCCTATGAAACAGTCCGTGAAAAGTCAGGAGCTTGAAAAAATCATTCATTATGATCTGATGATCATTTCCATCATAATGATCCTCACATATGACCTATAAAAGTCATAATAAATCAAAGAATTGCTTCTAATATTGCCATCGTTTTCAGTCCTTACCTGATCTTGAAATGAATCAAACTCTGGTGAGGACGTCCTTTCTGCTGTATCTACTTCTTCTTCATTATCACCTTCATCATCTGAAGACTGATGGTTTGATAAACCTTGGTTTTCAGAAGCATCATGATGTGTTTTTGGTGTAGATGTACGAACATTACGAGGATCAGATTTGATGGCTTCTGAATGTAGGAAATGAGATGTTCGCCCTGTATTAGGAGTACTTTGCCTATAGGTGTCAAGTCTGGGAGTAGTAGGCTGAGAGTTGCCTGTCTTCAGACTGGGTGGTATAGGAGTGATTGGTTTGGGAACATCTTCAACTTTAGGGGGTTTATATTCTCGAAAACAGACATTGTATGCAAGACGTCCACAGTGCATTGCCATATGATCCCCTCCAACCCTTAAAAGTGCGAGCACGCCTTGATAATTGTAAAGTGTCTCGAATGGAGCAGCTCGGAGATTAATGCGAGGTTGGTTAGGGCGCGGGTAGATGGCAAAAAGTGCTTGTCCCACTTTTTTCCCCCCTTTAGGAGTTCCAGACCCAAACTTTAAAACATCAATACACAGTCGTACATCATGGTGTTTGTCATTTTTACATAGTCCTGTGAAGAAAAGGGAGAATAAGAATTAGCAAACGGTACAAAAGTAATAAGTAGGATTGGAAATCAGACTCCAATAATTGAGTTTTAGTTTTAGTTCATAAGATATGTGATGAATATTAAAATGAGCATTAACTTTATAGTATCTACTGAACATTTACAATACACTTGTACTGCACTCATGCATATGCTCCATGGTTGTACTACATAGAAAAAGTATTGTAATGTTATATCTTATTAAATGAACATAATGCTCCATCACCTCACATAATACTAGAGGGTAGAAAAGAGAGGACCTTTTACTCAGTTTATTGATAGAAATGTCAGGGCACACCTTTAATCAGATTGGGAATATGACAACTGATTTTTAGTATTACCTTTTGGCAAAATAAACAAGAAGGTGTTTTTGTCAAATGCCAGCGTATCTGTAAGATCTTCTTGTTCTGCAGTGTCAGTTTCGGCCTCACAACCTGGAATCATGTCTCCATTGTTGACCCTCACTGTGACTCCTTCCAGGGAATCATCCAACAGAGGATTTTCTACACGTAGCAGCATTTTGTACTTTCCTGGTTCATTAAACTGGGCATCCAAGAGAAGGAACTCTAAAGACAACACCTTGTCTTCTAACCGCAAGCGAGGTGGTCCAGGTGGAACCACCTGAGGTGCTGCTGGAGCTGGCATGATGAAGCTGGCAAACTCAATTTCTACTTCACATCCACATCATGTAGTCTCTCAAATTCTAGTGTGCTTTTCCAATGCTGGTGCTTGTCTTTGTAAGTTCTCTCATGCTTTCCCTCACTTGTATTCCTGCTCTTCCTTGTCTGTCCTCACAAGGTTTATATATCTGCAGGGAGTGGTGGTTACAGAAGGATCGCATTCACCTGGCTGCTGTTTGTTTGAGACAAACTAGGTAACCTGGTGACTTCAGGAGAGTGAATGGCTGTACTTAACCTGCCCCTTGCAGAAACATAATCACTTACTAACAATTAGGAACATTATACTTTATATGCAAAGTATCACAGTCGTGTGTTGCTACAAAGGTTTTTGTGAATGGATACATGCCACTGATATCCAGTGCTATTGCTCCTATTGGATGTGGTAGATGTTGGCCTAAATACTATGATAAACTATACTGAGACTAAAAAGCTAGACTAATATTCTGATTACATTGTAGACATCAAATCATCACACCATTACAATAAAACACAAAAACAGCCTGTATTTTGGACCTTTATAAATAAGAAACTATGGAATACAGCTACAGAAGTATCTCACTGTGAGGGTCCTGGAACATTTAAAGCACCACTCCAGCTTTTTTTTTATTTCAGCGCTGGAGTGGTGCAGCTAATCTAAGTTCCCTGACCCTAGTAATATACTCACCGGGCGCTGGTTTTAACTAGACCAAGTGCAGCCCTGAATGTGATAGTTGTCAATTCTTAAGGGTTGTTTTCCCTCTAATGCTGAGCCAGCTGTCAGTCAGTGCTGGGGCATGGTTACAGCCACCACTCACTATGCACTGAGCGGTGTCTGAAGCCACGCCGGCCCACTCCTATGACTGAAAGCCAGAGGTTGCCCAGAGGAATAAAGTTCATTTCCTCCCAGCAGTGGGGCTCCCAGTGCAGGCATTGGTCAGCTTCAGAATACTATTAACCTGCAGATTAAGACCATATCTCCAGGTTAACATCTTTTTTTGCAGGACAGGTTCTCTTTAAATAGACAGTAGCCCCACCTTGGATTAACAACATGCATCAAAGACAAATGTTAACCTTCAAGCTCCTGACCAGGATTGCACCATAGGTCCCAGAATCACACTGCACAACTGCATTGGCACTCCACGTCACCTACAAGAGAGATGAGCGACGTGGCCAAGTGATATAAGCAGAATCAGATGGGGTGGGCACTGACACACATGTCACAAATGATGAAAGTAATACTTTAAACACTCTCCCTTATTTTATAATGTCCTCTGTTATTATGTATAGTGCTGTCTGCAAATACATAGCGTCCCATCAAAACTTTTATCCTCTTAATATATTGCGATCATCATATTATATAGCACTGTGTATTTACAATTGCTCATTTTGCCTTTCTACCAATTAATTCTTCTCTTTTCCATTAGATCTTTGACATTAAAAACTGACTATCTGAATCTTACTAGAATCCTTCTAAGCTCAATGTAGAAACAGGAAGTCTCTTTTCCCTGCATGAGTCATCACTGCAAAGTCCCTGGCAGGGGGAAGAGCAGAGCTGCTGAGTCAGGAGTTGAAGAGGGGGATGACAAATGCCAGAGATGGGCAAATGAGCAATTGTAAGTACACAGTGCCATGTAATATGATGATTGCAATATGTTAAGAGGATACAAAATTTGATGGGAGTACTTATTTAACTAATGATACAGAGAAAAGAAGAAGGAGGGAGGAGGTGAAGATGCAGTATATTCTGATTCATGCTGTGCGGTGAGAGAGTATAGAGTAAATCAATATTAATAGTTATGATTCTTAGGGGAGAAAAATAGTAAAAATATGCAGATGTCTGCAATACTTCTCATACATTGTTAAGATAAAAAGGAACATAAATACAACTTATGACCTAGAATGAATGTGAATAGTAGAAAGAACTGGGAATATTTATATATAAAATGAGCATAAATGATAAAAATTTGGCTTAGGAACACCAAAGATTCGATTAACAAACTTATTTTTGAAAATGAAAATGTCTCATCTTCCAGTAGGACAACCAATCACACTACTACTCTTATCTCTTTCAGACAGATTTCCAAGCCTGGATGTTTGAAGTCGGAATCTAAACAGTTTCATTTTATCCCACGACACTGTCTGAATGCAAAGGATTAAGCATCATCTGCCTAAATAGTAATTAAGGGCACAACGATGTTTAGACTGAGCACCCAGGATTTTGTGCTTCCCTCCCTAATGAAAGGCACAACAAGCAATGCTCATGTAACATCGGGAAAACGCATAATTAGAATAAATGGTGGAAATAACTGGCATGTGGTTAGTTGCTTGCAAAGAAAATAAGAAGTAACTTAGACAGCACACAAATCTATTATCAACAGAAATAATGGAGACGACAATAACATGGATCTAGCAGTTGGTTCAAATCACATTTTAAATGTTGTGAACTAAAGGACTGTCTCTTCAAGACGGACAATATAAGAGGAGTGATGAGATCACTGTAAGCAAAATATTAAATATAAAATTTATAGTAGTATTAATAAAACTTTATTGCAACAGTGTTATAATTGTAAAGGAAGAACCTTTGCCATTACTTGGGCAACACGTTATAAAATGCTGTAGTCCCCCGAGTAAAATAAAAAAAAACATATTCTCACCTCCTGCACTGGCACTGATCCAACAACATAACTTTATGGGTTTTCCTATGCTTGCATGACATTATGTGGCATGAGCACTGCAGCCAATCAGTGACTGCTAATAGGCTGGTTCACTCAAACCTCCCTCAGATGAAACTAGGATGCCTGGGTGAAGTATGGGTGCTGCAACTCATTAGCGATCACTTATTGGCTACAACGCTAACATGATGTAACAATAAAAGGGCAAAAAAAACAAAAAAGGGCATTCACACTTTTAGTAATAAGTAGTGTTGAGCGAACATGCTTGACACTGCTCGGTACTCGCCCGAGCATCACGCTACTCGGGATTTTCGGCGAGCACTTCCGGGTTACTCGGGCGGGAGCTCGGGTCTCCGCCCTGCATGTTTGGCGCTCTTTACAGAGCCAATGAACATGCAGGGATTGCCAGCCAGTCACTGTAATGCCTCAGCCATGTTGGTTGTGGGCATTACATTGATTGGCTGGCCGCACAGCGTCATCTCGAGTATTTAAAACCGGGCGCCGCCATCTTGGACACAGACGGCTGGGATCAGACAATGTAGGGACAGCGCTGCTGATTTAAGGAGAGATATATACTGCGAAATAGTTAGTGTAGGGTCTGTAAAGGCTGCCAGATCAAACAAACAGTCCTTCTCAGGACTAATATCCATCCCAGATATCAGGCTGGCAGGCAGGCAGGCTGTATAGGAGACGCAGTGGTTATACCAGCAAACGCTGCATTACAGTCCTGTGTGCTCCTGTTGCTGAAATTGCTGGACTTAGCTCCAGGTCTCGGAGGCCAGGAAAAATCCTTTTTTTCATCTACAGTACAGACCAAAAGTTTGGACACACCTTCTCATTTAAAGATTTTCCTGTATTTTCATGACTATGAAAATTGTACATTCACACTGAAGGTATCAAAACTATGAATTAACACATGAGGAATTATATACTTAACTAAAAAGTGTGAAACAACTGAAAATATGTCTTATATTCTAGGTTCTTCAAAGTAGCCACCTTTTGCTTTGATGACTGCTTTGCACACTCTTGGCATTCTCTTGATGAGCTTCAAGAGGTAGTCACTGGAAATGGTCTTCCAACAATCTTGAAGGAGTTCCCAGAGATGCTTAGCACTTGTTGGCCCTTTTGCCTTCACTCTGCGGTCCAGCTCACCCCAAACCATCTCGATTGGGTTCAGGTCTGGTGACTGTGGAGGCCAGGTCATCTGCCGTAGCACCCCATCACTCTCCTTCTTGGTCAAATAGCCCTTACACAGCCTGAAGGTGTGTTTGGGGTCATTGTCCTGTTGAAAAACAAATGATGGTCCAACTAAATGCAAACTGGATGGAATAGCATGCCGCTGCAAGATGCTGTGGTAGCCATGCTGGTTCAGTATGCCTTCAATTTTTAATAAATCCCCAACAGTGTCACCAGCAAAGCACCCCTACACCATCACACCTCCTCCTCCATGCTTCACAGTGGGAACCAGGCATGTAGAGTCCATCTGTTCACATTTTCTGCCTCGCACAAAGACACGGTGGTTGGAACCAAAGATCTCAAATTTGGACTCATCAGACCAAAGCACAGATTTCCACTGGTCTAATGTCCATTCCTTGTGTTCTTTAGCCCAAACAAGTCTCTTCTGCTTGTTGCCTGTCCTTAGCAGTGGTTTCCTAGCTGCTATTTAACCATGAAGGCTAGAACTCTGTGTGGCATTGACCTGGTCTCTAATCTGAGTTGCTGTTAACCTGCGATTTCTGAGGCTGGTGACTCGGATAAACTTATCCTCAGAAGCAGAGGTGACTCTTGGTCTTCCTTTCCTGGGGCGGTCCTCATGTGAGCCAGTTTCTTTGTAGCGCTTGATGGGTTTTTGCAACTGCACTTGGGGACACTTTCAAAGTTTGCCCAATTTTTTGGACTGACTGACTTTCATTTCTTAAGGTAATGATGGGCACTTGTTTTTCTTTACTTAGCTGCTGTTTTCTTGCCATAATACAAATTCTAACAGTCTATTCGGTAGGACTATCAGCTGTGTATCAACCTGACTTCTGCACAACACAACTGATGGTCCCAGCCCCATTTATAAGGCAAGAAATCCCACTTATTAAACCTGACAGGGCACACCTGTGAAGTGAAAACCATTTTCGGTGACTACCTCTTGAAGCTCATCAAGAGAATGCCAAGAGTGTGCAAAGCTGTCATCAAAGCAAAAGATGGCTACTTTGAAGAACCTAGAATATAAGACATATTTTCAGTTGTTTCACACATTTTTGTTAAGTATATAATTCCACATGTGTTAATTCATAGTTTTGATGCCTTCAGTGTGAATGCACAATTTTCATAGTCATGAAAATACAGAAAAATCTTTAAATGAGAAGGTGTGTCCAAACTTTTGGTCTGTACTGTAAATCCTCTTTTTTTTTTTCCTCATTCACACTGTACAAATACCCATCTTATTAACCTTTTGGTGTCCCCCCCCCAAAAAAAAAAAAAAAAGTGTGTCTGTGACAGCTCAGACACAAATATATATTTTTAAAAGATTCTAGTGTAGGCCAGAGAAATGGAAGTGAGGTTTTGCAGTTCCACGGTTCAAACCTCTGTATTATCCACTTTTGGGCCATTTTTACCTAAAAAAAAACAGTTTGAGTGTGTCGCTCACTGTTCAGCGGAAAATATATCTATTTAAAAAAGTCTGGTATACACAAGTAAATTATAACTGTGGTTTTGCCGTTCCACAGTAAAAAATCTCTATTATCCTGCTTTTGGCATTTTTTGCCGTAAAGAAAAACAGTAATAGTGTCTACTGATTGTTCAGACTCAAATATATCTGTTGAAAATAGTCTGGTGTAGGCCCGAGAAATAGAACTGTGGTTTTGCAGTTCCACGGGTCAAATCTCTGTATTATCCTGCTGTTGGCATTTTTTTCTGTAAAGAAAAACAGTAATAGTGTCTCCTAATTGTTCAGACACAAATATATCAGTTTAAAAGAGTCTGGTATACACCAGTAAATTATAACTGTGGTTTTGCCGTTCCACGGTAAAAAATCTCTATTATCCTGCTTTTGCCATTTTTTGCCGTAAAAAAAAAAAATTAATAGTGTCTCCCTGATTATTCAGACACAAATATATTTGTTGAAAATAGTCTGGTGTAGGCCAGAGAAATAGAAGTGTGGTTTTGCAGTTCCACAGTTCAAACCTCTGTATTATCCACTTTTGGGCCATTTTTACCTAAAAAAAACAGTTTCAGTGTGTCGCTCACTGTTCAGCCGCAAATATATCTATTTAAAATTGTCTGGTATACCCCAGTAAACAATAACTGTGGTTTTGCCATTCCACGGTAAAAAATCTCTATTATTCAGCTTTTGGTATTTTTTCCGTAAAGAAAAACAGTAATAGTTTCTCCCTGATTGTTCAGATTGTTTAAAAGAGTCGGGTGTAGGCCAGAGAAATAGAACTGTGGTTTTCCTTTTCCACGGTTCTAATCTACTTTTGATTATCCTTTTTCCATTGATAGTGCGAGTGTAAGCTATTATACTTCATTTACAATGGGCAAGGCGTGTGGCAAGGGACGTGGAACTGGACGTTCTGGTGATGTTGAATGCAGAGCACGGGGCCGTGGTCAAGGTGAAAATGTGCCACAACCGCCACATCTTATCGCTCCCACTTCTTGACCGAATTACTAGGGAAACACAGAACAACACCAGTATTGCGAACTGATCAGTGTGAACAGGTTATTAATTGGATAGCAGATAATACTTCCAGTTACCTGGGCACCACCACCTCCGGTCTGTCTTCCACACGGTCAAATCTTAGTAGCCGTGAGTCTCGATCGCATACTCCTCCTCAACCTGATGCTCCTTCCTCCCACCATGCCGAGTGTTGTCAGACAGCAACTGATCCCACAGTTGGACACTTTGAAGAGCTGTTCACTGGTCCATTTCCATATTTGTGCCCCTCGCCTGCCCCGCTTGAAGTGGTGGAAGAGGAGATCCCATGTAGCGATGCCCAAATATTTGAACAGCCACGGCCACAGGAAGTCGACGCTGGCAATTTGTCACAAGAGGTGGACGATGACGAGACACAATTGCCAGGAAGTGAGGAGGAGGATCGTGGTGCGCAAGTGGAAGAGTAGGAGGTGGTGGATGATCTAGTAACTGACCCAACGTGGCAGGAGGACATGCAGAGCGAGGCCAGCAGCACACAGGGTGAGGGAGGCAGAGTACCCCAACAGGCAGGAAGAAGCAATGTGGTGGCCGCACACAGAAGGCAGGCAACAGTTCCCCGTAACACCAACACGAGAGATGTTGCCAGTACAACCTGTAGGTCTTCCAGAGTCTGGAATTTTTTTAGACTCTGCTGATAACCCCAAAAAGGCCATTTGTACCACCTGCCATGCCAGCATCAGCAGGGGTGACAAAACTACCAGCCTGACCACCATCAGCATGATCAGGCACATGGCAGCAAAGCACCCGACTTTGTGGGGTGAACCCCAGGGTCCACGACCAGTGTCAGCGGGTGTCACCACTGCTTCTTCCGCTGTTGTGCGTGCAACAAAACCCCCTGTTGTGTGTGTGACTCGCCCCCTGGGCCATGGGGCACTCGGATCCGGGCAGTAGGGGAACGATGGGAGTAGTAGTGGCAACCCGGTTCCGTGGCTCAGGGTGGTCAGGCCAGTGGTAGTCCGTTATGCGCTGATGATTATGTCCGACTACGCCACCCGTGGATTGCGGTTATTATGAACCGCAGCTGCATTCAGACCGCTGGGGCTGATGAGGTGTGCAGCTAGGGTAGTGTGACTCTCCACGGGAAGAGTGCGGCCCCAGGGCAGTATAATGGATGGTGGGAGTGATGGTGGTGAGAGTCCCAGTACCGGTAGTGCTGGAGGCGCGAAAGAGCACACAGACAACAGGTTGCAGTCCAGGGCCTTTACTAAAACAGGTAAACTGACCCATAAACAGTCCCGACTAGGAGGGGACCTGGATGTCTGAGAGCAATGGGGAAATTGGCCCTGGTCAGGGTGAGGGTGTAGGCCTACCGTGCTTTCTGTGCTCCTTCTGGCTATCTCCTCCTTATAGGGTAACAGCCCACGGTCCGAGCTTTCCGTGTACTCTCACCTGTATGGCCTGCGACGTGGGTTCCTTTCTGCTCCCAGCCTGGTACGGCTTTGCTGGTCCCTTCTGTTGTGGCAGAGCCTCCAGGCTTCTTAGGCCAAGGAATATACAGTCCCCTGCGGACTGGTTATCTGCTGTAGGATGTGGAATCCTCCCAGCCTCAGACACCAAAGTCTGGTAAATTAAGTCCTTTATCTGCCAAGACAGGCTCACTTCGCCTCTTGTCTCTGGCTTGTGGCTCTCCTCCTGCCACACTTCCTCTTAGGTGCAATACAACTTTCTGTCCCTGCTCTGCTGCGGGACACGTCTCAGTACTGAGACAGGTCATCCAGTTCTCCCTAACCCTGCCCCCAACACCAGCTTTTATAGGGGCAGCCTGCTCCCCCTACTGGCCTGAGACAGGAGGTACTGCATGCTAATGTTCCCCTGACTAGAGAACCTCCCCCTTGCTCTCATACACAGCTTTATTACATTTTGTGGCATCCAGGCCAGGGTGACACATTCCCCCCTAGTAAAATTTAGTACTCCGGGACTAAACAGTAAATAAAGAATAACATGCATAACCATAAAACATTATCAGGAAAGTGACGCACAAATTGAGTTCTTAAGGTCACAGTGTGGTCTGTGACCGGGTGTCCATATCACCAATACAACGGGGAGCCTTAACCAGGTGGGGGTCTGTCCTACCCCAAGTCCTTTACAGTCTTAGTTCATTCCTTGGTTAAGCTCCGAACGCCGTCCATACAAGGTCCCGGTTATAAAAAATCCATAACCTGTGAGTCCTTACGGTAGCTGCAAGAAACTGAAACACAGAATTACCAAACATGCATTTAACTTTGCAAACATTTCAACATTTGGCAACACGGTTATTTACAATTTTAGCGCGCTCTATATTTTCCAGCGAGCGGGTATCTGCCCCTTTGTGCTTCTGGTTGACCTCCTTAACCCACTGTCTGGTGGTGGACCGACTTAGCTTTCCCCACTAGCGTTAGGGGTACAGCTACCAGCTGGGTGTACAGGTAGGGCAGGCAGCTGTCTGCGGGTCCTTTCGCTCACCGCAGGCATGGCAGGCTCACTGTCAGCAGAGGGTTGACTCTCCTGGGCTGCTGGTACAGGCTCTTCTGCCTCTGGAACTGCTTGCTCCTCTTCACCCTCCAGCTCTGGTGTAGGTTGTTGTTGAGCCGGTTGCAGGAAATGCAGGACGGGTACCACTATGGCATCATTTATGCGAGTCCAGGACTGAGGGAACTCTCCGAGAACGGTGCTGATAATTTCTTCCTTATCCTCTGCGGGTTCAAGGTCACTCTGATCCTCTTCTGCACTACGGAGTTGCCCGGGGCACCTTTTGAGGTGGTCTCTGGAGACGGTACTAGTGGTTTCTCCTCCGTCCTTGGTGATCACGCACACCTTCGGGTTGTCGTGATCAGACTGCAGTACGGTGTAGGGTTCCCTTTCCCACTGGTCGTCCAACTTATGTAGCCTTCTCTTCCGCTTCAGGACCTGCTCACCAGGTACTAGGGGACCAGCAGGGGCGTGTTGGTTGAAGAGTCTTTCTTGCCTTTCTCTCACCTGGGCCAGGCTCCTCTTCACACTCTCCTGTACCTTCTTGTACTGCAGTTGCCTTTCCGTATCCCAGTCTGCATCCGGGGAGGTGTCCTCAGGCGTTAGGACTCCCATCTCCAGGTCTACGGGCGGCTTACCTGGTCTGGCTCGCATCAGGTAAGCCGGGGTGCAGTTGGTAGCATTCACCGGGATATGATTGTATAAGTCTATCAGGTCCGGCAGTTTTTCTGCCCACAGGCTGCGTTCCTCCAGGGGCAACGTCTTCAGGAGATCAATGACTATATTGTTCATTTTCTCACACATCCCGTTGGTTTGTGGATGGTAAGGCGTTGTCCGAATCTTCTTACAGCCTTAGAGGTTGCAGAACTCTTGGAAGATTTCAGCCTCGAACGCTGGACCCTGGTCTGTCAGGATCTGTTCCAGATACCCGTGTGGACGGCAGAAGTATTGCTGGAAGGCTCTGGCCGCTGTTTGGGCTGTCAAGTCCTTTACCGGGACCACCACTAGAAAACGGGAATAGTGGTCCACGATTGTCAGGGCGTAGATGTATCCTGACCGGCTTGGAGCCAGTTTGACGTGGTCCAGAGCTACCAGCTCAAGAGGCTGCGTGGTGACGATGGGCCTCAAGGGTGTCTTCTGGCTGGCACGGTCCTTCCTCCTTAGGTGACAAGGGCCACAGTCTCTGCACCACTTCTCTACAGCCCCCCTCATGCCGACCCAAAAGAACCGTCCTCTTAGCAGGAACTCCAGTTTCTTCCAACCGAAGTGCCCCGCTCTGTCATGGTAAGCCCCCAGGACCATAGCTGCATCCCGCCTTGGGACCACGACTTGCCAGGTCAGCTCGTGCGTCCGGTGGTTGACAATCCTTCTGCACAGCTTGCCTTCATAGAGGAACAGCTTGCTCTTCTCCTTCCACAGCTGCTTGGCTTCCTCTGGAGCATCCGGATCCATGCGGGCGTCCTCCTGGGTCAGCAGATCTTTCACCAGGCGGATGGCAGGGTCACTATCTTGGGTCTCGGCCCAGCTGTGGTGAGGTAGGGAATTGATCATCATGGTTGTTAGATCCTCCTCCTTCACGCGGTGGGAGTATTGAGCGGCTCCATACCGGTGAAACGCAGGGAGTTCTACCTCCTGCAGCTCTTCTGGGTCTTCGTCACCTTCAGGTAAGTGAGGCATCCTCGATAGGGCGTCAGCGTTGGCATTGGTTTTGCCGGCCCGGTACTTGATCACGAAGTCATAGTTGGAGAGACGGGCCATCCACCGCTGTTCTAGGGCACCCAGTCTTGCATTGTCCAGGTGTGTCAACGGGTTGTTGTCCGTGTACACGGTGAACTTTGCGGAGGCCAGGTAATGCTTGAAGCGTTCTGTCACGGCCCACACCACCGCCAAGAATTCTAGCTTGAAGGAGCTGTAATTCTCCGGGTTCCTCTCGGTGGGTCTCAGCTTCCGGCTGGCGTACGCGATCACCCTTTCTCTGCCCTGTTGGTTTTTGGGACAGTACGGCTCCCAGTCCCACATTACTGGCGTCCGTGTGGAGAATAAAAGGCTGACCATAATCAGGGTAGGCCAGGATCTCATCCCCCGTGAGGGCCATCTTCAACTGGCGGAAGGACTCCTCTTCCGGTTTATCCCACTTTTGGCTCCTGGACTTAGACTGTCCGATTAGGAGGTCCTGCATAGGAGCTGCCATCCTAGTGAACCCGGGGATGAACCTTCGGTAGTAGCCTACCAATCCGAGAAACTGTCTCACCTCTTTGATGTTCGAGGGGCTTGGCCAGCTCTTGATTGCCGTGACCTTGTCAGGGTCGGGGGCCACCCCTTCCGCGCTTACCACGTGCCCTAGGTACTGGACCTTTGGTTTCAGCAGGTGACACTTCGATGGTTTCACCTTCAGGCCATAGCCTGCCAGGGCTTCGAACACCTCGGCCAGGTGCTTTAGATGGTCCTCGTAGGTTTTCGAATAGATGATCACGTCGTCCAGGTAAAGGAGGACCGTCTCGAAGTTTCGGTGCCCTAGACAGCATTCCATCAGCCTCTGGAAGGTCCCTGGTGCGTTGCAGAGCCCGAAGGGCATACAGTTGAACTCACTCAGTCCCATCGGGGTGGTGAAGGCGGTCTTCTCCTTGTCAGCCTCTGCCACAGGAACCTGCCAGTACCCGCTAGTAAGGTCCAAAGTAGAAAAGAAGTTAGCTGATTTTAGTGCGGCTAAAGACTCCTCTATTCTAGGCAGCGGATATGCGTCTTTGTGGGTGATACGGTTGATTTGTCTATAGTCCACGCACATTCTCATGGTGCCGTCTTTCTTTTTTACCAGAACCAGGGGGGCTGCCCAGGGGCTACAGCTATCTCTACTGACCCCAGCTTCTTTCATTTCCCGCAGCATACCCTTGGCGTTCTGATAATGTGCAGGGGGTACAGGCCTGTGTCTCTCTTTTATTGGTGGGTGGCTCCCTGTGGGGATATGGTGTTCTATCCCTTTTACTCTGCCGAAGTCTAGCGGGTGCTTACTAAAGACTAGTGTTGAGCCACCCCCGTAGTGTTCGAGTTCAGTTCGGTTCGTCGAACACCCGTGTGTTCGCCGAACTGTTCGTCGAACTGTTCGTCGAACACCTTCGAACACCGTTAAAACCAATGGCAGGCAAACAAAAACACATAGAAACACATAGAAAACACCTTCAAAGGTGTCCAAAAGCTGACAAACTGCTCAGAAGACATAACTAACACATGGAAAAGTGACAAGTACATATAGTCATGCGAAAATAAAAGAGGTGGAGGAGTAAAAGGAGGGGGAGACACAGATATAGGCATGTCATGCCCTTCTAAAATCCAAAAAGTGAGAAGCCGACACGGCCAGTCCGCTCCTGCCCGTGCCACCTCCATGTCGCCGGGTTTGTGCCAGCCCCCCTATCCCAATACTGGTGCCTGTCCGCTGGTGGGTCGAGCGAGCCCCCCTGTGGTGGAGGCAGCTCTAAGCTTTTTAATTTAAATTGTCTCTCTAATTTGAATGAATACACTTTAAATCCATTTACAAGGATCTATTGGAGGGCAAGTCTCATGCCAGCAGCCGCGGTAATTCCAGCTCCAGTAGCGTCCACTAAAGCTGCTGCAGTTAAAAAGCTTTTATAAGGATCGAGCTCGGCTGTCCACCGCAAGGCATCCTACTGCCAGTCCCAGCCCCTATGCCTTGGGGTGCCTCCTGATGCTCTTCACTAAGTATCCCATGGTCCCGAAGCATTTCCTTTGAAAAAATTAAGTGTCTAAACTACAGGTGGTGTAGCTTGCTTAACAGCCGGGATAATCCGCTGACTAGCAGACACTGCTACTAGGCACAAAGTATTTCCTGGGCTAGATGCAGTTAAAAATTTGTAATTAGATACTCTCGTTGGATGCTGAGAAAGCATTCCATAGAGTCTCCTGGCACGCCATATATGATTCTCTTGAAAAGCTTGGGGTAGGGGTCTAGGGGACCCTTTTATAGCCAAAATCACGGCCCTGTATCGCAATACGTCACCTAGGCTGAAGATAAATGGAACTGTAGCACCCTGAGGGCTCGGTTGCTACAGACGTATTGCACCTCACCCAGAGGTGTGATATCTCACTCTCAGGTAAGGATGGAGTGTGGATCAGGACCCGACACCTGCATGCATTACACCACATTGCCGTGGGGCAGGGCGACCAATATGCCCCTGAGATGGGCACGACAGTCCCTGTCCCTGGCTGGAGTGGGGGGAGGGAACACTGAGGAAGGGGAACCCTGTAGTGCAGGAGCAGGGAGGAAGCAGTTCCTGGGTGCATTGAGAAGGGAGTATAAAAGGTGGGCACCATCTTAGTTCAGTGCAGAGAAGTCTGAGCAGAAGTGGCAGGGAGCAGGGGCTCTGCATGAGCTCTGCTCCGGAGGCGGGCCTAGTAACAGAGGCCCAGGCCTGGAAGAGGGAGAAGGAAGGAAGAGGAGCGGAGAAGGCTCCAGGAACGAGGAATGAAGGGATCCCAGGGGTGCGGACGGGCGAGTCGCCACCGCACGCCCGAATCCACCTGCGTGGAGGGGTCAGGCCAAAGGGGGAGACCGGTCCCCGAACTAGTGGGGGCAGGAAACGACCCTCAGCTAGAAACCGGAGGCTCTGACATTTTATGTGGCGCAGCCCCTCGCTACACCCGCTAGGAAGGCACCACATAGGGTCAGGGAAACTGGCGCCAAGTTTACCAAGAGGAGGCCCGAGGCAGCCGGACAGAAGGGTTGGTAAGAAAGGCCAGACAAAGGACACACAAAGGGGGTCCTGTGAAGTGCTCCAAAGTTATCTGGGAGTTGTCTGAGCCCCTCACCTGGTGAGCACAGTACGACGTGGGCAGCCGTTACCTGCAGACGTGGTCTGGATAATAAGAACTGTGAGTAAAGGCCCTGGACTGCATCACTGACTCCGTGTCGTTACTGCTGCTGCCCTGCACCATCACCCCCATCCTCCGCATACACTGCCCTGAGGCTATACTCCTCCCGTGGGGAGTTATGCTACGCTCTGCTGCACCCACAACACCAGCCTCAGCGGTCTGCCCTGTAGCGGCGGTTCACTCTGACCGCAATCCACGGGTGGCGTAGTCGGACATTTAAACATCAAAACCACATAAATAGTTCCGCCACTGGTTTGACCGCCCTGAGCCACGGAACCGGGTCGCCGCCAGGAAGACTACAACCACCAGCATCCACCAAAAAGGGTCCGGCTCCGGGTGTCCCAAGGCCCAGGGGGTGCGTCAGAACATTTTCATCACCTTTCACAATCACCAATGGGACAAGGCAGGGATGTCCTCTGTCCCCTCTCTTATACATCCTAGTGACGGAGCACCTGCTCTCATCAATTCGCCATAACCCCAATATTAGGTGGATTGAGGTGGGAGGCACCGAGTACAAGTGCTCTCTATTTGCTGATGATGTCCTAGTATATATCACTCAATCACATATATCCATCCCTGCTGTTATGGCTGAAATAGATCACTTTGTTACATGGTAAAATTTTAAAATCAATGCAGCGAAGTCTGAGGCCCTCGATGTCTCCCTCCCCAAATCCATATAGGATTCCATCCAGTCCAACTTTCCCTTTGCCTGGCCCTCACAGGGTATCAAATACTTAGGAATTCCTATTCATAGAGACCTCTCCCATCTATGTTATCTTAATTTTGGGCCCTTTATTGAACAATTCCATACAGACCACGGTTGGCAAGTTAGAACTGTAAGATTCACTACGTGAACCACTGGTGTTTTGTGGAAAAGCACATGTACACTGCGTTCCAAATTATTATGCAAAAAGTGTTTAGGAGTGATAAGGGAAGAATTTGTTTGTTTGTCAGTTAAACTCATTGATGGTGATGTGTGTCAGGGCTCTTTATATCACTGTAAGCAATTGCAGACACCTGTGCTAATTAGTTTGGCAGGTGTGTCCAATGAAAGGCAAGACTACTTAAGAAGGCTCTCTCACATTATTAAGCAGCCTACATTTTCTGCCAAAATGGGAAAGAAAAAGGATGTGTCGGCTGCTGAGAAGCAACAAATTGTGGAGTGTTTAGGTCAAGGCATGACTACAATCAACATTGTGCGATGATCAGGATGAAGTGTCTTGGCAATCAAGAAGTATGTAGCTGATTCACAGTACACACGTGTGCGTGCTGATAAGGGCAAATTGAGGACTCTTTCCTACAGGCAATTACGTCAGGTTAAAAGAGCAGCGGCAAGAAAGCCTTGTCATAGCAGCAGACAAGTTTTTGAAGCTGCTGGTGCCTCCAACGTCCCCCGAACAACAAGATGCAGGGTCCTTCAGAGGTTTGCAGCTGTGCATACGCCATCCTGTCGACCTCCTCTATCCACTTCACACAAGCAGAAACGGCTCCAGTGGGCCAAACATTACATGAAGACTGATTTCAAAACTGTTTTGTTCACGGATGAGTGCCGTGCAGCGCTCGATGGTCCAGATGGATGGAGTGGAGGATGGCTGGTTGATGGACACCCCACGCAAACACGGCTACAGCGACAACAAGGAGGAGGTGGAGTAATGTTTTGGGCTGGAATCATGGGGAGAGAGATTGTCGGCCCCTTTAGGATCCCTGAAGGCGCTAAAGATGAACTCCATAATGTATGTGGATTTTCTCAAACAGCACTTCCTGCCATGGTTCAAGAAGAAGAACCGTGTATTTCACAGCAAGATCATTTTTCTGCATGATAATGCACCATCTCATGCTGCACATAAAACATCTGCATCTCTGGCTGATATGGGCATAAAAGGGGACAAACTTATGGTGTGACCCCCATGCTCCCCTGACCTCTACCCCATTCAGAACCTTTGGAGCATCATTAAAAGGAGTGTCTATGATGGCGGGAGGCAGTTCACATCTAAGCAACAGCTCTGGGAGGGTATTCTGTCCTCATGCAAAACAATTGAAGCAGAAACCATCCAAAACCTGACAAATTCAATGGACGAGAGAGTTCAGAAGCTCCTTTCGAACAAGGGGTCCTATGTGAAAATGTAACATCACCTACAATAAAGTTTTGAGTTGAAAACTGTTTGATTTCAGTTTCTAACAACCTGCTAATGCTTATAATTTCAAAAATGACCATTTTTTTGGTCTTTATTAAAATGAAAAGGTTGATCGAAAAGTTTGGGGGATCTAAGAGTGTGGCAACCCAGTAGTCATGATTACTTCGAATTCTGACAATATGAGGGTCATGCTGCAGGTAGTGCAGCAAAAAGGCACTTATGTGTCTTGCGCATCTCGGAGCCCCAAAATTATTTTCCGGGCTAGATGCAGCTAAAAATTATTTTTAATTTTAAATCTGGTGGAGCTTATTATAGATGGCCTAATAGGATCAGTGCTGCACACTGCTACAAAGCCCAAATTATTTTCCAGTCAAGATACAGATAAACATGATTAGTAATTTGAAAGCTTAAAACGGTTGGTAGGGTGATTTTAACCAATCATCAAGCTTTTACTCTCCCCAGGATGACACAGGGGTAGAAAAGTCGTTTCGGATCCATGATTTGTTCATCTTTATGAACGTGAGTCTGTCTACATTATCAGTGGAGAGCCGCGTGCGCTTATCTGTCAGCACACCACCAGCAGCGCTGAACACACGTTCAGACAGAACGCTGGCTGCGGGGCATGACAAGATATCCAAGGCGTAAGTGGCTAGCTCCGGCCATTTATCCAGATTGGAAGCCCAAAAAGAGCAAGGGTCCAGTGACACAGTCGTGGCTTCAATGTTTACTTGGAGATACTCCTGTACCATCGTCTCTAGGCGTTGACTATGTGTCAGACTTCTTGTCTCCTGTGGCCTTGCAAAGGATGGGCTAAAAAAGTGGTGAAATGATTCCGCAAAATTGATGTTACCAGCAGATACTGTGGTTCTGTTACGGTTTGAGTGCTGAACACTTGACGGTCCCACGGTTGGCAAGTTGGAACTGTGAGATTCACTACGTGCACCACTGGTATTTTGTGGAAAAGCACATGTAAGATTCTGCAACAGTCTCTGCTGATACTCCTGCATGCGTGCATCCCTTTCTATGGCAGGAATAATTTCTGCAAATTTACTTTTGTACCGGGGATCTAACAGTGTGGCAACCCAGTAGTCAGGATTATTTCTAATTCTCACAATTCGAGGGTCATGTTGCAGGTAGTGCAGCAAGAAGGCACTCATGTGTGTTGCGCATCCAGGAGCACCAAGTCCCTGTTGTGTTGGTGGCGAGGTAACAATCATGCTTCCTTCCTCTGTCCTCTCCCCCCAACCTCGCACAACAGAAATGTGATCAAGGTCTCCCTCATCTGATGAGTCTTCCATCAGTTCGTCCTCCACTTCTTCCTGGGCTCCTGCACCTTCCTCACTAGTTTGGCTGCTACCATGCACCCTGGTAAAACCATCTCCCCCACCCTCACATGCCTGCCGCCTTGGTGCTGCCGACCGTCTGGACCTTGCAGATGTTAGCCCTTCCGCATACAACTCCTCCTCCTCTACTTCCTCCACCTCCTCTTGTGCCACCACCTGACTCCGAATTCTGTTTAACATGTGCTCCAGCATGTAAATCACCGGAATAGTCATGCTGATAATGGCATCGTCAGCACTAAACATCTTCGTCGCCATTTCAAAACTGTGCAGAAGGGTGCATAGGTCCCTGATCTGAGACCACTCCTCCAGCGTGATTTGCCCCACCTCTGAATCTCGTTGGCCCAGGCTATACGTCAGAACGTATTGCACCAGGGCTTGTCGGTGCTGCCACAGTCGCTGCAACATGTGCAGAGTTGAATTCCACCGGGTAGGCACATCGCATTTTAGCCGGTGAAGTGGCAGGCCCAACGACTTCTGTAGAGATGTAAGTCGCTGAGCTGCGGGATGCGAATGGCGGAAGTGAGCACACAGCGACCGTGCCCTCTGCAGAAGGCCATCTAGTCTGGGATAGTGGGCTAAAAATTGCTGGACAACCAGGTTCAACACGTGAGCCATACAAGGCACGTGTGTGACATTGCCCCGGCGAAGGGCCGCAGCCAGGTTTGCAGCATTGTCGCACACGGCCTTCCCTGGTTTCAGGTCCAGTGGAGACAACCATTCATGAAATTGGTTCTCCAGAGCTGACCACAACTCCTCAGCTGTGTGACTCACATTTCCCAGACATTTCAAAGTAAAAACCGCCTGATGACGTTGAGCCCTACTGCCAGCATAGTAAGGAGGTGTGCAGGATCCCTTCTGCGCAGTTAGAAAGCTTGTGGCATGACCAGACAGGCTTTGGGTGCAGGTGGAAGACCGAGAGGAGGTTGAGGAGGCAGAAGCAGTGGAGGAACTTTGACATAAAGAGGATTGACGCACAACTCGTGGGGACGGCAAGACTTGGACAGCAGCCCCTTGTCCTGCTGTCACCATAGTTACCCAGTGCCCAGTCAGCGACATGTAACGCCCCTGTCCATGCCTACTCGTCCAAGTGTCTGTGGTGAAATGCACCCTGTCACACACAGAGTTTCTCAAAGAAGCGGTGATGTTGTGTGCGACATGCTGGTGGAGCGCAGGCACACCTTTCTTTGAGAAGTAGTGCCGACTGGGCATCTGGTACTGGGGCACTGCGACGGACATAAGGTCTCGAAAATCCTCTGTGTCCACCAGGCGGAAAGGCAGCATTTCTGTAGCCAAGAGCTTGCAGATGGTGAAATTCAACCTCTTAGCTTTCTCATGGCTAGGAGGAAATGGTCTTTTACTTGTCCACATCTGAGGGACCGAGGGCTGGCTATTGTGCTTAGACGGGGTTGATAAGGGTGTCCCCGGCAAACTGCCGGTCTGTGAGGAAGATGCAGGCGGACATGTTAGGTTGCCTTGATCCAAAGGTGGTGCTATCGATGTCGGACAGCGCTCAACACCAGCTGGTGTTACCACCTCCAAAGAAAATGATGACCTGCCAATCACGCTGGCTGTTGCGGGTAAAGAGGTGGCAGGTCTGCGCCCCATAACAGGTGTGACTGCTGTCCCCCCAGTCACAGAGGATGAAGAGGCCGCGGATGCACAAGATATGGCAGACGGTGGTTGGCCCGGCCGGCTAGGCCGCATTGTAGCACACTGAGCTTCCCACTGCAACTTATGCTTCATGTCCATGTGCCGGTTCATGCATGAATTACTCAAACTATGTATTTTTTGGCCTCTACTTAGCTTTTGCTGACAAATGTTACAGATAACACGAGTTGGGTCATCTTTATCGATCTGAAAAAATGCCCAGGCTATGCAAGGCTTAGCACCCATGCGACCTGAAGAGCCACCACGACTTGTGGTGAGAGGCAGAGTTGTGTTTGAGGATGCAGTTGTTGACGTGCTTCCAGTACTACGTCTCTGTCCAGGAAGGCGCAACCTGACCTCGTCGTCACTAGCATCTTCCTCCACCTCCTCTGCTGACCTCATCTCTTGGCTGACTGTGGGTTGACAGTAAGTGGGATCTCCAACCTCATCATCATCACCCTGTGTGTTATCACACCCGTCGTCCTCAGAGCCAACCTGTTCCTGCCCTGACAAAAAACTAAAGTTGTCGCTCCAATCAGGTATTTGAGTCTTATCATCGTCTTCCTCATTGTCTCCACCAACAGGAGTTACAGTTTGGGAATGAGGGTCTACATTATGGTCAGAACCTTCTGCGTCTGGTCCTGGATCCGACTCATAAAGATTCTGGGCATCAGTGCAGATCATTTCCTCGTCTGGATTCACAGAAGCGCTGGAGTCGACCTCTGATTCCCAGGCTATAGTATGAGTAAACAGCTGTGCAGACTCAACCATCTGTTCTACCTCATACTCAGACGGGCAGCTGGAGATTTGGGAGCTGTGAGGAAGCAAGTGCGATTTGGGTGACACCTTTGAGGACTGGAGTATTTGTGATGTTGAAGTTGATGTGGAGGAGAGCCCACTTAAAGGAGCACTTGATATCCGTTGAAGCACCTGCTGTTTTTGTGCCTCATCTGGAATTTGTAGCGATTGGCGTGGCCGTAAGAAAGGGATCTTATCACATTGTCCGCTAAAAGAAGTAGACATTTTAGTTTGGCTGGAAGATGGTCTTTCTTCTGCAGATGTTACTGTTGCTTTAACACCTACCCCACGGACACAACCTTTTTTCCCCTTCCCAACACGCCTATTCCCCTTTCCACCAGCAGCAGGCCTTTTTCCACTCATTTTGGTGGTTAACTAATTCACAACTCTGGTGTTGTTTGCACAAAAAAACAATGGATGGTAACCGAGCAGAGCTGAGTGGCCAAACTGTGGTATTAGGCCAAAACTATTGGCTGGGTTAGATGCAGAAAAAAATTATATTCAATTTGCAACCTGATGGAGGTCAGTATAGATGGACTAATACAACAAGTCCCACACACAGCTAGAAGCCCAATATTTTTTCAGAGGTAGATGCAGAAAAAAATATATTCAGTTTGCAACCTGATGGAGGTCAGTATAGATGGACTAATACAACAAGTCCCACACACAGCTAGAAGCCCAATATTTTTTCAGAGGTAGATGCAGAAAAAAATATATTCAGTTTGCAACCTGATGGAGGTCAGTATAGATGGACTAATACAACAAGTCCCACACACAGCTAGAAGCCCAATATTTTTTCAGAGGTAGATGCAGAAAAAAATATATTCAGTTTGCAACCTGATGGAGGTCAGTATAGATGGACTAATACAACAAGTCCCACACACAGCTAGAAGCCCAAATATTTTTTCAGAGGTACTGTAGATGCAGATAAAAATTATTTTGAATTTGCAACCTGATGGAGGTCAGTATAGATGGACTAATAGAGAAAGTCCGACACACTGCTAGAAGGCCAAATATTTTTTCAGAGCTAGATGCAGAAAAAAATTATATTCAGTTTGCAACCTGATGGAGGTCAGTATAGATGGACTAATACAACAAGTTCCACACACAGCTAGAAGCCCAATATTTTTTCAGAGGTAGATGCAGAAAAAAATATATTCAGTTTGCAACCTGATGGAGGTCAGTAGAGATGGACTAATACAACAAGTCCCACACACAGCTAGAAGCCCAATATTTTTTCAGAGGTAGATGCAGAAAAAAATATATTCAGTTTGCAACCTGATGGAGGTCAGTATAGATGGACTAATACAACAAGTCCCACACACAGCTAGAAGCCCAAATATTTTTTCAGAGGTACTGTAGATGCAGATAAAAATTATTTTGAATTTGCAACCTGATGGAGGTCAGTATAGATGGACTAATAGAGAAAGTCCGACACACTGCTAGAAGGCCAAATATTTTTTCAGAGCTAGATGCAGAAAAAAATTATATTCAGTTTGCAACCTGATGGAGGTCTGTATAGATGGATTAATAGAACAAGACCCACACACAGCTAGAAGCCCAATATTTTTTCAGAGGTAGATGCAGAAAAAAATATATTCAGTTTGCAACCTGATGGAGGTCAGTATAGATGGACTAATACAACAAGTCCCACACACAGCTAGAAGGCCAAATATTTTTTCAGAGGTACTGTAGATGCAGATAAAAATTATTTTGAATTTGCAACCTGATGGAGGTCAGTATAGATGGACTAATAGAGAAAGTCCGACACACTGCTAGAAGGCCAAATATTTTTTCAGAGGTACTGTAGATGCAGATAAAAATTATTTTTAATTTGCAACCTGATGGAGGTCAGTATAGATGGACTAATAGAGAAAGTCCGACACACTACTAGAAGGCCAAATATTTTTTCAGAGCTAGATGCAGAAAAAAATTATATTCAGTTTGCAACCTGATGGAGGTCAGTATAGATGGACTAATACAACAAGTCCCACACACAGCTAGAAGCCCAATATTTTTTCTGAGGTAGATGCAGAAAAAAATATATTCAGTTTGCAACCTGATGGAGGTCAGTATAGATGGACTAATACAACAAGTCCCACACACAGCTAGAAGCCCAATATTTTTTCAGAGGTAGATGCAGAAAAAAATATATTCAGTTTGCAACCTGATGGAGGTCAGTATAGATGGACTAATACAACAAGTCCCACACACAGCTAGAAGCCCAAATATTTTTTCAGAGGTACTGTAGATGCAGATAAAAATTATTTTGAATTTGCAACCTGATGGAGGTCAGTATAGATGGACTAATAGAGAAAGTCCGACACACTGCTAGAAGGCCAAATATTTTTTCAGAGCTAGATGCAGAAAAAAATTAGATTCAGTTTGCAACCTGATGGAGGTCAGTATAGATGGACTAATAGAATGATGCTATGCCCAAAAGATTTTACTTCACTAGGTGCAGTAAAAAAATTGGTATTCTATACACAGGTGGTATATCTTGCAACACAGATAGGCTACTCCACTGACTAACACACTCTGCAATAGGCCAAAAAGGATTAGCTTTGCTAGATTCAGCCAAATGCTGTGAAAAAAACTTGCACAGCACTGGCACAGACCTGCCTGGCAAAAACTGATAGGAACTGATGTAACCTAGTCCTGAAAAGGACTCCAATTACAATTAGTCTTTACTCCCACAACCTATCTATTTAAGAGCACAGACCTGCCTGATAAAAGTCGTAGGAAATGCTGTAACCTAGTCCTTAAAAGGACTGCAATCACAACTATTCCCTACTCCCAAGCTATCTGTATATTTGTGCGAAAATTGGCTTGAAATTAACAAGGTATAGCGCACACAGCAACAGCGGTGCCGTCTAACACGCAGCTGCAGCAGTGAGAAAATGGTGGCGACGGGGAAAATGGCTTGGTCTTATAGGGCAAGGACATGTGACATACACTGCCAATGACACATGCCCTTGCTTGTGTGAAAAAAAGCACTTCGCTCCGTGTGTGCGCTGCTGATAGGCTGACAGATTGCACCTCCCCACTGTAAATGCGGGAAAGAGAAAAAAAAATGGAGATCTTCATTGTTCCTGCAGAGATCCATCCCCTGCCCCTCCCCCCACCCCGCTGTACACTCAAACTGCGTATTAACATTAATTTTCATCATTACTGAGAAAAAATCCAGTTATGATTTTGGTGCACGAACAGTTATCGAACATAACCTCGAACAGCCGAATTTTTCTCAAATTGTTCGTGTTCGCCGAACGGCTCGAACACCGCCCAAAACAGCTCGAATTTGAGATTGGCGAACAGTTCGAGTAGAACAACGCTCATCTCTACTAAAGACTCTTTCATACTCCTGTACCACCCGGTAGACTCCTTGTTTTTGGTGCAGGGGAGTGGAGTCAGCGCCCACATGGAGTTTCTGGCACCAGTCCTCCTTTTGTTTCTGGGAGCCATTACCCTCCGCCTGAGGAGATGGAGGCAAAGGCTCCACGGCCCTGATAGCTTTGTGTTCGACAACAAACAGTTTGGCAAGTGTAGCGTACCTGGGTAAGTGTACCTCTCTCTCCCCAATGTTGAGAATGCGAACAGGCACCCTCCCATGACGGACATCAACCACCCCCCGGGCTGTCAAAATGGTGGGCCTGCTGTCCGAGTACACGGGTTCTACCATGGCTTGGTAGTCTCTACCTCTCAACCCGATTGCAGTCCGACACCAGATCATCATTTCACTTTTGGGAGGCATGGAAATGGGGAATGGGTCACTCAGTCTTACGCTACCGATCTCACCACCAGACAGTTCTACCTGCTGCCGTCTCATCAGGGCTTTTATCTCCTTGTTGAGGACTCTCTGTTGGCTGGAACTAGCATTCACCGCCACCTGTTGTAGAATTACAATTACCTCTGAAAGACAATTTTCAATCACGTTAGTACCCACAGTTATTTTAGGGTGACTCTCACGACGGTCAATGTCCACAATAATTACTGCCTGTGCCGGCAGTTCAACTTTACCAATCTTAATGGTCATCTCCTTGAACCCCATCTGCGGCACGGGTAAGCAATTACTGGCGATGATGATCAAGTTACTGTCTGGATACCGTGTGATATCAGCATCAGTCCAATACTGCTTAAAAAGTACATAAGGGATAGTGGTTACTTGCGACCCAGTATCCAGCAAGGCGCTCATGGGATACCGTCCAGCACCACGGGTAAAACCGGGCTCCCCCCAACGTACTTATCACGCCAATTATAAGGGCCTGGTGATCTTATGCCTGGGGGTCGGCCCTCTGCCCCAGGTTGGACCCATTTAAATTACAGTACCTGGAAATGTGTCAGGGCTGGTTGCATCGACGGCAAATGGGCTGTCCATCCTCTGCGTAGCGGTCTGTGGGCCTCCCTCGGAACGATGGGATCCTCCTCTGTCGACGCCACGAGACATCCTCCGGACTTGAAGCCAGCTCGATGGGTCTTGATGGGTCCACTTGTAACGCCTGGACGGTCCTGGTCAACGCCGCGACGCTCCTGGTCAGCTCCTGGACTTGGTGGTGCAGGTCTTTCGACGGGGCATGGTTCAGGGCCTGTGCATCAGCCCCCACAGAGTCCATAGGGGAGGGCGCTGCCTCCTGGTGGTAGGTGAGAGCAGGACGTCGGGGGTTTATAGCGCCACTTGTTGCGGGTTCACGGAGCACCCTTATGGCCCTGTCCTTAAATTGGGCAAAGGTCAGATCAGGGTTCTGAAAGAACATGGAGCGCAGCTGGGTCCTGTGGGCGCTAGACAGCAGACCTTCTATAAACTGTTCTGTTAGTAGCTTATCCGTATCCTGCACGCTGCCAGGGTCAGCTTGTTGGATGGCCCTCAAGGCTTCCTGCAAATTTAGGGCATAGTCTCTGATGCTGTCCTGTGTCCGCTGCTTACATCCATAGAACCTCATTTTAATTTCAGCGGAGGTACGTGTGTCAAAGGTACCCCGCAGCCGGGCCAGAATACCCTTCACAGTTCTTTTCTCCTCAGTGGGCCATGATTTTACCTCCCTTTGGGCTGTGCCAGTTAACTGCCCTGTTAATATGCTGACCTTCTGTTCCTCTGTCAGGGGGTAGACTTGAAACAAACTGTACAGCCTTTCCTTAAAGTCAGTTAGGGCATGGGGCTCCCCTGAGTACTTGGGCAGCCAGGCCGCTCCAGGGATGTAGGGCAGAGAAAATGGCATCACCGCAGCTGCAGCTGCGTTGGTGGTAGTGGGCGCCTCTGTATCCGACATCTTCCTCCCCCCTAGTTAAGCGTGGCCTACCTTCCGACGATACTCTTCTGTAGGCCGCGGCTCCGCTGCTGCTGCTCTGGACGAGGACCTTGCCTCGCGTCCTGGTGACGTCAGCGTCGCTCTCTCGCCCTTCCAGGACCTTGCGCAGTGTCGGGGCGTGGGGCGGAGCTTCGGGTCTCGCGCGGTTTGGACGTCCACGCCCCTCTTCTTCCCGAGCGGCGTCCTGAAGATGGCGTCCGATGGCGGGAAAACGTCTGAAGATGGCGGGAACCGACGGAAGATGGCGGGAGACGGCTGGAAATGGCAGGAAACGGCTCCGGATGGCGGGAAACCTCTTTTCAAGTAAGTGCAAAGTCTTTTTCAGGCACGCAATACCCGTTTGTGGCGGGTTGGTTGCAATCCTGCCGACTACGCCAAAGCTGACTCGCCCTGGGCCGTGGGGCACTCGGATCCGGGCAGTAGGGGAACGATGGGAGTAGTAGTGGCAACCCGGTTACGTGGCTCAGGGTGGTCAGGCCAGTGGTAGTCCGTTATGCCCTGATGATTATGTCCAACTACGCCACCCGTGGATTGCGGTTATTAGGAACCGTCGCTGCATGCAGACCGCTGGGGCTGATGAGGTGTACAACTAGGGTAGTGTGACTCCACACAGGAAGAGTGCGGCCCCAGGGCAGTATAATGGATGGTGGGAGTGATGGTGGTGAGAGTCCCAGTACCGGTAGTGCTGGAGGCGCGAAGGAGCACACAGACAACAGGTTGCAGTCCAGGGCCTTTACTAAAACAGGTAAACTGACCCATAAACAGTCCCGGCTAGGATGGGACCTGGATGTCTGAGAGCAATGGGGAAATTGGCCCTGGTCAGGGTGAGGGTGTAGGCCTACCGTGCTTTCTGTGCTCCTTCTGGCTATCTCCTCCTTATAGGGTAACAGCCCACGGTCCGAGCTTTCCGTGTACTCTCGCCTGTATGGCCTGCGACGTGGGTTCCTTTCTGCTCCCAGCCTGGTACGGCTTTGCTGGTCCCTTCTGTTGTGGCAGAGCCTCCAGGCTTCTTAGGCCAAGGAATATACAGTCCCCTGCGGACTGGTTATCTGCTGTAGGATGTGGAATCCTCCCAGCCTCAGACATCAAAGTCTGGTAAATTAAGTCCTTTATCTGCCAAGACAGGCTCACTTCGCCTCTAGTCTCTGGCTTGTGGCTCTCCTCCTGCCACACTTCCTCTTAGGTGCAATACAACTTTCTGTCCCTGCTCTGCTCCGGGACACGTCTCAGTACTTAGACAGGTCATCCAGTTCTCCCTAACCCTGCCCCCAACACCAGCTTTTATAGGGGCAGCCTGCTCCCCCTACTGGCCTGAGACAGGAGGTACTGCATGCTAATGTTCCCCTGACTAGAGAACCTCCCCCTTGCTCTCAGACACAGCCTTATTACATTTTGTGGCATCCAGGCCAGGGTGACACATGTGCAAGGCAATCCCCTGTCCCTACTGCATGCAAAGATGCCCCCTCCTCTCAGTCTTCACTTGTTATGGCAGTTTCTCAAGAAACAGCATCAACGTCCACGTCCACGTCCCACCGCAGCGTTCAATTGTCCATATCCCAGACCTTTGAACGAAAACGGAAATTCGCAGCCAACGCCCCACAGGCCACAGTCCTAAATTCGCACATTTCACGACTGCTTGCGTTGCAAATGCTGCCTTTTGGGCTGGTGGAGACGGAATCCTTCCGCAACCTTATGGCGGTGGCCGTCCCTTGGTACTCGGTCCCCAGCCGACACTATTTTGCCCCGTGTGCCATCCCCGCACTACACAAGCACGTGTCACAAAACATCTGCCGTGTCCTCAACAACGCAGTTACTGGGAGAGTCCACCTGACAACGGACACGTGGACAAGTGCTTGTGGCCAGGGACGGTACATCTCCCTGACAGCACACTGGGTAAACATAGTGGAAGCTGGGACCCAGTCGGACCTTGGGACGGAACACATCCTCCCGACACCGAGGATTGCGGGCCCTATGTCAGTCAGAGTTGCCCCCACAGTGTATAGCTCCTGTGCATCATCCTCCTCCTCCTCCTCATGTTCAGCCTCCATCTCAGATATCACCACATCAGTTACAAGCTGGAAGCACTGCAGTACTGCCTCCGCCAAGCGGCAACAGGCTGTGCTGAAACTCATAAGCTTAGGTGATAAACCTCACACTGCTTGTGAGTTGTGGACAGCTGTGAAAGAGCAGGCAGATCTGTGGCTGAGACCACTGAACCTACATCCAGGCATGGTCGTGTGTGACAATGGCCGTAACCTGGTGGCGGCTCTGAGGCGAGGCGAGATCACACACGTACCATGCCTGGCTCATGTGCTTAACCTCGTGGTTCAGCGGTTTCTTTTCTTAAATCGTACACCGAGTTGCCAGATCTGCTCGTCAAAGTACGCAGCCTGTCAGCTCATTTTCGCAAGTCGGCTACAGCTTGCGCCGCCCTTGCTGTGTTGCAGCAGCGTTTGCAGCTTCCATCACACCGACTGGTGTGTGATGTCCCCACATGTTGGAACTCTACCCTCCACATGTTGCAAAGGATTTGTGAGCAGAAGAGAGCAGTTGTGGAGTACCAGATGCAACAAGGCCGTCGATATTCAGGTCAGACTCCACACATAAGACCTCAGGAGTGGACCTGGATGTCTGACATATGTAGCATCTTGACAAACTTTGAGGAGCCCACCAAGATGGTGAGTGGCGATGACGCCATCATTGGCGTCAGCATTCCATTTGTCTGTCTTTTACAACGCTCTCTGCAGAGAATTAAAGAGGAGGAATTGCAGCCAGAGTATGATGAGATGGATCAAGAAGCCGTAGCGGTTGATTACACACAGCCCAGCCTCATCTCATCCCAACGTGCATTGGGGGACAATGAGGGAGAGGAGGAGGAGGAAGAACAGGAGCTTGTATCAAGCGCTGTAGGCGGTAGTACCTGTACAACTGTCAAACCGTCGGTTCAGCGTGGGTAGCCTGAGGACAGGGGGGAGGAGGAGGAGGACCATGGTCAGTCGTCATCTTGGTGAGGACACGGAAGTCTTGCCCGTTACCAGTCTGGCACGCATGGCTGACTTTATGTTACGCCTTAACCATGACCCTCGCGTTGTCAAAATGTTGGGTGACAGTCATTACTGGTTGGTGACACTTTTAGACCCCCGCTACAAGGAGAACTTTCACTCGTTTATTCCTCAGGTGGAGAGGTCTACAAAAATGGGGCAGTACCAGAAGGCCCTTGCTGCAGAACTGTTAAAAAAATTCCCATCCGAACACACTAGCGGCAGAGGTCACAGTTCGTTGCCCAACCAAGGCGTACATGCGAGAGAGACACAACTCCAATCCAGCTGAGGCAGGGGAACACTGTCAGTGTTCTGGGACAGTTTTCTCAGACCCTTGTTAAACCACTCTGAACTCCACAGCTCTTCCAAGGGGCATTGAAATGTTGTTTTTAATTAACTCTAACCTGCACGACTCTTCGAACGGGCATTGCATTTCCTCCTAATTTTTGGCAGCTTTTGCTTGGAAGGCATAAGCAAAGACTATGGGAGACCCACTCCCCAATAATGGGAATAATGTTTGTAATATGCTGTACTGCATGGCTCTTGTAAGGGGCATTGCCAGTTTCTCCGTCCTAATTTTTGGCAGCTTTTGCTTGGAAGGCATAAGCAAAGACTATGGGAGACACACTCCCCAATAATGGGAATAATGTTTGTAATATGCTGTACCTCATGGCTCTTGTAAGGGGCATTGCAAGTTTCTCCGTCCTAATTTTTGGCAGCTTTTGCTTGGAAGGCATAAGCAAAGACTATGGGAGACCCACTCCCCAATAATGGGAATAATGTTTTTAAGATGCTGTACTGTATGGCTCTTGTAAGGGGCATTAAAACCGTCTTGTTAAGCTACTGCGACCTCCACCACTTTTCCAAGGGGCATTCAAACCGTCTTGTTAAGCTACTGCGACCTCCACGTCTCTTCCGAGGGGCATTAAAACCATCTTGTTAAGCTACTGGGACCTCCACGTCTCTTCCGAGGGGCATTAAAACCATCTTGTTAAGCTACTGGGACCTCCACGTCTCTTCCGACGGGCATTAAAACCGTCTTGTTAAACCACTCTGAACTCCACTGCTCTTCCAAGGGGCATTGAAATGTTGTTTTTAATTAACTCTAACCTCCACGACTCTTCGAACAGGCATTGCATTTCCTCCTAATTTTTGGCAGCTTTTGCTTGGAAGGCTAAAGCAAATCCCCAATAATGGGAATAATGTTTTTAAGATGCTGTACTGTATGGCTCTTGTAAGGGGCATTAAAACCATCTTGTTAAGCTACTGTGACCTCCACCACTTTTCCAAGGTGCATTCAAACCATCTTGTTAAGCTACTGTGAGCTCCACCACTTTTCCAAGGGGCATTAAAACCATCTTGTTAAGCTACTGCGACCTCCACGTCTCTTCCGAGGGGCGTTAAAACCGTCTTGTTAAGCTACTGTGACCTCCACCTCTTTTCCAAGGGGCATTAAAACCGTCTTGTTAAGCTACTGTGACCTCCACGACTCTTCCAACGGGCATTGCATTTCTTCCTAATTTTAGTCAGCTTTTGCTTTTCAATGCATAGGCGAACACTAAGGGAGACCCACTTCCCAATAACGGGTAGAAGGTTTTTAGTACGCTGTAATCCACGTCTGTTTCAAGGGGCATTGCAGTTCCTCATAATTTTTGGAAAGCCTTCCATTCACTGCTTAGGCCAACAGTGCACAGGAGACCCAGTTGCTATAAATGGAAAAAAATGGTTTAGTTAAGGCCCTCTGATCTCCATGTCACTTCCAAGGGGCATTGGAGTGCCTCTAAATTTTTGGTAGGTTTTGCACTCACTGTATGCCCTATAACTGTGTAGCCGAACTGCTCCTTTAGGTACAGAAACATATCCTACAAGACATGTGTGGTTGACTGGCCTGATATTGATGTGAATGGTCCCTGTTCCTACTGCTCTTTCTCCTTTGCCACCACCTCATCCATCATTTATCACCTGAAGCTTTGTTTTCACGGGAGTCATAGAACTGGGATAGTAGCAGGAAAACATCGAGCAATCCTTGGAGGAGGTAGGATATGTGCCAAAACGCTGACCGCCTCAGGCCTAGCCGCTACTACATACAGTACAGACCAAAAGTTTGGACACACCTTCTCATTTAAAGATTTTTCTGTATTTTCAAGACTTTGAATATTGTACATTCACACTGAAGGCATCAAAACTATGAATTAACACATGTGGAATTATATACTTAACAAAAAAGTGTGAAACAACTGAAAATATGTCTTATATTCTAGGTTCTTCAAAGTAGCCACCTTTTGCTTTGATGACTGCTTTGCACACTCTTGGCATTCTCTTGATGAGCTTCAAGAGGTAGTTACCGGAAATGGTTTTCACTTCACAGGTGTACCCTGTCAGGTTTAATAAGTGGCATTTCTTGCCTTATAAATGGGGTTGGGACCATCAGTTGTGTTGTTCAGAAGTCAGGTGGATACACAGCTGATAGCCCTACTGAATAGACTGTTAGAAATTGTATTATGGCAAGAAAAAAGCAGCTAAGTAAAGAAAAACGAGTGGCCATCATTACTTTAAGAAATGAAGGTCAGTCAGTCCAAAAAATTGGGCACACTTTGAAAGTGTCCCCAAGTGCAGTTGCAAAAACCATCAAGCGCTACAAAGAAACTGGCTCAGATGAGGACCGCCTCAGGAAAAGAAGACCAAGAGTCACCTCTGCTTCTGAGGATAAGTTTATCCGAGTCACCAGCCTCAGAAATCGCAGGTTAACAGCAGCTCAGATTAGAGACCAGGTCAATGCCACACAGAGTTCTAGCAGCAGACACATCTCTACAACAACTGTTAAGAGGAGACTTTGTGCAGCAGGCCTTCATGGTAAAATAGCTGCTAGGAAACCACTGCTAAGGACAGGCAACAAGCAGAAGAGACTTGTTGGGCTAAAGAACACAAGGAATGGACACTAAACCAGTGGAAATCTGTGCTTTGGTCTGATGAGTCCAAATTTGAGATCTTTGGTTCCAACCACCGTGTCTTTGTGCGACTCAGAAAAGGTGAACAGATGGACTCTACATGTCTGTTTCCCACCGTGAAACATGGAGGAGGAGGTGTGATGGTGTGGGGGTGCTTTGTTGGTGACACTTTTGGGGATTTATTCAAAATTGAAGGCATACTGAACCAGCATGGCTACCACAGCATCTTGCAGCGGCATGCTATTCCATCCGGTTTGCGTTTAGTTGGACCATTATTTATTTTTCAACAGGACAATTACCCCAAACACACTTCCAGGCTGTGTAAGGGCTATTTGACCAAGAAGGAGATTGATGGGGTGCTACGCCAGATGACCTGGCCTCCACAGTCACCAGACCTGAATCCAATCGAGATGGTTTGGGGTGAGCTGGACTGCAGAGTGAAGGCAAAAGGGCCAACAAGTGCTAAGCATCTCTGGGAACTCCTTCAAGATTGTTGGAAGACCATTTCCGGTGACTACCTCTTGAAGCTCATCAAGAGAATGCCAAGAGTGTGCAAAGCAGTCATCAAAGCAAAAGGTGGCTACTTTGAAGAACCTAGAATATAAGACATATTTTCAGTTGTTTCACACTTTTTTGTTAAGTTTATAATTCCACATGTGTTAATTCATAGTTTTGATGCCTTCAGTGTGAATGTACAATTTTCAAAGTCATGAAAATACAGAAAAATCTTTAAATGAGAAGGTGTGTCCAAACTTTTGGTCTGTACTGCATATAGTGCGAAATAGGTAGTGTAAAGTCTCTAAAGCCTGCCAAATCAAACAAAGAGTCCTTCTCAGGACTAATATCCATCCCAGATATCAGGCAGGCAGGCAGGCTGTATAGGAGACGCAGTGGTTATACCAGCAAACGCTGCATTACAGTCCTGTGTGCTCCTGTTGGTCAAATTGCTAGACTTATCCCCCGGTCTCAGGGGCCAGGAAAAATTCTTCTTTTTTTCATCTAAATCCTGTATTTTTTTTTTCTTCAGTCAGACTGTACAAATACGCGTCTTATTAATCTTTTGATATCCCCCCCCTAAAAAAAAAAAATTGAGTGTGTCTGTGACTGTTCATACACCAATATATCTGTTTAAAAGAGTCTGGTGTAGGCCAGAGAAATAGAATTGTGGTTTTGCAGTTCCACGGGTCAAATCTCTGTATTATCCTGCTTTTGGCATTTTTTGCCGTAAAAAAAAACAGTAATAGTGTCTCCCTGACTGGTCAGACACCAATATATCTGTTTAAAAGCGTCTGGTGTAGGCCAGAGAAATAGAACTGTGGTTTTGCACTTCCACGGGCCAAATCTCTGTATTATACTGCTTTTGGCATTTTTTGCCGTAAAAAAAATCAGTAATAGTGTCTCCCTGACTCGTCAGACACCAATATATCTGTTTAAAAGAGTATGGTGTAGGCCAGAGAAATAGAACTGTGGTTTTGCAGTTCCACGGGTCAAATCTCTGTATTATAATGCTTTTGGCATTTTTTGCCGTAAAAAAAAACCTCTAATAGTGTCTCCCTGACTGGTCAGACACCAATATATTTGTTTAAAAGAGACTGGTGCAGGCCAGAGAAATAGAATAGTGGTTTTGCAGTTCCACTGGTCAAATCTCTGTATTATCCTGCTTTTGGCATTTTTTGCCGTAAAAAAAACAGTAATAGTGTCTCCCTGACTGGTCAGACACCAATATATCTGTTTAAAGTGTCTGGTGTAGGCCAGAGAAATAGAACTGTGGTTTTGCAGTTCCACGGGTCAAATCTCTGTATTATCCTGCTTTTGGCATTTTTTGCCGTAAAAAAAAACGGTAATAGTGTCTCCCTGACTGGGCAGACACCAATATATCTGTTTAAAGTGTCTGGTGTAGGCCAGAGAAATAGAACTGTGGTTTTGCAGTTACACGGGTCAAATCTCTGTATTATCCTGCTTTTAGCATTTTTTGCCTTCAAAAAAACCTGTAATAGTGTTTCCCTGACTGGTCAGACACCCATATATCTGTTTAAAAGACTCTGGTGTAGGCCAGAAAAATATAACTGTGGTTTTCCTCTTCCACGGTTCTAATCTCCATTTTATTACCCTTTTTCCATTGATAGTGCGAGTATAAGCTATTTTACTTCATTTACAATGGGCAAGGCGCGTGGCAAGGGAAGTGGAACTGGACGTTCTGGTGATGGTCTGTGTAGAGGACGGGGCCGTGGCCAAGGTGAAGATGTGCCACAACCAACAGCCACATCTTCTCGCTCCCACTTCTTGACTGAATTACTAGGGAAGCACACAACAACACCAGTATTGCAAACTGATCAGTGTGAACAGGTTATTAATTGGATAGCAGATAATACTTCCAGTTACCTGGGCACCACCACCTCCGGTCTGTCTTCCACATGGTCAAGTTTTAGTAGCCATGAGTCTCAACCGCATACTCCTCCTCACCCTGATGCTCCTTCCTCCCACCATGCCGAGTGTCGTCACACAGCAACTGATCCCACAGTTGGACACTCTGAAGAGCTGTTCACTGGTCCATTTCCATATTTGTGCCCCTCGCCTGCTCCGCTTGAAGTGGTGGAAGAGGAGATCCCATGTAGCAATGCCCAAATATTTGAACAGTCACGCCACAGGAAGTCGACGCTGGCAATTTGTCACAAGAGGTGGACGATGGCGAGACACAATTGCCACGAAGTGAGGATGAGGATCGTGGTGCACAAGTGGAAGAGGAGGAGGAGGTGGTGGATGATCTAGTAACTGACCCAACATGGCAGGAGGACACGCAGAGCGAGGACAGCAGCACACAGGGGGAGGGAGGCAGAGTACCCTAACAGGCAGGAAGAAGCAGTGTGGTGGCCGCACACAGAAGGCGGGCAACAGTTCCCCGTAACACCAACACGACGGACATTGCCAGTACAACCGGTAGGTCTTCCAGAGTCTGGAATTTTTTTAAAGACTCTGCTGATAACCCCCAAAAGGCCATTTGTACCACCTGCCATGCCAGCATCAGCAGGGGTGACAAAACTACCAGCCTGACCACCACCAGCATGATCAGGCACATGTCAGCAAAGAACCCGACTTTGTGGGGCGAACCCCATGGTCCACGACCAGTGTCGGCGGGTGTCACCACTGCTTCTTCTGCTGTTGTGCATGTAATAAAACCCCATGTTGTGCGTGCAAGGCAATCCCCTGTCCATACTGCATGCAAAGATGCCCCCTCCTCTCAGTCTTCACTTGTTAATGCAGTTTCTCAAGAAACAGCATCAACGTCCACGTCCATGTCCCACCGCAGCGTTCAATTGTCCATATCCCAGAGCTTTGAACGAAAACGCAAATTCGCAGCCAACGCCCCACAGGCCACAGTCCTAAATTCGCACATTTCACGACTGCTTGCGTTGGAAATGCTGCCTTTTAGGCTGGTGGAGACGGAATCCTTCCGCAACCTTATGGCGGTGGCAGTCCCTCGGTACTCAGTCCCCAGCCGACAGTATTTTGCCCGGTGTGCCATCCCCGCACTACACAAGTACATGTCCCAAAACATCTGCCGTGCCCTCAACAACGCAGTTACTGGGAGAGTCCACCTGACAACGGACACGTGGACAAGTGCTTGTGGCCAGGGACGGTACATCTCGCTGACGGCAAACTGGGTAAACATAGTGGAAGCCAGGACCCAGTCGGACCTTGGGACGGATCACATCCTCCCCACACCGAGGATTGCAGGCCCTATGTCAGTCAGAGTTTTCCCCACAGTGTACAGCTCCTGCGCATCCTCCTCCTCCCCATGTTCAGCCTCCATCTCAGATATTACCACATCAGTTACAAGCTGGATGCACTGCAGTACTGCCTCAGCCAAGCGGCAACAGGCTGTGCTGAAACTCATAAGCTTAGGTGATAAACCTCACACTGCTTGTGAGTTGTGGACAGCTGTGAAAGAGCAGGCAGATCTGTGGCTGAGACCGCTGAACCTACATCCAGGCATGGTCGTGTGTGACAATGGCCGTAACCTGGTGGCGGCTCTGAAGCGAGGCGAGATCACACACGTACCATGCCTGGCTCATGTGCTTAACCTTGTGGTTCAGCGGTTTCTTAAATCGTACCCCGAGTTGCAAGATCCGCTCGTCAAAGTACGCCGCCTGTCAGCTCATTTTCGGAAGTCGGCTACAGCTTCCGACGCCCTTGCTGTGTTGCAGCAGCATTTGCAGCTTCCGGCACACCGACTGGTGTGTGATGTCCCCACACGTTGGAACTCTACCCTCCACATGTTGCAAAGGATTTGTGAGCAGAAGAGAGCAGTTGTGGAGTACCAGCTGCAACAAGGCCGTTGATATTCAGGTCAGACTCCACACACAAGACCTCAGGAATGGACCTGGATGTCTGACATATGTACCATCCTGACAAACTTTGAGGATTCCACCAAGATGGTGAGTGGCGATGACGCCATCATTAGCGCCAGCATCCTACTTGTCTGTCTTTTGCAACGCTCTCTGTAGAGAAGTAAAGAGGAGGTATTGCAGTCAGAGTATGATGAGATGGATCAAGAACCCGTAATGGGCGATTACACACAGCTCAGCCTCTTCTCATCCCAACGTGCATTGGGGGACAATGAGGAGGAGGAGGAGGAGGAAGAACAGGTGCTGGTATCATGCGCTGTAGACGGTAGTACCTGTACAGCTGTCATACAGTCGGTTCAGCGTGGGTGGCCTGAGGAGAAGGGGGAGGAGGAGGAGGAGGAGAGCATGGTCAGTCGTCATCTTGGTGAGGATATGGAAGTCTTGCCCGTTACCAGTCTGGCACGCATGGCTGACTTTATGTTACGCTGCCTTTACCGTGACCCTCGCGTTGTCAAAATGTTGGGTGACAGTCATTACTGGTTGGTGACACTTTTAGACCCCTGCTACAAGGAGAACTTTCACTCTCTTATTCCGGAGGTGGAGAGGTCTACAAAAATGGGGCAGTACCAGAAGGCCCTTGCTGCAGAACTGTTAAAAAAATTCCCATCTGAACACGCTAGCGGCAGAGGTCACAGTTCGTTGACCAACCAAGGCGTACATGCGAGAGAGACGCAACTCCAATCCAGCAGAGGCAGGGGAACACTGTCAACATTCTGGGACACTTTTCTGAGATTCGCCCAGCTTACAGGCCCTGAGGCGCGGGGTACTCTCACAAGGAGTGGAAAGTTTCAAAAGATGGTGATACCTTGCCGACCGTGCCATCGTCCTCCGTGATTCCTCTGTGCCTTTTAATTATTGGGTATCCAAGCTGGACACCTGGAATGAACTCGCTCTGTACGCCTTGGAGGTCCTGGCCTGCCCTGCCGTTAGCGTGTTATCGGAGCGTGTCTTTAGTGCCGCTGGGGGAATTATAACTGATAAGCGCACTTGCCTGTGAACTGACAATGCTGACAAACTGACCCTTATCAAAATGAACAAGGCCTGGATTGGGCCAGACTTCTCATCACCACCAAATGACAGCTGAGTAACATAAAGTCAAATCCACTGTGTTATTTCGGGAGCTGTATTCCCATGCACCGCTTCACACCCACACATGGGTATACGCTTCCTCATTTCGGCTGTATTTTGCTCTTCTCCTTATACTCAGCCTCCACCACCACTATACCACCAGGGTGACCGTGGTCCATGTTGCCAGCATTGCAAGTTCCTCCGTCCTAATTTTTGACAGCTTTTGCTTGGAAGGCATAGGCAAAGACTATGGGAGACCCACTCCCCAATAATGGGAATAATGTTTTTAATATGCTGTACTGCATGGCTCTTATAAGGGGCATGAAAACCGTCTTGCTTAGCTACTGCGACCTCCACCACTTTTCCAAGGGGCATTGATATTGTCTTTTTATTCCACTACGACCTCCACCATTCTTCCAAGGGGCATTAAAAAAGCACCTTGTTAAGCTACTGCGACCTCCACGTCTCTTCCAAGGGGCATTAAAACTGTCTTGTTAAGCTACTGTGACTTCCACGTCTCTTCCAAGGGGCATTAAAACTGTCTTGTTAAGCTACTGCGACCTCCATGTCTCTTCCAATGGGCATTAAAAACGTCTTGTTAAGCTATTGCGACCTCCACCACTTTTCCAAGGGGCATTGATATTGTCTTTTTATTCCACTGCGACCTCCATCATTCTTCCAAGGGGCATTAAAACTGTCTTGTTAAGCTACTGCGACCTCCACGTGTCTTCCAAGGGGCATTAAAACCGTCTTGCTAAGCTACTGTGACCTCCACGTCTCTTCCAAGGGGCATTCAAACCGTCTTGTTAAGCTACTGCGACCTCCACGTCTCTTCCAAGGGGCATTAAAACTGTCTTGTTAGGCTTCTGTGACCTCCACGTCTCTTCCAAGGGGCATTAAAATCGTCTTGCTAAGCTACTGTGACCTCCACGTCTCTTCCAAGGGGCATTCAAACCGTCTTGTTAAGCTACTGCGACTTCCACGTCTCTTCCAAGGGGCATTAAAACTGTCTTATTAAGCTACTGCGACCTCCACGTCTCTTCCAAGGGGCATTAAAACCGTCTTGTTAAGCTACTGTGACCTCCACGTCTCTTCCAAGGGGCATTAAAACCGTCTTGTTAAGCTACTGCGACCTCCACCACTTTTCCCAGGGGCATTGATATCGTCTTTTTATTCCACTGTGACTTCCACATCTCTTCCAAGGGACATTAAAACCATCTTGTTAACCTACTGCGACCTCCACCACTTTTCCAAGGGGCATTAAAACCGTCTTGTTAAGCTACTGCCACCTCCACCACTTTTCCAAGGGGCATTGATATTGTCTTTTTATTCCACTGCGACCTCCATCAGTCTTCTAAGGGGCATTAAAACCATCTTGTTAAGCTACTGCGACCTCCACCACTTTTCCAAGGGACATTGATATTGTCTTTTTGTTCCACTGCGACCTCCACCATTCTTCCAAGGGGCATTAAAACCGTCTTGTTAAGCTACTGCGACCTCCACGACTCTTCCAAGGGGCATTAAAACCGTCATTAAGCTACTGCGATCTCCAAGTCTCTTCCAAGGGGCATTAAAACCGTCTTGTTAAGCTACTGTGACCTCCACGTCTCTTCCAAGGGGCATTAAAACCGTCTAGTTAAGCTACTGCGACCTCCACCACTTTTCCCAGGGGCATTGATATTGTCTTTTTATTCCACTGTGACCTCCTCATCTCTTCCAAGGGGCATTAAAACCATCTTGTTAACCTACTGCGACCTTCACCACTTTTCCAAGGGACATTAAAACCGTCTTGTTAAGCTACTGCGACCTCCACCACTTTTCCAAGGGGCATTGATATTGTCTTTTTGTTCCACTGCGACCTCCACCATTCTTCCAAGGGGTATTAAAACCGTCTTGTTAAGCTACTGCGACCTTCACGACTCTTCCAAGGGGCATTAAAACCGTCTTGTTAAGCTACTGCGACCTCCACGTCTCTTCCAAGGGGCATTAAAAACGTCTTGTTAAGCTACTGCGACTTCCACCACTTTTCCAAGGGGCATTGATATTGTCTTTATATTCCACTGCGACCTCCATCATTCTTCCAAGGGGCATTAAAACCGTCTTGTTAAGCTACTGCGACCTCCACGTGTCTTCCAAGGGGCATTAAAACCGTCTTGCTAAGCTACTGTGACCTCCACGTCTCTTCCAAGGGGCATTCAAACCGTCTTGTTAAGCTACTGCGACCTCCACGTCTCTTCCAAGGGGCATTAAAACTGTCTTGTTAAGCTTCTGCGACCTCCACGTCTCTTCCAAGGGGCATTAAAATCGTCTTGCTAAGCTACTGTGACCTCCATGTCTCTTCCAAGGGGCATTCAAACCGTCTTGTTAAGCTACTGCGACCTCCACGTCTCTTCCAAGGGGCATTAAAACTGTCTTATTAAGCTACTGCGACCTCCACGTCTCTTCCAAGGGGCATTAAAACCGTCTTGTTAAGCTACTGTGACCTCCACGTCTCTTCCAAGGGGCATTAAAACCGTCTTGTTAAGCTACTGCGCCCTCCACCACTTTTCCCAGGGGCATTGATATTGTCTTTTATTCCACTGTGACCTCCACATCTCTTCCAAGGGGCATTAAAACCATCTTGTTAACCTACTGCGACCTCCACCACTTTTCCAAGGGGCATTAAAACCGTCTTGTTAAGCTACTGCGACCTCCACCACTTTTCCAAGGGGCATTGATATTGTCTTTTTATTCCACTGCGACCTCCATCAGTCTTCTAAGGGGCATTAAAACCGTCTTGTTAAGCTACTGCGACCTCCACCACTTTTCCAAGGGACATTGATATTGTCTTTTTGTTCCACTGCGACCTCCACCATTCTTCCAAGGGGCATTAAAACCGTCTTGTTAAGCTACTGCGACCTCCACGACTCTTCCAAGGGGCATTAAAACCGTCATTAAGCTACTGCGATCTCCACGTCTCTTCCAAGGGGCATTAAAACCGTCTTGTTAATCTACTGTGACCTCCACATCTCTTCCAAGGGGCATTAAAACCGTCTTGTTAAGCTACTGCGACCTCCACGTCTCTTCCAAGGGGCATTAAAACTGTCTTATTAAGCTACTGCGACCTCCACGTCTCTTCCAAGGGGCATTAAAACCGTCTTGTTAAGCTACTGTGACCTCCACGTCTCTTCCAAGGGGCATTAAAACCGTCTTGTTAAGCTACTGCGCCCTCCACCACTTTTCCCAGGGGCATTGATATTGTCTTTTATTCCACTGTGACCTCCACATCTCTTCCAAGGGGCATTAAAACCATCTTGTTAACCTACTGCGACCTCCACCACTTTTCCAAGGGGCATTAAAACCGTCTTGTTAAGCTACTGCGACCTCCACCACTTTTCCAAGGGGCATTGATATTGTCTTTTTATTCCACTGCGACCTCCATCAGTCTTCTAAGGGGCATTAAAACCGTCTTGTTAAGCTACTGCGACCTCCACCACTTTTCCAAGGGACATTGATATTGTCTTTTTGTTCCACTGCGACCTCCACCATTCTTCCAAGGGGCATTAAAACCGTCTTGTTAAGCTACTGCGACCTCCACGACTCTTCCAAGGGGCATTAAAACCGTCATTAAGCTACTGCGATCTCCACGTCTCTTCCAAGGGGCATTAAAACCGTCTTGTTAATCTACTGTGACCTCCACATCTCTTCCAAGGGGCATTAAAACCGTCTTGTTAAGCTACTGCGACCTCCACCACTTTTCCCTGGGGCATTGATATTGTCTTTTTATTCCACTGTGACCTCCTCATCTCTTCCAAGGGGCATTAAAACCATCTTGTTAACCTACTGCGACCTTCACCACTTTTCCAAGGGACATTAAAACCGTCTTGTTAAGCTACTGCGACCTCCACCACTTTTCCAAGGGGCATTGATATTGTCTTTTTGTTCCATTGTGACCTCCACCATTCTTCCAAGGGGCATTAAAACCGTCTTGTTAAGCTACTGCGACCTCCATGACTCTTCCAAGGGGCATTAAAACCATCATTAAGCTACTGCGATCTCCACGTCTCTTCCAAGGGGCATTTAAACCGTCTTGTTAAGCTACTGCGACCTCCACGTCTCTTCCAAGGGGCATTAAAACCATCTTGTTAAGCTACTGCGACCTCCATGTCTCTTCCAAGGGGCATTAAAACCATCTTGTTAACCTACTGCGACCTCCACCATTTTTCCAAGGGGCATTGATATTGTCTTTTTATTCCACTGCGACCTCCACCATTCTTCCAAGGGGCATTAAAACCATCTTGTCAAGCTACTGTGACCTCCACCACTTTTCCAAGGGGCATTGATATTGTCTTTTTGTTCCTCTGCGACCCCCACCATTCTTCCAAGGGGCATTAAAACCATCTTGTTAAGCTACTGCGACCTCCACGTCTCTTCCAAGGGGTATTAAAACCATCGTTAAGCTACTGCGACCTCCACGTCTCTTCCAAGGGGCATTGAAACCGTCTTGTTAAGCTACTGCGACCTCCAACACTTTTACAAGGGGCATTGCATTTCCTCCTAATTTTAGTCAGCTTTTGCTTTTCAATGCATAGGCGAACACTAAGAGAGACCCACTCACCAATAATGGGTAGAAGGTTTTTAGTATGCTGTAATCCACGTCTATTTGCAGTTCCTCATAATTTTTGGAAAGCCTTCCATTCACTGCTTAAGCCAACAGTACACAGGAGACCCAGTTGCTATAAATGGAAAAAACGGTTTAGTTAAGGCCCTCTGACCTCCATGTTACTTCCAAGGTGCATTTGAGTGCCTCTAAATTTTTTGTAGGCATTGCACTCACTGCATGCCCTATAACTGTGTAGCCAAACCACTCCTTTTGGCACAGAAACATATCCTACAAGACATGTGTGGTTGACTGGCCTGATATTGATGTGAATGGTCCCTGTTCCTCCTGCTCTTTCTCCATTGCCACCACCTCATCCATCACCTGAAGCTTTGTTTCAACGGAAGTCATAGAACTGGGATAGTAGCAGGAAAACATCCAGCAATCCTGGGAGGAGGTAGGATATGCGCCAAAGCTCTAAACATCTCAGGCCTAGCCGCTACTACATACATGCGCTTGCATTCCAAGAAAACAAAGCAGATGCTAACTTCTATCATCATCATCATGCTCCTCACCTTGGCACTCTCAACTCCCCTGATGGAGAAGCCAGGGCCAACCGGAGGAGTCTGGTTCTCTGGTGGGCTCGTCCAATGCTGCCCTAAATCAGGCCAGGCTAAGAAAAGTGTGGGGGAAGTTGATAGGAGAAATAGGGGTGGCTGGGGACCATTTATGGACACCCGGCCGCTGGGCGGCTTGGGACTGAGTATGGATACCAGGCCGCCGACGCAGCCATGACATGGTGGCCAGCATCTGCCTCCACATGCATAAAAGGCCCAATTTCAAGTGAAAGCAAGCTAGCAGTATGGTATTGCAGCCTGGGGGTGGGTGGGTGGCAGGTTGCACACTTACGCTTGCATTGCAAGGAATGGGAGAGGTACAATTGAACACTGCCCTGGGACAAGGACTTGCACGGGGATAGTTGCAAGTCTGCATCTTCTGATGCGGCAAGCATCACTTCTGATTGGCACACTTTTAGGCAGTGACCTGGGTGTCAGAGATGCTTCCAGGGGTCTTCCCCATGCTGTTCCCATGTCTTTTCAGCACTGTATGCATGTGTCACAAAGCACCCGGCCAGATAAGGTTGTAAAATGTTAAAATGACATTTCCCGGTGAATGCATTTGTCACGGTTGAAAGCAATACAAAAGTGCAAAAACGCATAAAAAATGCTACTTGTGAACATAGCCCAAGGTGTGGAGGAGTATTTTTGTTTTTGGTTATTTATTTTACCTTATACACAAGTCTTTGCCCTGGAAGTTCCTTAGCATATTTCACAGGAAAACCGTTTCAGTTTCGTTTTTGAACGTTTTATTGTGAGCCCGTAAAAGTGGCTTAATATCTCTGACCACGTTGTTGACAGCAGTGACCTGGGGGTCAGAAATGCTTCCTGGGGCGATGCCCTTGCTGTCCCCATGTCTTTTGAGCACTGTCACTATCGTTTTGGGCACTTTTTAGGCTTTCTACAGACTGCCGGGGGTGCCGGCACAAAAATGCTCGGGTCTCCCATAGACTAACATTGGACTCTTTGCTCGGGTCGAGCACCCGAGTATCACGGTGAGCTCGGTCCGAGCTTCGAGCACCCGAGCATTTTAGTGCTCGCTCAACACTAGTCCTTATGCTTTCATGAAACTTGCATTGGAATTTCTTTCATCAACCGTGTTTCCCCAAATTAGTGTTATGACTTTGCGGAAGTGTATTAATCCGCCTGACCGTTTCTGTTTCATTTGTGGTGAATATACAGTGTTGAATCAACAGCTGAATATTACAGACTTTGTGAAAAAAGTATACTTCACATACTTCGGACTAAAACTTGGAGATCAAGATAAAGTTTGAGAGACTGATAAAGTGTGCAAACGGTGTGTTGAAGACCTCCAAAATTGGTTCAAGGGTAAGAAAAAAGCTTTGTGTTATGGGATTCCTATGGTATGGCAAGAGCAAAAGAACCATAGTGACACCTGTTACTTTTGTTCATGCAATGTGAAAGGGTATAATTCCAAATGGAAGCATTCCATTTTATACCCCAATTTTCACTCAGCAATTCGTCCCATCCCCCATGGCACAGATATACAAGTGCCCAAGGCCCCTGCTACCTTGGAATAGATACCTAGTTCTGATGAAGGTGGAATCATACCTGAACCAGATGACGAATCAAGTTCTGACTTTGAAGATGATACAAGACCAAAATTTTTTCCCAGGAGGAGATGAAGAATTTAGTAAGAGATTTGAATCTTCCCAAAGATGCTGCTGAGTTACTCGGATCAAGGCTCAAAAGTAGGAATTTATTGTTACCAATAAAGACAAGACAAGTTGGTTTATTGCATCGATGTCGGCGGTTTGATGGGTCAATTCAAGATCCAATATGATTCAGCGCAATGGCGTCTTTTTATAGATTCTTCAAAAACAAATCTCAAAGCAGTTTTACTCCACAACGGCGTTTTTTTTACGCTTCCATCCCTGTAGGTCATTCCATACACTTGAAGGAAACCTACGAGAACTTGGAATTGGTTCTTCGTAAACTTAAATATGAAGACCACGGTTGGCAAGTGTGTGGGGATTTGAAGGTCTTGTACATGCTGCTAGGGCAATAAGCTGGGTATACCAAATACCCTTGTTTTCTGTGTCTGTGGGACAGTCGAGACCGACAAAATCACTGGACCAAGAAGAGTTGGCATCCGAGGGTGCTCACAGTCGGTGAGAAAAATGTTCTTCGAGAAACTTTGGTATCTCCCTATAAAGTTCTTCTACCACCTCTCCACATAAAATTGGTCTTGATGAAGCAATATGTAAAATCACTTCCAAGAGATGGGGAATGCTTCAAATACTTGGTCACCAAGTTTCCAAGCCTCTCGGAGGCAAAATTGAAGGAAGGTGTGTTCGTCGGACCAGACATTAGAAGGCTTATAGCTGATAAAGAATTTGTCAATACCATGACTGATCCTCAAAAAGAAGGGTGGATTGCATTTAAAGAGGTCATAGAGAAATTTTTAGGCAATAAAAAAGATCCTGACTACAAAAAGATCATCGGACGAATGCTGAAAGCAATTCAAGCTTTAGGTTGCCTGATGAGATTGAAAGTGCATTTCCTCCATTCCCACCTTGACTACTTTCCTGAAAATTTGGGAGCTGTGAGTGAAGAGCAAGGTGAACGATTCCACCAGGACATTAAAGAGATGGAAAGAAGATACCAGTGAAAATGGAGCATTACAATGATGGCAGATTACTGTTGGATGCTTCAGAGAGACATTCCAGATGCTACTCACAAGCGTAAATATACCAAGAGGAATCTCACAGGGAAAAAAAATTGATTTTAGTGTGTTAGTGAGCTTATTTCAGTTCAAAAATAATTTCCATGAAAAATTTGTAATAAAAAATTAATTTTATCAGTCTATTTTCATTTATTTTGCGGTATTGCCTTATTTAACATAGTTACCTAAATTGTCAGGAAACGTGATGTCCTATGACAAAACGGAGGTCATCTTCAGATTCAGCACACTGAAAAACATAAAGATTACGTGGAATAACCAAAACAGCTCTTGAAATTTTATTATTTGCAGACCTGTGAATTACTGCCTAGGGTGTCTTTTCAGCTGCTACTCTATACACAGAACAGCGACTGAACCCGAGACATCACCACCCCATGACAGAACACCGAGCGCTACCAGGAGGAATAAATTTCATCTCCTCCCAGCAACGGGGTTCCAAGTGCGGGGGTCGGGTACGTTCAGAATATTATTAAAATGCAAATTAACCACATATATGCAGATTAATAGTGTTTTTTCACGTGACAGGTTCCCATTAACCCCTTTGCGCATGTTGACATAATTATGTCACCATAGTGATGTGCTTGTATGGAGCGGGTTCAGGAGCTGAGCCTGCTCCATATGGGGAAGATGTCGGATGCATACCTCCCAACTTTTGAAGCATAGATAGAGGAATAAATAATGCGGCGCAAATTTTGGCCACCCCCCTGACCACACCCCAATCCACGCCCATTTACCATTATCTTTCTCCCCTGGCAGGAGGAGTTGTCAGAGGAGCGCTGGTAGTGAGGAAAATTCAGGAGATGCTCAAGACTGCAGGGTGCAGACCCAAATCCAGGACTGTCCGCTGTATCCGGGACAGTTGGGATTAGAGATCAGCGGATGGATTCCCGGGTGTCTGGTCCAGCGTCCAGATCAGTGCTACCTGGCGGCTGGAGGGAGGCCGCAAATCTCTTATCTTCCGGGGCAGCGCGACGTCATCTGTGCATCCTGCAGATGTCCGCACCAAACTACACAAGAACAATCCTCTCCCCTTTAATTGATGCGTTTTGGTGCAGATGTGAAGCCGCGTTTTTAAAGGTGCTTATTATAGTACAGATAAGCTTTGATTTTGCACTTAATGAAGTATTGGCATTTTTTAGGCTCCACATAGAAGTGTGTGAAGACGCTGCTGAACTCTGCGGCAGTGATGAGCGAGCGTGTATTGTTAACCTTTTCGGTGAGCATGCTCGGGTGCTCTCCGAGTATTTTCGGCGTGCTCAGCATGTATGTTAGTTAGTGATGGGCGATCACTAAAATGCTCGGGTGCTCAATGCTCGGGTCGAGCAAATTGGAATGCTCGGGTGCTCGACCCGAGAAACGAATGTAACCAATGTAAGTGTATGGGAAACTCGAGCATTTTTCAGGCGACTCCCCACAGCGGTCTGCAGAGGGCCTAAAAATTGCCCAAATCTATGGGTACAGTGCTCAAATGACATGGGAACAGCATAAGGAAGACCCCTGGAAGCATTTCTGACTCCCAGGTCACTGCTGTCAACAACGTTGTCAGAGGTATTACGCCACTTTTACGGACTCACAATAAAACATACAAAAAGGAAGCCAAAATGGATTTTCCTAGGAAATATGTTAAGGAATATCCTTTCCAGGGTAATGACTTGTATATAAGGCAAAACGTCCACGTCTCTTCCAAGGGGCATTAAAACTGTCTTGTTAAGCTTCTGCGACCTCCATGTCTCTTCCAAGGGGCATTAAAATCGTCTTGCTAAGCTACTGTGACCTCCACGTCTCTTCCAAGGGGCATTCAAACCGTCTTGTTAAGCTACTGCGACCTCCACGTCTCTTCCAAGGGGCATTAAAACTGTCTTATTAAGCTACTGCGACCTCCACGTCTCTTCCAAGGGGCATTAAAACCGTCTTGTTAAGCTACTGTGACCTCCACGTCTCTTCCAAGGGGCATTAAAACCGTCTTGTTAAGCTACTGCGCCCTCCACCACTTTTCCCAGGGGCATTGATATTGTCTTTTTATTCCACTGTGACCTCCACATCTCTTCCAAGGGGCATTAAAACCATCTTGTTAACCTACTGCGACCTCCACCACTTTTCCAAGGGGCATTAAAACCGTCTTGTTAAGCTACTGCGACCTCCACCACTTTTCCAAGGGGCATTGATATTGTCTTTTTATTCCACTGTGACCTCCATCAGTCTTCTAAGGGGCATTAAAACCGTCTTGTTAAGCTACTGCGACCTCCACCACTTTTCCAAGGGACATTGATATTGTCTTTTTGTTCCACTGCGACCTCCACCATTCTTCCAAGGGGCATTAAAACCGTCTTGTTAAGCTACTGCGACCTCCACGACTCTTCCAAGGGGCATTAAAACCGTCATTAAGCTACTGCGATCTCCACGTCTCTTCCAAGGGGCATTAAAACCGTCTTGTTAAGCTTCTGTGACCTCCACGTCTCTTCCAAGGGGCATTAAAACCGTCTTGTTAAGCTACTGCGACCTCCACCACTTTTCCCAGGGGCATTGATATTGTCTTTTTATTCCACTGTGACCTCCTCATCTCTTCCAAGGGGCATTAAAACCATCTTGTTAACCTACTGCGACCTTCACCACTTTTCCAAGGGACATTAAAACCGTCTTGTTAAGCTACTGCGACTTCCACCACTTTTCCAAGGGGCATTGATATTGTCTTTTTGTTCCATTGCGACCTCCACCATTCTTCCAAGGGGCATTAAAACCGTCTTGTTAAGCTACTGCGACCTCCATGACTCTTCCAAGGGGCATTAAAACCGTCATTAAGCTTCTGCGATCTCCACGTCTCTTCCAAGGGGCATTAAAACCGTCTTGTTAAGCTACTGCGACCTCCACGTCTCTTCCAAGGGGCATTAAAACCATCTTGTTAAGCTACTGCGACCTCCATGTCTCTTCCAAGGGGCATTAAAACCATCTTGTTAACCTACTGCGACCTCCACCATTTTTCCAAGGGGCATTGATATTGTCTTTTTATTCCACTGCGACCTCCACCATTCTTCCAAGGGGCATTAAAATCATCTTGTCAAGCTACTGTGACCTCCACCACTTTTCCAAGGGGCATTGATATTGTCTTTTTGTTCCTCTGCGACCCCCACCATTCTTCCAAGGGGCATTAAAACCATCTTGTTAAGCTACTGCGACCTCCACGTCTCTTCCAAGGGGTAGTAAAACCATCGTTAAGCTACTGCGACCTCCACGTCTCTTCCAAGGGGCATTGAAACCGTCTTGTTAAGCTACTGCGACCTCCAACACTTTTACAAGGGGCATTGCATTTCCTCCTAATTTTAGTCAGCTTTTGCTTTTCAATGCATAGGCGAACACTAAGAGAGACCCACTCACCAATAATGGGTAGAAGGTTTTTAGTATGCTGTAATCCACGTCTATTTAAAGGGGCATTGCAGTTCCTCATAATTTTTGGAAAGCCTTCCATTCACTGCTTAAGCCAACAGTACACAGGAGACCCAGTTGCTATAAATGGAAAAAACGGTTTAGTTAAGGCCCTCTGACCTCCATGTTACTTCCAAGGTGCATTTGAGTGCCTCTAAATTTTTTGTAGGCATTGCACTCACTGCATGCCCTATAACTGTGTAGCCAAACCACTCCTTTTGGCACAGAAACATATCCTACAAGACATGTGTGGTTGACTGGCCTGATATTGATGTGAATGGTCGCTGTTCCTCCTGCTCTTTCTCCATTGCCACCACCTCATCCATCACCTGAAGCTTTGTTTCAACGGAAGTCATAGAACTGGGATAGTAGCAGGAAAACATCCAGCAATCCTGGGAGGAGGTAGGATATGCGCCAAAGCTCTAAACATCTCAGGCCTAGCCGCTACTACATACATGCGCTTGCATTCCAAGAAAACAAAGCAGATGCTAACTTCTATCATCATCATCATGCTCCTCACCTTGGCACTCTCAACTCCCCTGATGGAGAAGCCAGGGCCAACCGGAGGAGTCTGGTTCTCTGGTGGGCTCGTCCAATGCTGCCCTAAATCAGGCCAGGCTAAGAAAAGTGTGGGGGAAGTTGATAGGAGAAATAGGGGTGGCTGGGGACCATTTATGGACACCCGGCCGCTGGGCGGCTTGGGACTGAGTATGGATACCAGGCCGCCGACGCAGCCATGACATGGTGGCCAGCATCTGCCTCCACATGCATAAAAGGCCCAATTTCAAGTGAAAGCAAGCTAGCAGTATGGTATTGCAGCCTGGGGGTGGGTGGGTGGCAGGTTGCACACTTACGCTTGCATTGCAAGGAATGGGAGAGGTACAATTGAACACTGCCCTGGGACAAGGACTTGCACGGGGATAGTTGCAAGTCTGCATCTTCTGATGCGGCAAGCATCACTTCTGATTGGCACACTTTTAGGCAGTGACCTGGGTGTCAGAGATGCTTCCAGGGGTCTTCCCCATGCTGTTCCCATGTCTTTTCAGCACTGTATGCATGTGTCACAAAGCACCCGGCCAGATAAGGTTGTAAAATGTTAAAATGACATTTCCCGGTGAATGCATTTGTCACGGTTGAAAGCAATACAAAAGTGCAAAAACGCATAAAAAATGCTACTTGTGAACATAGCCCAAGGTGTGGAGGAGTATTTTTGTTTTTGGTTATTTATTTTACCTTATACACAAGTCTTTGCCCTGGAAGTTCCTTAGCATATTTCACAGGAAAACCGTTTCAGTTTCGTTTTTGAACGTTTTATTGTGAGCCCGTAAAAGTGGCTTAATATCTCTGACCACGTTGTTGACAGCAGTGACCTGGGGGTCAGAAATGCTTCCTGGGGCGATGCCCTTGCTGTCCCCATGTCTTTTGAGCACTGTCACTATCGTTTTGGGCACTTTTTAGGCTTTCTACAGACTGCCGGGGGTGCCGGCACAAAAATGCTCGGGTCTCCCATAGACTAACATTGGACTCTTTGCTCGGGTCGAGCACCCGAGTATCACGGTGAGCTCGGTCCGAGCTTCGAGCACCCGAGCATTTTAGTGCTCGCTCAACACTAGTCCTTATGCTTTCATGAAACTTGCATTGGAATTTCTTTCATCAACCGTGTTTCCCCAAATTAGTGTTATGACTTTGCGGAAGTGTATTAATCCGCCTGACCGTTTCTGTTTCATTTGTGGTGAATATACAGTGTTGAATCAACAGCTGAATATTACAGACTTTGTGAAAAAAGTATACTTCACATACTTCGGACTAAAACTTGGAGATCAAGATAAAGTTTGAGAGACTGATAAAGTGTGCAAACGGTGTGTTGAAGACCTCCAAAATTGGTTCAAGGGTAAGAAAAAAGCTTTGTGTTATGGGATTCCTATGGTATGGCAAGAGCAAAAGAACCATAGTGACACCTGTTACTTTTGTTCATGCAATGTGAAAGGGTATAATTCCAAATGGAAGCATTCCATTTTATACCCCAATTTTCACTCAGCAATTCGTCCCATCCCCCATGGCACAGATATACAAGTGCCCAAGGCCCCTGCTACCTTGGAATAGATACCTAGTTCTGATGAAGGTGGAATCATACCTGAACCAGATGACGAATCAAGTTCTGACTTTGAAGATGATACAAGACCAAAATTTTTTCCCAGGAGGAGATGAAGAATTTAGTAAGAGATTTGAATCTTCCCAAAGATGCTGCTGAGTTACTCGGATCAAGGCTCAAAAGTAGGAATTTATTGTTACCAATAAAGACAAGACAAGTTGGTTTATTGCATCGATGTCGGCGGTTTGATGGGTCAATTCAAGATCCAATATGATTCAGCGCAATGGCGTCTTTTTATAGATTCTTCAAAAACAAATCTCAAAGCAGTTTTACTCCACAACGGCGTTTTTTTTACGCTTCCATCCCTGTAGGTCATTCCATACACTTGAAGGAAACCTACGAGAACTTGGAATTGGTTCTTCGTAAACTTAAATATGAAGACCACGGTTGGCAAGTGTGTGGGGATTTGAAGGTCTTGTACATGCTGCTAGGGCAATAAGCTGGGTATACCAAATACCCTTGTTTTCTGTGTCTGTGGGACAGTCGAGACCGACAAAATCACTGGACCAAGAAGAGTTGGCATCCGAGGGTGCTCACAGTCGGTGAGAAAAATGTTCTTCGAGAAACTTTGGTACCTCCCTATAAAGTTCTTCTACCACCTCTCCACATAAAATTGGTCTTGATGAAGCAATATGTAAAATCACTTCCAAGAGATGGGGAATGCTTCAAATACTTGGTCACCAAGTTTCCAAGCCTCTCGGAGGCAAAATTGAAGGAAGGTGTGTTCGTCGGACCAGACATTAGAAGGCTTATAGCTGATAAAGAATTTGTCAATACCATGACTGATCCTCAAAAAGAAGGGTGGATTGCATTTAAAGAGGTCATAGAGAAATTTTTAGGCAATAAAAAAGATCCTGACTACAAAAAGATCATCGGACGAATGCTGAAAGCAATTCAAGCTTTAGGTTGCCTGATGAGATTGAAAGTGCATTTCCTCCATTCCCACCTTGACTACTTTCCTGAAAATTTGGGAGCTGTGAGTGAAGAGCAAGGTGAACGATTCCACCAGGACATTAAAGAGATGGAAAGAAGATACCAGTGAAAATGGAGCATTACAATGATGGCAGATTACTGTTGGATGCTTCAGAGAGACATTCCAGATGCTACTCACAAGCGTAAATATACCAAGAGGAATCTCACAGGGAAAAAAAATTGATTTTAGTGTGTTAGTGAGCTTATTTCAGTTCAAAAATAATTTCCATGAAAAATTTGTAATAAAAAATTAATTTTATCAGTCTATTTTCATTTATTTTGCGGTATTGCCTTATTTAACATAGTTACCTAAATTGTCAGGAAACGTGATGTCCTATGACAAAACGGAGGTCATCTTCAGATTCAGCACACTGAAAAACATAAAGATTACGTGGAATAACCAAAACAGCTCTTGAAATTTTATTATTTGCAGACCTGTGAATTACTGCCTAGGGTGTCTTTTCAGCTGCTACTCTCTATACACAGAACAGCGACTGAACCCGAGACATCACCACCCCATGACAGAACACCGAGCGCTACCAGGAGGAATAAATTTCATCTCCTCCCAGCAACGGGGTTCCAAGTGCGGGGGTCGGGTACGTTCAGAATATTATTAAAATGCAAATTAACCACATATATGCAGATTAATAGTGTTTTTTCACGTGACAGGTTCCCATTAACCCCTTTGCGCATGTTGACATAATTATGTCACCATAGTGATGTGCTTGTATGGAGCGGGTTCAGGAGCTGAGCCTGCTCCATATGGGGAAGATGTCGGATGCATACCTCCCAACTTTTGAAGCATAGATAGAGGAATAAATAATGCGGCGCAAATTTTGGCCACCCCCCCGACCACACCCCAATCCACGCCCATTTACCATTATCTTTCTCCCCTGGCAGGAGGAGTTGTCAGAAGAGCGCTGGTAGTGAGGAAAATTCAGGAGATGCTCAAGACTGCAGGGTGCAGACCCAAATCCAGGACTGTCCGCTGTATCCGGGAAAGTTGGGATTAGAGATCAGCGGATGGATTCCCGGGTGTCTGGTCCAGCGTCCAGATCAGTGCTACCTGGCGGCTGGAGGGAGGCCGCAAATCTCTTATCTTCCGGGGCAGCGCGACGTCATCTGTGCATCCTGCAGATGTCCGCACCAAACTACACAAGAACAATCCTCTCCCCTTTAATTGATGCGTTTTGGTGCAGATGTGAAGCCGCGTTTTTAAAGGTGCTTATTATAGTACAGATAAGCTTTGATTTTGCACTTAATGAAGTATTGGCATTTTTTAGGCTCCACATAGAAGTGTGTGAAGACGCTGCTGAACTCTGCGGCAGTGATGAGCGAGCGTGTATTGTTAACCCTTTCGGTGAGCATGCTCGGGTGCTCTCCGAGTATTTTCGGCGTGCTCAGCATGTATGTTAGTTAGTGATGGGCGATCACTAAAATGCTCGGGTGCTCAATGCTCGGGTCGAGCAAATTGGAATGCTCGGGTGCTCGACCCGAGAAACGAATGTAACCAATGTAAGTGTATGGGAAACTCGAGCATTTTTCAGGCGACTCCCCACAGCGGTCTGCAGAGGGCCTAAAAATTGCCCAAATCTATGGGTACAGTGCTCAAATGACATGGGAACAGCATAAGGAAGACCCCTGGAAGCATTTCTGACTCCCAGGTCACTGCTGTCAACAACGTTGTCAGAGGTATTACGCCACTTTTACGGACTCACAATAAAACATACAAAAAGGAAGCCAAAATGGATTTTCCTAGGAAATATGTTAAGGAATATCCTTTCCAGGGTAATGACTTGTATATAAGGTAAAATAAAGTAGAGGTCGGAGAGCCTCCTAAAAGCAATGTTCCCATTATTAGGAAGTTGGTCTCCCATAGTGTTTGCCTATGCAGTGAATGCAAAAGCTGCCAAAAATTTGGAGGAACTCCATTGCCCCTTGTAAGACACGTAGAGGAGGTGATATGGTAGATATGGTGGTGAATGATATAGTTATGGAGGATGAGGAGAAGGAGGAGGACAAGAGCAAATAGACAAAATCAGGAAGCGTATACCCATGTCTGGGTGTGAAGACAGAGGTGTGTTGGAATAGAATTAGACCTCCCAAAAAAGACACTGTTTTTGAGTTTAGGTTAAGCTGCTTCGGTGGTGTTGAGAAGTCTGGCCCAATCAAGCCCTTGTTCATTTTTATAAGAGTAAGCCTGTCAGCATTTCCAGTTGACAGGCCGATGCGCGTATAGGTTATAATTCCACTGGCAGTACTAAAAACCCGCTTTGATAAAACGCTAGCCGCAGGGCAGGCCAGGACCTCCAAGGAGTAGAGAGCCAGTTCATTCCATGTGTCCAGCTTGGATACCCAGTAATTATAAGGCAAAGAGGAATCACGGAGGACATTGGTACGGTCGGCAAGGTGCTCCCTCAGCATCTTTCCAAATTTTGCACTCCTTGTTAGAGTACCCCGCGCCTCAGGGCCTGTAATATGGGAGGGTCAGAGAAAACTGTCCCAGAACTTTGACAGTGTTCCCCTGCCTCTGCTGGATTGGAGTTGTGTCTCTCTCGCCTGTACACCTTGGTTGTCCAACGAACTGTGACCTCTTCCGCCAGCATTTTCAGATGGGAATTTTTTTAATAATTCCGCATTATTATTCCTTCTGGTACTGTCCCATTTTAGTAAAACTGTCTGCCTCGGGAATAAAAGATAGAAAGTTCTCCTTGTAGCGTGGGTCTAGAAGTGTCACCAACCAGTAATGACTGTCACCCAAAATTTGGAGAACGCGAGGGTCACGGGAAAGGCAGCGTAACATAAACTCAGCCATGCGTGCCAGATTGCTAACAGGCAAGACTTCCATGTCCTCACCAAGAGGACGACTGACCATGATCTCCTCCTCCCTGTCCTCAGGCCATCCATGCTGAACAGACGGTATGACAGTTGTGCAGGTAGTACCGTCTATAGCACATGAAACTAGCTCCTCCTCCTCTTCCTCATTGTCACCCAATCCACGTTGGGATGAGATGAGGCTGGGCTGTGTGTAATCACCTCTTATGGTTCCTTGCTTCATCTCATCGTGCTCTGCCTGCAATGCATCCTCTTTAATTGTGAGCAGAGAGCGTTTCAGAAGACAGAGAATCAGGATGGTGATGCTAATTATGGCGTCATCGCCGCTCACCATCTTGATGGAGCCCTCAAAGTTTTGGAGGATGGTACAGATGTCTGACGTCCATGTCCACTCCTGACGTTTTATGTGTGAAGTCAGACTGAATACCGACGGCCTTGTTGATGCTGGTAGTCAACAACTGCCCTCTTCTGCTCACAAATCCTTCCCAACATCTGCAATGTAGAGTTCCAACGCATGGGGACATCACACACCAGTTGGTGAGCTGGAAGCTGCAAACGCTGCTGAAACACGTCAAGGGCGACGGAAGCTGTGGGAGACTTTCTAAAATGGGCACCGAGGCAGTGTACTTTGGCAAGCATATCCGGCAGCTCTGGGTAGGTTTTGAGAAACCGCTGAACCGCGAGGTTAAGCACATGGGCTAGGCATGGTACGTGTAGGAGCTCGCCTCGCCTTAGAGCCACCACCAGGTTCTGGCCATTGTCACACACGACCATGCCTGGCTGTAGGTTCAGCGGTGTCAGCCACAGATATGCCTGCTTTTTCAGAGCTGTCCACAACTTCTTCAGCGTTGTGTGGTTTGTCACCTAAGCATATTAGCTTCAGCACATCCTGTTGCCGCTTGGCCGAGGCAGTGCTGCAATGCTTCCAGCTTGCGACTGATGTCATTTCGGAGATAGATGCTGACGAGGAGGAGGTTCAGGAGCTGTAGAATGTGGGGGCAACCCTGATTGACCCAGGGCCCGCAATCCTCGGCGTCAGGAAGACGTGTTCCGTCCAAAGGTCCAACTGGGTCCTGGCTTCCACTTTGTTAACCCAGTGTGCCGTCAGCAAGATGTACCATCCCTGCCCTCAAGCACTTGTCCACGTGTCCATGGTTAGGTGGACTCTCCCAGTAACTGCGTTGTTGAGGGCATGGCTAATGTTGTGGGACACGTGCTCGTGTAATGCGGGGACGGAGAAATAGTGGCGGCTGGGGACCAAGTACCGAGGGATGGCCGCCGCAATCAGGTTGCGGAAAGCTTCCGTCTCCACGAGCCTAAAAGGCAACATTTAGAGCGCAATCAGTCGCGAAATGTGTGAATCTAGTAGTGTGGCCTGTGGGGCGTTGCGCTTGCGTTCCAATGACTGGGGTAGGGACAACTGAACGCTGCGCTGGGACAAGGACGTGGACGTGTTTGCTGATGGTGCTAGTTGAGAGTGTGCAACGACAGGTGCAGGGCAGGAGGCATCTTCACATGTGCCATGGACAGAGGATTGGCTTGCATGCACAACAGTGGAAGAAGCAGTAGTGCCACAAGCAGACACTCTTCCTGGACCCTGGGGTTCGGCCCAAATAGTCGGGTGCTTTGCTGCCATGTGCCTGACCATGCTAGAGGTGGTCAGGCTGGTAGTTTTGCTACCCCTGCTGATGCTGGCCTGGCAGGTGGTGCAAATGGCCTTTTTGGGGTTATCGGCAGAGTCTTTAAAAAACAACCAGACTCGGGAAGACCTAACAGTTGTACTGGCAACTTCCGTCATGTTGATGTTACGGGGAACGGTTGCCCGCCTTCTGTCTGCGGCCACCACACTGCTTCTTCCTGCCTGTTGTGGTGCTATGCCTCCCTCCCCCTGTGTGCTGCTGTCCTCGCTCTGTATGTTCTCCTGCCAGGTTGGGTCAGTTACTATATCATCCACCACCTCGTCTTCCACTTCTGCACCCTGGTCCTCCTCCTGACTTTCTGGTAATTGTGTCTCATCATCATCCACCTCTTGTGACAGTTTACCATCGTCGCCTTCTTGTGACCGTGGCTGCTAAAATATTTGGGCATCGCTACATGCGATCTCCTTTTGCCCCGCTTCAAGTGGACTGGGCGAGAGCCCCGAATCTATTAGTGGAAAAGTGAACAGCTCTTCGGAGTGTCCAAGTGTGGGATCAGTTGTCTCCGGCACTCAGCATGGTGGGAGGAAGGAGGATCAGGGTGAGGAATATGCAGTCCAGACTCACGGCTACTGGGATTTGACCGTGTGGAAGGCAGGGTGGTGGTGGTGGCTAAATGACTGGAAGAATTATCTGCTATCCAACCAATAACCTTTTCACACTGCTCTATGTTCAATAGTGGTGTTCTGCGGTCCCTTATTAATTGGGATAGGAAGGTGGAGCGAGAAGATGTGGGTGCCTGTTGTGACACAATTTCAGCTAGCCAACGGCCTCGGCCTCATCCTCTGCATGCACCATCATTACCATCACGTCCACTTCCACGTCCCTTGCCAAGCGCCTTGCCCATTTTAAATGGAGGACAATATTTTCCACGTTCAGTACAAATGGCTGGATTTGAACCACAGTGATATGTGATATGTGTGACGGACAAACCACAGTTTTAAATAGATAACTATTTTAACAGCGACCTTGTGTCAATAACTTCGCTGACACACTGCAACAAAATTTCAATGGAGGCCAGAAATGGCAGAATTTTCAGCGCACTCATATGTGATCCGTGTGACGGACAAATCACAGTTTTAAATAGATGGATTTTAGCGCTGTAATATGGAAAGGATCTTGCTGCATTCTGCAGTGCCAACAAGCAAATGGAGCAGAAAAATGGTGTCAGGATTAAGATCCCAAAAAATTATTCCTGGCCCCTGATACCTGGGGCTATTTCTAGAAATATCTGTAAATGCCCCAGCAGACTGGAATGGACCCTTTTGCTATATGCACTGCAGTCTGCCACATACACTGCCTGCCTGCCTAGCACTGATATCTATGTGGCTGGATTAGTCCTCAGAAGGACTGTTAGTTGAGATGGATATGTGAGTAATATATGGTGGTATACTTACACTAACTAAGAAACAAGCAAATCTCTCCCTAGCTCAGCAACACCTCTCCCTACACTGCCTGATTCCGGAGTAGACTGTAAAGAGCATGGCGGAGTCAGGTCTGATATAGATCTGATGACGCTGTGCGGCCAGCCAATCACTGTAATGCCACAACCAAAATGGCTGCGGCATTACAGTGTGTGGCAGACAATCCCTGCATGTTCATTGGCTCTGTAAAGAGCGGCAAACATGCAGGGAGGGGACCCGAGCTCCTGCTGATCAACCCCGGAAATACTCAGCGAGCGCCGACCATCTCGAGCAGTGAGATGCTCGGGCGAGCCCAGAGCAGTAGCGAGCATGCTCGCTCATCACTAATGTTAGTGCCACCGCGGCTGCATGTGTCACAGCTAACAGCCGCGACACATGCAGCCGCTACGGCTCAAACGTAGATGCTGAGCACGCCGAAAATACTCTGCGAACATTTGAGCGTGCTTGCCAAAAGGGTTAACAATACATGCTCGCTCATCACTACTCTGCGGTTTTGGAGTATTTCTCTCTATAGGCTTGTTCTGAAAAAAACGCATGAAGAAAAAAATCGCTGCTGAATTTTTAAGCGCAGAATCAAAGTTTTTCGGTACTATTAAAAAGCATTAAAAACTCTACTTCATATCTGCCCCAAAATCGTATCAAATAAGCGGGAAAATGTATAAAAGAAAATTGATTGTTACTGCGTTGTCTGGTGTGAACACCTGCAGAAAAAAAGCAGCAAAAAGAACGCAGCATTTACGCTACGTGTGAAGACGGCCTCAGCATTACAATTTTATTACATTTTTATGGGTTTAATAGAGAAAAAATATCAACCATGGCATTTTTTTTACGTCATTTACCAATACCCATAAATAATCTGATCGCTGTGTTCTGCGGGTCGTTACGATTACAGGGACACCAAATATGTCCGTGTTATTTGCTGATTTGTGATATCCATTATTTTTTACAAAACACATTAAAAATTACTATTTTTTTTCATGATTAAATGTTTTTCTTTATTATTTTTTAGCAATTTTATAGGCAGAAAAAATCTTTAATTCTGCTGTGTACAATGCATGTATAAAAACACATTCATTGTACACAGCAGTGAATTTCTATCAGCCTAGTCACATCCTGCAGTACAGATCAAGTAGACAGAATTCTAGTAATATCATTATATCTCATTGCTCCGCAGGTTAAGTGTCTGTGTCAAAAATGATTTAAAGTTGTTGATTCACAGAAAAAAAACAAACACATTTTTGTAATTGCTCATAAATGTACAATTTTTATTTATAGGACCAGTACACAGTTACCATAAAAATACATTATTATACACAATGTATTTCTATGGACTTGTATGAGCTGCTTCTGGATTCATTGACTACATTGTAGAGTCAAGATAACTAAATCCTCCTATGTTTACCATTGAGAGCTGCAGCGCAGTGGTTAGAGCTGCAGCTTTTTGACACTGAGTCCGGGGCATTTGCGATCACAGGAGAAAGAAGAGGTGAGTGTAATATAATTTAATTTATTCACTGACCCCTGAGGAGGAGGAGCTACGGAGCGACATTGGAGAGGTGAGCATAAATAGAAGCCGGGAGAAAGGCTGACCGGTGACGGGACAGTCCCGCAGAATACGAGACGGTTAGGAGCTATGCGGATGTGATACATAGGCGGTATCTACCTGTTGCAGCAGTAAATATCAGAGCTCACCTTGACTGTTGCTGTTTTAAGTATTAAGTTGGCCGATGCATGCACTCACCTGGTCCCATTGTAAAGGACATATTGATACTCATGCTAGAGCAACTTCATTTTGTCTGCTTGCTTTAAAATCATGTTATTATCACTCCTTGGATAACATACGTTCTTTCTTTTCTTTCTCTTCCCATGGAACTTATCTCACACTAACTTTTTCTCAAGAGAACATTTTGTCGGACAATCTGTTATCTAACTTGTTTAGGCCAGGTTTGACCTTGTAAAATTTCCATAGTGCTTCAAACTAACAATGATAATATGACCATATATGTGTTTTCCGTAATAATTGTACTAACATCAGTTAGCCTATAGTATTGTAGTATGGCTGTAGAGTTGATTGACTATTTGATATACTCAAAACAATATAAAATGCTAAGCAAAATAAACGAGATCAGAGATTCTTTGAATCCTCCCAATACAGAGTACGCATTGCCTCCGTTTGGTTTTCTGTGGATTGCGCAATCAACATAATAATTTGACACTCACTTGGTCAACCATCAAGGGTTATTGCCCTCCCTTAACAGTTGGTGCCGTGACTCGGATCCCTAACCAGGGACACCCCTCCACCTCTGGACGTCCACAAAGAGAGACCTGCCTTCAGCCTCCCCCACTGGAATTGGGACTGATCATCCCCCACAAAAAGCCACGGTAAGTGCACCAGTTCTTTACTAGTGACACTGACCGTTTGGCGTGGTTTCCACGTGGTGTGTGGTTGTTTGCAGTATCTCCGGACGTCCTGGTTGGATATAGTCAAAGGTGAGACTATAAGGGGTGTAGTCCCATTAGTGGTCTGATATTATTTAACTTCAAAGCAGTATCACCTCGGATTGACAAGTGAATATTGTGTGAATCTTTCTCAGCTTCTGACAAAAATCCTTAGGAGAGACTGAACATTGTTAGTTTCAGTCGCGGCAGGTGATCGAAGATTGGGTAGGACACGCAAGTAGATATACGTATATCAAGTGTCTGGTGCGCTGCAAAACTGCAAAGCTGATAGCTGCAGAAGTGCACCTCCTTTCATTTGTTGTGTGAAAGAATTCCCCCGACGGGAGGGGTGAGTTAGTAGTGGAACAGCTGGGAGCTCTGGCCAGACTCCGCTGTGCACAAATTAAGGATCTTTTTATCAGTTGTAGTGAATAATCAATGTTTCTGTGGAGCAGAAAGAATTTGTCTCCCCCGCAGGAGAGGGAGGATGTGATGAATATCATGATCGGTCGAGAAGGGAAAAGATCATTTAAGCACACGCCAAAAGTGTTTAAGGTGTTAAATTTTCCTGTGGAGGGGAGACTTCAGCCTGTGTTGTGGGATGAAGGCATCCGGCAGCAAGGGGGTAGATTAGTTGACTGCTGTGGATTGTTTGAAGTTGCTGAAAAGTTTAGGAAAGTGGCACATGAGATTTGTGATGAAGGATATGTTGAAAAAGTACAGGAGGAAGTAGGTCCCCCCCTTCCCAACTTATGTGTCCACAATCCATATCTAGAGCCCCTAAAGAAGCATCTCCCACAAATGTAGCAGTACCCCAGCCCCTGAATCCGGAAACTGAGCAATTTATACCTTATGAGATTAAATACCCTGCACTTCCCACTGAGAGCCAGCCACCATCATATAACCCAGACGGTTGGCTCTGTAATGTGTGTTGGGTCACTAATCCAAGATGGCGCAGGACGTGCTATAATTGTGAAGCACGCACATAAACCCGGTGTTGTAGCACCAACCTGCCCATTACTTAATGCTGACGGGGGGTATTATGAATCACTACCCCCACCTGCCCCTACCATCATATTCCATTCAGAGGGACCCAGGGTCCTTTGAACTCTTCCCTATTCACCCTCTCCCAAACTGGGGAAATAGAACATGGACCTTCAGAATTCTCTACTATACTGAGAATAGGTATGGGGAGTATACCACAACAGCAGGTTGGGATCATTGTAAACGCAGCAAATGCGAAACTGCAGCATGGGTGGGGGCTAGCTGCAGAGATATGTCGTATTGGGGGACCTACAATACATCTAATGATTACATCCGTGACCATGGTCCGTTAAGAGAAGGAGAGCTGATGGCTACAAGAGCCGGACAGCTATCATGTCATTTTGTTATACATGTAGAGAAAACCAAAAGAGTAATGTCATTGTGTAAGATTACAGTACAAGATGTTAAATGCAGCAAGGAAGATAATGGGATGTTGAAATGTTGAAAAGTAAATGCATGTGAAAAAAAAAGGTTGCGCTGAGTTTGTTGACAGAAGGAAAAAGTATGTGGATATGTGGAGAAACTTAAATGGTTAACTGAAATATGCGCGCTGCCAGATAAGCGCCCAGTTACAGCTGCTAGCATAGCAAAGCGGCCTTGGCTTGATACAGAGCAGGAAAAAAAAAAGGTGAATGGAGGAAGAAAATGCAGACAATAAAGGAAAGACGACGCTATGTTATGTGTATTACAAAGATACTGCTCTCCGATAATGGCGGAGTAATGAATTGTTGGGAATGTTCTAGTTGTGGCCAGCAGAATCCATTGTCAGTAGATTATTGTGTTGCATGTCACACACTCCCCTCGCTACTACCCAAGCCACTTCTAGTGCCCCATCCTCATCTGTTATACAGTACAGACCAAAAGTTTGGAAACACCTTCTCATTTAAAGATTTTTCTGTATTTTCATGACTATAAAAATTGTACATTCACACTGAAGGCATCAAAACTATCAATTAACACATGTGGAATTATATACTTAACAAAAAAGTGTGAAACAACTGAAAATATGTCTTATATTCTAGGTTCTTCAAAGTAGCCACCTTTTGCTTTGATGACTGCTTTGCACACTCTTGGCATTCTCTTGATGAGCTTCAAGAGGTAGTCACCGGAAATGATTTTCACTTCACAGGTGTGCCCTGTCAGGTTTAATAAGTGGCATTTCTTGCCTTATAAATGGGGTTGGGACCATCAGTTGTGTTGTGCAGAAGTCTGGTGGATACACAGCTGATAGTCCTACTGAATAGACTGTTAGAATTTGTATTATGGCAAGAAAAAAGCAGCTAAGTAAAGAAAAATGAGTGGCCATCATTACTTTAAGAAATGAAGGTCAGTCAGTCTGAAAAATTGGGAAAACTTTGAAAGTGTCCCCAAGTACAGTTGCAAAAACCATCAAGCGCTAAAAAGAAACTGGCTCACATGAGGACCGCCCCAGGAAAGGAAGACCAAGAGTCACCTCTGCTTCTGAGGATAAGTTTATCCAAGTCACCAGCCTCAGAAATCGCAGGTTAACAGCAGCTCAGATTAGAGACCAGGTCAATGCCACACAGAGTTCTAGCAGCAGACACAAGTCTTAAACAACTGTTAAGAGGAGACTTTGTGCAGCAGGCCTTCATGGTGAAATAGCTGCTAGGAAACCACTGCTAAGGACAGGCAACGAGCAGAAGAGACTTGTTTGGGCTAAAGAACACAAGGAATGGACATTAGACCAGTGGAAATCTGTGCTTTGGTCTGATGAGTCCAAATTTGAGATCTTTGGTTCAAACCACCATGTCTTTGTGCGACGCAGAAAAGATGAACGGATGGACTCTACATGCCAGGTTCCCACCGTGAAGCATGGAGGAGGAGGTGTGATGGTGTGGGGGTGCTTTTCTGGTGACACTGTTGGAGGCATACTGAACCAGCATGGCTACCACAGCATCTTGCAGCGGCATGCTATTCCATCCGGTTTGCGTTTAGTTGGACCATCATTTATTTTTCAACAGGACAATGACCCCAAACACACTTCCAGGCTGTGTAAGGGCTATTTGACCAAGAAGGAGAGTGATGGGGTGCTACGCCAGATGACCTGGCCTCCACAGTCATCAGACCTGAACCCAATCGAGATGGTTTGGGGTGAGCTGGACCGCAGAGTGAAGGCAAAAGGGCCAACAAGTGCTAAGCATCTGTGAGAACTCCTTCAAGATTGTTGGAAGACCATTTCCGGTGACTACCTCTTGAAGCTCATCAAGAGAATGCCAAGAGTGTGCAAAGTTGTCATCAAAGCAAAAGGTGGCTACTTTGAAGAACCTAGAATATAAGACATATTTTTAGTTGTTTCAACCTTTTTTGTTAAGTATATAATTCCACATGTGTTAATTCATAGTTTTGATGCCTTCAGTGTGAATGTACAATTTTCATAGTCATGAAAATACAGAAAAATCTTTAAATGAGGTGTGTCCAAACTTTTGGTCTGTACTGTACCTATGTCCGCCCAAAGTTCCAACCCTTCCTGCAGCGGCCATGTTGCTACACCCATTGCATCACCTCCAGCCTCTGACAACATGTCCCTTTGGTGGTGGCCATCTTGGTGCACCCTTTCTGTAGTATGCTTCCTTCTGGTGGTAACCATCTTGGCACACCCGAAATGCAGGCAGCAATACACACTACACCCAGAATGTGTATGAGGAAGATCATCATGATCAGTGTGTGATAAGTTGGCTGATCGATCCACTACCCTCAACAGCACATATTTATGTCCACTTTGACATTAGGGCTAAAATATGGTGATGTAAACTAATTCTCTAGATGGTCATATATCCTTAAGTTTCTAATAGTTGCACATACACGTTGTCTGGTTTACAGTAATTGATTTAGCAAACAATTTTGTTTTTGTTTGTTTTTTATTAGCATTCCACTACACAAAGATTGTCAGTTTCTGTTTGCATTTACATATTACATTACATATTACATTTACACGGAGCGAATGTCCATCAGGGCCAGTGTTAGCCTCCTCAAGCATCTAGCAGGACTGAATTGTCGAGTCTCAGCCTCGAAACTTCAGTTTTGCCTCGGTCAAGTGGTCTTCTTAGGCCATTGCCTTACTCAGGGTGCCAGACATCTCACAGAAGAAAGGAAGACGGTCATCTACGCACTACCATTCCCAAAAGATTCCCTAGAGCTGCAACGGTTCCTCGGACTATGTACATACTGCAGACAATGGATCCCAGACGCCTCACGTCTCACGTCTCATGCAGCCGCCCCTCTATGATGCATTAAAAGAAGACACTCTGGCTGATGTAAACAACAAGGACCACCAAGAACAGCTGCAACAAGCCTTTGAGCAACTAAAGTCAAGGATAATGACAGCCCCTGCCCTTGGAATGTCTTTCCATTTGTATGTCTCTGAGACAGGAGGACATGCAGCCGGAGTACTCAAGCAGAGACACTGTACAAAGCAGTGCCCAGTTGAGTATTACTCAGCGCATCTGGATTCGGTAGCCTCCCCCAGCTGTCTACGAGCGGTTCACGCCACACAGCAGTTACTTGAGAAGACGGCGGACATCATGCTTGGACATGAGACTCACATTTATGTCCCACACGATATTGCGGCTGTTCTGGCTTTACAGCAACCTAAACATCTGTCTACACAGAGACACCTGCGGCTGCAGTGTTCGTTGATGTTGCCAGAAAATGTCAAATTACACCGGTGCACCACCATCAACCCAGCCACCCTGCTACCAGCACCTGAAGGAGAGGGGAAAGAGGCTCCACTGCATGATTGTCCGGAACAAATTACTGCGGAGTCAACTCCACTTGTTCTAGTGGGGGAAGTACCCTTGGATGACCCAGAACTTACGTTATATACGGATGAATCCAGATATGTTGACACCTCTGGCAGGTTTCATACTGGATATGCTGTCACAACTGAAGATACATTGGTAGAGGCTGCAGTCTTACCTCCCAGTATGTCAGCACAGGAAGCAGAGCTCAAAGCTCTGACTGCAGGTTCTCCTGTGAAAAATGCTGAAAGCGTCAGACAATTGATGGAAGTGGTGCAACTACCAAGACAGTTGGCTGTCGTAAAGGTAAAAGCTCATACCCAACCAGATGCCCCTGAAGCAAGAGGTAATGCACTTGCTGATCTCCATGCTAAGCGAGCAGCTCTTCTTCTGACATCCATGTCCATGGCTCTTACGCGGCAACAGGCCAAACAGCTAAATTCCGTGCCAACCCAGGATCAACCTGCAGAAGAGCATCAACCGGTCCCTCCAATCACAAAGCTACGCTCCACACGCTCTACGCTCTAAAGAAGAACGCCAGTCGTGGAAGGAGGCGGGTGCTAAGTTGATAGATGGGCTATGGAAGAAGAAACAACTGTACTGTTTGCCTCGACTCCTGTATCCAGCCGTTGCGGCCTGGGCCCATGGACTGCTTAGTGGTAGTGGATATGTTTTTCAGTTGGCCAGAAGCATTCGCCATTCCAAACATGACTGCCAAGACTACCGCCAAGAAGCTGGTCTCTGAAGTTGTTTGCCGGTATGGAGTCCCAGAAGTTATCAAAAGTGATCAAGGACCAGGCTTTTCCTCATGCGTATATCAAGAAATACTTACCATGATCGGATCAACAGTGACGTTACATACTCCTTACCATCCACAGTGAGTTCCTGAGTCCATATCACCACATTGGTGATCTATAATTATTATGTTCCATTAGGAATGGACAGGAATTCTTAAACAAACTGTGGGGTCAGTTTTATGAAAAATAGTAATTTTTATTAGGCACGATATAAATATACAACATAGAAATAAATCATATAGAAGTTTAAGATGAGAAAAAGAAGAGGACTGAAATGACATTATATATAGAAAAAGTCCATTACAGTAAAAATATTACAGAGACACACTAGATCCCATGCATATAATTGCTAGTAATTAATTTGGTAAATCGCCACAAAGGGTTTGCACACATTCCGTTATTATTTTTCTATGTCCCAATAAGAGCTCAAGAGCAATATATAATATAGGAATAGTCTTATATCATAAAGAAGATGTCAGGGGTCCATATGCTAGTCTCAAATATCTATAACAGTAAAAGAGTTTCAGAGGCATATTGAATCCCCCATATATATAGGTAGGACTTCCTAGTACTCATATAGAGCTGTGGGGCATCTGGTAGTTGATCTTGTAGATCGCCACAAGAAAATAGTATACAGCCTGATTCTGTCTCTCAGTGTCATAAATCAGACTCAGAGACAGTAAAGACAATACGTGGTGTAACAAATACCTTGTGTCATGGTGTGCGGTTGTTAAAGGTATGCTAGGGGTCCGTGCTTCGAAGCCGGAAGGTGAAACGCGCGTCGAGGCTAGCGCACAGTCCCCTAGCATACCTTTAACAACCGCACACCATGACACAAGGTATTTGTTACACCACGTATTGTCTTTACTGTCTCTGAGTCTGATTTATGACACTGAGAGACAGAATCAGGCTGTATACTATTTTCTTGTGGCGATCTACAAGATCAACTACCAGATGCCCCACAGCTCTATATGAGTACTAGGAAGTCCTACCTATATATATGGGGGATTCAATATGCCTCTGAAACTCTTTTACTGTTATAGATATTTGAGACTAGCATATGGACCCCTGACATCTTCTTTATGATATAAGACTATTCCTATATTATATATTGCTCTTGAGCTCTTATTGGGACATAGAAAAATAATAACGGAATGTGTGCAAACCCTTTGTGGCGATTTACCAAATTAATTACTAGCAATTATATGCATGGGATCTAGTGTGTCTCTGTAATATTTTTACTGTAATGGACTTTTTCTATATATAATGTCATTTCAGTCCTCTTCTTTTTCTCATCTTAAACTTCTATATGATTTATTTCTATGTTGTATATTTATATCGTGCCTAATAAAAATTACTATTTTTCATAAAACTGACCCCACAGTTTGTTTAAGAATTCCTGTCCATTCCTAATGGAACATAATAATTATAGATCACCAATGTGGTGATATGGACTCAGGAACTCACTGTTTTTTCGGCTTATTATTATATTGGGGACTGATCTCACTTCTCTAGTGATATCTTTATAGGTGTATATCCTTACCATCCACAGTCAAGTGGCAAGGTGGAGAGATTGAATGGCACACTGAAAAGGCAGTTAACCAAAATGATGCAGGAGACTACGACCCAGTGGCCTGAGCTCCTTTCCATTGCACTATATCACATACCCACCACCCACATAGGGAAACATAAACTGTCACCCTATGAGATACTATTTAGGTCACAACCAGCTATAGCTAGATTTACCCCACAACAATTATCAGAAGAAACAGATTATGTTG